>NC_072377.2:35365000-35990000 GCF_028885625.2 Pongo pygmaeus | reverse complement strand
GGGAGGCGGAGGTTGCAGTGAGCCAAGATCGTGCCGTTGCACTCCAACCTGGATGACTGAGCAAGACTCCGTCTCAAAAAAAAGTTGGTTTTTTTTTTTTTTGTTAGCTAATTGTCCTGGCAGCATTTATTCATAATCCTTCCTTTCTCCACTAAGTTGCTTTTCGATTGGTGCAATTTTCAGATGAATAATGAAAGATGGCAGGATCAAGGGTGGGGTGGGTGAGTAGGAGGGAGCAGGTGGTTTGGGGCAGTTGTTACATTTATGCAGGTGGCATCTTGCATCACACTGCAAACAAACAAGGCCAATCTTGGCCTGAAAAAACAGGACAGCAAGAATAAGAAGGCCTTGAGAAAGAGAAATCATCATCTCTTCTTTGTCTCTGAGGTGCAGAAAGAACAGAAGTTAGGTTGGTGGGTTAAGAGAAATCTCATAACCTGGTACACTCCACTCTTCTGCCACCTCCTCCCCAAAATAAATTTCAGGGACTGCCAAATCGTTCCAACCTCAACAAATCATGAAGAGAGCATCTAAGTAACCCTCCTGATTATGAAGGGTAAAAATTAAGCTGTTACTTCAAAAACAAAGAACTCAGGCTTTAAAATAAAAACAAAACAAAGACAAATATTATGCCTCTTTTCTTTACCTCATGCTGGTCCCACGAATCTCATAAGCCAGAATGTGGCTATGACTTGGTGATCATAAGCAGATATACATTTTGCCTGATTTGCCTATGAAAGTGGCACTAGACATGACACTTTTTGAGGCCCCTGAATACAGAGGATTAATTTGGCCTCAATGTATATTGTTATCCAACTCACTAATGTAGAAACATTCTGAAGACCAAAATTAGAGCAGAAAAAAAATAACCAGAGCTAGAAGAGTATGCATCAGGGAAGATCCAGGTTTTCATAAGGCCAATCTTGGGAGCTTCTTTCAGTAGAAGGTAGATTTTGAAAGCAAAATTGTTGGGCCCTCCCAGGGGAAGTGCACTACTAGGCCAACAAAATAGAAAACATTCATAAGTTTTTATTTTACTAATGTAGTTGAACTACATACCATCCATTTGTTTTCATCCTTTTCCTGGCGGTAAGCTACATCGTGCATTAAAACTTTTACGTACTTCTTTTGCAAGTGTGATGTATTAAATGTCACCACAAAGTCATTGGCTCCTTCACGATAGATGACACTCAGGTCAAAAGGAGCCTCAGGTTTAACTGGAAAAGAAAAAGAAATAAATTCTGTCTAAAGGGCAGCCAAGGAAATAATTATAGTATTTAAAATTCATCTCCTCTGCAAATCACTTTGACCCTTTTTGTGTCAGTAAATGGCCAACTATTCAGAAAATCATCTCTTTTTCTTGGGTTGAAATCCAGTCCACGTTCTCCAGCCTCCCTTGCAGTGGGGTGTGGCCTTGTGAGTGAGGTGGGCAGAAGAAATGCACACCCACTTCCACCCTGGCCCAGACACACACCCATGTGTGACTCCTCTGCTCCCTCCTCTTCCACCACTTGGAGTCCTGCATTACAGACGGTGGAGCCACAGGATGGAAAGTGCCCTGAATACTGCTTGGATAAGCCCCAGCTGTAGGTTAGAAACATCCATTTTGACTCTGATGTGAGTGAGAAATAAACTTATGGTGTTTGAGATATCATATGTTTGGGGGCTTATTTGTTACAGCAGCTAGTGTTAATTTTACACTAAAACACATCCTCTTTGCCTTTTGAATATTGGAGAACTTGTTACTAATGAGCCCCAAAGCAGGAGTATTTAAACTCTGAGTCTTCATTCTTGTAATAAAACTAGGTTATATGCTGTGAACCTTGCACCTCAACTCAGCTACAGTGACATGAAGGGTCTGCATCCTGGCCCTGGCTAAGACCTTCCAGAGTGTCCTCAGGGGGTCCCCTCTGTCAGTCTCACTGCCTTAATGCTGAATTCCTCTTGGGCCTCTCCCCACTGCCTTCCTGCCTTGCAGAGTTGCTGTTAGGATCAAATGCTCCACAGATGCTAAGCTGTTGGAGGGAGATTGGTATTATTTCAGGCAGAACAAACCCAGAGAAAGGTATTGATTTCCTAGAAAGGTCCTGAGACTTCTCTGTCCTGGCCTCTTGGCTGCTCATTGATCACAGCCTGGCAAGTTAGTTGTCTGGGGATGTGGGTGCTACTTCTTGCATGACTGATCTCAGGAGCAGTTGTTCACAAAAGGATGCAGGTTCATCAAACTTTCACTCAGTAGAGTGTGAGCTGGGATTTAGAGTTACTTGCCGGCCCAATAAAATGCAACCCACATGGTAGAGTTTGGACTAGCTCTTGTAGTCACTTGTTCATAGTGGTGACTGCCTGTTTCTGGTACTTTGCCTTAGAGGTACTGAAAAAAAAGTAATGACTTCGTTTTTCACCCTTGGATGTGTTGTAAAAGGGGAAGTTTATCAAAAGGGAAAATGCCCTGGACCTAGAGGGAAGCAGGAGGAAAGGTGATGGGTGGAGAACAGCCCAACAGAGAATGCTGGCAATGCCTTTGCCCCTCTCTCTGGTTCCTGCTCTCCATTCCATTCTCAACAAGGCCTTCTGAGCTGAAGCCCCTGCCCTGTGCCCATCTTTTAATAATAGAAGAATTAAAGGAAGAGCACATCTCCTAAGTACTGCAATGCTTTGCTTATGCTGTCTTCAAACAATAGTCACTTATCACCAGCATATTGATAAGGAAACTGAATTTCAGAGAAGTTAATTACATTCAGGCCCCTGTAAAATGGTTTAAAAGGATTCAAATCCAGTTCTTTGATTCTGAGGCTCACTCTTTTTCATTTAGCTTTTGTTTCTCTACCTTGTTACATATCACAATGGCTGGTCCTGGTGCCCTCTGGACAGTTCTGCCTCAAGCCCAAATGATTTCTTTGAGCAAATTAGAAAAAGGGGCTCATTCATCAAGCAATATTTTAGAGGGAATACATTCTTGTACAATCTGAATAATCATATCAATCTACTCTGCTAAGAGAAGTGGAAGGCAGGAAGCTTCCCTCTTCAGCCTTACTGGGTTGGAAGACGCCTAAACAAGGGGAAGTGAGGGTGCAGGTGGTGGCAGTGGAGCGCTGGCTCTGGGGCTCAATCAGAAGCATCTAGTTTAAACTCACTTAAATGGTAGTTCCATTAATGAAGTGTCCCACTAGGATATAGAAGGGGATGCTACTGTGAGACATGCCTCCACCACCTCTCATCCTGCTTGTCCAGGGGTGCTTGCCATAGCCCCAAGAGACTCACACTACCCCTTCCAAAGGGGCCTATGCTATCAGCAGTGTGTGTACCATATGTACCTCTCCCCCTTGCCGTTCGGATGAGGCATGTCAGATTTGCAGTCTACTGGGGGATAGAGACTGTAAGTGCATTAAGCATGTGGGATATGGGGATTTGGAGGTGGCAGGTGTCACCTGGAGGTTCTTGGTGGGTTGTGAGTGCTTATGCGCATGTAAAGGCTTGCATGCTGGTGTGGAGTTTTGTAAGAATGGGCTCTCCCCTGAAGATCCAGGACCTTATCAGAAGACTGAGAACCTCTGCCTTCTCTGCTCACTCTCAGAGAACTGAATGTATATTTGTAATGTAAATGGTGAACCTTTAGATATGGTGCCCTATCCATAGAGGCCTCATCTCCAAACGATCAAAACCCAACTTTTTATAACCTCAGAGATACCCTGTTGTTGTCAAACCCAGTCCTCTGCCCCTAACCAGGACCCACACTGGTCATGGCCAATGCTGCTTCTGTGTGGCCAACATGCACAGCCATCTGCCTAATGTCTCTTTTCTACTACATTTGCTTTTTCACAAGTTAATTGTTCACACATGGAACTTCTGCTTTAACTCTCTATTTTATCATCTTAGTGAAACAAAACTGAGACAAAGCTGATCTAGGTTTCTCACTCTTTCTTGTCTCTAATGAGTATTGCTCTCTTACCTTTAATTTTCTTTTTGAGGGTTGAAGGGGGAGCGAATAGGGAATGCTAAAAGTATTTTTAAGACATGGTTAACATTTAAATCAGTAGACTTTGAGTAAAGTAGATTGCCTTCCATGATGTGGTGGGCATCACCTCATCAGTAGAAAGCCTCTAGAGCAAAGACAGAGGTTCCCTGAAGAAGAAGCAAGTCTGTCTCGAGAGTACAATACAGAAAATCTGCTTGAGTTTCTTGCCCTGCAGAATTTAGACTCAATACTGCACTCTTTCCTGAATTTCTAGCCTACTGGCTTGCCTTATGGATTTTTGCGATTGCCAGTTCCCACAACCACAAAAGTCAATTTCTTAATAGAAATCTCTCCTATCAATCATCTATCTATCTATCCTCCTGTTGATTCCGTTTTTTTTGTAGCAAACTCTGACTAATAGAGAAGGCATATATACTTTTTAAAATAACTTGATAAGTTAGCTAAACTTACTCGAATGTTGTGGGGATTTGGGGAGAAGACCACAAGGAATTCAGGAGAAGGACAGGTGAGGAAGGAAAGGACAGATGAGGAAAGAAAGGACACCTGTGGATGGATGATAGGAAGCCCAGCTCCAGTTAGCCACTTCATGTAGGTTTGCACAAACACTCTCTTTCACGACTGGGTTTGAAGATCCTCAGAATTCTTTCACAGCAGGAAAGTATAAATTTCAAGTTTTTCATTTACTAAAAAAATTTGCAGTAGGGAATTGCTATTATCTATTGCCAATTGTTTCCACTATTTGTCTACTTTTAACCTACAGAATGTCCAAACACAGTGTTTTCAGGTATCCCAAAAGTGACAACCATACTCTTATATACAACTTCTTACCTATAGTGGTTAGGTCTATTTTTTTGCAGGTTAGACTCTTTTCTCCAACCTTCACACATATATTGCTCTTTCCAATCAGTAAGAATTTCTTTGTCTCGATGAAATATATCTCTTGTAGTTTCCTGAAATTCAGGCACTTTACCTCCACGAGGGCCCCACTGTAGGAATAAAAAGGGGATATGTCTTGATTCAGGTAGGAGTTCCTGTATACAATGGAATAGTATCATATGCACATTGATGTATGTTTGACTTTAACTTTGTTCATAGGTATGTGGGTGGGTGAGTGGAGGCATGTTCAGGAATGAGAGATAATGAATTAAAATCTTACGGCTTTCTGCTGCTATGATACTTAGTGATGATTTACTTAGAATTAGATGCAATTGAACCTGAAATAGTCAAGACGTATTTATAAAATTATGGGAAATTTCTATATTTTTTATAATTGATCATTGAAAAACAAATACTTTGTTTAGATAAAAAAGTAATTGCTTTTTTTTGATGTTCCATAGGAATATATGTGAGGAATAAGAGCTGTAAAAAATATTGATTAAAAAAGTGTTAAAGAAAATGATAACATAGTATAAAGGGTTATATACATAATATCACATATACTTGATGGGTAATGTAAGGGATTTTCATAGGTAACTTTGGCTGGTGAACCCTAACAAGAGTGGTTAAGAAAACAAAATATATAAATTACTAATATCTGGAATGTAAGAGGAGATATCACTATAGAACATGCAGATGTTAAAAGTATAATAAGGAAATTTTAAATGTTATTTTAATATATATAATAACTTAGATGTAATGAAAATGTTTTTATAAACACAAATTAGTAAATCTGACCCACATAGAAATGGAATATTTCAATAGTTATATTTCTCTCAAAGAAATTAAACTTATTATCAATAAACTTCCCCCCAAAGAAAACTCTATGCCTGATGGTTATATTCTGGTACATTCTATCAAATGTATAAGGAAAGAAATAGTGCCAGTCTGAACACAAATTCTTTTAGAAACTGGAGGAGGAATGACCCTTCTCAACCTATTTTTTGAAGCTAGCTTAATCCTGGTACCCAAACCTGGCCAAAATATTACAGAAAAGAAGTTGATAGACAAATATTCCTCAAAAATGTATAAGCAAACTTTCACAAGAAAATACTAACACACTAATTTTAATACATAATTATAAAGTAGGGCACATCTCAGGAAACCAAAGCAGGTTAAACATTCAAAAATTAATCAATATAATTTGCCATGTTAACAGACTAGAAGACATAAATAACCTGGTTATAGTCAATTGATGCATTCAAAGCATAATTTAATAACATGAATGGATCTATTCATGCTAAAAACTCACAGCAAATAAGAAATAGAAAGACACTTCCTTAATCTGATAAAGAGCATTTACAAAAGCCTATAGTTAATATCACATTTAATGCTGAAATTGTGAACATGAATTGTTTCCCTAAGACCAGGACACGACAGGAATATCCACTTTCACTGTTTCTATTCAGTGATGTACAGGAGGTTTTAGCCAAGGCATAAGACAAGAGAAACAAATAAAATGTATCCAGATTGGAAGGAAGGAAAAAATACTTCCAGCATTTGCAGACATGTTTATTCACTTGGAAAATGATAAAGAATATTCAATACAACTACAGAAATGAATAAAGAGAATTATCGAGGCTATTATACAAAAGTCAGTTTATATGTCTATAAGCTAGCATCAAACAATTAGAAAATAAAATTTACAAATGATATTTCAATTTATATAGAAATAAATACATAAAATATTTAGAAATAAAATTAATAAAAGATGTTCAAGGTCCTTGCACTGGAAATTACAAAACATTGTTGACAGGTTTTAAAAGAAATCTAAATAAATAGAGAGATATGTTTATGGACTAGCTAATTCAATATTGATAACATGAAGTTTTCCCCAAAATGGCCCATATAATATTACTGAAAATCTCAGCAGAATTTTTTAAGAAATTGACAAGCTGATTCTAAAATTTATGTGGAAATACAAGGAACCCATGATAATAGCCAAAACAACATTGGAAAAAGTAGAACAAATATGGAAGACTCAGAAACCCGACTTCAAACTTAGTAAAAAGCTATGATAATCAAAACAATTTAGTACTGGCATAAGGATAAATAAGTTGATCAATAGAAAGAACAGAGAATTCAGAAATAGACTCACATATAATGTCAGTGGATTTTAAATGCAGGCACCCAATAAATTCAACGGGGTCATAGCACATCATTTTCAACGAATTTTTTTTGAAACAGCTGAGTAAATGTATAGAAAATATAAACCCTAGTTCCACATAGTTATATAGGATTAATTATATGTTGGATATAACAGACACTTCTCAAAAGAAGACATTTATGCAGCCAAAAGACACATGATCATGTGAAATCATGTTTCACATGAAACATGATGAAAAATGCTCATCATCACTGGCCATCAGAGAAATGCAAATCGAAGCCACAATGAGATACCATCTCACACCAGTTAGAATGGCGATCATTAAAAAGTCAGGAAACAACAGGTGCTGGAGTGAATGTGGAGAAATAGGAACACTTTTACACTGTTGGTGGGACTGTAAACTAGTTCAACCATTGTGGAAGACAGTGTGGCGATTCCTCAAGGATCTAGAACTAGAAACACTATTTGATGCAGCCATCCCATTACTGGGTATATACCCAAAGGATTATAAATCATGCTACTATAAAGACACATGCACACGTATGATTATTGTGGCACTATTCACAATAGCAAAGACTTGGAACCAACCCAAATGTCCATCAATGATAGACTGGATTAAGAAAATATGGCACATATACACCATGGAATACTATGCAGCCATAAAAAAGGATGAGTTCATGTCCTTTGTAGGGACATGGATGAAGCTGGAAACCATCATTCTCAGCAAACTATCATAAGGACAAAAAACCAAACACTGCATGTTCTCACTCATAGGTGGGAATTGAACAATAAGAACACTTGGACACAGGAAGGGGAACACCACACACCAGGGCCTGTCATAGGTGGAAGGAGGGGGTAGGGAAAGCATTAGGAGATATACCTAATGTAAATGACGAGTTAATGGGTGCAGCACACCAACATGGCACATGTATACATATGTAACAAACCTACACGTTGTGCACATGTACCCTAGAACTTAAAGTATAATAATAATAAAAAAACCTAAATATAAAGGCTAAAACTGTAGAACATTTAAAAGAAAACATGAGAAAATATCTTCCCAACTTTGGGAGTAGGCAAAGTTATCTTAGCAAGGATACAAAAAGCACTACATATAAAAGAAAATAAATGGTATATTAGACTCCATCAAAATAAAAAAAACTCTTGCTTATTAAAACACACCATTAAGAAAAAAAAATGGCAAACTTCAGAACAGAAAATAGATGCAATACATCTATCTGACAAAGGAAATGTGTACAGAATGTATAAAGAACTCATATCCAGCATTAACAAAAGGACAAATAACTCAGTGATTTTAACAGATACTAGCCCAAAGAAGACAGGCAAATGACCAAGTATATGAAAAGCTGTTCAACATTTGTTATTTGAGAAATGCAGATTAAAAACCTAACAAGATACTATCCCAAAGTCAAACGTTGCAAATGATGTATAGCTCTCATGCATTGCTGGGAGGAGAGTAGAATGGTATAACCACTTTGAAAAACTGTTGGGCAGTTTCTTATAAACTTAGATACATGCTTACCTTATGACACAGCAATTCCATTCTGAGTTTTTATACCCCAGAGAAATGAAAATATATATACACAAACTGATTTGTCCAAGAATGTGAACAGCAACCTAAAAAATAATAGTCTCAAACTTGAAAAAACACAAATGTTCATCAAGAAGAGAAATAATTAAAAATTTGTGGTATATTCATACAGTGGAATTACTACTTAGCAATTGAAAAGATGAGCTATGAGATGGACATCAACATGGCTAACTCTCACAAACACTGTGTTAAATGAAAGAATACAGAAAAGAATAAAGAGTATCCTATTAATAAGAACTATCAGAAACTGGCAAAAACCAAAGGGTAATAGAATTGAGAATTATGATTGCTCCTGGGATATGAAGATTGACTGGAAAGGAACATGAAGCATCCTTCTAGGGAAAAAAATAGTTCTATATCTTTACCATTGGAATGGCTACAGGTCATAGACATTTCTCCAAATTCACTTAATTTTTGTGCATTTTACCACACGTAAATTTTACCCCTAAAATGCATTGTAATCAAACAAGAAAGCAAAGAAAAATAAACAATGTAAAAATTAAAGAAGTAACAAAGGTATATACTCTCATTGTAAAGGTAGAATGAAAGTAATATCATAGGGTTAGTTTCCTTTCCCAACCCTAAATTTAATTTTCCTCTTCTGCGATAAACACAGTTACCAATTTGTTTTTCCTACGTGCTCTTTAAGCTCAGCCAAATAGCTCTAAAGAGGTATAACTGGGTCAAATTGGAAGTGAAGATCTGGGCAGAAAAAAGTTCCTCTGGGTAAGTTTGTGTATATGAAAGAATTCTTTCCATTAACCAGATGTAATTTTGTTTAAATCCTAAGGAATGTGTTCTATGAAGGCCTTTTACTACCTACAACCCACAATGTGTGTTGGCTTTCCTTGGTGAACTGGATGTGTGTACACTCTTCCCTGCATGTGCTCAAATGAGTCCTTTCGAGAATGGTTCCTGGACTCTGCACAAAAAGAGGAACCTGTTTGTCTGGCTTCGAGTGAGCTGGCCAGGAGGTTAAACGCAGGGGAGAGTGCCCTAGCTTTAGGTACAGGATCTTTCACCTTTGGTTTATTGTGGTCTGAGAGTGACTGGTTAAGCTCCTACAGTCATGAAAACTAGAGATTGGTGAAGAAATGTTAAATTAATTAACTGGCTAAATGTATTGATTATTTTGGGGACATTCCTTAAAACTGTTCTCCCAAATCGTTACTTTTGTTAACTGCTGTCTTTTAGGGTATGTGATTGTTTAGGCTTTAAAGAGTAGGTGTGTATGTGTGTGTGTGTCTCAAAGTTACTAGAGAGTTGTGTTCCTTGTTGGGGTAGACAGGCTTTCCCAACTTGGAACAGGATAAAAATAAAAACCGAATTTTTGGGTAAGCTAGACAGATACCAGGGAATAAGCTTAGGACAAACATCAGGTGGAAAGATCTGAAGATGATAATGTTGTCACGATTTGATAAATAAATACAGAAGGGGAGACTGGGAGAGGGGTCCCATTTCTGAATTTTAGGTAAACATGGGATGTGGAGAAACTAGGACAATAACTTTTAGTTCAATCCTTGAGTATAGAATATATTTGTAAGGAAAGTATGTGTGAAATATCCAATTACAGGCCCCAACCTGTAGCAAGTTTCTGGCACTGTTGGGAATTTAAGGAGGATCTAAAATGGTATTCTCAGCCCATTCCCATGATTTTGAGAATGAAATTAATGAGCAATGGAAAATCAAGGATGACCGTATGGCTGTCTTGTGAAACTGGGCATCCTTTTAAGGGCTCTGAACTCCAGGAGTTCATCTATTAAAGAGCTCATACTTATATTTTCCACTGAAAACATTTATTTCTTAAGGCAGTCCCTTTCCAACTGAAATATCTGAATCCAACTGGAAAACCCAAATAGAGGAGGCTCTGGACAGATTACAATATGACAGGAAAAGTCAAGAGATATATTAAAGGGTAAGTGTGTTCGAGTGGGCAAGGAAGTGGTCAAATATGATGTGAATGAAAGTGAACAGAAAGGTCAACCTCAGCTTGGCCAAGAGAAACCAGGATAAACACTCAGCCCACCAGCCAGCTGGTTAAAGAAGCCAAAGTCAAACCTCCATGGCGGAGAGTGATTTGCCCATGAAAATGAGTGCATTGTTTGAATGAGTTGTTTGGCTGTTTTAGTGCAATCCATTTCCAGCCTAGATTGTGGACATTGAACTGGTTCCGGTTCTTTTGACATAGTTTATTCCTGGAAAATGTGTTAGGGAAGTGAACAGAGGCAGACGGAGAACACAGTACACTACTCAAGTCCAAGAGCATGTTTATCTAAGTACTACAGCAGAAAGCACTGCATGAATAGATGCAGGAAGCTCCCATAAATTGACATAAACTGGAATTCAGGGCTTGTTTGGACTATAGACTGTGGAGAATTGTCTCAGTGTCTATGGAATGTAGGAAGCCTTCTATTACTACTGGTGGATCTTGATTTACTTTGCTCACTAGGACACTGACTGAAAAGTAGGTCATTCGGATACGAATTTGGAGATAGCCTCAGGTCAGAATTTCAAGCTAGAGTAGTTTCTCAAATCACCAGAGATAGTAACCCTTGGCAACAAGAGATGACTTATGGGTGAAGGAGAAGGAGAAGATAAAGTTCCCTGAGACCTTTAGTAAACTTTCAAACCAGACTCTTTTTCTTTGCCTTTTCTGTGAGACCTTGTGAAACAAAATGCCAACTTATTCCTGTGGATTTTTGGAAAATTTACGTTGAGAGGATCATCTGAAGTCAAATTGTGTCAAGATGGTAGAAGTTAGGTGAATATTCACAGAATTATAATTTAATGTTGCTTCCCCATTACTCGTTATTCACTGGCTGACTATTTGGAATGATTTATATGATGAAATTATTTAACCATCACAATCTTCCTGTGAGGCAGGTTATCTCATTTTACAGATGAGGAAACTGGCATAGATACATTACATAACTTTCTCTAGGTCAAAAAGCTAGTAAGCACTGGTATTGGGATTGGAAACAAGGCAGTTTAACTCTCATGCAACTTGAAGACACTGGATTGTCTCATGTTGGGCAAACAGATTTTTGGTGAGGAGTGTTGTAGGAGATGCAGGATTTAAATTCTGATATGAAGTTGGGAGGGATGTGGGATCCCCAAGATCCAGAGCATCATTTGACTGAGTCTCAGGATCTGAAAGCTGAACCGTGAGAGGAGCTTTGCATGAGTGTTTTTGGTGAAGGACAAGGAGTTTCAGGAGGCCTTTGGGAATTCCTTAGATGTTAACATTTGTTAATTAGGCCACGTATTCTTTCTTTTGCAGCTATTAAAAAGAGCATATGAAAAGAGAGACAGAGGATGTCCAAGCAACCATTAAAACCACCATCCCTCACCATATTTCAAATTCCAGATTGGTGGTGTTGACATCTGTGTCCTCAAAAGCACAGGTCAGTGAGTGCTGCGATCCATTCACTTCCAACTGGCTATAGCATGAGAATGAGTAGTCATCCAGTTCTGCATCTTCCAAGTCTCCTGGGGAGGAACAAACATGCAGCTGTTAATGAAACAAATAAATGCATCCTTTTGAAATATGGCATGACCTTAATAAAATAGCAGACTCTGTGGCAGACATGAAATAGTAATGGATTATGTAGTATCTAAGGAAGGAAAGCCCAAGGGCAAAGACAAGAAAAATGCTTCAAAACCAACCAACTAACAAAAAACAGAAAACAAAAATGCTCAATGCTAACAGAGTTTTCCAATAGAAAAAAAAAAATCCATCATAATGAGTAAGTAACCTCCAAATATTTCTGAGTTAAAGAACCAGAGGCACAGAACACATTCTTTTCTGTATTTAAACTGGAGTTTTTTTCTGCTACATTTGTTACATTGCTTGTTCATATATTTCAAAGAAGAGACACTTTATTTCCATTATCCCCATGCTACCTAATCTCACTTTTCACTTTATTACAAATCATAATTTATTCCCTCCCTAGTATCTTTTTTTTGTCTTAAATGAAGGACAATGATAGCTATCTTGCAGTCAGAATTTTGCTTTTTTAAGAGGTCACTTTCCCTTGCCTAAAAAGGCATCCCAACTAAAAGTGGCACTGATTATTTCCATTGTCTTAAGCTACTGACTGAGAGAAACGTGATTAGGGGAAAAAAATTAGATCTGGCAGGACTCTGATTTGGTGAAACTTCCTGTGAATGTTGTACATACTGCTTCTGTTCTTACAGATTCTTCTACAGACGCAGTATCTGACAGATTCTAGCAGGATGCCGGAAGAAAGTGGGGAATCAGGTTTTTTTTTGTTTTGTTTTGTTTTTGCTATTACTTTTGGAAAGTGTAATCTGTCACACATAGTATTTGGTTTCTTAAGCTGAGTTGTAGACCCTATAATGAAATCTACATTTTGTATGTATGTTTTACATGACAGGAAAGTGAGGCTGGAATAAATATGTCAGAAAATATACACCTACTGGGACCTGAGAAAATCTGGAGTAAGCAAAGCCATTCTCAGAGTGCTCATATGTGAGCCTAGGACTGCTTCCATGTATTTTTGGTTCATCGGTACTAGAAATTAGATGCTTCCAAGGATTTACACTGGAGACAGAATATACTAAAATTGAATCCCAGTTGATTGTCCCAGAGACCAAGGGCTGTCCGAATAGCACTTTCTTTACTTAAATAACTCAGTAGGGAAAATGGGAAGTTAGTAAAGCTGATTGTGAATGGACCAACCAGTTGAATGACAGGTTGGTTCAGTCAAAGCAACAAATCTCAAACAGCCCTAGGTAGACCATAGGTGTGGGCACTGCTCACAGCCACAGGCATTTGTCTTTCTGTCCATTCCCAGAATCCATCCAGCTCACAGTTCTGCCACCAGCAAAAGCTCTTTATATAATTTCAGCAGGGTATGGCCCTCCTTCTGATGACAGCATGAAATAATGAGAGGTAGCCCACTAATTTTGTAGACTTAGATTTCTTCCCTGTGCAGTGGTAGCTTTCTAAATGCAGTGGTTCTGACCTTACATGGCAGTCCTCACACTGTCCTAACATTTTCTCTTCCACCAATCCTATACACAGAACATACATTATTATTTGGATTCAGACATCCTGTGGGTCAGCTTTGTCTTCACGATTCTTCAATAGAGACAGCACACTCTAGCAGATGCCAGCACCCACATAACAAAGGACTCCCACTGCCACTCAGTCTGGCAAAGCATACAATATACAATAAGCCATTTATACACTGTTTCCTGCACCTAAAATGGCTGTGTTTTAGGAAGCAGCTCACTGGCTTTTCAGTAGATATTATGGGGCAGAGTTGCTTTGTAACCAAGAAAAATTCCCTTCAATGACTTATAAAATGTGATGGCATTTTACAAAAAGAATATTCTACATGACGTGAGCTGAAAAATTCTTGGCTAAGAGTAGTTAATGTACACAGTGGTTAAGACCTGTGGTGTCAGAGCTGGACAGATGTGTGTTTAAATTCTGGATACTCTACCTGTGGTCCTCTGTCAGGTAGGCAATTTCTCTAAGACATGTGTTCTAATATGTAAACTCATGCTATGAGCAATCACTGAATGGATATTTACAAAGAGGTAGGTTAGAACACAGTAAGGATTTAATAGGGATTAGCTATGAGTATAATATTTTCTGAGAAATAAGTAATGAAAAGGTAAAATAAGAATTCTAATTCTGAAAATATACATGAAACATTTGAGCTTCTCTTTAAAAAGTTTATGTCAATTGAAGGTGTTATAATTACTATGGTTTTGAAATTACATAGAGCTTTTGAATAATGAGTTAATCTATTATTCTTTAAATGCTCAATAATTAATATTATTCATATTTAAATAGGTATCTAGACATATTTATCCATAAAAATTTAAATTTTGTGGAATATGTATCATAGGCAAGCCAGTGTCATTTAGAGGCCTTCTTCCTACTGAATGGAGTTAGTTGATTAATAGTGTAAATGATTTGGATTTTTAAAAAGTATCCCTTTCTTGTCTTGATCATCCTTGTGATGATCAGAAAATTGACAACTTCCAACAAGCAGCAACTGAATGTGAATTCCTTATACCCCAAACTGGGAAGTATTTTGACGTAATCATGTGAATAGGGTAATTATACATCTTCTGAAAAATCTGAAACTTAAAAAGTTGAAGTGAAAACCCAGCTTTCAACTAGCATTCTTATATATTTTAAAAATAGTATGATCACCAGGGTGAAATAGTGAGTATAGATGACACGAAAGAGAGTAAGATTTATGTTTCCTGCCTCACATCAGTCTTGGTGGAAATCCAAGGCAACGTTTAGCATAGAATAATAATCATCTCCCATAAAGTGAGTCATATACTGTAAAAAATGTCAAACTCTCTGACAATTCCCTTAATGAGAAAATTCTAGGGATTTCCATCCTCCGTAATTACATGACTCAAAATATATTAGCTGAGTCATTAGGCTGATGTGTTTGATGTTGTCTATAGTCAAATAGTTTTTAACTCTTAAAGAGAAAGGGCTTAATTTGCAGGAGCAAGTTGATGGCCTAAATTCCCACATGCCTCCTGCTGCTGTTAAAAGCTTCTGCCTAGTTTTGTTATAATTACAATGTGTTTATGTATGGGCAGGGTTGGCTTCTCGGTACTAAGTTTTTAGATCCCAAAGAGAATTATTACATATGGCCAATTTGTTGGTGTGGAGGCAATTCAGTGTATTTCAATGAGTAAACTCATTTAGATCTCTCTCTAGTCAGTTATTTACTTAAAATCTCACATAAATCTCTCAAAACTAAAGTATTTTGAAAACACCTTCAAAAATTATTGGATGTCTACTATATTCTAGCCACTGATTTAGGTGCTGAGGATATAGCACTGGTCAATGAAGACAAAGCTATTGCTACTGGACATTACCTCATCCTGAAAGTTATGCTTTCAGGATTTCTTAAAAAGTCAAACAAAATGAATCCAGTTTGATCTCCTGACAAGGTAAAATTACTTTGGACATTTTCCTACAAGCAGAGTCATAGCATCTACACGAGCGTTCTTTTTGTAAGAGCAGAGTAATCATTCAACATTTAAGATCTACACTTGAGAGTGAAATGCATTCCTTCTTGAGAATTCTGAGGTCTTATAAACCACCCATAGTATTGATCCCCTGCCCCCTGTCATGGTGGTTAGAACATTAAGAAAAATGACTGAATATGTGGGAAATTCTCAAACTGCACTCAAACCCAGTGACTGACTCAGGTCTGTTAGGGAACTGAGTAACCTGAAACCATGCTACAGATAATCCAAAATCCATAAGAAAAGTTAGAAATGACTCACCATTTTGAGCATAGCCACTTTCTCCAGAAACGACTTGAAGTAAAGAAAAAACCATGCCAAAAGTTGTACCTAGAATTGTCATTCTGAGAGAGAAAGAGAGAGAGAGTAGATGTGTGAGCCAGTGTGTATGAAATGAATGAGAGGAAGAGGAAGGGAGGGAGGGAGGAAGACAGAGAAGCTTAGATCTAGGGCTTTATACTTATCTAACCACAGACAAGGGAAGTATAAACACAGCAAAAAAGAAGGCAAGTTCCAGAAACAGGAAGTCTGAGTAAAAGTATTGCTGCTGTAAGCAGAGGTCAAGGACATGAAGAGACAGAGCCTCTGAAATTATTGTTCCTCCTGGATATTCCCTGCAGCCCCCACATTTACTGTGCTTACTTCAGAGTAAGGCAATAGATTCACACCTAGGCTCAAGCTATCTTAGGCTAGAGGCCACTTTATTTATTTTTTTAATTTTTATTTTTTTGAGACAGAGTCTTGCTTTGTTGCCCAGGCTGGAGTACAATAGCATGATCTCGGCTCACTGCAATTTCCACCTGCCAGGTTCAAGCAATTCTCCTGCCTCAGCCTCCTGAGTAGCTGGGACTATAGGCGAATGCCACTACGCTGGGCTAATTTTTTCAGCAGAGACGGGGTTTCGCCATATTCGCCAGGCTTGTCTCGAACTCCTGACCTCAAGTGATCTACCTGCCTCAGCCTCCCAAAGTGCTAGGATTACAGGCGTGAGCCACCGCCCTGATTAAGGGCCCAGTTTAAAAGAATCTGAAGACAAAAATTCCAACTTACAAAGTGAATCAATTGGTTGTTTGGAGTGAGTTTTGATTTAAAGAAACAGTCTGCACTATGTGAAGTACTTTATTGTGGGTTTATTTTAAATAGCTTACCTCCAACTTCCAAGTTTCACAAGAATAGCAGTTTTTCTCTTTTGTTCTCTGTATATCCCTGGTATTTACTCATATCTTATACACCATAGTAGGCATTCAAGAATTATTTGTTTAAGGCAGGGGCTGGCAAACTGTGACCTAGGGACCAATTTTTTAAAAAAATATTCATTTATTTTTTCTTTTTCAGAAGATCTTTTTTTTTTTTTTTCCCAAGTAAGCCTTGGGACCAAATTTAGTCTACCACCTGTTTTTGCAAATCACGTTTCATTGGTATACAGCCTCACCCACTTGTGTATCATCTACAACTGCTTTTATGCTACAATGGCAGAGCTGAGTAGATGAGATAGAGATTGTATTGTACAAAAGGTGTAAAATCTTTACTATCTGACCCTTTGTAGAAAAAGTCTGCTGACCTCTTGTTTAAAGGATAAAGTAGGTACTTTCTTAGTGTATTTAAAACAGGATTCTATTTGTGAAAATTAGGTTGCCACACAACTTTTCAGGTACATATAGTACATATGAACTACATTAGTGCCTAGGTATACAGGGCAGAAGTCTGAGACCATGGCATAGACAATTCAGACTCCCCCAAACCTGTATGCCAGTCAAAAGCCTTCCTAATATGGCCTCATGGTTAAAGTGGTGATATTTGTAAAGCCTGACTGCTTCTTGGTAACTGTTGGATTTTTTTTTTTCTTTTTCTTGAAAAAAATAATCTAACCTGTATTCAGGCCATAAAACTCTATGTTTGATTCACAGTGGCTGTCTTTTGGAAAGATGCCACAAGACTGCAGTTATAAGGTGAGGAGTGCAGAGAAACTAAGTGATCAGTGAGTTATGAACTTCTGTTGGATTCACTGTCATTAGGTAGAATTGCTCCCATGGGCCTGTGAAATGGCTAAAATTAGCAGAGACAAGCAACATCCCCCCAGGTGTAAAGCAAATCGGAGAGACTTTAAAAGACGCATGATTTAGCTTGTCCCATCATTACAATTATTTGACAATAACGAAGTAAGAAAAAAAGGAGGTGGAACACTTGTACCAGTCTCTGGATCCTCCTTTTCAGTTTTAAGACAGACTCGGTCTGCACCAGTTATAATGCCACACTTTGGACTATAGGCTCAAGGAATACTTTGGAGCAAGAATCCAACTGAAGGGGACATATTCCATCTTCTCCATTTGTCAGGGCCTTCTCTGGGCATTTCAAAACCCTTCCAAGCCAAATAAAGAGTGACAATTTTGTGCATCGATAATAATTTATGTTCTCATTTCTAATCTTGTTTTGAAAGCTTGGTTAGAAAATTGTAAGCCTGATTCACAAAAATTGGTATGTTTTGTGCACTGAGCTAAATACCCTTTCAAGAAAGCTATAATTACAGATTCCCATGAATTAAGCAAGTGTTCAAGGAGAAATCCCAAATTATATCTATCTACCAACACAGATCTCCTAAACTGCTAACGGATTGTCACTTCATGGGTGAGTAACTGGGTTATGTCTCTTTAAATTCTCTTGTTTATCATTTAAGTGGACTATCATTTTGATTGTATCTCTTTCCTTTAGTTGTGAAGATGTAAAAGAACAAAGCCAAGACACAATATTTTGGTACAGCATGTGCTGGTTTGTTCTGGGGATTTCCACAGGGGTGCTTACTCTTGGGTGGGGCAGGAGATGCTGAAAAGACCTCAGAGAGAAGCCTAAAGTGTGGGGAGCTCAAAGAAAAATGACATGTGTCACCAGTCCTTCTAGAGATTGTGGGGGAACAACAGTGCCTTCTCTCTTTCCTCACTCAGGTCTTGTTAGTCCTTTGGAGACTTAGAAAAGCTAAGGAAGAACCACCTAGTTCACCCTATCCCCCAGGTAAAAAACATTTACTGTATTACTTTGTCATTACTTTTGTGAGACAAGCACAGAAAGAAGAAAAGAGGATGAGGAACACTATTTGGGGGCACTCAAGTCTCCAAATGTGAAATCAGGAGGGAAGCATTGGACTGTGTTAGAAGCAAGCAGATGAGGAACACTATTTGGGGGCACTCAAGTCTCCAAATGTGAAATCAGGAGGGAAGCATTGGACTGTGGTAGAAGCAAGCAGTTTGGCGTGGCAACTGACTTGGACATATTTCTTCTCCTCCTCTTCACCCATCACTTCCTTTCATACATTTTCTCGTCTCTCTTTTGTACTGTGTCTTCCTTCAGTTTGATGAGTTTGTATGATGTAGTGAATCATTAAAAAGGAAAGCCAGCTGGGTGCAGTGGCTCACGCCTGTAATCCCAACACCTTGGGAAGCTGAGGTGGGCAGATCACTTGAGCTCAGGAGTTCAAGACCAGCCCTAGTAAACACAGTGAGACTCTGTCTCTACAGAAGATAGAAAACTTAGCCAGGTGTGGTGGGGCCCGCCTATAGTCCCGGCTACTCAGGGCCGCAGTGAACCGAGATTGCGCAGTGAACTGAGATTGCACCACTCCACTGTAGCCTGGGTGAAAGAGTGACAGTCTGCCTCAAAAAAAAAAAAAAAAAAAAAAGCCATTTGATTCTTTCTCATACACAAGCAGAACACACTGACCTTGTTAAGACTCCTGATACCAGTTGGCCAAGTCTCCTTTTCTTCCTTTTTTGTAATTGTTCAGGCTATTTATCCAACAGGCAAAACACAAAAAAGACTTTCTTTTATCTTCAGATTGCAATAAGTTCTGTGGTGTTCCTATATAACCGGTAGAGTCCTAGCAAGTTCAGAGAACTTATCTTTTAGCGAGATTGAGATCCTAAAATGTTAGAGGGGTGTATGCATTATTTGGTTGTTTGTTGTTTGTTAACTGGATAAAAATCTAGCCCAGATCTTCCTTTTTTTTTTTTTCTGATTAGTAAGGACAAAGGTTTTCCTGGGAAAATTCAGACTGAGCATCTTTTCTTATTACTAATGTTTACTATCTGGATCCATCTATAAGGAACAGAAATTTTGACTCTATTCTCTACAGAAATTATGAATTTAGTTGGACAGATACCAGTGTATCATGAGAACCCTGGAAAACAAACTGTTTCAAGACAAGGACAAAAGCATTCCTCTGACTCAGTTTTTAGATGAAGCTTATAAAATAGTCCTTAAGCCTTTAGCAATTTGTCCTAAATGAGGATGATTTAAAAGTCACTCACCTTGGGACTGTATATTGAAGGACAATAAAATGAAACAGCAATAATAACAGGCGGTAAATGTTGCAACAGTAATATCCTGGGTAAAATCTGATGTTTGAAAAATATTGAAAACACATTCTATGACACATTCTATAAAATCTGTATGACCTGCCCCCATCTACTGTCAACTTACCTTTCTTAACAGGTTTTATCCTTAAGGTGGAAAACAATCTTGGGCACCAGCTTTCTTATCAAAAAAAAAAAAAAAAAATCCAGTCCTGCTCAAGAGAGAGGCTGGGGACCCCAAGAGCTACGGACAAAACAAACAAACAAACAAACAAAAACAACATCCAAGGGTGTCAAGCAGGTGAGGATGGCTGTAGGGAAAGCTAATGCCACTCTAGTCCTAAATGAATAGTCTCTAGCATTTGATCAACATGTGCTGAGTCAGTCCCTAGGGTTCTGAGGGGGAGTCCCAGCATCTTGAAGTTTCATTTCCAGGAGCATGACATTTTCCTTGTTGTGGCTCTTCTTTCATTTCCCTTTCCTCCTTCCCCCACGTCTTCAGGCTCATGTCTTGCTGCCATTTGTGTTCTTTCTGGGCAGAGTTTGAAATGTCATACTATTTTCACCTTTATGAGATTTTAGCCTCTGTCTCTGGATGCAATAAAAATGGAAACTTTGAGCACCAACCTTTCACTCTTTGCTGACGACATTTCTGCCAGAAAGCGAGCGGTATTTCAATTTCAGGACATGCCCACATTTTGATAAAACAGTGAACAAGAGGGCTGACCCTGGGAAGAGTGGTGAGAGTGGTATGCCTTCTGGCAAAGGCTGAGTCACAGTGCCCCTTTGGGCAGAGGGAGCCAATGTGGTGTCCTCGCAGCTCAGTGTCTCCCTCTCTGGCCTTGCCAGCAGACAAACAGTTCACAGCAGCTCCTGCGGCCCACTCCACTGTTGGACACAGTGCCCTACTGTGTTTCTGAGAAAAGTCTGGATCAAGCAACCCCATTCTGGGTGCCGGCCTGTGCCCCTGCCCACAGTACTTGCCTCAGGGTAAGCTCCTGTCCTGCAGAGTGGTTCCTGAGGGACCACAGTGGGTGACCACACCCTGCAGGTCGTTTCCAAATCCGGACCACTGGGAGAACTGGCAAGAACCCTCAATTCTACTCTGAAGCTTCCTCTGCTCTCTTAGAACCCAGTTCTCTGTGCAAATTGAGTCCCCAAGAACAACTCTGCTAGCCTATAATTTCCCAAGCTTAATATGCAAAGTTCCAGCCTGGGCAATATGGTGAAACCCTGTCTCTACCAAAAATACAGAAAATTAATCAGGTGTGGTGGTGTGCACCTGTAAGCTACTCAGGAGGCTGAGGTGGGAGGATCACCTGAGCCTGGGAGGTTGAGGCTGCAGTGAGCAGAGATGGTGTGTCTGGAATTGGTGGGTTCTTGGTCTCACTGACTTCAAGAATGAAGCCGCGGACCCTCCCGGTGAGTGTTACAGCTCTTAAGGTGGCGCGTCTGGAGTTTGTTCCTTCTGATGTTCGGATGTGTTCGGAGTTTCTTCCTTCTGGTGAGTTCGAGGTCTCGCTGGCTCAGGAGTGAAGCTGCAGACCTTCGCGGTGAGTGTTACAGCTGTTAAGGCGGTGCGTCTGGAGTTGTTCATTTCTCCCAGTGGGCTCGTGGTCTCACTGGCTTCAGGAGTGAAGCTGCAGACTTTCGCAGTGAGCGTTACAGCTCATAAAAGCAGTGTGGACCCAAAGAGTGAGCAGCAGCAAGATTTATCGCAAAGAGTGAAAGAACAAAGCTTCCACTGTGGAAGGGGACCCCAGCGGGTTGCCACTGCTGGCTCCGGCAGCCTGCTTTTATTCTCTTATTTGGTCCCACCCACATCCTGCTGATTGGTAGAGGGAGTGGTCTGTTTTGACAGGGTGCTGATTGTTGCGTTTACAATCCCTGAGCTAGATACAAAGGTTCTCCACCTCCCCATCAGATTAGTTAGATAAAGAGTATGGACACAAAGGTTCTCCAAGGCCCCACCAGAGCAGCTAGATACAGAGCGTCGATTGATGCACTCACAAACCCTAAGCTAAACACAGGGTGCTGATTGGTGTGTTTACAAACCTTGAGCTAGATACAGAATGCCGCTTGGTGTATTTACAATCCCTGAGCTAGAAATAAACGTTTTCCAACGCCCCACCAGAGCAGCTAGATACAGAGTGTCGATTGGTGCACTCACAAACCCTGAGCTAAACACAGGGTGCTGATTGGTGGATGTATTTACAATCCTGGAGCTAGACATAAAGGTTCTCCAAGGCCCCGCCAGACTCAGGAACCCAGCTGGTTTCACCCAGCACTGGGGCTGCAGGTGGAGCTGCCTGCCAGTCCCGCGCCATGCGCTTGCACTCCTCAGCCCTTGGGTGGTCGATGGGACTGGGCGCAGTGACGGGGCGGCGCTCGTTGGGGAAGCTCGGGCTGCACAGGAGCCCACGGAGGCAGGGGAAGGCTCAGGCATGGCGGGCTGCAGTCCCGAGGCCTGCCCCGCGGGAAGGCAGCTAAGGCCTGGCGAGAAACCGAGCACAGCGCCGGTGAGCCGGCACTGCTGGGGGACCCAGTACACCCTCTGCAGCCACTGGCCCGGGTGCCAAGTCCCTCACTGCCCGCGGCCGGCAGGGCCGGCCGGCTGCTCCGAGTTGGGGCCCGCCAAGCCCACGCCCACCCGGAACTCCAGCTGGCCCGCAAGCGCTGCACGCAGCCCCGGTTCCCACTCGCGCTTCTCTCTCCACACCTCCCTGCAAGCTGAGGGAGCTGGCTCTGGCCTTGGCCAGCCCAGAAAGGGGCTCCTATAGTGCAGCGGTGGGCTGAAGGGCTCCTCAAGTGCCGCCAAAGTGGGAGCCCAGGCAGAGGAGGCGCCGAGAGCCAGCGAAGGCTGTGAGGACTGCCAGCACACTGTCAGCTCTCAATGGCACCACTGCACTCCAGCCTGGGTGACAGAGTGAGACCCTGTCTCAAGAAAAAAAAAAGTAAAGTCAACCTTAAAAGTGACCCTAAGTGATACTGCTCATGGAATTGTCACAGAGAATCAGCAGGTGTTCCCAAAAAAGCAGGAGCAAGGGCTCTGTCTTTGTCTCACTGCATACCCCTGGGCTAAGTGATTAAGATACAATCATTCTTTCCAGACGCTTTCCAAGAAAATGGTAATGTACTGCCAACTTTTGCTTTCACTTTATCATCGGTCTTAGGAAACTTTGGAATTTAATAAAGGATTTTTTTTTTGTTATATGTGTTAGTTGAGCTATGCTGCCAAAACAGGGAGCCCCAGAAACATAGTGGCTCTAGCAAGGATGCAAATTTATTGCTCTCTCAATTAGTGGATTATCCACAGCAGGCAGGCAGCTCCGTGAGCTCACACAATTAGGAACCCGGTCTATCTTTCATTTCCTA
Organism: Pongo pygmaeus; assembly: GCF_028885625.2. Classification (NCBI taxonomy): domain Eukaryota; kingdom Metazoa; phylum Chordata; class Mammalia; order Primates; family Hominidae; genus Pongo; species Pongo pygmaeus. The sequence goes on along the minus strand of NC_072377.2, from coordinate 35,966,616 downwards.
GGTGGCTGCTCTTGTCTACGTGTTGATTTGAGGTTAGCTTACCAGCACCATGATCCCACTTCATCTCTGGGAGAGTAGATAAAAAGGAGAAAGTGACGGGGTTCCTTTTTAAGGACATGATCTGAAAGTTACTTCTGCTCATAGCATTGTGGCCAGAAAGTAGTCACTGTGGGCACTTTAGCTGCAAGGGATGAGGGGTAATACAGTCTGAAGAGAGGGTTGCTATATGCCCAACTAAAATCGGAGGTACTATTAGTTAAAGAAAGAAGGAGAAAATGGATGTTGAGAGAAGCAGCAGCTTCTGCAAGAGTTGTATATCTAGTAGTTATGCAAACACATGCATCTCAAAGACCAAGGGCAGGAATTTAAAGTCTGTATTCTAGGATGACAAATTTTGCTTGGAGCAATGGGTAACTGGTGGGAGAGGGACAAAGGGTGAAGGGACAATGGGGGAAGGAGAAACATGGTTAAATATGTTCTAATATCACTTGCCATATTTGCTATCTTCTTGATTAAAGCAGACAGTGAAGAAAACTCACATGCGCCAAATACCTGTGTGACAGGCACTGAACCATGTTCTTCTGTCACAGAGTAACTCTCTAAAGTAATGTTATTCTCCCATTTTGCAGATTAGGACAGTGTAGGTGAGAGGCACTTCTAAGAATAGAATTGGGACCCAAGTGCGATTCTAAATTCATGCCCTATTCTTAGAATTCAGAACTTTTTAAGCAGTAGAACTCATTTACTTTCCAAACAAAATTCCATGCAGAGAACCACAACACAAAACAGATTTAAGCAGAGGGAGGTTGCCATTCTCCTCACTCAGCACTCTCATGTTGGTTCCTTCAGCCCCTCAGGTACAAATTTGTGGTGAGAATAAGAGAAGAGATTTTCTTTTTTTAAATTTCCAGCCCCATATGAATGGCCAAAGGTGTATATTTCTTCTTCAGGACTTAGCAATTACCTGAAGCTCTGTTGCTGGAGAAGCCAGACCAGATCACAGCATTGTTCTTACTGGCACATCCATTTGTGCTCTAACTTGGGTCCCAAGCATAGATTGGGGTGGGAGGGGCAGGAAACCCCTCACGATAGTGTGCAAAACTTGCTCTCCATTTTTCTAGAGATATTTGTAGCTTTTCCTTATTATCGTGTGTCTGTGACCTCAAAGATGTTAAGAACAACTGCCTGGCTGTGCAGCTGCTCCATCCCCTTCCATCACCTTCTCACCAGCTGTACCCTCGTTCAAGGCCTGGAAGGTGGCAGCCTTTGGCTTTCTTACTGAAAAATCTTATTGCTGGAGATCCGAAGCACACCAGCAGTCCCAAGGTTCTCCTCATGTCTTCTCTAGAAAGAATAACATCATATACAAATTATATAGAACTGGGTTGGGTGCAGTGGCTCACGCCTGTAATCCCAGCAGTTTGAGAGGCCAAGGCAGGCAGATCACTTGAGGTCGGGAGTTCAAGACCAGCCTGGCCAACATGGTGAAACCCTGTCTCTACTAAAAATACAAAAATTAGCCAGGCGTAGTGGTGGGCGCCTGTAGTCCTAGCTACTCATGAGGCTGTGACAGGAGAATTGCTTCAACCCAGGAGGTGGAGGTAGCAGTGAGCAGAGATCATGCCACTGCACTCTAGCATGGGCTACGAAGTGATACTCCATCTCAAAAAAAAATTATATAGGAACTTAATTCTTTTGGATGTGTATATCCAGTTGATGGAAAAGCTACTTGTTGCAAGACTGCTCTTTCTTCTTTCAGCTGTCTTGCCACTCTTGCCTGAAATCAATTAACCACATTATAAAGGGTTATTTTTTTAGATTCGTAATTCTATTCCATTCATCTATATATCTATTCTTCTTGCGGCACTACACTGTCCTTATTACTATAACTTTGTAGTAAGTTTTGAAATCGGGAAATTAAGATCTCCAATTTTATTTTTCCTTTTTTTTTCAAGATTGTTTTACATATTTTAGGTCTCTTGCACTTTCATATAAATTTTAGGATTAATTTACTAATTTATAAAAAAAGGCTGCTGGAATTTGACAGAACTCCATTAAATCTGAAGGTCAATTTTGAGAGCATTGCCAGTTATAATATCAAACCTCCTAATTCGTTAGCACAGAATATTTTTCCATTCTTAAAGTTTGAAAACATTTTTTTCAATAGTGTTTCATAGTTCTCACTTCTTTTGTTAAACGTAATCCTAAGTATTTATTTTTCTTTTGAATGTTATTACAAATGGATTTGTCTTCTTAATTCCTTTTCATACTGTCAGTTGCTTGTTATAAAAATACAATTGCTTTTAGTATATTTATCTTCTATCCTACAATTTTTCTGAACTAATTTATTTGTTCTAATAGTTTTTTTTTCTTGTGGGTTTCTTTTTTTCCTTGTGGATTCTTGTGAATGTAGACAATTTTCTATATCTAGAATCATGTTTATGCATATGGTGATAGTTTTACTTCTTTCTTCCAGTCTGGAGGCTTTTTACGTCTTTCACTTGGCTAATTGTCCTGGTTAGACTCTCCAGGACAATGTAGAATATAATTTGTCAGTCTTTTTCCTGATTTCATGGACAAAGTATTCAGTTTTTTTTTTTGCCATTAAACATACCCTTAGCTATGGGGTTTTCTTAGATGTCCTTTATCAGGTTAAGGAATTTCCTTCCTATCCCTTTGTTGTGTGCTTTAATTGAAACAGATCCAATAGTCCCATAGACCAGGGATCCCCAGTCCCTGGGCCACAGACCGGTACTGCTCTGTGGCCTCTTAGGAGCCAGGACAAACAGCAGGAGGTGAGCAGCAGGCGAGTGAGCATTACTGCCTGAGCCCTGACCCCTGTCAGATCGGTGGCAGCATTAGATTCTTATAGGAGTGTGAACCCTATTGTGAACTGCACATGCAAGGGATCTAGGTTGCATGCTCCCTATGAGAATCTAACTAATGCCTGATGATCTGAAGTGGAACAGTTTCATCCCAATTTCACCCCCTGCTCCCACTTTGTGGAAAAATTGTCTTCCACGAAACTAGTCCCTGGTGCCAAAAAGTCTGGGACATCTGCCATAATCAGTTATTATTTCTTTTTATAAACATAGAAATTGATACTTTTCTTCTGAAGCAGAGCCAGACAATGAGTTTAGGCCTCTCAAAAGGTATCAAAGACCTGAAACTCAGGAGATAATGGCCCCTCATTCATTATGATTGCTTCCTTAGCCTTCCTGGGCTCCTGTTTTCCCATACATAGTTACATTTCTTCCCTGCTGCATAGCCCTCTAATTTTAGTCAGTCAGGGAGATGGATTTGAGACTGATCTCCCATCTCCTCAGTTGCAGCACCCAGTTAAATCCTTCTTCCTTGGCAAAAATTGTTGTCTCAGTAATTGGCTTTCTGTGTGATGAGCGGCAGGACCTCAACTGAACCCCTGGTGTTTTGATAACAGATTTTAGTTCCCTGACCATGACCATGTTGCTCATGGCTGGGCTGCTGTGTGTCAGCAGTCTCAGAAGCCTTTCTAAGCAGCTGTCTGCTCAATTTTGGCTGGTGATAACTTCTCATTTTTCTCTGGCTTTGCTGTTGCTGGCCCCAACCATGTTCCTGATTGCCCAGGAAAGACAGCCCTTGAAATATGACATCTGCATCTGGATAGATGAATGTCCTTTGTGGATCCAGACAGCAGGATCTGCTCCACTCAATTAGGGACATTGTTAAAGGCATTTCCATTTATAGGTTGAACAAACCCAACTGACTAAGAGAGGGATGCACACTGACTGTTTCAGTATGAAAACTCTTGGGGACTTGTTTGTAACTGTATGTTGTATGTGTGTCCAGGCAAGTGAGTGTCTTTTGTGGATAGCAGACAGTGGGATTGGCTTCTTTCAATTTGGGAAATTCCTAAGGAATTTTTTTTCCAGGTTGATCAAGTCCAACTGATGGAGAAAGGAAGCACCTCAACTGTCTCAGTTTGGACACTTACATGCTTTGGCTGTGTCCCCACCCAAATCTCATCTTGAATGGTAGTTCCCATAATCCCCAAATGTCATGAGAGGGACCCAGTGGGAGGTAATTTAATCACAGGGATGCTGACCTCCATGCTGTTCTGTTGATAATGAGTTCTAACGAGATCTGATGGTTTTATAAGAGACTTTCCGCCTTTTGCTCAGCAATTCTCCTTGCTGCTGCCATATGAAGAAGGACATGATTGCTTCCCATTCCACCATGACTGTAAGTTTCCTGAGGCATCCCAGCCATGCTGAACTGTGAGTCTATTAAACCTATTTTCTTTATAAATTACCCAGTTTGGGTATTTATTTCTTCATAGCAGTGTAAGAATGGACTAATACAGTAAATTGGTACTGCAGAGATTGGGATGCTGCTATAAGGATACCCAAAAATGTGGAAGCAACTTTAGAACTGGATAACAGGCAGAGATTGGAACAGTTTGGAGGGCTCAGAAGAAGACAGGAAGATGTGGGAAAGTTCGGAACTTCCTAGAGACTTGTTGAATGGCTTTTACCAAAATGCTGATAGTGAAATGAACAATAAAGTCCAGGCTGAGGTTGTCTTAGATGGAGATGAGGAATTTGTTGGAAGCAGAATAAAGGTGATTCTTGCTGTGCTTTAACAATAAGACTGGTGGCATTTTGCCCCTGCCCTAGAGATCTTTGGAACTACTTTGAACTTGAGAGAGATTATTTAGGGTATCTGGTGAAAGAAATTTCTTTTTTTCCTTTTTTTTTTTTTTTTTGAGACAGAGTCTCACTCTATTGCCCAGGCTGGAGTGCCATCGCATGATCTTGGTTCACTGCAACCTCTACCTCTCAGGTTGAAGCGATTCTCCTGCCTCAGCCTTCCAAGTAGCTGGGATTACAGGTATATGCCACCATTTTGTATTTTTAGTAGAGATGGGGTTTCACCATGTTGGTCAGGCTGGTCTTTAACTCCTGACCTCATGTGGTCCACCCACCTTGGATTCCCAAAGTGTTGGGATTACAGGCATGAGCCACCGTGCCTGGCCTGGTGGAAGAAATTTCTAAGCAGCAAAGTGTTCAAGCAGAAGCAGAGCATAAAAGTTTGGAAAATCTGTGGCGTGATGATGCAGTAGAAAAGAAAAACCCATTTTCTGAGGAGAAATTCAAGCCTGCTGCAGAAATTTGCATAATTAATGAGGAACCAAATGTTAATCACCAGGACAATGGGGAAAATGTCTCTAGGGCTTGTTAGATACCTTTGTGGCAGCCCCTCCCATCATAAATTGGAGGCCTAGGAGGAAAAAATGGTTTCGTGGGCTGGGCCCAGGGCCCCCCTGCTATGTGCAGCCTTGGCATTTGGTGCCTTTTGTCCCAGCTGTTCCAGCTGTGGCTAAAAGGGGCCAAGGTACAGCTTAGGCTCTGGCTTCAGAGGGTGCAAGCCCCAAGTCTTGGCAGCTTCCACGTGGTGTTGAGCCTGCGGGTGCATAGAAGTCAAGAATTAAGGTTTGGGAACCTCTATTTAGATTTCAGAGGATGTATGGAAATGCCTGGATGTCCAGGCAGAAGTTTGCTGCAGGGGAGGAGCCCTCATGGAGAACCTCTGCTAGGGCAGTGCAAAAGGGAAATTTGGGGTTGGAGCCCCCACACAAAGTCCCCACTGGGGCACTGCCTAGTAGAGCTGTGAGAAGAGGACTACCATCCTTCAGACCCCAGAATGGTAGATCCACCGACGGCTGGCCTGCACCACATAAGTGGGAAAGCCACAAACACTCAGTGCCAGCCATGAAAGCAGCTGGGAGTGGGGCTGTACCCTGCAAAGCCACAGGGGTGGAGCCACCCAAGGTTATGGGAGCTTACCTCTTGGATCAGCGTGACATGGATGTGAGACACGGAGTCAAATGAGATCATTTGGGAACTTTAAGGTTTAATCTCTGTCCTCTTGGATTTTGGACTTCCATGGGGCCTGTAGCCCCTTTGTTTTGGCCAATTTCTCCCATTTGGAATGGGTGTATTTATCTAATGCATGTACCTCCATTATATCTAGGAAGTAACTAATTTGCTTTTAATTTTGCAGGCTCTTAGGCAAAAGGGACTTGCCTTGTCTCAGATGAGACTTTGAATTTGGACTTTTGGGTTAATGCTGGAATGAGCAAAGACTTTGGGGGACTTTTGGAAAAGCACGATTGTATTTTAAAATGTGAATACATGAGACTTGGGAGGGGCCAGGGATAGGGTAATATGGTTTGGCTGTGTCTCCACCCAAATCTAATCTTAAATAGTAGTTCCCGTAATCCCCATATGTTGTGGGAGGGACCCAGTGGGAGGTGATTGAATCATGGGGGCAGTTACCTCCATGCTGGTCTCATGATAGTGAGTTCTCATGAGAGCCAATGGTTTTATAAGGAGTTTTTCACCTTTTGCTCAGCACTTCTTGCTGCCACCATGTGAAGAAGGACATATTTGCTTCCGCTTCTGCCATGATTGTGAGTTTCCTGAGGCATCCCAGTCATGCTGAACCATAAGTGAATTAAACCTATTTTCTATATAAATTACCCAGTCTTGGGTATTTCTTCATAGCAGTGTGAGAATGGACTAATAGAGACACTCTTGCTGCTTGTTTGTTGCTGCAGCAGTTGGATTGTGTTTTGGTGATTGTGTGTGTTTGATACAGTCATGGAAAATTAGAATTTGGTAAACTGACATTCTTTTTGTAATACTGTTTGGCTCCAGTTTTCTTTGGAATCTGAAGTTTGTTGTTAAATGGGAAAGTCAGATGGATTTCCCATAAAAGAACAGGCTTTTATGTTGCTGTTCTAAGCAGGGTTGGATCTGGTTAGTAGGTTTCAGGTGGTATTCTTCTGTGGTGCTCTTTGGCCCCAGTGCTCTTTAGAGTTGGAGAGATTTGACTTTTAAAAATCAAACTGCTATGGAAACTGCTTTACCCAAAATTTTGATTCACAGACTTCACTGGATTACCTATCAGGGCTAACAAAGTTCAGCCATGTGAACATGTTTATAGACTGGTGAGTTTGTATTGCTATCTCATGGCTAGAGTTCCAAGGTAAAAGCTATTGGATCTTTGGTTCATGTGCATGTATACATGTCTAGATGTGTTTATGTGTGTGTATATTTATTTTGTTATATATTGTGTCTACCAAATTGGCTTATAAATAAAAGAGTGCTCATAAATTAAGTAAATAAATCCAAGCAGTTTTCAAATTCATGTTCTTTACTAAACAAGTTGTCTTTAAAATTATTGGTAAAATAAAAATCGAAATGTCTTCAGAATTGTCAGCATACATCTTTGTCTGGATTTTATGTTTGTTTTTGCTAGATATTTTGAGATATCAAAGTTTGCCACAGAAGGTTGTAAAACTGTAAACCCAGCCAAAGCAAAATGATCTTTGTGTGAATCTTTTGATAAGTAAGTCTAATTAATGTTGTTGGCTTAATGAAAAGAGCTGAATATTCTGAGTTATTGGTGAAAATGTCCATGTAGTTAACTTTAAGTTTCTTATTTAGGTGAATACCTGATATTGACAGGTTATCAAATGATTAACACAAATAAATGATGTGTAAATAATGTAGATAAACTGCTAAAATAAATAAAATGTAAATGAGTAAATGCTATAGGTGAACTTTTTGTGTAATTTAAAATCTTAAAATTATTTTTGATGCTCATTAGATGCCTGAGTCTTTTCCAATTAAGAAAGGGTTATGATATGGGGAAATGTGTTTCTAAAAGTTGTGGAATTGTTCTTATCTATAAAATGCTAATATCTGATAGTTCAAGATTTCTTGCTTCCTAAGGATTCCCTGAAATTTAACGTTACTAAGGATAAAAATTCTAGTTAATATACAATTCTGCATATAAAATGTGCCAAAGAAAATGTGTTCTTAGTGAGAAAAAGAATACTTTTGACTAATTCAGAAGTTATCTTAAGGTGGATTCAAATTATAGACTTGAAAAGGTTATTTATAAAACAAGGTAAAAAGAAACCAGTAAGCAGAGGAGACAGATGTGAAGAAAGTTATGGATATAAAGTTGTATTTTTAGTAAGAAAGATTATAAAGAAAATAGAATAATTTTTTATGAGAAAGGATTTTGTGTGGTGAATTTCTGTCCTAAAGTAAAATGACTAGTTATTTAAAACAGAAAAGAAAATTTAAGACAAAACAGAAAGTCCAAGCATACCATAGATGGTCTGTGTAAGTCATATATAATTTTTTCCCGTTTCTCTGTGTGTCCATCTTCATGCACATACAGAGAAAATAGAAAGTTGAAAAAATTTAGATAGTAAAATATTCTTTAAAACCTGATAGAAAATTGGAGAAATTTGGCTAATTAACATTGCTTGCAGTTAAAGCTTTTAGTTTTGATGAAGGTAAATTAAGAAATATTGTAATGAAATATTTTGGCAGTCAATTCTTTTTTAATATAGTTAAAGCATGAAGCCAGATTTAACATGGGGCCCAATTTCACATACATGTTTGCATTACTTTTTTTCACACTGTATTTACTCTTCTGCATAGATAGTGTTAGCACTGAGGTACTTACTGGTCATATGCCTGAAGTGAATTTCTTAATTGCCCAAAATGCATAGTGGTATTCGTGGACTTAAATACATTAATTTGTGTATCAGGAGTGAAATATCTATCACGTTGTTTTTTTAGGCTCTGGGTCGCACTTTAGCTTCCAAGGTTAATGAGTAGGAGAAAACTTTGGGGGTGGTTTCCTCTTTATTTGTTTTTGCTTTTAATTTTAATTTTCATTCATTTGCTGTTTGTTCTACTTTGTGTTTTACATATATATGTATGTATATATACATATATGTGTATATATGTATACATATATGTGTGTATATATATACATATGTGTATATATGTATACATATATGTGTATATATATACATATATGTGTATATATACACATATGTGTATATGTGTATATATACATACATATATGTATATATGTATATATATACATATATGTATGTATATATACATATATATGTATATATATACACATACCCATATACATACAAATATATATGTATATATTTATATATATACATATATACACACCCATATACATACAAATATATATGTAAATATTTATATATATGTAAAACCCATATGTGTGTGTGTGTATATATATAGGTGTGTATATATATGTATGTGTATATATAGGTATATATGTGTATATATGTATATATGTATATATACTAAGCTAAAGGGAGAAGTCAAGCTGGGAACTGCTTAGGGCAAACCTGCCTCCCATTCTAATCAAAGTCATTACTCTGCTCACTGGGATAGATACCTATATATATATATACACACACATAGATGGGTTTTACATATATATAAATATATACATATATTTTACATATATTACATATATAAATATATACATATATATTTTACATATATTACATATATAAATATATACATATATTCTACATGTATTACATATATAAATATATACATATATATTTTACATATATTACATATATAAATATATACATATATATTTACATATATTACATATATAAAACTGGGTTTTACATATATATTACATATATAATTCTAGATATATAAATCTAGAATTCTAGATATATATCTATATATATTCTAGCTATTCTAGATATATATCTATATATATTCTAGCTATTCTAGATGTAGCTCTATATATGTTCTAGATATTCTAGATGTATATACATCTCTCTATATATATTCTAGATGTATATATCTAGAATTCCTAAGTTACCTTTGTCAAGCATGCAAAAACTGAGAGCACACCAGTCACTTAAAATTTGGTTGGTTTTGCTTACCTCTAATGATCTAGAGAACTACAAGAGCTTTAAGGTTTGTGACAAAAAAAATAAGACTTATTTTTGCAAGTTCTGAGCAGAGATAGTGTATTCTTCATTTTGTTATTTGAAAAAGTAGGTGAGAAGAAATATGTTTAAATGGTGTTTATTTCCAAGGTAATTTAATTCAATCAATAGTTTGAGTTTGTTTCAGATCTTTTCCTTTAGGTAATGAAGAAAAATTGTGATGTGGATTCAAAGTTTTAATGTTCAGGAAACATTGGTCTTGTTCTTAAGGAAATTATATTGATTGAGATTTTCTCAAACTAATTTAGTTGTGTTTACCATTATTAAAATTAAGTGACATTCACTTAACTGGTTGAACCCAGGAGGCAGAGGTTGCAGTGAGCTGAGATGGAGCCACTGCATTCCAGCATGGGTGACAGAAAGACACTGTCTCAAAAAAAAAAAAAAATTTAGTGATCTTTGGTCCCAAGCTGTTTATCACTGATGGACCTTCATGTGTGTATCTGAAAACAAAATATGTACAAGTGTTGCACTTGTTTGAAGATTTTAGTGATGAAAGTTATCTAATCAGTTGTCAGTACTGTATCTAGAAACTAGTCTTGGAAATATGTGATGATGGCTGAAATAGCTGAAAAGAAATTACTCTGTGCTTGTTCTTATTTTGCCTTCTTTTTGTTGTGTGAAAGGAAAATAAATCTTGGGGTCCCAAAATCACTAAGCTAAAGGGAGAAATCAAGCTGGAAACTGCTTAGGGCAAACCTGCCTCCCATTCTAATCAAAGTCTTTCCTCTGCTCACTGAGATAGATGCATATCTGATTGCCTCCTTTGGAAAGGCTAATCAATGATTCAAACGAATGCAACCCTTTGTCTCTCACCTACCTGTGACCTGGAGCCCCCTCCCTGCTTTGAGTTGTCCTGCCTTTCTGGACGGAAATGTACATCTTACATATATTGACTGATGTCTCATGTCATCCTAAAATATATAAAATGAAGCTGTGCCCCAATCACCTTGGGCACATGTTGTCAGGACCTCCTGAAGCTGTGTCACGGGCCATGTCTTCAATCTTGGCAAAATAAGCTGTCTAAGTTAACTGAGACCTGTCCCAGATATTTGGGGTTCACAGTTTTATAATATTTAAATGATATGAGATTATTTATCCTCATATTGAATTTCCAAAACCCGTATTTGCATTTACCATTTTTTAAATGATGGAGATAAAAGTTAGTTGCCTACTTTGATAAGTTTGACATAGAACTTATCACATTTTTGATGCTTTTAATCACAGTTCTGCCACTAGAATGCTAGCAATTAGATATATGTAGAGAGTAACCTAACTACATTAATACTGTGGTTTGAAGTGCCTCAGACAGTAACTCTTAAACACAAAATCACACTCTTTTAATTTGTGACATGTTAGAATGATAGGACTTTCTGCAGTATAAATATTCTATTAACTAATCCTTGTGCTAAGGTTAAAGGGCTTTGATTCCTGGGTCTGAAAAAGGCACTGACCCCTGCTAAATCTTGAGCGTTGACACCAGTTGAAGCCTCGTCTTCAGACCAGGGAGAAGATGACAATCAAAATGAACTGCTTTCGTGAGACACAGGGCCAGAAATTAAAACCGTTTAATCCCTCTAAGTTCAGGGGCATTGAGGAAGAGATGGGCACATGAGATTGTAAGGGCCGATTTTGAGGCATACGATTAGTTCAGAGTTTTTCTGTAAATTAAACATTAATATCAAAAGCACGCTGGTGCGAGGCCAGCATCTAGGCCTGTGTGTCAGAGTAACAAGGTTTTCTTGGAGTCTTGATCTGCTCTTTAGTAGAAAATGGTAAAAGGTCATAAAAAGTTTATGGAAAGTATTCCATCCTCTTTTATACTTTGGAAGAATTTTTGAAGTATTGGCATTAATTCTTTAAATATATGAGAGAATTCTTCAGTGAGGCAATCTAGGCCTGAGCTTTTCTTTGTGGGAATTTTTAAAATTACTATTTCAACCACTTTACTTGTTCAGGGTTATTCAAATTTTCAATTTCTTTCTTGAGTCAGTTTTGGTAGTTTTGTATCTTTCTAGAAATTTGTCCATCACTTAGGTTATCTAATTTGTTGGCACATAGTGGATCATAGTATTCCCTTTTACTATTTTTTAATTATTTAATAATTCCTTTAATTATTGTAAAGTCAGTAGTGATGTCTCCTCTTTCACTCTTCATTTTAGTAATTTGAATCTTCTCTCTTTTTACATGGGTGGTCTGGTTAATAGTTGCTGTCAATTTTGTTGATTGTTTCAATGGCACGTCTTTCTAACCTACTATATGTCTCTCTCTTTCTCTCTCTCTCTCTATATATATATATTTATATATTCTATATATATATATTTATATATTCTATATATATATATATATAATCTCATGGAGAGGAGAGAATAGAGGAGGGCAATATCTTGTTGACAGCATCTGTTCAAATCAAGTCCCATTCTGATATCTGATTGGAGAAAGCATTACTAATAAAAGAATCATACTTTAGTATTCTAGTATGAATAAGTAGAATCACAGAATAGATACAGGAAGAGGTGAATCATAGAGCAGATGATGTGATTTGAAGAATTATATGTTGTTCATGGGACTTTAGTGAGATTGATTGGAAATCTCTTACTTCACATTGTGAAATACTCACAGATGTGCCCATGCAATAGAGATCTCTCTTCTTTGAAACTGGACTCTATTTCATAGAAGCTACAAGTGTGTTGGAAAGCATATTTGACCCACCAGACACTGCGTCATTCTCTTTGGGTGTGAGGGGTTGAACAAGATCATTGTGTGGTTGGATGAACGGCAGCTGGCTCTTCAAGGGTGTGGTTATAGGCAATGGGTCGACTTGTGTGGCTAAAAACCAAGTTTTAGTATTGATAGACAATTGGCATGCTTTGTTTTATGTAAGAAAAGAAATAGCTGATGTGCACATGTAGGGAAAATATGGGCATAGATGCCAAGAGCTTGAGTGACCAGAGAAGAAACATAGTGAGGGACTAAGGAGAGCGGGATGCTGCACAAGTTGGCAGTGCCATATGCCATAGATCGTTGTGCAAACTGAGAGTCCTGGGCTATCGGTGTGTATTGTACCACATAACAGCCTTGCTCCAAATTCTCAAAAAAATCTGCAGTAAAATCTATGTTAGTGCTACATGTTAAGAGAGAGAACAGACAGTAATAACAACCATGTATAATAGAAACTATCTTATCTGACCATCCCATAACTGACTCTTCAGGCCTGCTGACCACCCAAGCCACACTGCTCTGACCAGTGGAGTTGTTTATTTACCAAAGACAAATTGTGTTTGTCTGCAAACTTGTTTACTCCAGAAGTAATTGTTATTATAATTATGCAGGTAAGTTAAGTACTAGATCAACTGGTGAACTATCAATATAAAATAAAAATTATCATTTCTATAAGACATGTTTGAATTATTTGAAAAGTAAATTTGAGACCGGGCACAGTGGCTCACACCTGTCATTCCAGCACTTTGGGAGGCTGAGGAGTGTGGATCACCTGAGGTCAGGAGTTCAAGACCAGCCTGGTCAACTTGGTGAAACCTCGTCTCTACTAAAAATACAGAAACTAGCTGGGCATGGTGGTGGGCACCTGTAATCCCAGATACTCTGGAGGCTGAAGCAGGAGAATAGTTTGAACCTGGGAGGCAGAGGTTTCAGTGAGCCGAGATCGTGCCACTGCACTCCAGCCTGAGGGACAAGAGTGAAACTCCATCTCAAAAAAAGGAAAGAAAAAAATTGTAACAGATTAAGTATGAGAGAATTGTTAATGATTAGTATAAAAACATAAACATGTAAATGCGCTGTTCACTCAGCTTCTCAACAGGATATTACTCCACTTAAGAGAAAGATAAACTATAAATTATTAGATGAGGCCTTATGAAATACAGGGAAAACAATATCAATCTCCAGTAAAAGGAACTATACTAAAAGAAAAACTATTTAGTCTTATACCAACATATTAGAAATGAATGCATATTAAGTAAAAAAATGTTCAGTTTGTGATTTTTTAATGATTTTACTCTTTATCCTATTATTTTCAGTGTACTGATCAATTTCCACTTTGATAGGAGCATTTCTGCAGCAGTAGTTTTTGTTGTTGCTTACTTTGTGCAGGTATTTATTGTTTTATTTATGCGTCACCACAACTCTTCTAAATTGTAGTACTATTCCCATTTTACAGGTGAAGTATCTAAAACTTAAGAAATTTAAATAACCAGTTCAGGCACATAGTTAGAATATATATAGCAAGAAATAAACAAACAAAACGATTTTTAAAAACCTCTATTCTAGACAAAATTCTTAAATTGTAGTATTCAATTTTTTAAAAAAATTTACTGTACAACAGGGAATAGATTTCAAGGATATGCAAACATTTTAAAGATCTATCTCTGCTCATGATACGAAAGGATGAAGCAATTAAAACAGATAACCACAATACAACATGGAAAACGCTAATTACCATTAGAGAGCTATCAATCACATCAGAGATCATTTACAGGGTGGTAGAAAGAACCTGGCTGTGCAAGCCACTCCACTCAGTGCAAGCCACTCCACTCAGCCTCAGTTTTCTCATTTCAAAAATGCAGATAATAATACCTTTGTAAAGGGCAGTTATGAGCCTTAAAGCATTTAGCAGGAACCTGGCATGTAACAGGTATTCAGCAAATGGTGGCTATTATTGCTGGTTGGTCCATGATATGTGCTTTCTTTGTTGTCCTCAGCATCAAAGGTTGATTTTCCTACTTTGCTCCCTTTATTTGATTTCATGCAAACCTGGGCTCTTCTAGTCAATCACCAAAGTCAGTCAATTCAAAATACTAACTATCAAACCAGTCTTTCTTTGGAGGTCAGACACACAATGCACTGAACTTTTCCCTGGTCAGCCACCCATTCTGGTGTTATGTGGATAGAGCACCTGCACTGTGTCCCAAATTAACATGGTCCTAGGAGGCTACAAGAGAGGGTGGCCAGGGGAGAGGAGCAAGGCTGCTCACTCTCCGGACTCATTTCAAAATCGCATCTTATTGACAGATGGAGTATGTAAAGCAATCAGTCTTCACCGTGGTCTGAGTTACATTGATCTTTCTTCTTTATATGTTGTGAGTTTTTAATTGCCTCTCATTTGGTCAAAAAAAAAATATGTTTTTCACTGTCTGTTTCCCCGTACTTTGCTGTAGTGTTTTTCCCCCTCTTTGTGTTCACACCGATCTTGATTCACTGTTGCTCAGAACTTTTTCTCCTTTTTGGTAATCAAGATGATAACTCATTGCTATGTTTTGCATTCACAGATGAACTAGGATATGAGATCTAAGTGCATATTTTATGATATTTAAAGTTAAAATTACTCAGAAATTTTAAATTTCATCACTTGGCATATTTAAATTTTAAAAATTTAGTCAAGATAATAAAAAAGAATGTCGGAAGTGTCTGCTTAACGCTAACCACAGATTCCAGACAAAGACTTCAACAACTTGAATAGTCTCATTTCTTCAAAAGTTTAGTCATAAAGCATCACTTTCAGTCTTTCTCTGATTAACACTGAAAAAAGAAACCAGTGCAACCACTCCTTTCCCTCAACTTTCTAGGTAGATGTTTTGCAGTTACAAGAAATGTTTGTTTATGAGGCATTTGAAGGAATGACTATGATGCCAAGTAAGAATTTTAATTATGAATGCCAGCAAATAATTTGGAATTGCTATGGCTGGAATTGAGGAAGAATTGTGAGAATGTTTATCAAAAGAAAAATCTGAAAGTTCTAAATGGTAATGGAAAGGACCCCAGGCAGTAGAGAGAAGTAACAGCTCATGGCTGAAAACCTATCAGTGAAAAAATAATTGCCAAAGGGCTACGTTACAGTGAGAGAAAGGCGACTCTTAATAGGCTTAAAATTGGCAACAACCCCTTAAAGAGCTGAATGAATAAATGCATGGACATGCGGCTCACTATCTATCACTGGCATCCTCGTCATCATTGTCATCATCATCATCATTATCATCATCATCATTGCTAACACATGCTGGGATCTTCATTCTATTTCATTTAATTATTACGACAACCTTATTTCCTAGGAAAGAAAACTGAGGCTTTGAGATTTAAATAATATTCCTGGAGTCACACTGCCATTTTAAGAAAGATGTAAGTTCATATGATTTCAAACCCAGGCTCTTCATGACTACATGAATATGTCTCTGAGAATACAACTTCGAAATTATATATGTAGGAAGGAGCCAAACCCTAAAAGTTAGTCTGGGCCTTGAAAAGACTCTTCCAAAATCATCTCAGTAAAAGAAAACTCCCCAATCCTGTGTCCAAGGAAGAGACTCCGTCGGCTCCCTGGCATCCTACTCTGATGCCACACAGTCCGCTGTGGTGCACATTCTAGTTGCCCCTCTGCTGCATTCCCATAGCCTCTTGGGGACTCACTACAATGGGGATGGTTGGGCAATGACCTGTTCTAGTCTGTGTCCTTCAGTAAGTAGGGAGTTCACTGAAGAGAGGCTTGATGTCCGAAACTGCCTGGAGCTTCGTTTGAGGTCTTCTAATTCAATCTCTTATAAAAGTTGACTGAATAAAGAAAGCTTGGGCCGGGCGCAGTGGCTCATGCCTGTAATCCCAGCACTTTGCGAGGCCGAGGTGGGTGGATCACTTGAAGTCAGGAGTTTGAGAACAGCCTGGCCAACACAGTGAAACCCCATCTCTACTAAAAATACAAAAATTAGCTTGGAGTGGTGGTACACAGCTGTAGTTCCAACTACTCGGGAGGCTGAGGGAGGGGAATTGCTTGAACCTTGGAGGCAGAGGTTGCAGTGAGCCGAGATCGCGCCACTGTACTCCAGCCTGGGTGACAGAGTGAAACTCCAACTCAAAAAAAAAAAAAAGAAAAAAAAAAGAAAAAAAAACTTGGAAGTAAAGCTAATTCCTTTATGCAGTAGTTTAAGTTCATTTTCTTTTGTTGAAGTCAGTAAAACATCAAAAAAAAATGCTACTCACGGCTTTTCAGAGGCATCTTCACATACATGAAAAAACATTGCTAAATTACACACACACCTTTCTTTCAGGAAGAATAATCTCAGATCCTCTATGTTTTTATTACTGTGTCATCTCTCAGCCCTCTAGCTATCTGAATGGTTCTCCTCTAACATTTCTCCAAGTTGTTCTGCCCTGGCTTAGTTTAAGATCACGGATTTGGAATGCCAGGAAATGTCTTTCAGCACTGACTCTCTTGAGAACTCTACCATGTTTTCTATAATCTGAAAAAGACTCCTGTACCTTCTAGGAGAGCAAATGCACATGCTGATGCCACTTCAGTGGAACAAATCAGAAAAGAGTAATCTTTCAGGTTTTCAGAAACAAGGTAGTTTCTGATTTTAAATTTTCAAATAATGAAAATGGGTTGACTTCAAGTTTTAAAAGATTGGGTTAATTAATCATCCTGGTTTGATTTACTCTCACATTTTATTTCAGTTCTCAGTGAAAGGAAGCCATAATCTTGAACATGTTTTTGCCCATCTTTCTTCTTCCTTGGTCCCTTCCCCCTTTTTTTTGCAGGTAACACACAATTGGCTCAGTTCTGGCTGGCTATATCTATTCCTTTCTTTGTTATATTGTGGTAAGTTACTTTGTCAAAGAATCAGTATTTTAAACATTGCAGGCAGCATCTTGATGTTTCCTGATAATATATCAACATGCTTGTTTGAACAACAACAATAAAAATGTGTTCAGGTAGGAAACTTTAGAGAAATTAGGTTTTACATTTACATAGTTTAGATAGCAGTTCTGTCTTGACACATCAGCTTTTATTTTTGTGATGCACCAGAAGTTCACTTTGTTTTAGCCACTTTGAGGTAGTGGTGCTCTGTGAGACTGAGTTTTCAGATAAGTTGAAATTAGTCTTGTTTTCCCAGGCAATGAAAACACAATAAAAGTCTTGAGCCAATTTTGCATTGAAATAAAAATGATTTCCTACACCCCTCTTCTGCTTGGTTTCTGAAGTCCAGTTCACCCTCAGCCTTTTATTTCTGTAGACCCACTACCTTCTGAACTGTGAGCCCACATATATTCTAAGTCAGCACTTTGGGCCAGAATCATGCTGATAGCAACTTCTGCTTACGGATACAGTTGGTCTTGAACAAATTACGGGAACAAAGAGCTTTGTTTAATATGACACTCTACTTGTGGTTTATAGGTGTTAAAAACATTTTTCCCAATAAGGGAACACCCAAAATACATGTAATCAGCCCATTGGCAATTATACAATAAAAATGAATGGATGTATGGTTTATCTGGATAATTTTAGATATTATAAATGACTAGATCCTTCAAAAGCTTAATCAAGTGTCATTTTGAGTTGCATTTCCATATGTCCTAAATAAAGATCATTTTATGTGCGGCAGCGTTCAGTACCAAAAACATGATATCCAGGCAATGTTGCAATACTTCATAAAACACCAGATAATCTGATCAAATCCTACAAACAGCTTTTTAATTCAGAGATTTGTTTAAAAGTTCATTTAGATATGAGCCATCATTGTAGTAAAAAGGATTCAATTGGTTATTTGAGAGGAGATGAGTTTACTAAAGTAGCAACTTGATTCTTGATGATAATGAGTCAACACTCAGGGAGAAAAAAAAGAGGATCATGGAAAAAGATGACACTATCTGAAAAACAGAGGATAGGATTTTGTAGTAGCATTTTCTGTCATTTTGCTCTTGTTTGATTGAAGAGACAATTCCATAATGATTTAAATTCATGTTCCCTCTTGATAAGTGTTTCAGAGAAACCTTATATGATTGAAAATAGGTCAGCCAGTGTTGGTAAGTGATTTACAATTGTTCAACACATTCCCATCGAAGTAGGTCAGATTAGTGTCCTGCTAAGCACAAGTATATTTGTTTAAAAAGGTGTTCAGTTCTAACAATAAAAATCTATGTAACATTTGAATGAAAACAAGGAGAAAAAAGTTAGAACTACATAGTCCTCCCTTTATACTGATTAAATATAAGTTACAGTCCATTCAAATGGAATCAGGTACAATGAGAAGACCAGACAGCTGGGCTTCAAGCCAGGATAGAAACAGATAAGATGATTACAATAACAGTAGAAATTGCCTTTAAAGCAAAATATCATTATCGTGGCATCAAATAATTCAGAATTTTAGTAAATCAGGTAACTTAGAGGGAAGTTTAATTAGGTACTAGCAATAAAGAAAATGATTCCAAGGTTAAAACATAGTTAAACCAACCAATAAACAAAAAACATGATAGAGCATGATTAAGAGAGCAACTTATTTCACAAGTATTTGCAATTGCTTTAGAACCAACAACATTGATATGTGAATTTAATATTGTTATTTACTGCATTTCACTAACCTATGATGACATTAATTGTAAGGTTCATTTCAATCTCAAAGATGTTAACTTGTGAAAAGAATAAAGTTATCTTCTGAAAAAATGTCCTTTAATCAGAAAGCACATTTGTCATCCTAGTTCTTATTATCATATATGTTTGATGTTTGAAGATAATAGAATTGTACTTCTTAGAGACAATTATATTGCTTATGCCATTGCTGTGAAGTTATGAGAGAGGGACACACATGTTGCAAAGCATATGTCTCGTGTGTGACAAATTTGATGTTTTATCACAGGGTGTCCCGCCCAATCTGTGGCTCACACTATGTCCCCAATACTGTTTGGCTGCATTTCCAGAAGCCAGCAACAGGACTAGAATCCATGTTTCCAATGGACCCTTTAATTCTTGAGAAGCTGTGGGGGAGATAGAGTGACACTTTATCTCTTTGGTCTCTTCTTAGCTTGTAGCGGCTAATGCCTCATGAGGGAAGGGTGAGCCTGGACACTTACTGCTTAGTTCCAGGTCAGTATTTGGATGGAAAGAGAAGTTACTATGGATCAGAGGCTATGGTTCTCCTAATTGCTCTTAGTAATGGCCATCACCACTTCATCCATGCAGGCTTGGGGACTTCCTGTCTACTTCGTGGATAACATTTGATTCCTAAAGATTGGGTGAGAATGACATAAAGTTATTTGCCAAGGAAGAGCAAATGTTTACACTTACTTGACACGTGAAACCCTTAGAATGCTAACTGAAGCAAACTCTCCTTAGCTAACTATAGGTAAATGTTATATTACCCACCAACACTATTGTAAGAAAAATTACTGCAGGTAACAAGAAAAATGAGACAAGGAAGACTGCCTTTGTGCTAATCCATGGTTAGAAACTTCCTTTAGGAAGGAATCTTCTTAGAAGAGAAAGAAGCACGTATTAGATGTTTTGGATATCTAGATATCTTACTACTTTTCAGTTTCTCATAGAAATAAACATTTTGGGTGACAGCACCTGATGTATCAGATTATGTATTTGTTTAGATCAAATAGCTTTGTCATTGAAGTGAACTAAGATCTGTTCTAGAGTTTCCAAAGAGAAAGAATTGGTAACCTGTACTCTTTTTCATTTCTGAAATGGTTAAAGCATTGCCCTGGACTGTAAAACTGGGACTGTGGCTTGGAAACAATCTTTGATATTATCTGAAAATCTTCAAAACAAAATGCAAGTATGGCCATATTTTTTTTCTAGCTGATCTGTCATATGTGTATTTTGGCTGTCTGTCTGATTGTGCTCAGATGTGGGTAGTGGTAGGGAGGAAAAAATAATGTTTCTTAACTCTGAGGATAAAAAGACTTCAAACTGTGTGCCTCTCACATCCTTTGGTAATCTGCCCCACATTCTGCACCGTGATGTGGGATATAGATACTGCTAATTTGGTGTTTATTTCTTCGGAGTGGGGTTTGGCGAGTAAAGTGGGGAGAACAAGCATTAAAGAGGAAGGTGTTGTGGATAGGTGGCAGTTTCTGAGCTCAATGAAGAGGAGTCAGGTGCTAACTTTCAAAGCAGAACTCAAGGAGGTTTAATCACTATTATTACTTAAGTAATAATAGGCACTATAAGGTGCCTGCTGTTAAGAGTAACTGATACGGGGTGATCCCAGATCATCACCTTCCTGGTCATTATTAAAATATCAACCTTCACTGTCATTTCTTTTTTCTACTCAGAGCAATCAAACTGAGAGATACCATGTAGGCAGCAATGATCTAAGCAGGAATTCTCAAGCCTTCATCTCAAAGTCATTTGAAGTAAGTTTAGAAAGGAGGACATGTTCTGAGGAAATTGAAGTCTCACGTTTTACCTTAAAATGTGTGTGTGTGTGTATATATATATATATATATATGTATGTATATATATATGTGTGTATATATATGTATATATATATGTGTGTATATATATATGTGTATATATATATATATGTATATATATATAGTGCTTGATGGCATACATAGGTTTCTTAAAAATAAAAAAAAATAAGGTGGCTGGGCGCAGTGGCTCATTCCTATAATCCCAGCCCTTTGGGAGGCCAAGGCAGGCGGATCACCTGAGGTCAGGAGTTCAAGACCAGCCTGACCAATATAGTGAAACCCCATCTCTACTAAAAATACAAAAATTAGCCCAGCGAGGTGGCATGTGCCTGTAGTCCCAGCTACTTGGGAGGCTAAGACAGGAGAATTGCTTGAACCCAGGAGGCGGAGGTTACAGTGAGCTGAGATCTCGCCACTGCACTCCAACCTGGGTGACAGAACAAGACTCCGTCTCAAAACAAACAAACAAACGAAAAAAACCCCCAAGGTTTTCCAATTTCTCTCTCTCTCTCTTTTTTTTTTTTTGAGCTGGAGTCTCGCTCTGTTGCCCAGGCTGGGGTACAGTGGTACGATCTCTGCTCACTATATCCTCTGCCTCCCAGGCTCAGGAGGTTCTCTTGTTTCAGCCTTCTGAGTAGCTGGGATTACAGGTGTGGGCCACCACACCTAGCTAATTTAGTAGAGACAGAGTTTCACCATGTTGGCCAGGCTAGTCTTGAACTCCTGACCTCAAGTGATCGGTCCACCCTGTACTCCCAAAGTGCTGGGATTACAGACATGAGTCACTGCACTAGGCCCTCAATTTCTTTATGTATAAAGATACACATACACCCCTGATTTTACATGAATGTGATATTAAAACATGCTATTCAAATGCAGTTTTCCTCTCATTTTTTTTGTTTGCCCTTTCATGCACAATAATCTTTTATCCTCTAAATTCAGGCTAATAACTTAGAGTATATCTTACATATTTTTCTATGTGTTCACAGAATCATATATAGCATATACACATCTATGAGTTTAGATACTACACACATTCATATATGTAAAGACAAACAAATGCATTTAATTCTTTGTCTTTTATTTTGCGAAAAGAGGATTATATAATACATACTTGCCTGAGTCTAGCTTTGCACACACAACAATACATTGTGGAAATCTCTAAATGAACCAGTTATCTCTGAAATCTTACTCTCTTTTTAAATGATAGCACAGTGTCCCATATTATGCTTATATTACAATTAACTCAATTGCTTCCTTTAAGTAGGGCTTTGTTTTCTACTTATTGGGAAACAAAGCATTGATAAATATATATGACCTATATATTTATTAATATATTTATATCTATCTATCTATTGTTTTCTTATGGATTAGATCCTCAGTAATGAGATTTTTGGGTTGAAGACTTCAAATATTTTTTATTTTAATGGGATTTTCTAAGCTTGCTTCCAAAAAGCCTGTATTAATTCACATTTCTACCAGCATGTATTAGAGTAAACATAATGTTTAAAGTACTTGTTATTCAAAGTATCGTTCACAAACCAGAAGCAACAGCCTCAGCTGGGAGTTTGTTAGAGATGCAGGCTTGCAGCCCCATTCCAGACCTACTGAATCAGAATCTGCATTTTAATAAGATCTTTGGGTGATCCATATGCACTTTACCATTTAAAAATTACTGTTTTTAAATCACTTGCAATCTGTTAAGTTGGGAATATATTTATTAACTGTCTTCTCTGGAAGGATAATTAAGGAATTACTAACAGTGGTTGACTTTTGGATGGAGGATGGGAACTGACAGAGAGACTTGGATGGAAATTGTTTTTCACTAAATATTTGTATAATGTTGAACTTTTCTTGTGCATGTATTCCTATTTAGAAAAATTTTAAGAACAGCTCTTCGCGAATGTAATGATTACTTTCCACCCTCAAATCTGCAGGCAGATAGTAGACCGTGGTTCACGTGTACTCATCACACACTAATGCCCACACTGTCAGTTAGTGTGTTCCAATTTAAAACAATGCAGTGGTAAAGGAAAATTCTCCAAGCAACATGGCTTGCTTTTTGAGGATATGAAAATGTAATGATGTCAATGCGGGTTTTTCTGACAGGGAACATTTGACACGGCAGACAGTGAGTCAGTGTCACAGAACACTTTCAAACTTTCCTCTGCAACATTCCCATAGTTTGAGCTGTGATTACCATCCCACTGTTAAATTTTTAATAACCTAAGACTTCCCCAAATCAGAAAGTTGCACTAAAAAATTCTGATTGATTTATCTTCTTGGGATATAGGGGTTCTCAGGTTTGCTGTGAATCAAGGAGTTGGCAAACAAGTATGGAACATCTCGGTTGCAGGGTCCACAATTAGATTTGTTGACACCAAAGTGGGGGTGAGGTTCAAATGAGTAGGATAAGTAGTCCTGCTTTTTTAGGTTAGAAACGGAGCATCCTCATCACACGGTTGGTTCCTGTAAATCTTCCTAGGACAAGAATTCCCCTTCTACCTCAGTGATGCATTGTACATATAACTTATTCTTAGGAAATATTTTATGCAGGCTAAATTGAAAATACGTGCAAGTTCTAAAAGGTCTCTGAAGGTTAAAATATATCAGTCTTTGAAATCTAATTTCTCCAGGAGCCACAACCTTTTGGGTCTCCATGGCTTTACATTAAGAGCAATGATGCAAATTTATTTGGCTCATGTACCCAAACCCACCCATTCTCTCAGGACCACCAGCCTGGAAAATGTTGCTCAACTATTTGGGGGATTTTTTATGGGGTGGGGGGAGTTGTACTCATTAATGTTCACAAACATCTGGTTGGCCACCAAATAATCTGCCATTTCTTACTTTTCATTGGCTTTGCTCCCTGCTTTCAGGTACCAACACTCCTGCCAGGATTTTTTTTTCTTCTACAGAGCAGCTTCTTTCTCCCAGTGGGCATCTGTCTCCAGCTGCAGCTGGGACACTGGAATCCTAGCATGTGTGTAGGGTGGAGGGGACAAAGCTTGCGTGACATTCTTCTGGATGAAGCGAAATAACTTAGTCTCTCTTCTTTAGGGGTATGAAGGCGCCAGGTCCCAGGATGCTAGTGAAACACCACTTTTCGCATTTACTTAACAGGTTCCTCTCTCCTGAGGCCATGGGCATAGGGGGCTTTGCTAGAAGACAAATCCAAGTATCAGAAAACACACTGTGGCCATGGCCTTGTCATAAAATCTAGCTGCTGGGCTCTGGCTTCTTTGATGTTCAAGGTATATTTTGTCTCAGGATTATACCTCCTGCATGTGGGCGTCTGAGTCCCAAATTAAATTTATGCTGGGGTTCCTGTCACATCCACAGCAAAAAATCTACACTCAAAATAAATAATCGTTTATTGCTTGGACTTCTCTGAGCTCTAGTACCTGAATCAGAGGGTTTCATGGCAAAGCAGATATGATCTGCAAAACTCTTGAGGAGCTTCCAGGGGCAAGAGTCCAGCCAGCTGTTCAGTCAGTGGCTCCACAGCAAGGTCAGTCCTACCTAGACCTTAGTCATCTCTTCTTGCCCTCTCTAGAGTGGAAATGGAAATCAGTTCCATTCTGCATGGGAGAGAGCAGCACCCAGCCCCTCACAGGATGATGGAGTGAGGAGGAAGTTGCTCTCTGTTCTCAGGTTCTGCGATGCTGCATGCTGCCTTATGCAGCTCAGCTCTGGGAAATGTCTGGTGTGGATGGTTGGGTCCTGGGACAGAAGGAAGAGAACAGAGGATGGGAGGAGAACAAAGGGGATGCTTTCCCTCAATGCTCCACTAGAATCAGTAATGTGGTTCTCAGAAGACACATTTTATTCTCAGTAGAAATCTTATTTTATTCCCCAAAGAATAAAAAAGATGTGTTGGTGGCCATGAAAGGGAACTGTGTGATGGGGTGGGTATGGGCAATACTTTTTCTCCCCATGCTCTCTTGTTCCTGAGAATTTCTATGAAAGGAGAGGAGTGCCTTGTGAACCGAGCCTGCAGCCAATTTGGAAATAGATCCCCCATCTGTGATTTCCAGATCAACAGTTTGATTACTATTGATAGGCGGGTAGATGGTAATCACCATCTCAGTGACCGTAGCCTGAAAATAGTGGTAGGGGAGGGGTGGTTACAGGAAACTGTGCTGGCTTTTCCATTTCAGTTTAGTTTTGCAGATTAAATTGAAAGTTTCACAAAGGTGCATTGCTAAACACTTTCTTTTTTTTTTTTTTTTTGAGATGGAGTCTCGCTCTGTCACCAGGCTGGAGTGCAGTGGCATGATCTCGGCTCACTGCAACCTCTGCCTCCTGGGTTCAAGCGATTCTTATGCCTCAGCCTCCCAAGTAGCAGAGACTACAGGCATGCACCACCATGCCCAGCTAATTTTTGTATTTTTTGTAGAGACGGGGTTTCTCCATGTTGGCCAGGATGGTCTTGATCTCTTGACCTTGTGATCCGCCCGCTTTGGCCTCCCAAAGTGCTGGGATTACAGGCATGAGCCACCGCACCCGGCTTAAACATCCTCTTAATGCAAAGGAATGTGTGGGCAAATGGATCAACAGGTTGTGCAATGTGTTTGCAGGCTTATTCTTGGGGCCTGTCCTACTCTACCACTTATAGGTTTCTTCAAGGCTCAACTTCATCCCACGTATCTGTGCAGTATCTCACTTCTAACCTTCTGTGTCTAGCGTGGGCCAGAGATGCAGGTGATGGGAAAACGGGCTGCCAAGAGGCTTGTAGCTCTGAGTTTGAGCCAACTGTGCACCTCTAGACTCCCAGGGATCAAATGACTGGCAGCCTCGGAATTGAAGAGCAACAACTGGAGAACTTGGCTGCTGATTGTCTTCCTTCCTCAGATTTTTAAATTTTTTCACCCATATGTTTTCAGTGTCCAGTTTTGCTGGCTGGGGCCACCTAAGGCAGCTGCATGTGGTCGGGTGGCTTATGCTCTGCAATAATGTAACCAGCTGAGAGGAGAATGGAAGCTAACCTTTGTTAGCCAGTCTGTTGTTCCCTGCCATGTGCTACATCAGTCTGAAGGAAAGGATGTCTTTTTATCATTTATCCTCTAAGAGAGTGCCTTGTGAGGAGACCCAAGGGCCCTGAATGAGCTAGTGGTGGCCCTGGGCAGATGGTTTTAAACTGTGAAGCCTTGACTTGAAGCCTGTCCCCTCACTGCCAAGCCCAGACCTTCTCTGACTTGCTTGAATCTGACCTTGAAAAATTGATAGGCCACAGGCCATATATACAAGCTCCACGAACATATTTGTTTGATTTACACAAAGATGGACCACATAGTGTTGTGAAATATTTGAATTGGTTGTCAATACTTAAAATTTAAGAGATTTTACATAAATATCTGAGTTTCTGGCTTCCCACAGCACTACCCAGTAACATTTGGTAGCAGCCAGTTAATGTGTGACAGCCCTTGCCATGCCCTGTGGCCTCTCCAGCACTGAAAATGAAGGTCAATTGCTTTTTTTTTTTTTTTTTTTTTTGAGACCGAATTTCACTCTCATTGCCCAGGCTGGAGTGCAATGGCTCAATCTTGGCTCACTGCAACCTCTGCCTCCCAGGTTCAAACAATTCTCCTGCCTCAGCCACTCGAATAGCTGGGATTACAGGCATGTGCCACCATGCCTGCCTAATTTTGTATTTTTAGTAGAGACGGGGTTTCTGCATGTTGATCAGGTTGGTCTCGAACTTCTGACCTCAGGTGATCTGCCCCCCTTGGCCTCCCAAAGTGCTGGGATTACAGGTGTGAGCCACCGCGCCCAGCCATTGCTGTTTATCATAGTGCTTGTGCTCTGTTTTCTTCTAGAAGAATTAAAAGAAAAACAAAATCTATCTTGTGTTCACTTTTGAAAGTGGGAAGATTTAAAAATAGATTGAGAAGCCATTTGTGGAAAAGTCTAGCCTGCTACATATTTTCTAATTGCCTGCTAAGTCTTCATCATCTGTGTTTGCAGCCCATGTCCCCGTGTCTCATAATCATGCAGTTGAAGAAATTCAGTTCTAGCACATGCTCCTCCATTGGGCCATTACAAGCAGCTACTAGGCTTACAGAGGAACCTGAATTTATCATGACCCCTCTGCAGCAGAGAGGCTGATTTGGAGGAGCGTATTCTGGGGGCTCATCTGTTCCGCTGTCATCAGTCCAAAGTGTTTACAATGACAAAGAGTTTAGACCCTTCTTGCTGAGCTGGGAGGCTAGTCAGTGAGTGGATGACCCAGGGCAAGGTCAGATGGTCAAACAAAAGAATACTGTGACCAGAAATATGAGACCAGTATCAGGGGGTGAGGATAGGGACATCAGGAACACAGGTGACGAAAGCCAAGTAGCTGCAAAAGAGGTACATAGCTCAAGAAAATCAGGTTTCATAAGCTAAGGCCCTGATGGCAAAGTTTTTTTGAGGCAGTGTCTCACTCTGTCACCCAGACTGGAGTGCAGTGGCTCGATCTTGGCTTACCACAAACTCTGCCTCCTGGGTTCAAGTGGTTCTCCTGCCTCAGCCTCCCGAGTAGCTGGGATTACAAGCATGCACCACTACTGCCCGGGTATTTTTGAATTTTTAATAGAGACGGAGTTTCACCATGTTGGTCAGGCTGGTCTTGAGCTCCTGACCTCAAATGATCCACCTGCCTCAGCCTCCCAAAGTGCTGGGATTACAGGTGTAAGCCACTGTGCCTGGCCATGCAAAGTTCTGTAGTAGGGAGCAGATGCTCAAAATGCAGAGGGTTAGAGGCTCGGTCCATAGCTCAGAGAAGCTCTTGGGGACTTTACATGCTTGGTCATACCTTATGATGCCTGTACATGGCCCATAGGTGACAGAGAAGTAGTCTAGTCAGATGGTTAAGGGCAAAGGCTCTGGAGATAGATTCCTTCCTAGGTGAGAATCCTAGCCTCTTGCCGGCTGTGAATCAGGTGAGCTCCTTAACCCCTTCATGCCTTAGCTCCCTTTTCTACATAACAAGGATAGTGATATACTCACCTTATAAGGTTCCCTATACATGAGGATTAAAAGATCTAATTCTTACAAAGTGCTTAGAATAGTAGCTGGCACATGCAAAATATCCAATAAGTGTTTATTATTGCTTGCTACTTCTCCCAGCTTCCTTAGGAAAATGCAATCTTTAGAAACATGTTTATCAGCTTGGAGGAAATTGCCCTCTGAAAGAAAAAACAGCAATGTATGCATCTTAGTATTTTAAAGAAACTTGCCAAGCATGCACCTGGCACAACGGGCAAACTTTATAAAGGGTAGCTAAATTCCAAAATAATTTGTAAAGGGCTCCTGAAGCATCAGAAAGCTAAATGATGTTTTCCAATTGAGGATGCCATTCCCTTGGATACTTTTGGAGGGAGCATGGTGCAAATCTCTCCTTAATTTAAAAGGACGTTACCATGAAATGGGCTCACAGTGAAATCTGTTGGGAGAAGAGTGAGCCTCACTCTCTGGAGCGCATGGTGGAGTCTGCCATATACGAGAAGGATGTTGTGGTTTCAGCCAGGTTTGTGGGGGCACAGCAAGGTGAGGCTGTCGCTATTTTCTCCGTGTGGTTAGTGTGAAGTGAGCAAAGACACAACAGCATGTGTTTGGAGCTCAAGTGCTCAAGGCGCTGCTTTGAGCCCAGTGCGGCCCTTTGGGGCTTTGAACTGCAGCCACAAGACTCTGGTGGCATCTCTTTCCAGATTTGTTTTGAAACGAGCTTGAAAACAAGATTTCACCCAGTCCTTATGCTAAGATGTGCGAGTGAATGTGCTTGTGTATTTGCTTGTCCCTGGCTCAAAAGAATATTCAGCGATGTATCTAGTAACTAATAGAGGATGCCCTGCTAAGTCTTATGTCTTTGCCAGAGAACATGGCAGAAAAGCTACTGGAGACAGTAGGAGCTATGCCAACAGGCAACATGAATTTGTTATTAAGTTAAATTCAGTAATGTATGAAAGGAGATAAAATAATTAGCAAATGGCGTTGAGGCAGAGTTAGGACACCCTTTGTTTAAGTAAGAAATGGGTAGAGAGTGGGGGAGGGGCTGGAGACGGTCTGGATGTCAAGCTGCAGGGCTGACCTGTTTAGGATTAGACCAGGCTCCAGGTCCTAAAAGCAGTTGATTATAATAGACTTTGTGGTTCTTATTAGCTTTCATGTAGTAGACTAGAGCTTTTCAGCCTCTAGTAGATGTACCGTCATGGTGCCTAGTCTCATCTATCCTGAGCTACGGGAGTCCAGCCGGGGGGAAGAAAAGTGACACTCTTTCTACCTCCACACACTAATTAACACACACACACACACACACACACACACACACACACACAATCCTGTAAACATTAATTCAATTATCTCTATAGATCTAGCATAAGGTACATATAAGATAATAGAAACATCTCTGCTCTAAAGAGTTCGTCTCCACTTCCTAAAATTTCCTTTAGTGGGTGACTTCCCTCTTCATTAATTCATTCATTCCAAATTTATTAAGTATACAACAAGTGCCAGAAGCTGTACTGAGTGAAGCTGGGTTAGGTGTTCAGTGTGAGAAAAAGATGAGTAAGCACTGAAAGATAGATTAGAGTCAGGTTCTGAATAACATTCTACGAAATCCAAAATTCATTCAGTAGGGAGGGGTCAGAGGGAAGGGTTTTTTGTGTTGTTCCTGAGACAAGGTTTCACTCTGTTGCTCAGATTGGAGTGGAGTGGTGCAATTATGACTCACTATAGTCTCAACCTCCCACACTCAAGCAATCCTCCTGCCTCAGCCTCCTGAGTAGCTAGAACTACAGGCATGCACCACCACATCTAGCTAACTAAAATATGTATATATATTTTTGTAGAGACAGAGTCTTGCTCTGTCACCAAAGCTGGAGTGCAGTGGTATGATCATAACTCACTGCAGCCTTGATTTCCTGGGCTCAAGTGATCCTCCCACCTTAGCCTCCTTAGTAGCTGAGATTACAGGTGCGTGCCACCACACACAGCTAGTTTTTAATTTTTTTGCAGAGATGGCATCTCACTATGTTGAGCAGGATGGTCTCAAACACCTGACCTCAGGCAATCCTCCCACCTTGGCTTCCCAAAGTGCTGGGATTACAGGTGTGAGCCACCATACTTGGCCTCAGAAGGAAGGTTTTTTAAGCAAAAATGTGACATGCTTAATCAGAGTTTCAGGAATATTGCATTGAGAATAGTGTAGAGACTGTATTGGGAAAGAAATTTAGAGGATTGGGGAGAAGATACAGAAAGCAGAGGGGGTCAACTGAGGAGTATTTCAAGTCTAGAAAAAATATTCTGAGAGCTTTTGAAATACAGTAGTGACCGTGGGAACCCAAAGGAGAGGAAAATTGTGAGAAATATTTACAAAGAGTAACCAGTAAGACTTGGGTATGACGGGAAAGAGAGAATGAGGAAGCAAGGACAGCTCTGAAGTTTTGAGTATGGGAGACCAGAAGAACCACAGATGTTGCCATTAATATAGAATGGGAAGTTAGGAGGAGGAGCTTTTCCTGTAGAGCCTCAGAAATGGAGGGGGCTAGAAAGTCATCCAGTCAAATGCCACATCTGATGTCAGTATCCCCTCTTCTCCCACTTTAATCGTCTGTTAGGGAACCATGGACTGGCCTGGATAGGACAGCAACTAAGTGGCTGGTTATGGTTTTGGGCTCCGAGGCCTGGAGTTCCAGGGCAAAGAAATCTGGGATACTCACAGTGTGATAAGCCCAGTCAAAGTGTTCTAAGGAAGTGAGAGAACCACACATGATAAAGGATAAGCTGAAAGAGCCCATTGGGGAGATAGAAGTTTGGGTAGCAGAGCTGAGCAACTGATTCAGTAGAGATGAAATTTCTGGAGGAGCAGGACAAAGGACTGGGCTCCTGCCATGGCTGTCAACTTCCCTGCCACAGTGAACCCTGCCTCTGTCAGAATACTTCTGCACTTTTGGCGAGAGGGAGCTCATAGCTTTCAATGGTCAGCTGAAATCTCTCATACTTTATCATTCACCACTAGTGTTAGTTCATCCCTGGAGGCCCGGAAAAGATGCTTCAACTAAACAGTTTTTCAAATGGTTGGTGATAGCTCCCCTAAATCTGAAGTTTATCTTCCTTGTCCGCCAAATCTGAAGTTTCTCTTCTCAAAGATGAAGTTTCCTAACTTCAGTCACACATGTATGTGTATAGAACTGACATATTTCCCAGTTTATCTGCATAGAGTGCACATATGTTAAAGTGTGAGGCCATGAACTTTATCCAGAACTGCAGTTGAGGTCTGACCACCACAAATCAGAGGAAAGTCAGCACCTCCGTTATTGGAGCTATTGTATTACCTCTAATTCTCTGAAGATAATGGGTTCTCTTGGGGCCCCATAACACAGCCAATTAGATTCACTTGACTTTGAACAAAGCCTTTTGTTTTTATTTTTAAACACTGCTAAGCCATGTTTCATCCTGTGTTTGTGTGGTGGGTTATTTGTACCTGAGCATAGACAATCGGGTAAGAGGATGGCTTTTGGGGTTAGTATTGGTTTCTTAGTCTGTGTCTGTTTTTTACCAGCTGTGTGACTTTGGGCAAGTTACGTAACTTCTCTAAACCTCATTTCTTCATATATAAATGGCAATCTTAAGGGTACCTACTTCAAAGAATTGTCAGAACTAAATGAGATAAGGAGCATTTAGCACAGTTCCCAGCTCATAGTAAACCCTCAATAATACTAGCTATTATTATCTATTGTTACCTAATATTAATATCTCAATCTTGTTAGGTGGGACTCATCCTTCAAGAAATTATTGGGTCTTCCTTCTCTTAGTAAACATAATTTAATTCCAATCTCTTTTAACTTTGTGTCAACACAATTCTAATTAACATGAATTCTATATCTGTCTTTGAATATCTTTGTTGTTGGACTGTATCACAGAGGTGAATAAGACAGACATGGTCAGTATCCCCTATAGCCATCAGTCCATTGAGGAAGACAGTTAATGAATAACTCATTTATGAATCTTCTGTGTTTGCTAAAGTTATTTCACCAGTTACAAATTCACTTGTCTTTGCATCTAGCCATATTTGTTTACCTTGTTCCCAAGGATATCATGGAGATATGAATAACTGTAAAATGCCCCATTGATGTCCAAATGCCCTGTATCTGGAAAGAGATGCGTAGTGACAATGACTCAAATTTGGAGATTATATCTAAGAAGCCCTGCAGGATTTTCAGGCTAGTAGGTAGATGTGTATGAGCTTCTGCAGGTCACAGAAGTCAGAGATGAAGAAAAATATTTAAGTCCTTTACATACCGATGAGAATGGAAGACAAGTAGATGGTTGGAATACTCAAGAGAGAATGGGATGAGACCTAGGAAGAGAAAATAAACTACATAAGGAGAAGTAATTACAGAGGTAAAAGGACAGCAGAGTTTGTAGTCTCTCTTGTAATCCAAGGGAGAATAAAATTTTAAAAATGAGGCAGTGATTAATAGGATACAAATATGGAGATAAATTCTACCATGTTTGTTTATTGAAAGGCCATGTAGGACCTTTCTGAGGTAAGTTTCAGTGGATTAGTAAGGAGAAAGCAAGATATTTTACAGGTTAAAAAATTGGCTGCAAAGCAGAAAAATAATAGATAAAAATTCGTAAAATTAAAAAGCTGGTTATTTGAAAAGATGAATAAAATTGATTAATCTCTAGCCAAAGTGACCAAGAAAAAAGACGAAAAACATCTATCAGGAATAAAAAGAGGTCATCATTACAGAACCTACCAATGTTAAAATAATAAGGGAATATTATAAATTTTTTGCCAATAAATTTAGGAACTTAGATGTAAAGCACAAATTCCTTGAAAGACACCATATCTCACCCAAGAAGAAATAGATAATAATCCTATAGCTATTAAATAAATTGAATTAGTAATTAAAATACTTCCAACAAAGAAAACTCTGGGTCAGGAGGCTTTATTGGAAATACTTAAGGAAGAAAAACTAATTCTACATAAAATCTTCTATAAAATAGAATGAATGCATACTAACTTATTTATGATGCCAGAATTAACCTTCTATGAACACCAAGTATATTATAAGAAAATAAAACTATAGACCAATATCTCTCCCAAACCCAGATCAAAAAATTCTCAAGAAAATATACATACGTAACAAACCTGCACGTTGTGCACATGTACCCTAGAACTTAAAGTACAACAAAAAATATATAAAAAATAAATAAATAAATAAATTTTTTAAAAAGGAAAATATTAGTAAATCAAATCCATTTTTATACAAAAAGTGTAATACATTCCTGGAATGCAGGACTGGTTCATCACTCAAAATTAAACAAAATAATTTCCCATATCAATATTCTAAAAAAGAGAAGACGTGATAATTTTTTAGATGCAGAAAATAATTATCTGACAAAATTGAATATCTGTTCATAAAAATAACTGTCAGGTGGTAAAGTAGGAGGAATGAGGGCAAATTATTATTTTAAGAAGTCTGACAGTAAAAGAAAACAGAGAGAGAAAGAGAAAAAAGTAACTCTAGGCATAGTTAGAGTAGTGTTACGGGAAGGAGCTTTCCCCCATATCTTTAAGTCTTGAACAGGTTTATATGCTGAGGGGAAGTGGCCATAGGAGAGACACCAAAAAAAGAAAATATTGGAAATAATGATGGACTAGGGTTTTAGAGGTTGGGGAGGGATTAGGACCTATAGCATGATAGGAGCAAACAGACTTTAAGAGGTTTGGTACTCTGGGACTGAAGGGAAGGACGATAGAATAACTATGGATGCAGAGGTTACATGAAGCAGCAAAGTTGGGCACTGTTAGAGGTAAGAGGAAAAGTGAAAAGGCTCACATTGGACATTCTTACACCTCTCAGAGATTCCCATCTCAAAGGAAGGCAATGTGGTGCAGAAGAAAGAGCATGGGCTTTGGCATTGGTCTCTACTGGGGTTGAATCACAGCTCTGCCTGAGCCTAGTTGGGCAATCCTGGGCAAGTCACCTAACCTCTATGATACTCTGTGTCCTCACCTGTAAAGGGGAAAGTAATAGCAAACCCAGAGCATTATTACAAGGACAAAATAAGAAAATTATGCAGGCAACATAGCACACCTCATAACCCATAGCAAGTGCTCAGTACATGCTATTCTCATTTCTGTTGCCTTTATAAAGAAAATACAGGTGGGACCAACATTGTGGGAAATAAAAAAGACATTTGGATCAGAGCTTGTGGGAAATGCAATGAGATGTTTACTAAAGACGTGTGAAAATAAGTGAGTAGTAGCAAGGTCAGATAAGATTGCGGTTATGTGTTAAATAGATCATGCTGTGATAAGCAAATAGGGGTAGGAGATAAACGTGCAAACAGTGGAAGAAGTGAGAGAGACTCTGGCTCATGCCCAGTCACCAGACCTGCTTCATTCTGATGATGATTAAGAGACTCTGATCTGGCAAAGACTGACCAGGAGACCCTTTGTGTGCTGGTTGCCATCCCACTGCTTAGAGGAGTTAATGAGCTTCAAAAGAAAGATTCTACAATTTTCCTATTTAACAACATTGTGCCACAAAATTATTATGGGAATGCTGCTTGCTCTGCTTCAGTGTTTTTCTATTGCAGTGTATTGTTGCCTTGTCTCGTTCAGTTCTTAATGAAATGTGGATTCACTTACTGCCTATGTCCTTATGATATTTTATTGATTTGATCTCTGTTTTCAGATACTCTTCTCCTCCCTTTTCTAGAATTACTAGAATTACCCTGTTGGTTCACATGTGAATCAGCTAAATTGAAATTTTGTAATCTCAGGTAGGGCTGCTTCTCCATCTCCCAAGCACACGTCTGGGTCAGTATCCTCCATTAGCTTGAAGACAAGTGCTCTTGGAATAGAGCTTCAAGTGAACTTTAGCCCACAAGAAGCAAAATTAGGAAATGTGTCTCTTTGTAGAATTAGAATTAGAATTCCCATTAACAATAACAATTGTCTTGGGCTGCTCATTGACTTAGTGATCAATTTAAATGTGATTTTCCCACATATTTTGCACAAATGTATCAACATAACATAAAGCTGGTATGGTATTTAGTCTTAGGTTCTGGGGCACAGCAACAAAGAAAATACACAAAATTCTGACCTCACAGAACTTACAACTGACTGGAGTGATAGATGAGAGAGTAAATATACTGTAGTTTGTTAGATGTTGATAAGTGCGATGGGAAAAAAAAATAAGACTGGGGGTAAGATGTGGTGAGTTGCTTCTATTTTGTATGAGGTAGTAAGAGAAGGCTTTATTGATAAAGTGACATTTGAGCAGAGACACGGAGGAATTTGTGGGACAAATAATGCAGAGATGTGGGAGGAAAATCATTCTAAGTAGAGAGAATAGCAAGCACAAAGGCCCTGCAGCAGGAGTGTACCCGGTGGGTTCTAAGACGGGCAAGGTAGTTTTGTCACTTAAGCAGTGAGAAAGGGGAGAACAGTAGATGGGGTCAACGAGGCAGCGAGGGTAAGATCAAGATGAGGACTTGGACTGGATTCTGGGTGACATAGGACATAGAGGGTTGGAGCAGAAGTGTGACATGGCCTGACTTGCATTATAAAAGGCTCTCTCTGGCTGCTGTGCTTAAAAACAGCCTGTAGGGGGAGCAAGAACAGAAACAGGATCACTGGTTATCCGGATACTGCAGTAATCCAGGCAAGAGATGGTGAAGGCTTGGACCAGACTTCCTGCGACAAAGGAGTAAAGAAGATCACATTCTAGATGCATTTTCAGGGTCTGTCCTACCTGATTTGCTGATAGGCTGGAGGTAGGATATGAGAGAAAGAGGCAACTCAAGGATGACTTCAAGTTCTCTGGTCTGCACAGTAGGACGACACAGTTGCCTAAAGTGAAAGAGGACTTAGAGGAGCGAGTTTCAGGAAGAGGAAAATCAGAAATTCACCTCGGGCACGCTGAGTTTGAGATGACTATTAGCCATCCATGTGGAAAATGGGGGGCCATTAAGACAGAGAAGTTTGGATTTTGGACGAAGGTGGGAATAGAAATTTCAGTGTTGGGAGCCTCTATAATACCCATGAAGTCATGGAAATCGATGAATCATCCAGGGCTTGACTGCAGATGGAGAAGGCTGATTCCTGGGGCCCTCCTAACTCAGAGGTTGAGCAGAAGAGGAGGATTCAGCCAATGAGGAGACCCACAGGGGTTATCATAGAAGCAGCCCAGCCACCGAGAATACATCACCATTCTTGAAACAGTTTATTGATAAGTGTCATTGAATTTGAGTCACCAACTTATCAAGCGAAAAGATGAAATTGTACATCTATCTATGAAGGAAATATATTCTATTAAGAAATAATTATGAATAGATGATGGGAACAAAGCTTTACTAGCAGTTCAATAATGCAGCCTTCTTCTTGGCTATTGAAATAAACCTGGAAATTTTACTGCATATGGAGCAAGAACTATAAGATGTACCTAGAAGCACTGTGCTGATGTGGAGTTTTGAAGAAATTTTCACTATATCTGCCTAATGTAGATACCTCTCATAGGGAGTTTTCATGACTTATTTATTTTTGAACATATTGTTTTGGGGCCTTCCGTTTTCAGAATCACTTCAAAATGCATTCCTGCTTACTTTGGATTTTTACTTTGGATTTTTTTCTCTCTTTATTATGAAATATTCTTCAAGTTAAGGAAGGTTCCCTTTTCAATGCTGATAATAAACTGGTAGGGTTCATTTCTATACTTAAAATCATAACATATATGACAAACACCATGGTCACATTTAGTTTTTGGAAGATTTATGGCTGAATTACAAAAATCACACTTTTGTCTTCATTTCTTTTCCTCTGTATGTCTTGAAGGTGATCTCTCTCCATCACTTCCTTGTACGTGTTCACTCCTTTGGAGAATTATTTTAATATCCTAAGACAAAAGATTCAAAGAGAAGTTACAAATACTAATAAAGGATGATGAATACTATACTATACAAATACTAATAAATGATCACATAGTACATGGCAACCATTAAACAGTTTTTATTTCTTTTTTTCCACTGAGCAAACTTCTCCATTTAGTTTTAATCCCACCCTGAGACTTACTACTTGTACGTTTGGAAAGTCATCTAAGATCTTGGACCCTCAGTTTCCACGCCTAATAATGGAGTTGTCATATTAGGTTAATTAACATTTGTAAAAGCAGTTACACAGAACCTGGCATATAATGAATGGGCAAGTTAAAAGATTATTTCCTTATGAATGAACAAAAAAACCAGTATTCACCCTCTATGAAAGTAAATGCTAATGCTAAATTAATCATGTCTATAGATTTGTAGAATTTTAAAACAAAAGATTACTTTCCTGAAATTGTCTCATTCTTTCATTTAAAAAACATCAGGGAAAGAATGACCGTTTTTCATTTGCTATACAGCTATCTTACATCTTAAATCACAGATATTTTTCAAAATATATTTAAACTATTATCACAATGTAGAAGGAGTACCAACATGTGAAAAACACAGAATTGCATTTCGGTATCTTTTAGGTTTTTTTTTTATTTCACAATTTTAGAGAAGTGTTTTAACAATATAAGTTCCTTTTCCTCAGAGCTGAGTTTCAAAGGCTTCAATTTGACTGTGATCATTTTAGTTGAGAAGACATGAGTTTGTTCACCATCTGTGCTGACACTTGCCAATTGACATATGCACTGCTTCTGTCAGTCACTGCGAGGAATCATAGTGAATCATTTTCTTTACAGATCTTTTTCCTTGAAAACACAGATCTCCTAAAGCCAAAGGTCAATGCTAAGTGAACCAAGTGGAAAAGAAAAGCTGCTCCCCATTGACTTTTCTAGTCTTACCCAGTACAATTCTTCCATTTATTATTTATTTTTTTTAGAAATGGAGTTTCGCTCTGTCACCCAGGCTGCAGTGCTGTGGCATGACCATAGCTCACTGCAGCCTCAATCTCCGAAGCTCAAGAAATCCTTCCACCTCAGTTTTCTAAGTAGCTGGGACTACAGGCACATGTCACCATGTCCAGCTAATTTTAAAATTTTTTGTAGAGAGGAGTCTTGCCCTGTTGACCAGGTTTCTCTCAAACACCTGGCCTCAAGCAGTCCTCCCACCTCAGCCTCCCAAAGTGCTGGGATTACAGATGGCAACCACTGTGCCCAGCCCACTACAGTTCTTAATAACATGTCTTCTTTATATAATATGTTTATAATAACATGTCATTTTAATATTATCAAAAGTTAATTTGAGGATTAAGGAATAAGCTAACTTGTGATTATCTGACACTCCATAGCATGGGGAAAATGATAAGCTCCAGATATATTTAAACCAGTCTTAGCTAAATTTATAGCTGAAATCAGGGACCACAATTTTCAGTAGCAGTGAATGGAGAAGAGCCTGTGAAAGCCAGAAAATGTTTGACACTGGTGCTTTGAAAACACAGAGCACTGAAGCAGCTATCATATTTTGTTATAAAGATAAAGGAGAAGCTTAGAGAATATTTTAAAGTCAGGTGCCTTGAAGACAAAGAGAGATGAAAGTCTCCTTCCATTCACACTTATAATTATAGGAATGTTATCCTAATGTAATTGGGTCCTGATTCATTTGTTTATAAGATATTTTCTGGTGATATTCTAATGTTAACATTAAAAGATTTCTTGCTATCTCCCATTGAATATAAACCTCAATTATAAGGTAATATGCTTGATTTATATATTTGTTTTAAAAAATGTATAATAATTGAGCCTGCGTTCATCACAAGAAACTAAAGTTATTAAGTTTTCAGAGAAAATTGTTTATTCATTTACATTTATAAATATATATTTATCACAGGAAATTGTTCACCAACAACCCAGTTCCAATATCCTCACTGATCTTCTTATATTTATACAAATCATTTTCTTAATAATTTAGGAGCATTATTTGAAAATAACTTTTTTGTACAAGGCCTATGAAAGTGGAAATTAAATAAGTGACTTTAGCTGAATACCTATAATGTCCAATGCAAAATCTGGAACTTCCACATAGGTATGGACCAGAGGCTTCCTGGGACTTGTTTGGACCCTTTATCATCATGGCACTGCACCAGTAAAAGTCTTTCTTTTTTTCCAAAGATAAGACATGTGTGTTCAAGAGATTAGGTGCCAGCTCACTAGCCCATCCACATGTAATTGCACATGATTCAGAATTATTTCTTGTGCATGGTAACTACTACAGACCAGCAGTAGTAAAAGTAGGTTGGTGCAAAAGTAATTGTGGTTCTTTGCCATTGAAAGTAATGGGAGGCCAGGCGCGGTGGCTCATGCCTGTAATCCCAGCACTTTGGGAGGCTGAGGTGGGTGGATCACGAGGTCAGGGGATTGAGACCATCCTGGCTAACACATTGAAAGCCCATCTCTAATAAAAAAAATGTGGAGAAATTAGTCGGGCGTGGTGGCAGGCACCTGTAGTCCCAGCTACTCAGGAGGCTGAGGCAGGAGAATGGTGTGAATCCGGGAGGTGCAGCTTGCAGTGAGCCAAGATTGCACCACTGAATCCAGCACTTCAGCCCTCCAGCCTGGGCGACAGAGTGAGACTCCGTCTCAAAAAAAAAAAAAACAAAAAAAACAAAAAAAAGTAATGGCAAAAACTGCAACTACTTTTGCACGAACCTAATAGTAGTAGTAGTATCTCACATATATTGAGTGCTTTCTATCTTCCAGGAACTGAGTTAAGCACTTTATATGTATTATCTCATTTAATTTGTACAAACTCCCCCACCATGAGGTGACTATGATAATTGGCCCTATTTTACAGATGCAGACACTAAGGCACTTTGAGGTCACTTGCCTAAGGCCACACACTTCACAGGTATGAACCCAGTCAGTGCAGCTCCAGAGCCCACTCTCATAACCAAAAGCCAGTACACCTTAAATACATTATTACAATTATGCATACTTAGTTTTTTCAAATATGTATCTTAAAATGTTGTCACTTCTGAACAAGAACCTTGTAAACATAAAGCTGTTAGGCAACAACCTTCACTTCCCACTGTTTATATAACAAACAACATTTTAACCTGAAAAACCACACTCTAGCTTTTGCTCTTCTTATCTTGAAAGATCTTCAGATGACATCACTGTGGTTGAAGTGTATTATAAAAATGTGATCTATTTACTTGTACATGGATATCTGAAGCAAAAAATGACAGGACGAGTGCAGTGGTTCGAGTCTTCAAAGATTCTTTTCTCTCCATCCCTTCATTTCTTTTGTTTTTATTTTATTATTATTATTATTTTTTTTTTTTTAGCAAAAATGAGAATAGAACACCTTACTGGAAAGGGACCCTTTTTCACTGTAAATATTAGAATTTAGACTTTTCGGGCCACGGGCACAACTCTTCTTCATGGACCATCATACAAATGAGTCCCACGGGTGGTAGTCTACTGGCCTCTAATTAGATTCCTTGGTGGAGTGACCAGGAAGAGGTGTGGAGGACATGAGGAGGGAGAGTTAAAGTAGATGACTCAGGTATATCTTAGAGAAGCATTCTGGCAATGAACTAACTCACTAACTAATTCTCTGCTATGAGAATGCCAGGTGCTACAGGTATTGTGAGACTGGTTAACAGAAGACAGACACCCTGCTGCTGGGTGGCTTTCAGCCAGAGGGGTACTGTGCATCAAGGAAGGCTTGGCAAATGTGCAGGCAGAGGTGGTTTTGGAGGTCAGTATGTCAGGGTGTTCCTGGAATATAGGGGGTAGGGCCTGAAATGTTAGGTATTCTGCCACACTTGGGACAGTTATCCTCAAAGAGGAACTGTGCTGCTCCAAATGCCAATAGTACTTTAGTTAACATTGCTAGTTGCTGACACTCCTTCAGAAGTGAGGGGAATGTGTAACTTAAAAGGAGTCCTCCAGCACTTTGGGAGGCTGAGGCGGGTGGATCGCCTGAGGTCAGGAGTTCGAGACCAGCCCGGCCAACATAGTGAAGCCCCATCTCTACTAACAATACAAAAAATTAGCTGGGTGTGGTGGCAGGCGCCTGTCATCCCAGCTACTCGGGAGGCTGAGGCAGGAGAATCGCGCGAACCCAGGAGGCAGAGGTTGCAGTGAGCCCAGATCATGCCACTGCACTCCAGCCTGGGCAACAAGAGCAAAACTCTGTCTCAAAAAAAAAGGCGGGGGGGAGTCTTATGGATGACAGTTTTCCCGGGAAGTCAGAACACCTATTCGGAAAGGCTAACTCTTGAAAGCAGCCTTCTGTTGGCTATTTTCTTTTCTCAAGCAAAATGTCAAATAGAATCTTTGCAAGTTCATTGTATTTAATCATTCTGCTCAGAGTGAAGATATTTTCAAGTCATACTGATTTTGTGGGAGTTTTCTTCCCAGTATGAGAGGAAATAATTGTGGCATCATTTTTATGGTCCTACTTGTAATCAGCAATATAAAATAAGTCCTATTTTACACAATCCCAAAGGATTTTGCAAATTATTTTACTGGTTCAATGTAAGAGAGGTGTTCCCTGATACGTGGAGCAGGGAATGTAAACTAAAATGCAGTCTAGAGAGATGGGCCTATGGAATCCACATTGTGCAGGATGACATTATGGCACAATATCCCCAAGGAATGCTTGGGGATGAAGAAATTAATATCATATCATGCTCTGCTCAGCAGCCTGTTCGTTCTCTCTTGCTTTTCAAATGGAATCCACATTTCCCTTTGTGACATCTGGGTTCTTCGCAATCTGGCCTGATCTGACCAATTTAATGGGATCATTTTATAACTTTCCCAGGCTATTCATGGGGTGGGGCTCCTGCAGTCCTTCTTCCATGCCTTCCCCAGACCTTGCCTTCACCCAGGACTCTGCTGCCTCCCTACCCCAACAGCAAAATCCATGTAGACTTACCTTTCCCTCTCTCCACTTTCCCAAACCCTGGCCATCATTCAAGACCTAGCTTATTCCTTCTTGGGCAGAATCCCCTCACACTTCCAGCACAAAAATGTCACGTATTGAATTCCTATAATTTTGCATTTGGTTGGTTTAACTTACATCACTTTCTTGCAATTCCTGCAATTCCTTGCAATTCCTAATGAAAAATTATCTTGCAAAAAGGAGTTAAATTTTTTTAGAGCAGTGACCAAACTATGTACTCAATTTTCTCTCTCCTGTGGAAGCTTGTACTACGGGTCTCAGTAGTAGGTGATCAGTATTGAATATTACCCCTAACAGCCATCATTTCTGTAGCACTTCCCCTGTGTCAGATACTATGCCAAGTGCTTTACATGCACGACCTCACTTAATCCTTACCATCACCCTTTGAATATGAATGTCTCATCCCCATTTAACAGACGAGAAAGCCAGGATTAAGAGAAAGTTAAGGTCAGGGAGTTACTGAGGGGTACACCTGAGATTCAGTCCCATGACCTGATTGCAGAGCCTGTGTTCTTAAATGCTGTAATCATATTTCACTACTGCATAGGCTTTGTGTCTAAACAACTGCTAACTTGTTTTTTTATATATATATATAATTATAAATATATAATTACATATATACTTATAAATTTATAATTATATATAATTATAAATTTATAAGTATATATATAAAAAAACAAGTTAGCAGTTTTATAATTATAAATTATATAGCAGTTATATAATTATAAATAATTATATATAATTATAAATATATAATATATATATAATTATATAGAATTATAAATATATATAATATATAAATATATATTATAAATATATAATTCTATATAATTATATATTTATAATTCTATATAGAATTATATATTTATAATTCTATATAATTCTATATAGAATTATATATTTATAATTCTATATAATTCTATATAGAATTATATATTTATAATTCTATATAATTCTATATAGAATTATATATTTATAATTCTATATAATTCTATATAGAATTATATATTTATAATTATATATAATTCTATATAGAATTATATATTTATAATTATATATAATTCTATATATAAATATATATAATTATAAATATATAATTTTATGTATTTATAATTTCATGTATTTATAATTTTAATGTATAATTTATAAATTATAATATTTATAATTTATAATGTTATGTATTTATAATTATAAATATATATATTTATAATTTTATGTATTTATAATTATAAATATATATATATTTATAATTTTATGTATTTATAATTATAAATATATATTTATAATTTTATACATATATTTATAATTATATACATATATATATATATATATAACCCAATAGCAAAGACTTGGAACCAACTCAATGTCCATCTATGATATGTAGACTGGATTAAGAAAATGTGGCACGTATACACCATGGAATACTATGCAGCCATATAAATGGATGAGTTCATGTCCTTCGTAGGGACATGGATGAAGCTGGAAACCATCATTCTCAGCAAACTATCGCAAAGACAGAAAACCAAAAACCGCATGTTCTCACTCATAGGTGGGAATGGAACAATGAGAACACTGGGACACGGGAAGGGGAACATCACACACCGGGGCCTGTCGTGGGGTGGGGGGAGGGGGGAGGGATAGCATTAGGAGATATACCTAATGTAAATGACATGTTAATGGGTACAGCACACCAACATGGCACATGTATACATATGTAACATACCTGCACGTTGTGCACATGTACCCTAGAACTTAAAGTATAATAAAAAAAACAGAAATCAACTTCAGTTATACTAATATAGGCAATAAAATTAATTTTAATATTAATTAATAACTTAAGATTTTAAAGGATCAGCAATTTAGAACAAAAACATTTAGGCATTCAGGAAGATATTTAAGTCTGAATAGTTTCATTTGTGGGTATAGGAAGAAAACTGCAAAAGGTAACTTGTTATCATTGAGAAGTCAAGATACACAATCTACATTTTACCACAGTGAAAGTGCTTTTATTTTCAACTCAGCAAACCCTTTGTAGTTAATACACAACTCAGAGGAGTCAAACAGGGAGACTTCATGTTAAACTGGTATCTGAGAGGGATGTAGTGCTACAGTATGAAAGGGGGTTGGTGTCAGCCTCTGCCCTCCTTAGTCCCTGCTGTTAAAGGCCTGGAACTCGCCATAGTGGATGCACATTTAGCATGTGTGGTCCAGACCTGCTTCGTGGTTATATGATTTCTGAGTTGCAGTTCTTCCTTTCTTCTGCTGGGTTTGTCCAGTTTCTCTGGGGTTTGTCCTTAGTTTCTCCATCTTGCACACTGTTTTC
The DNA here is from genome assembly GCF_028885625.2 of Pongo pygmaeus. NCBI lineage: Eukaryota > Metazoa > Chordata > Mammalia > Primates > Hominidae > Pongo > Pongo pygmaeus. The sequence continues at coordinate 35,922,328 of NC_072377.2, read as the reverse complement.
CTGATGGAAGTGGTGCCCAACCTTTTGCACACACAGTCATTTCCACTACATAGATGATGTGTACCATGCGTGATTAGAGTACAATGAATATGTCAGCACTTGGCTGGAGATCATGGTCTTGGTTAGTTCTCTTTGGCAGGAGGAATCTTATTCTCCAAACTCTTCAATCACAGGCTAGGGTCATTACATGGCTACAATGACAGTCCTAACACTGTCACCCACACAGCTTTAACTACCACCTACCAACTGTGCCAGAGCTTGCTGCCCTTTGGGTATTTCAGGCTGACCTTTCTGGCCTGATGTGATTACCAGCTTAGCTTCTCCAGATTCTGGCCTGGCCTGGCAGAGTCCAGCTTCTTTCTCTTCCATGCCATCTCACATTTAGAAACATCCTAGCATGCCCTGAACCAGAGCCCAACCAAATTAGAGCACTTTGGGGTAATACTCACAGGAAACTTATAGTCTGAATAATTTGAAATCAGGTCTTGAATAAAAGGATGCTTCAAGAGAACAGCGACTTCAATTGGCTCCAGGTTCTTGGCACCTAGGTCTTGAAATGTTTTTATGAAGCCCTTTAAAGAAGAAAAAAATGAAGTTAATCAACCTCACAATCCAGTAGATGTTAAAAAAAATGGTTGTATTTACTGAAGAGATTCTGTATAATTTCTATACAATGATATATTTTGAGAGCAGTTCCATAAAAATATGCTCAGAATTGAGGCCAACTTTTTACAAAATAATTTAACCAACCTCTGCATAAATGTTCTCTATCTTTAGGTGGCTGGCAAATCTGTTGGAGTCCTGTGCTTCACTTCCCCCTTTGAACACTTTGAGTAGTGTTTCCATGGACATCTTTTCATTGTTTGCATTTTCAGGGATTTCTTCATCCTTCTGTTCCCTTTTCTCCCTGTCGTCTTTTAATTTCCTTTCTTCTCTTGCAGCATTTTCCTCAGGTTCAGGAAATTCCTCAGCTGGACTTGCATCAGTTGAGGAGGTCTGCAAAGTTAAATGAAGAGAACACGAAGTTAAACTGAAGTTTTTTCCACCAATGGAGACTTTTAGAATATACCAATTTCATAATCACACACTTTTCATGAATGACAGAGCCTACCACAAACTAGCTAACCAGTCTAGAGGAGAATACGCTAGCTGCCTTGAAAATCACAATGTCAAAATTCAAGATGTTTTACTAGTATTGTATAGAAGCTTGGATAGTGTGGGGTGTGTCCTACACATCTTCATACATTCTTGGGCTGACTACCCTGCCAGGTACTTGTACACCTGTATATAGATATAGATATACACATGTATATAGATTTTAAACAAGATTTGCTTTTGAAATTGATAGCAATTGAGAGGCTAAGGCAAGTCAATTGCTTTAGCTTGACAGATTCTAAGAGCTTCAGAAACATTTCTTTGGACATTGGAGGATATCCCAACTAAACACTCAGAAGGCAAAATAGAAAACAAATCCACTATGCAAAATCAGGTTGGGATTTTTACTGCTGCTCTTTGAAATTTGGCCAAAAGCCCTGAACTCAGGCACTCATGAGTATGGTGAAGAGTAAATTGTTTTGATTTCTTATGTATCAAAAGCCTGAATGTATATATTCTTCTTATGTATCCTACCATTGACCCAGTAGTTACAGAACTAGGAATTGATCCTGAAGAAATATTCATTTGCACAAATACTTTTGTATATGACTGTTCATTCAGTGTTACAGCAAAAATAGAAAACCTAAGATTCCAAAAAATGGGGGAATGGTAATATAAACTCTATTTCTGCAATGTAATATTACACTGCCATGAAAAATGATGGTTTAGCAGAATTCTTAATAACACAAGAAAACACTCATGATAGAATAAGTGCAAAAAGCAAGCAGAAAACAAAGTAATACATGCAGTAGGATAGTTTGCTTATATATCTATTCTATTGATGAAAATGGAAAGCAGACACATTAAAGAGTTAACAGTGGTGACTTCCAGATAGCAGAATAGACAATTTCCTTTACTTTGTGCTTCTTACATTCTCTATAGTAAATTTGTGTGTATATGTGTGTGCATACATGTGTGTATGTATGTATGTTTCGATATTTGATAATTTGCCAAGAAAGGAGCATTTTGGCATTTTTGGCTGGCCAGATGTCACAGAACATCTGAGATCTGATCTCCTTTATTCCAAGGAAGAAAAAAAATGCTAATTTAGGAGGGTGCCAATGCTGTAAATATTCAATTCAGTAGAAGTATCAAGTGTATAGATTGTGCAACCTCTTTCTAAATAGTCATGTAAATCTCATGTAAAAAAGGATTATGACGCAACATAAAATTAAGCCTCTGGTAGTCGTATGTCCCTATAAGGAATTTGGAGGAACAGTGGGCAGTGTAATGAAGGCAGATTACATTTGCTATAGCTCTGTGTGGTCACTTTGCCTTAGTTGGGTCTCTATATCCATTGTTAAGTTGGGAATTTAAGCTTGAAAAAATAAAGAGAGAAAAAAAGACAGAGGGAATGCTCTAACAGGTGAAGATTTTGGAATCAAATATACATATTTACATAATTTTCCTCCAGGCTTTTGTCCACTTTAAACATTTGGAAATGCTACATGGCAGAAATGTAAAATCAGCTTTAGTATTTCCACCCAGGAATCTTGGGGATTATTGCATTGGCTACCCATCAATAATTTTCCAGGGCAATGAAACAGTTAGTGTAGTGAAATGAACATAGTTATGATGTAAAACATCTTTATGAGTGAGTCCAGGATGAATAAATTTCTATTCAGAGTGTAGCATAGGTTCTGTGTACCCAAGATAAACATAGAACCTGTAGGCAAGCAAATGACTAGCTGCTTAGATGAGCAGATGATACCAAAATTAAGCAAAGAAGGAACCTGGCCTCTCTGTAACTATTTCCATAATTAGGGGGAGAAACTTACTTTCCAAAGGCCTGATGTAAGTATAATGGAATAAACGATTTTTTAAAAAATTTAAGAGGTAGCAATGTAAACATTTGAAATGTCAGAGTGAATAATCCTTAACTTATTAGTGTCAGAGGATGCTTTTTACATGTTTGCTATTTTTGCTTTCTAGGGGGTTGGTATAGAATAGGCTTAGTGGCTCAGTGGGAGGGGAAGGAAGGGAGAGAGACTGAGATCGAACTGAAGAAGTTGGCATGGTCCTGCGGAGAGGGAAACGTGTGCAAGAGGAGCTGGTTCTCTCCAACAGAGTCTCTGAAAGCCGGTGATGTTGAATGTGGGTACAGGAACAAAACCAGTGAGGCCAATTTGGAGAAAAGCCAGTACTTTTGAATGAGCAATTATCAGTGGTATCAAAGCTCTGCAAAAGTCACATTATTATCTAAGCAGGGGAACAGACTGTGGTGCTGTCAAGCACTATGTCACACTTGGCTAACTCTCAGGACTCCCAACAAATGTGTCCCCAGAGTGCTACCTGTGTGTCTTCCTGACCATGCATTTCTATCATTCAATCAGCTCAGTCCCACATCTCGGATGGCAGCACAGAGGTCTGGTCTTGGATTAATGTGGGCAAAGCCTCAAAGAGCAGAAGAGCATAGAAATGTATGTGTTTTCTACCCCAGGGCCTCAAACGCTCCTTGCCAACATGTTTTTACAAGACTTTCGCAATGTGAGAGATTCAAGCTCACAATTTACTAACCCCACGCCACGCAGGCGGCAGAACGAACCATTTTCCCAAATGTCATTTATTTAAGGATCCACCTAGACTAGGGCATTACTGATGAATGCCTCGCTTTTAAGTTTCTTTTAAATTACCCAAGAAGCTGTGGCTTTAAACAGAAGGCCTGAGCCGCATTGAATAAAATCAGCATGAATAGCAGAAATAGAGTAAAGAAGAATGAAATGCTGGGGAGATTTCCAGTTGTTTGTGTGGAAAGCAAAAGCAGAGATCTGATTGAATGGCTTGGGAGTGAATATGAATCTGCTGGAGGTGTTATTTCTGAGCATCATGGCTTCCTGGGACAGGGTTGCCCAGGAAACTGGAACACAGTGGAAATGGCACAGAAATGGAGTGCCACAGTTGGAGACAGTGGGATGAGGAGTGAGTGAGAATGAAGAAGGTGAGTGACTTCTGTGTTCCAAATGCTCCTAGGGTTCACTCCAAGTCAGGAACAGGCCTGTGTGTGAGAGAGAGCCCTGTATTCCATCCCTGGCTCCACCTCCCACCCACTAGCTTAATCTCTGCAGTGCAGTGTTCTTGGTTCAGTTCCTCCACAGTGTCCTTGGATTTTAAAGGAGCTCTTGAGAGCAGCACTCAAAGAGAGCTGCTTCCCAGGTGGGAACACTAGCATACAGTAAATGCAGCACTCAGGGATGGAAGGCATTAAGCGCCTTCCTGTACTAGCTAGTCTGGCTGCCAGCCTTGGGAGACAGCTGTCTGTTGCTATGGCAACAGCTCTAGCACAGGCTTCCTTTTCCTGGCCTTTCCTGCTCATCTCAGCCTCCTGGACTCCGCTGTTGCCTCTGCCTGCCTGGAATGTCTGCTTTCCTCCTCTCTACCATGGAGACTAAACTCCATTCATTTCACTGTCCCTCTCTTCCTTCTTCCCTTCTTTCCTGGCCATGTTCACAAATACAAATCAAGCACTGGCTATGTGGCAGCTACTTCAGAGGACATGAAGATGGGTAACAAGGTGTCCCAAACTCAAGGCAGGAACCATTTAGCAGTAGAAATAAATAGATAAGCGGTCCCCCACCTGCCTAGGTCTCCTTACTTCCGTCCTTTGCCCTCTATAGTCTCTCCTCAACACAGAGAGATCCTGACTTAGTGAAGGCAGGTGACTGCACCCTTCCAATGACTTCTCATCCTGCATAGAGTTAAAGCTAAGATCCCTGCAGTGGCCCTCAGGGTCCTCTCCCTCTCACTTCCCTTCCCTGTTAGTCTCCTTCAGCCTGGTCCTCTCCAGCTCTGCTGGCTAGCCCTAGTTCTCAGACCATACCAGTCATGGCTGCTTTTGCACTCACTGTTGTCCTCACTTCAAGTGCTCATGCCCCAGGGACCGGCAAGGCTCTCTCCCTCACCTTTTCTGGGCCTCTGTTTATATGTCTCTTCACAGAGAGGGCTTTTCTGGCCACCCTAATGAACATTGCAACCCCTCTTCCAATGCCTGTATTTTCCCCCTGCATTCTTTTTTTTTTTTTTTCCATAGAATTTATCACCATTTGACGTAGTCTCTGTTTTGCTTATTTGTTTATTGCCTGTCTTCCTCCTGCCTGGAATAATTTTTGTTCACTGCCATACCCCCGAATCGAGAGTGGTCCCCAGCACACGTAGGTACTCGGTAAATGTCTGCGGAAGCAGTGAATGTGTGTGTGTGAAGGTGCTCCGCCCTGCCAGGGAAGTACTGGTTATAACCTGGGCCTTGCTGCGAGAGTGCTCAGTGTTGTCAGGGGATGCTTCGTGAAAGATGTGGCATTGTTGTAGGCCTTGGATAATGGGGAGGCCTCAGATCCTTTGAGATGAGATGAAGGGTACGCCAGGTGGAAACAGTAACAAGAGTAAAGACAGAGAGGCAGGAAAGGAGAAAGGAGAGGGCATCCACACCTCTTCTGGCTGGCAAGGCCTCACATTAATCTGCCTTTTATTCCATGCTCCCTCCCTGTTTGGGGCATCATTCATTCTTTTCTGTATGAATGAGGCCAATTAGAGTCCCTTCAGGAGAGCAAGTTTGGCTTCTTTTGTGTTCCTCACGGGACCACGCAAAAAGCATAATTTACAAAGTGAATGAACTAATTAATTGATCAATTAATTAATGCAATGTTTACTGATCTCAGTACCAGGCCTTGCCTCAACTTCAGGGATGCAGAACAAAACAGATGCTTCCTCCCCACCAAACTCCTGGTCCACAGGGTGCTTAGAGTCTAGAGAGAAGCAGATCTCAAAGAAGTCATTGCCAGGTGAGGAGTATCTCGTAGGGGAAGCAGGGTGCACCATGGGAACATACAACAGCGGGTCTGACATCACTTGAGGTGAGGGAAGACAGACATTAATGAGAACTCACAGCACGCTGTGATCTGGGCTTAGATCATAGATCCAGAGTTAGTTTAGGGAACTCCCATCTACAGAGAGATACAGAAACATCCCTGGGAAAGTGGCAAATGCAGTGCCTGTGAATGCACATCATACCTAACTCCTCACTTATTTGGGAATTTTGTTTTTTTTTGAGATGGAGTCTTGCTCTGTCACCAAGGCTGGAGAGCAGTGGTGTGATCTTGGCTCACTGCAACCTCTGCCTCCCAGGTTCAAGTAATTCTCCAGTCTCAGTCTCCTGAGTAGCTGGGACTACAGGCACACACCACCACACCCAACTAATTGTATTTTTAGTAGAGATGGGGTTTCACCATATTGGTCAGGCTGGTCTCAAACTCCTGACCTCAGGTGATCCACCCACCTTGGCCTCCAAAGTGTCGGGATTACAGGTGGGAGCCACCACACCCAGCCCCTTATTTGGGAAACTTTTAAACTGGGCTTCTACCATCAAAGAAGGCAGCATTCTTGAATGGAAATACACACTCCTGGCTGAACTTTCTGCCACTGTGTGTTGAACCAGTTTTTACAGCACACTGGTTTGAAGAGTTGTTAGCTCATTAGATATGTATCTGGCCTCACTCTGGCTCTAGTGGAATGGGAAGGAGATCTTTCTGTCCACATGCTCAGGGCCAAACTTTAGGGTGGCATTTAAGAGTTTATCTCTTCCCTCCCATGAATGCAGTTACAGAAACCTCCCATTCCTTTCAGACTACTTCTACTTTAACAAGTATGTGTGAAAAGGATGGAAGTGTGTCTGGAACATCTGAGGAGTCTGGACTGGGCAGCAATCTTTTCCCCTCTGTTTCTACAAAGGAAAAACAGAACCAAGTATCCCATCAGATGGAGCCACTGCTCCAGCCCCCAAAGAACAGAACCAAAAGCCATGCCAAGAACAAATGGGCACCTAGGAAGCACCCTGCTGGAGACTATCCCATCCCAAAAGCCAGAGAATGCCAATGCCTGAGAGATCTCAAGGGGAAGGTGAGGTGGCATCTTAAACAGATATTAAGCTTCTTTGTCCTTGGACACAGGTGATATGAAATGCAGGTTTCCAGTGGCCGGACTTTGGCCTGAAACACTACCAAGCCACATATATGTGGTGTGCATGTAGAACTGAACTTGTTTCATCTACAGTTTCTACACAGAATCCCAAATGGATTGGGTTGATACCCATTTCTGTTTCATTTATCAGGATCAACCCTCATGCCAAATAAAGGCCATCTTTTGCAGAGTAAAGTTTGATTCCACCAAGACACTTTGAATAAATCTTGATTTTACTACAAAAATGTTTGATGGCAATTGGGTCCCCAGGTCTTAATCCAATTGAGTAAGGCTTTGTTGAAGACCTAGTATGTGTAAAGCATCATATTACACACCTAGGAAAATACGGAGATGAAAAGAACAGAGTCCTTGTCAGTTTAGGATCTTCAGGCATCCTCTCTAAACTCTATAGTTAGTCTATTTCTGGAATGCAATTACCTTTTCTGCACTTGGTATGGAAGCTTTGACTTGTCGGAAGACATGAGTTCCAACAGCCACACTGAGGGCCCTGTAGACTCCTTCCACAGTGTCTGGGTGGCAAGCAAAGTAAAGCAGCATCTGTGTGTAGTCAAGCTGGGGTGGATCCTTCTCATAGTCAGCAAATAGCCTAAAGAAAAACTGCACACAAAAAGAATTCCAAAGATAAAATGGGGGCACTCTCGTAATCAGTAGTTAGTCATGGCAATGAAGAATCCCCCCAGGAGCTTTGGAATAAGGTTGCCTTCTGAGGATTGAATTAGTAAAGCTAACATATAATGAATGGAATGAACTGAATAATGTTAAGAAAAAAAGCAGTAAAAGTGGGGCCCTGAAATATTGTAAAAGAAATATTGTGCTAATTAATGCTACTAACATATTTAGGAAATAATGTACTAATTAAGGGTAGTGGGGGGCTGCACATTAAATAGGAAAAGAGAGCCACAAGCACAAGGACCCATCTATCTGTCCTCAGCATTCTGCGGAGAAACTAGGCCCTGGTCCTAAATATGAGGCTTCTGGTCCATCGGTCTCCGTGGGGAGTGAAAGGAGGGAAAGAAAATGATGCCTAAAGCCACTGGGATTCCAGCCATTAAGTCTTTAAACTGGTTCACCTGCTCTGGACTTCATACTCAAGCTACTGACCCTGGTTGACTTCACATCCAGGCAGAGAGTATACTAAACACCAAATATCAAATCAGCAATTTTCCCACTCTGAATGCCTGAGCTGACATTGACACAGTGTCTTGTGCATTTGGCAGCATGAGGAGTTAGTGCCTGGGAGTCAAATATCCTCTGGGGCCCTCCAAAGCAGAGGCCCAAGCCCTGGAACATATAGGCCACACCTACGCACATAGCAGCCCTGTCTGGGGAGACTGCTACCTTCTAGCTTTTCTCAAATGTATATCTATGACCTGGAGAACCTTTTCAAAACGTGAATTCTGTTTAAGTATATGGTGCTGGACCTTCTAAGGTTCTGCATGTCTAGCAAGGTTCCAAGTACTTCTAATGTTGCTGGTTCTGGCCCATAGTTTGAGAAGCAAGTTCCTAGAGTCAGAGGGTATTTCCACCATGTTATTTGTTACCAAAAACCCTTACAACTATGAACAGGTTTAACTAGGCATAGATGAAGATAACAGATGGAAAAATAATTTCTGATATTTGGAAAATCCAACAAAAATTTAAATAATGTCTCAAAGAAATGAGAGAGGCCAGGCGTGGTGGCTCATGTCTGTAATCCCAGCACTTTGGGTGGCCAAGACGGGCAGATCACTTGAAGCCAGGAGCTGGAGACCACTCTGGCCAACATGGCAAAACCCCATCTCTACTAAAAGTACAAAAATTAGCCGGGTCTGGTGGCAGGCGCCTGTAATCCCAGCTGCTTGAGAGGCTGAGGCAGGAGAATTGCTTGAACCTGGGAGGCGGAGGTTGCAGTGAGCTGAGATCGTGCCACTGCACTCCAGCCTGAAAAAAAAGAAGATAAAAGAATAAATAAAATAAGTAAACTATGTAGTGATTATGAAAACACATTAAAAAGAGCAGGTCAAGGAAAGGGGAATTGAGAGTGAAGAGTGGAGAGGGGGCTAGACAGCAAGATTGAGATGAAGTTTGACCAATGACGTGGAGGAGGACAGGGAGTTAGCTGGGGAAGACATCCAGGGGAAGAGCATGACAGACAAAGGGGCTGCTGAGGCTGAACTCCCAAGGTGGGGGCAGGCCTTGCATGTTTGATCAACAATGAGCTGGTCAGTGTGGCGGAGCAGAATTGGCAAAGGGAGCATGGCAGGAGGTGAAATGAAAGAGGCAACAGGATCAGAATACACAAGGCCTGGTTGGACACTTAAGGATTTGGGCCTCTCCTCTGAGTAAAACACAGAGCCACGGAAGTTTTGAATGGGGGATGCTGTGATTTGATCTGCAAGCTGGGTGAAGACAAAGCATAATCAGGGAGACCTATCATGAGGCCGTTGCAGTCATCTAGGTGAAGCTGATTGTGGCTTGTTCCAGGTGATAGCAATAGGGCTGGGAAGAAGTGGTCTCATTTGGGATTCATGCGTTTTGAAGATAGAACTCTCAGGATTTCCTAAGGTATTGGATGTGGAGTTTGAGAGAAGAGAGGAACTGGGGATGACTCCTGGGTTTTTGACCTGAGCAACTGGAAGGATAGGGTTGCCATTGACTGAAATGGCAAGAGGTTACGGAGGACCTGGAGGTGCAGATCTGTGCAAGTTTCCACAGCAAGTCCTGGCAGCACTGGGAGCAGAGCCAGGGCTTCTGGCCTCCAGGATTTCTAATGTGTCCATTTCTCTCCGATTTCGTATTTCTTATTCTAATTACAGCCAAATAAGTAAACAAACATCTTTTATTGTTTGACGTTTTATCTTTGCCCACCTTTCTGTAGCAGGTTAACCATTAACCACTGTTTAACCATGTATAGTTAACCTGTTTTGCTTGTTGACTGACACTTACTTAGGACTTATTATGTGCCAATCGCTGTTCCAAGAGTACCACACACATGAACTCCCTCTGCACAACAGCCCCACCAGAGAGGGATAAGAAAGCAAGGCGCAGAGAGGTTGGATAATGCCATGGATACCTCACAGCTTGTAAACAGTGAAATCTGTGCTTTTATCCCAGTGTAAGAACATTGAGATTTATGTAACTTCTGAGCATTGAGTCTCAGAGACACCCACGGGGAGGATGGAAAACACCACTCCTTTCACGTTTTCTGTCATATGGACATCACACACACACACACACACACACACAGACACACACACACACCCCCCCCGTCAGCCATCTTTGTTCCATAACAACACGTTTTGCTCAGTCTCCACAGTCCTGCCTCTGCTGCTGACTTTGTTCCTTTCCTCCCTGTAATCTTCCAGCAGCAGGTGGGAGCCACCTGCTCCAAAAGTACTAAAAGGTCCTTTTCTGTTTTGCTGCCAAGTGAGCAGCTCAAAGATTCTGCCTTTGATTGACATTTTTAAAAACTTCTGGCTGAAAATGAAAGTACTTTTCACTTGGCATAATATTCAAACTGCCAGTTGCTTCCAACTAATGAAGAACCTGTTTATGTTGATGGCAGATTTGTTCATAAAAGCATATACAGACCATTCCAAAATGCTCCAGGATAATTGGTTTTCAGTCCCCCAGCTTCACATTAAAAACAACAACACACAAAATACTGCCTCTGCAACTGCCAACCTTATATCTTGGACTTTTGGGTAACTTTCTGACCCTTTCTCTTACCTGCTCTCCTGCTAGCATCTGGCAGAGGTGCTCAAAAAATATGCATCCAATTGAAGGAAATTGCTCCATTTAAGGCTGCAACTGGAATCTTGCTCAATTTTGTACTGCAATTTGGAACTAATGGCTGGCTAGAAATTGAACAGTCTATACATTATACAGAGTTCACTGTGATGTCTAAATCTACCATTCAGCTTTTTTCATGTCTTACTGAGGTCAGAGTAGCATTGAGATTTTTTTTTTTGAGACGGAGTCTCGCTCTTTCGCCCAGGCCTGACTGCAGTGGCGCTATCTCGGCTCACTGCAAGCTGTGCCTCCTGGGTTCACGCCATTCTCCTGCCTCAGCCTCCCGAGTAGCTGGGACTACAGGCGTCCGCCACCACGCCCGGCTAATTTTTTTGTATTTTTAGTAGAGACAGGGTTTCACCGTGTTAACCAGGATTGTCTCGATCTCCTGACCTCGTGATCCACCCGCCTCGGCCTCCCAAAGTGCTGGGATTACAGGCGTGAGCCACCGTGCCCGGCCGCATTGAAATTTTTAAGGTCTGGCTTTTTATTGTGGCCTCAGAAATAGAGGCTCATAAGATGCTATTATTGAGGATAATAATAATATTGAGAGCAGCAAGCTCTGATGGGCTATGGGCAATGCTGTAGGCAAACCCTTGCTTTATTAGTCAAAATCAAAGAGAAATGGACATTGGTAAAATGACAAATTTTATCCTAAGCTTTTAGAATTGGAAGGAAGCTTAGAGACAAATGTGTTAAAACTTAGCTTATTTGACAGACGAGGAAGGTGAATTCTGAGAGGCCATGGAATTGTCCAGGATCACAGAGAGAGTTAACAGTAAGGCTCTGAGATTCCGGCCCCTGCCTCCTCCCCAGAGCTTCTCTACACTGCCTCCTTAGTGAGCTAACTAAGGTCTGCACTTTGGAGAGACAGCAGAGGAACTGAGGGGCAGGGGTGCAGTCCACAGCCAAGTTACACAAGTGGAAGAAAACACAAAGAAAATGATTAGTGCTATAATGCCACGTTTTAAAGATCTCAGTCATTACCTCTATAAGATGCTCTTGCCTATTAAATGGCAGGGGTTCAAGAGGATTTTCTGGAATTTTTATATCTTCATCTCCTGTAAACCACAGACCAGCCTACATAAAAAATAAAAATGAAAATTATTAAAGTATGTATTTTGCTGAGATGTTCCTCTAAAAGCCACAGAGACTGAGCCAATCTTGTCTCTAGAGCAGTTGTCTCCCAAGTAGGATGCAGAAACCACAAGGGTGTAGGAGAAAATACTAGAACTTCCATTTACATTTCTTTTTATCTCATTCTTATGTAATTTTTATTTCTACATCTTTGATAATGTTCATAATGTATTAGTGCTGTAGTATATGTATATACTTTATAAATAAGTATGCATAGATTAGGAGTGCTGGCTATTTTTAACGATTGGATCGTGTGATGACCCTTGGAGGCTGTTACCCTGTATTAATCTTGCATTAGTCATATTTTGGAGGAGTCTGTGCCCCCATTAAAAATAGCTCATACTCCTTATGTCCTGTTCATGTCCTATCTGTTTGTGGAGACTTGCGTGGTGCTGGTATACATTGCTAGTTTTAGAAAACTCTTTGTTAAGTAACTGAATGACTGACTCAAGATCTCAGTGACCTCTTGTTCATGACGTCCCTCTGTCTCAGTCTGTAACTGACACCAATTAGAACTTCATTTCCGCAATGCAAGCATACTATTTTACTGTCCTAATGGGGCGTTTTCGACAAATCTTATAAAATTTTGACCTAAAGTTATTTTGATTTTTCCACTGAAACAACATTGTGGGGGGAGGGGCAATGAGCTGGCAAGTGCTGACAATCTGTGAAAGGCATGCAGGCTGGTCAAGTGGGCCTTTCCAAGTGGGGGTTTCAGAGGAGGGGGACCTGAGGGCGGAAGGGGAGAGGGCAGAGCTCAGAAAACAACTGTTCCTAAAACACAAGTAGTGTTCAAAGAAGTATTGCTGAGTTTCTCTTAAACACAGCATCCAACTTTCTCTAAGAAACTCACACCTTTGGTAAAATAGTTTTCTGGTTTTAGCTCAGCACTTTGGTGAAAATTGCCAACACCCTTTGTTCTTCTCATGTTTGTGCAAAAGGACATTCAAATTGATATCCTATGTTAATTGCCACATACAATAAATAGCGAAGGTCAGTAATTTCATGAATGCACACTTTTAAAAATCTTAAGACAGCTATGGAAACAGAGTAAGTTTTGCTCTGCTGCTTTTGTTTTCAAACAAAACCGCCTTAACAAATTGTAAATCTACTTGGAAAATAAACGTAGCAGAGCTCAAATAACTGAACACCTGTCTTGATCAGCCCTCAAAGAGCCTTGTCATGGTTTGTGTTTTTCCTTCTGGCTCAACTCTATAAGCCTGGAAACCTCAGAGCTCTCTCAAAAAAAAGAGGTCATGCGTTAAGGAAGAAAAGCGAAGCAGGAAGGGGTATGATTGGTGAAATACATGTGAGATGCAGGCACCTGGAGAATATTACTCTGTTTCAAAGTTAGCTCCTTCTGAAAGTTTCCCTCTTTCATGTCTACCAGCAATGTGAAATGGTGAGCAATATAATGATTTTAATCAAGTAAGTAATTCAGGCCCCTCTCAGTTATGAAATTTTGTTTTTACCCTTGTCTTGCTCAAACTTCTCAAAAATCAGTTGACTTTTCTTGTCCTCACTTCCTAAAGACCCATTCATTTCCTCAACCCTCTGCCATCTAACTTCTGTACTTATTATTCCACCAAAATTTCTCTAGCACAGGTTACCAGTTATATGCCACCTGCCACGTCCAATGGCCAACTATTACATACCCTACTGGGTTATCCATCACTTCCCTTAAGTGATCTCATACATTCATAAATACAATAACCACTTACATGATATTGACTCATGATCCCTTCTGTATGGGCCATATTAGATTGGACATTTCTCTCTTCATTTCCCACAGATATTTCAAACTCAACTTCTCAAAAATAATCTCATCATTCATCACCCTCCCCCCAAAGAAAAAAAACCTGCTCCTTTCCCTGTGTGTGTGTGTGTGTGTGTGTGTGTTTTAATCACTGTTCTTTCTACTCCAGGAGCTTAGAGTATTGGACATTGGACCTATTAAAAGCTTTGCAGATGATTCTAATGTACAGCCAAAGATAAGAACCACTGGTTAGGAACTCAGGAGAAGAAAAATAAGGTTTATGTAACTGCTTTCAGAACCCTTTGTTCTCCTGGAAGTTCTGACTTTTTCAGATCTTTTCCCTGGGGATGGAAGCCAGGCTTCTGGCTGGGTCTTTGACACTGCCTGTGCTGCCTCTGGGTGCCTAGACGTGGGGAGCTGAGAAGCAATGCACTGGCCTGAGACCTGGCAATGTAATATCAGTGAGTAATTCACTTCTTAGGTCACAAGTGTTCTGCTGTTATCAATGCCATCAGGTGCTGGTAACAACCTGCATATACTGCTCGAAAGTGATGGTGCCCAACTGCTCCTTATCCACAGCCTTGAACTTCTGAAGGGTCTCAAGGAGCTCCTCCTCCAAGGGAATGGGCCAAGGCATTGAGGTTACTAACAGGAACTTCCGCCAGTCCACGAACTCAGAGTTGACTGTTAATAAAGATGTTAATTCCTGTAACTAGAAGAAAACAGGAAATATCTTTGGAATATCTACATTAATCTATCTTGATGCTCTACTTGCTGATATTTTCATAGTGAGAGTTTCCCATGAAAGAAGTGGGACTGTTCACTGGCACACAGAATCAGTTCTGACTTTTGTTTCCTTTATTCTACCAACCAATCCACACCAGACAGCACCTAGAAAGTGTTTCATTTTTTGCTTCCTTGACATTTGTGATTTTTGCTTACCATTATACCATCAATTACACACATCACTCCAGTTAACTTTGTACCTTTCCAACAGAGGAGAGACAAAAATTATAGCTGTGCCTGTGCAAGGGCTTTGTGGCCCATGGGGGAATGCTCTTTAAGCATTTTGTTTTCTGAACATTCTTAAGGAAAAGGTTATGATGCAAAGCAAGAACAACCAGAATTATCTACTATTACTAGTTAGGATCATTCCATTTGGTAGTTTTAGATAGAAACTCACTGGTTGAACATCACAGTCTCTATAATATTTCACTGACAGATCATCACTTATTCTTCAAATATTGAGCATATGCATACTATATGTTTTAATCGGAAGTTCATTCATTTTTCATTCACTCACATTTCATTGATTGCCTACTAAATGTCAGACACTATGCAAGTACTCATTATTTTAGAACTATTGATGCATTGATCAAATAAGAATGCTTAAAGCTTTACAACTCAAACAACATAGAAGCTTACTTCAGGTTGGGTAAGGTGCATCCAACTACTAGGAAAGTTGTTTGTGCCAAGGTTCAGGGTCACCAAATCGATCAGAATGTCAGTAAATGCTTTATTTCCTATTATGCCTATAATACAATGAAAAATATTTTGTCACTTGGTTTAGGTGATGGTTTTTCTCTTCTTTTGCTAAAATAGAAGTAATGAGTATTTGAAAAATCTCTTTATTCATATTATATAAAATGGTAAGTTTTAAAGAAACAGAAGGCATTTTGGAAATATAAAAACAATAATTTCCTGATGCTGTCTCATTATTGTTTCTCAACTAAGTCAAAATGCCTTTTTTGGCTTAGTAATAATAAATCCAGATTGGGTAAAATTATAAAACTGTATACTTTTTAGTTTGGAGTCTTCTTTGACCTTTCACTCAGGATAGGCTGAATTTTTTTAAAATATATATGATTTTAAGGTTTCCTACATGCAGTAGGGCACAAGAGTAAAATATTTTGGCAGATATTAGATAAAAGTGTTCCAAATGCATGCAGATCACCACTACAATCAAGGTAATACATTTATCCACATCTTGCCCTTTGGATCAGACCATATTTGCTTTTGTAAATGTAGAGAAATTTGAATTGTTAAATTACTAGATTGAAAGTGCTAATTTAGTCACCTAATTGGCTCAGTATTCCGAAGTATTTCATGAAAGACGACTAACCTTTTAAAATCTTTGTTCTTATGAACTAACCTACTTAACTCAATTTAAAAGAGATGTCTACCTTGTTTTTCACTTCAAATTGCATGCACATGCATTAAGAAATAAATAAGAAAACAAAATAAATGAATCTGCTTTAAAAAAAAAAATGTCTGGCTAACCAACACAAAGAGGTACCTTCTAGAACAAGGAGAGACTCCTAAAGTGTATCCAGGGATCTTTCAGGTCCAGAGTACATAACTATTCTTTGTTTTAGGAATAAAAAGAATGAAACACAGACACACTATCCCAAGGTTTTCTTTTTACATCTAAGGTTTTAGCATTCCTAAAAGTCCACATGAACTTTATCATTTCCTCTAACCTCCAGGGAAATGCAATAATCCTTCTAAAATCTCAGTGCTTCGAATCAAATACACAATTTTGAGATTTGGAAGGTAATTTTCTGGGTAGCAAGAGTGAAACCTTTCTTCTTTGATATAATTGGCCATCCAGCAGGCTGTTCAGAAATACATTCTGTATCCTTTTTCATCAAACCTGAGTATCCAGTTTTATAGACATGAGAACATTTTCCCAGATAGCAGAATTTTCAGTGAACTGAGGTTTATAAGATTGTATGTGGGTTTTTAGCTAAGTCAGACATAAATCAGTCATGTTCTTCAAGCTACAGCCATAAATAAAATCTATTGAAACTGTGAAGAGGCTCAAAGTATTTTAAAAATCTTATAAGCTGCAATACATTTCCGCAATCTCTAATGGATACGGTGCAAAACAAAGTGTTATAAGACAGTACTTACAGTTTACATAAGAATTGTTTACCTGAGGATTTAGCATGAAATGTGAAAACTGTTTTAATATTTGCCTTTGTTACTTAAATGGCCAAAGCATATAGTGATGTGGTTGCAATAACATAATTACATAAACTTACAAATTTTGTTCACAGATGAAAAGAGAAGCTCTCTTTCAATTTGGCTGTAAGTTAATTACCTAATGCAACTATCACTTAGAATTATTGAGGAAAAATAATGAATTGTATGCCAGGCCTAAGGGAACTCAGACCGTAATCATAGTCTGGTCACCCTTAGGGATAACTCAAAAAAATGACATCAAAGTAACACCATTGTGTAGCAGCATACAGCTCCACCAAAAGAGTGTGAAAGAACACATGAATACATAAGTGAAGTTAGAAAGCTATAGAAGAAACAATCTTGGGCTTTTTACTCTGTATGTTTGGAAGAAGCCAAATGCCTTTTGTTTGATGTGAAGACAAGTTACTGTTTTACTTTTAAATTTCAGGCTCCTGGAAACCATTTATTTTATTTTATTTTTTTACTATGCAAAAGAGCTACATTGCTTAGCAACAACAATGTCAACATTTGCATATTGCTAACCACTTTCATAATGGCTTTCTGAGTTTGATGAGCAATCTGAATTAGGTCTTGTGTCACCAGTTGAAGCGCGGTGTTCTTGTATTCCACAAATGGATAGCTTTCCTAGGGTCAAAATTATTAATGTCTGGAGAATTCAACTGAATAATTAGGACATTCGTCATATTTTCAGCCTTGATTTTTGCATACATATGTGACTTGGTCCATTTCCATTTCATCTGACTAAAGCCACGTTCTGCTTCAGCTGAACTTGCAGGAAGGGTCAACACTAGGTTGACTAGTGTCAGGATATTTGGATACTTGTGTAAGTAAATGGAATTCACAAAGTCCCAGGTCAAATTTGGATGTTCTGAAATCTAGGAGGGAGGAGAAGAAATGTAAAAGATTGAGACTCCCAAGTTTTACCCAAACATTTATAAATATCAGCCACTTTCCTCAGCTTGCTTTCTTGCTTACCTGGCATAAATCTCTAATTTCAACATGCTCCATTCACTATCCACTTCACTAAGTTTTACACTGGCAGCTTCTAATACTGGTTCATAATGTGCAGTCAGGATGGATACCTCTTTTTCTCCAAATTCTATAATCAATATACCAAAAATAGTCACATAGATAAAAGAAACTCACACAGACCATGGCAGAATAATAGGTTCAAAGTCAGTGCATATAGATTACCTTGATTTATCTTTGTGGGCCACAATTTAAAACTTCCAATCACGGTAGCCCTCACCACATTTTGGCTGGCATCTCTGAAACAGCCTTGAAGCCTCTTGATAAGATGTGTTAAAACAATGTTTCTCACAGCAGAAATGTTTTCTTTCCCTCTGAGGCAGTTAACATGAAAGTGTTTGGCTGAATCCACCATGCGTTCTTTTGGCCCTAGTCTGGGGAGAAAATAAATCACCCAAATAACAACTAACAAATTAAATGAAGAAACATCTGGCAGATAATTTCGCAAGTTCAACTGTCTAGTTTGACAGACCTTAGATCATCCCAACCTCTCACCTTGTTTGATACATTTGGAGCATTTCCAGCGTTGACTCTAAAGTGGCAAATATGTCAGCAATTGAGGAATTTCTATTCTTATTGACACAGGACAGAATGCTAAGGACATTAATGACATCCAACAAGAAGCGGGCAAATTTAACAATGTCAGCTTGGAGAAGGGACTCCAGAAGTTCTTTGGGTTTCTTTTGAATGGTGTCACTTTTGCCTCTGCCTGCCTGTAACACAGGTTGGGAACAACATGGTGGTTATCTTTCCCAAAATTATTATTCCAAGGAGCTCAAGGAAAGTATTTTCTGTGATTCTGAAAAAATAAAATAATACGGTATTTCAAAATTACTTACTGAGAGCAGTTGCCGAACAATTGCAGGATATCCCTTGAGAAAGTTCTGGAGGGCTGCCTGTAATCCATGAAGCCACTTCCTGTCTCCTATTTGAGAAGGCATCACAGGTTGAAGGTGAAGGCCTTTGAAAGCAGTTCTCAGAGCACTCTTATGAAGAGGAGAATTGTGATAAAAGTGATAAATGCTGTGAAGGAGGTCTTTGACATCATTGTACAGAGGAATGTTCTGGAACACCGCTTTGTAAGCTAGTTCAAGGTGATGTGCAAAGCAATATATAGTTTGTACACATGGTTGTATTTCTCTTAATAGCAGGGCCACCTCATTGTTCTCTCCCTCTATGCCATGGGTACCATCACTTCCAAAACCAACCAGCTTCTTTGCCCAGTCTTGGCTCGACAGTCTAAGTTGAAGATTTATCTCTAGAGTTTTCTCAATGGCATTTTTTATTGCCAGAGGATCATTTCTTTCTACTGTCTGTACCCCAACAATTTGACAGTGCACCTTTCCTGCATGTGCAAACTGCACATAGACAAGTTCGGCTTCTTTGATTAAACTGTCTATGATTCCATCGCTGATGACAGAGAAAAATTTACTTTTTTCTAGTTTCTGTCTTAGATTTTTTCATTCTACTTCAGCAATAAAGTATGTAAACATTCTTGCTGATTTTTTAGTTCTGAATACTGGGCCAATATCAACACCTTTCATATCATCTAATTTGCACATCCAAATAAAATCTTTGAAGGGACGTCCAGTCTTGGCAATAGCATGGCATGATCTGAATAAGTTCTCTACTCTCCCGAGGGTTACTTTGCTCATGGTCCTCATCATTAGTTTGGTGGTGGCTCTGTTCGCTGGAGAGCTACTTGTTGCTTCCATTAATGAGGCCTTGGCATGAGCCTCGCTGAGATGATGTGCGTTGAGAAATTCAGTCCTAAAGTTGTCAGTACCATAAAAAAAAATTCACTTGACTTCCCCCTGACTTCACTCCATGCTTATGACACAAGGCACAGAACATAAGATTTAATAGCTCATCATATATAAGCCATGGATATTTTTTAAGCCAAATTTTCAAAAATTGATGGCTTCTTTTTGGAAGGTAATGGTCAAGCTTCTGTGGCCTTTTCTGCTTTTCGGTGACTCTATTCACACCATCCGAAGGATTCCTGCCTTTAAAATAACTCCACATTGTTATTTTAAGTAATCACAATTTCTACCCTCAGTTTTGCTTAATCTCTGACCCCCACATTTGCTCACTATTTTTGGAAAAATTTTATTGAGTGCTTATCAATTACCAGGCATTGTGTTAAGTGCTTTAACTAGTTTATATCATAGAATCCTCACAATCCATTACCCCTATTATATGGTTCAGAAAATGAACTGACTATTATTATCACCGTTTTATGGATAAGAAAGCTGGCACACAGGGAGGTTTATTAAACTGTCCAATGTTGCAGTGCTTGTAAGTGGTGGAGCTGAGATTCACCAGTAGCCGGACACTCTACAGCCTGTTAGTACACTTCCCTCTTACACATCTTGTATGAAGAAAGGAGTGCTATGCTCTTCTTCACTTTAGAATCCACTTCTCCATGCATAAGAGTGACATGGCTTTTAGCTAAAATTTTCTTCCCTTGGTGAGAAAAAGGAATAATAGAGCATACATGGTAGTGTATCTGCAAGATCTGCCTTGGACATCCCCTTCCCTCCTGCCTAAGTCCTACCTTCTGTTGCAATGCTACAGCAAACTTGCTAATTTACCAGAAAAAAAAAAGGGTGTGAAGCTTTGAAATCCTTGCCAGGTGGTTTTGTAAAGGAGCTGTGCCTCATGCCTCATCTTTTTCTTTTCCCCAAAGGTCTAATTTTTGAGACATATTTGATTATTTGTCAGACAAGGGGACATATATTTATCTGAACAGAAGGATAAAAAACTAAAAACTACACAAAACAAAGTCCTCAAATACCAGCTTCTCCCTGAAGGCAGAGAGCCTAGACCACATATAGGTGTCCCTTCTACACATTCTTTGATGCTACTAATCATTAGATTATATTGTCCTGTTTTATCATATAATAAAAAATTGAATATGTGTTTATTAAAATATTTCATGACATATATTCTTTTATTTTTTGTCAATACTTTACGGTTCTAGGGTTTGACCCCTCTGACTAGAACTAAATCATGTGCTTCATAATGTCTGGCTGACTGCTAAGCACTTGGCATATGTTTAAGAAAATTAATCTCCTTTCCTAATTGGTTTTCATGATTTCATATCTCAACCTCTTTTAACTGAAGACCTTGACATTAGTTGATCTGCCTCTGCCTTTCATACCTTATTTGGGTCTAACTTCTCCTTTGCTTTTTTTGTTTTTTTTGAGACGGAGTCTCGCGCTGTCTCCCGGGGCTGGAGTCCAATGGCACGATTTCGGCTCACTACAACTTCCGCCTCCTGGGTTCAAGCAATTCTCCTGTCTCAGCCTCTCGAGTAGTTGGGAATACAAGCACCTGCCACCATGCCTGGCTAATTTTTGTATTTTTATTAGAGACAGGGTTTCACCATATTGGTCAGGCTGGTCTCGAACTCCTGACCTCAGGTGAACCACCCACCTCGGCCTCCCAAAGTGCTGGGATTACAGGCGTGAACCACCATGCCCAGCCTCTCCTTTGCTTTTTAATCAGTCTTTTTGCAGCTCTGGTTAAAATAGACCCCTATTTTTGCAAATTCTAAATGTTACTGTATTTCATTTAAAATTAGTCTCCTTGTAGTTGACATCTACTGCCTTCATTTTCTTACTCAGGCATTGGGCTACTTGTCAGTCTTCCATATTAGGCCAGTTGCACTATGCCTGGGGGCTGCTCACATAACGCTGGTGAATAAAGGAATAAATAAATGAAAAAATAAAGTCTCTTTTTGTTAAAGTCTCTTTTTGTCTCTGTCTCAGAGACAGACGGTACACATTCAGAACTCTAGGCTATAGTGGTTAAGCTAGATCATTCAGCAGCATGGTTTTTACAGGAGTTCAAAGGCAGAAGTAGCTACTGCTGCCTATGTGAGTCAGCATGAGGGTTAGCCCAGAGGCTTTTGAAACTGAACTTTCCAGGAAGAGAAGCAGGGGAAGGGTATTCCAGGCAAAGGGGAAAATGGAGCAGCTGTGGAGATTTTGAGATTGCATGACATATCGAGGGAGCATGGTAGCTCATGGCTGTACTCTCAGCACTTTGGGAGGCCGAGGTGGGAGGATCACAAGCCTAGGAGTTCAAGACAGAATAGGCAACACAGTGAAACCTCATTTCTACAAAAGAAAAGAAAAGAGAAGAAAATTAAAAAAAAACCAAATTAACCAGGCATGCTGGCAGGCACCTGTAGTCTCAGCTACTTGGAAGGCTGAGGTGGTGGGGGTTGTGTTGAGGCTGTAGTGAGCCATGATTGTGCCACTGCACTCTACCCTCAGCTACCCGAGTGAGACCCTGTCTTACAAAAATTATAAAAAATTAAATTTAAATTAAAAAGTAAAATTAAAATTAAAATTTAAATTTAAAAATTTTAATTTCCAATACTGATTTTGCTAGTTTTGAAACAGAATTTTAGTTCTATGGACAGATTTTCCAAAAGATATGACCTTGAATTCTGAGTATATACTTTCATTTGTCTAATGTAAGTTGTCTGGCTTCAGGAAAATACCTGTGTGTTTCATTCTGAAGACACATTTGAAACTCTACTCATAAACAGTTTTAACAGGTCTAAAGCCTTCTAGATTAACTACTGCATTTCTGCGATCTGAATCTGATCTAGTGGAAAGAATTCGCCCATTGAAAGAAGCAAAGGCAGGTGGGGGCCACAGTCCTCTTTGCTGTAATCCCTATATTTTGCCACTTGCTGCGATAATTCTGTCAATAACACCTATTCTTCTGTATCACTCCCTTCTCTAAGAAATCTTTCTGTGTTTCTTGATTTGGGTAAATGTCAGACTAACTTAGACAATTTTCAGATCAAAATACTTACCTGCAAATACATAATATTGTATTTTTATAATTTTCTCAGACGCACTAAGCCTGGAAAAATCCATAGAACTTTCTAGTTACTCCTTTCAGGCAACTAACCACTCAGGTGCCCTTATTCCTGCCTCTGGGTTCTTTGAGGCTTTGCAGAGAGACTGACAGTGCCTGCCACTGTCTCACACATATAGCCTCTTCCCTGCTCCAATCCATTCTCCATGACACTTGGCTCTAAATGCCTTTGAAAATCCTCTCCTACATGTCCTTTGCAAGCCACTTGAGACTTCACAACCTGACCACAAGCTCTCTGTGGTCCCATCTCCTGCCTCTTGTTTGTTCACAGTTCCCTCGATATGTCATGCAACCTCAAAATCTCCACAGCTGCTCCATTTCATCCCTTTGCCTGGAATACCCTTCCCCTGCTTTTCTTCCAGGAAAATTCAGTTTCAAAAGCCTCTGGGCTAACCCTCATGCTGACTCACATAGGCAGCAATAGCTACTTCTGCCTTTGAACTCCTGTAAAAATCATGCTGCTGAATGATTTAGCTTAACCACTACAGCCTGGAGTTCTGAATGTGTACCCTCTGTCTCTGAGGCCAGTCATTAAATCCATCTGTCTTGGCCGGGCGCGGTAGCTCATGCCTGTAATCCCAGCACTTTGGGAGGCCAAGGTGGGCGGATCACGAGGTCAGGAGATGGAGACCATCCTGGCTAACATGGTGAAACCTTGTCTCTACTAAAAACACAAAAAAATTAGCCGGGCGTGGTGGTGGACGCCTGTAGTCCCAGCTACTCAGGAGGCTGAGGCAGGAGAATGGCCTGAACCCGGGAGGCGGAGCTTGCAGTAAGCCAAGATCGCGCCACTGCACTCCAGCCTGGGCAACAGAGCAAGACTCCATCTCAAAAAAAAAAAAAAAAAAAGAAATCTATCAGTCTCCAAAAGGGGTTCAAAGAAGGGGTCCTTGTCAGCTTCTTAGAAGAATGTTACAGGCCTTGAACAAATAAATGCTGCCTCTTTTGAAGAAAAAGAGAGGGTGTAGAATTTGCTAAACTATATTCTCTTCAGGTAGCTTCTCAGCAGACGCAAAAATAGCTATGAACCAAATCTCTGCGGGCATTTCATTGAGTACCGATAGGCTTACAAGGAAAAAGAGTTCTTATGGCTTAAGTGCGGACAGAGGAACATTGCTAAAGTATTCTAGTTTCAATAGAATCCAAATTGCTTCCATCAGAAAAAGGCTATCTTCCTTATGTACTTGGCACTTGATGTTTGGAGACAAGATGTACCTACCCAGAACTTACTGGAGTACACAAAATGAATGTTTTTGTTTGGAATGCTTGTACTCCCTAGGAAACCACATTACTTTATGATTTAATTCTACCAGGTGGTGTACATTTTTTTGGAAGCACTCGAGGGTAATATTGCAAATGCCTACTAGGGTATTTCCATCTTCAAGAAACCAAGCTAACATTTTGGATAATAGAATACTTTGTATCAATATTGTATATTATATACTAATATGACATTACTATAATTATATAATCAAGTCACAATGGCTTATATGGTTACACTTAAATTGCACATTCTATGTGCTATACTCTTTCTAAGCACTTTACATATATTAATTACCTTAATCTTCATAACAACCTTATTTCAATACACGGAATAAGTATCATTATTATTCTCATTTTACAGATGTGGTAACTGAAGCAGAGAGAAATGTAATAACTTGTCCAAGATCATATGACAGTCATTTGACAAGAGGTGAACTTGAGAAAGAACAGTTTGACTCTAGCCATCCCATCATAGACTGAGGTGGATAATAAGTGAATTAACATATGAAAATGTTAGCAAAGGGTCTGATACATAGTGACCATGCCAAATTGGCTATTGTTATAATTCAGAAAATATTCACTAGATCTAACCCTGCCGGGAGATGCTCATAGGAATGATTCTTAGGATAGGTAATGGAAAGAATGGTTTGCTGATTCATTAGCTTTCTTTTACTCATACTGTTCTTATGCTTCTAAAGTATGGATCTTTGTTAAGTGGCAGAAAAATGCAAGTGTAATCAACTGTTTCATTGCATTTTGCATCATCTAATTTGATTATCATGTATAAAGTGATTATTTTTCTTGTATATTTGTATCAATCATATTAATAAATAATATTTTATGTCTAATCATTACCTTTACGAAAAGAGAGGTAGAATCATCATAAGTGTCAGAATTTGACCAGAAAAGGAGTGTTGAATATGTTACAATATATGATGCTTTTCAATTTTATGTTATCTTTAGTAAGGGCTATTTTAATGAAGACTTGTTTTCAAAGGGATTAACCAATACTTAGCAGAAAACCCCTTAAGCTTTAGTTCTTTCCATTTACATCTTGATACTATCTAGTCACAAGTATTTAAAGCATTCAGTCATTGTTTTAATCAAAGATGAAATAATAATCCAATAATTGTATTTGTGTGGCATGATTAAAACTTGCAAAGTGTAATTTGGTAACATCAGTGCTTTTTATAAATCAGCTACAAAATCCTTCCATGGGCCTGGTAACATAATGGCTGTTATATGCAAATAAATATGTATGCTTCCCTCCCAAAAAAATCCATCTGTTTTAATATATTTTAGTGAACTTGAAAGTTGCATCTTAGATATTATGGATTGCATGAGCATATATGAAACAATATAGGAAAATGTTTATATTTTTTGGCATAGAAATATTAGCAAGTTTGAGCAGGAAGTTCTGCAGGATCACACATTTGAAACACACCATGTTCAGCCAGCTCCTCCCACTTTCAAACCTGCTATCACTCACTAACATTGTGTTTTGAAATTATAGAGTTCTAGGGTAAATACAATGGAAGGTATCATAAAGGATTGTTTTCCATTTCTTGGAAGAAATACAACAAAAGCCTTCATTTAAAAGATGGATGGGTGTGTATCATGTTTCTTAAGTGAACAATTGCCAAACCGGGGTAGAAAAACCAAAAAGTCAGAGTATACTTTGTGGGGCCAGAAGAGATGGGGAAAAGGGGTGAGTGGCAGTTAATGGGTTTCCTCAGGCAGGACCATTGTCAATGTTTGGAGCCGGATTTCAAGAGTATCAGTAGAGAACCTCCAATTCTGTGACTCTGGGATGCAGAAAATGGAGTAATACTTTTCCCTGTCCTCTATAAGGATAGCAAGAATAATAACAATGAACATTACTCCTGTCAATCAAATTCCCAACACTTATTATTTTAGATATACCTAAAAAAATGCAATACATATTTTTTCAAATGGTATAATTGTGCTAATAGAGAAAAGAGTTTAAACTCTTTGCCCATAGAGCATACATAACTCACTTTGAATCATCACAATCCCCAAATCCTACCGTATTGTATAGCGTTATAAATTCTGTGGTAATTACAACTGTTATTCTTGCATATGGGTTAATTATCCAGCTTGGGTGGGCAGAGATGGTTCCTCACAGAGAGAAAGCCTCCTCTTCTACTCGCCTGGAGTTCATGCAGTTGGAGAAAGAAAAGCAGAGCAGTCTCCTAACCATTTCCCAAACATCATGCTCCTATCCTCACGCTTCTTGTCTACAGAGTTTCCAGCAGCTGTTCCCCTAACTGTAAACATTCTCTGTAGCCTTGCCACAAAATCTCTTTACCCTCTTCAATTTCTCCCTCCAAAATTTTGCTCCACAGACTTTTCCCTGACCAATTTCAGGGCACACTGATGCTTTGCATTCTTGAGCACTTGAATAACATTCACACTGTGTCCCAGAAAGAACTCAAATAGTTGTTCATATTTCCTTCCTCTTTGCTTGCCTTTTCAAATTAAACTCTCAATTCCTAGGGCAAATGGTTTCCTTTTACTCTGCTTTAAAAAAAATAAAAATAAAAAAAAAAAACTCCATTTCTCCCTCCCTCCCTTCCTTCACTTCCTCTCCCTCCCTTCTTATTTCTCCCGTAGTCTGAAAACATTTATCTGTTGACATCTTTGTGTCCCAAGGGTTTCTAGAGTTAATCTTCTGAGACACATGTCAAGTTATAGTTGCTATTTTTTAAAATTTATTTTTAAACTTTTAGTGGAAATATGAGCTCTGGATTTAAGGTTGGATCCAAGAAAGTATTATGATTAGCATCATGGATACTAGGGTCCCTGCTGAAAGATATATTACAAGTGGATGATAATTTTCAAAATCCACTTCTATCTATTCAAGTGTCCCCAGATGCCTTTAGTTTTTACCTATTAATTGAGTGATTTCCTCCCAGTCAGCAGAGTGTAGGATTAAAGCAAACCACATGTCATGTTTAGAATCCACTTACACATATCTTTTTATTTTATGTGTAAAATAATGGCCTGGATAAAATGAAGAGAAAAAGCACCTCTGAAGAGGGAAGTACAAAATAACAGGGCATTGTGGAGCTCGCACTATGTTGAAGAGGGTGCACTCTGTCTGACTAAAGGACTGAAGGAATTTCATGGGCTGATTTGTAAAGTCGAGATTTTTTGTACCTGCTGATGGCCATGTTTCCTTCGTGCCCAAATGCTGCCAAACAGCACCTCTGTCCCTCCACAGCTGAAGTGTGGGCTTTTATACCTTGGAGCTGTAAAGCCTGCTCTAGCTGATTTGATGAGCTGACACATCAAAGCGCAAAGTTCACCCAGGCACACACACATACACCAATTTCACCTATTGGGCTTGGCAAGGAAGCTTTCGGACTTAGAGTAATGATCTTTTTACTAATGAATATGACGTGAATTTCTAGAAATACTGGACTTTTTTTTAAAGTAACATTGTATTAATACTGAAGTCAGTTGACTATGCTACAGGGAAAAGTAATAATTTCCAAATAAGTAGTATATGTTGAAAGATAAAAGAAATCTGCTTATGAGAGGCAACTTAGTTCAGTGAGAAGGGGCAAGAACTTTGGATCTGCAGAGTTCTGAATGATATATGACCATAGGCAAAAAATCTGCTAAACTCCTCTGCGAGTCAGTATCTAGACTTTTAAAGTGGAGATGACAATCCTATGTGATCTGTCTGAATTACTTGTGCTATCAATTGACAGAACTCATTGAAGAATATCTGGAAGTAGGAAAAGCCTGAAAAACAAAAAGCCTGTGCGGATGCTGTAGGTCCATGCTGATAAAATGTGAAAGAGCTAAAATTGTTGTGTGCAGAAAACATTTACACATACATATGAACAAACCAACTAATCAATTAAGTGAACATTTTCTAACAGCTTATTTGATTCTGCTTATGGTCTACAAGCACTGAGGGAAAAGGCCAACATAAAAGGGAAATCTACTGCCTGGTCTCCCCTCACAGAAACACAAACTCATAATCTAAATATAAAATCTAAACTAGAAGTATGCACAAAGTCTTTCTGTAAGCTTCCAGGTGGAGTAGTACTCAAATATACAAACTTGTCAGCAAGGAGCAGGGAGGACAGGAGAGAGGAATTACCAGGAATGAGGATCACCACACTGCTCAAGCATTATTCACAGTGGGTCCTGCTTATTTAATTAGGGTTTATGTTGTATGAAACAAATATTTAATAAACTAGAACAAAGCAAGGGCATGTTTTAGTGCCACACGATCCCATAGAGCTGATTTTACTTGTTGGCAAGTGATTGCCGTCCTGGTTAATCTTAACCTTTTTTTGTGCTCTTTTCATGATAATTATTTTTCCTACCTTTAGGTGCCATATCTAAGAACTGATCTCGAAGACTGTCAAGCTGTTCAATGGTCAGGGTGCCATCTTCCTCCTTTTCTACAGGTGGAAGACGTATCGGTGGGGGAGGATCTGGGAAGACTTTTATATTGCCATTAATGAAGAAGTCTTCTTGGCTTAAATAAAGTTCATTCTGAATTTTTGTAGATGTTTCAATGTGATAGCGAGCTACGTCAGTTAATTTTTCTATACTGAAAGTGGTAAAATGGATAGCGTTAACCCCATGAAAGATACTATTAGATTAATAAAGTTTGCTTATAAGACATACACACAAAAGTAAACACATTATATAGCTGTTAGACAACTCCATCAGCATGCTTATAAATTTCAGTTTGTCCCCAAATCTATTTTGTAAAAAGGCAGGGTATAAATAAATGCAGATTAAATAGAAAATGCATGCTTATTAAACAGCTAATAGTTACACATTTTACACAAAACTGAACTTAAAGAGAACCTATTAAATATAGTTTTTATTAGTATTAGAATATATTTTACTATGTAAGCAAGATTATATCAAGGGTTATATTTTATTCTAAGTATGAACCAGAATAAGGTTATATGGCATAATACTCTGTAAAACATGACTATTAGAATTACATTTATTTGGAATCAGGATGAATTATAAAGTGAATCAAGTTTGATAATGTATTTCTAGAAGAGTGGCTTTTCTCTATCTCTGTCAAAGAAGTTTGATGTTATCTAAAACAAAGATGTCAGAATAGCCTCTGTTGCATATAATCCATTGAAATCGCTTTGCTATCTTCATGAAGCATAACAATTCCTAGCTAGATCACATGGTAAAGCAGCAACAGTTGGGAACCACTATGATGCGGTAGAAAGAGTACTGGAATCCGAGTTCTCATCCTAGGACACTCTCTAGCCACAGATCCTGGGCTCTCTGAATTTCCTTGTCTTTGCAATGGAATCAACAATGCAACACTCCTTCTCTTATGGTTATTAATGTGAACTCATATACGGCAAGGATTTAAACTGTACTGGGGGTATAGTTAATGACCTTTTAAAAGCTATTTTAAAGGCTAGAGAAGTTTTATACATGAATAAGTGCACTATTGCTGTATTGAAGAAAGGATCTTGTTTATATATTACAATGAAAGTGAGCATCACAGAAAAATGCATATTTGATCTGATTTTATATAATTCATAGGCACCAAATATACCATATACTGAACATATAACTGAAAATTTAAAAAGTAGCATTAGTTGCTGTCTTTCAAAAGATACTCTAGAATTCAACTCCAGAATGTTGTCTTTGTGAGTGTCCATGTAATACCAATTAGTTTATGCTTTAGGATGGTTGCGTGTTCGGGGACAGAGGAGGTCACTGGATAGCTGCTGAGTTTACGTGAGTGAGGAGGGACTCCAAATGTGGATTGAGACCCAACCATAACCCAGCACGATACTCTGTAAAACATGACTAGTAGAATAATACCTTTACTGGGCATCAGGATACTAAAACAGATGCGCGCCACCTAGTGGAAGGTTACTAAGAGTAATCTTAACAATGGAAGGAAAAAAGTGCCAGGAAAATAAAAACAGGATTTGAAGGTCAAAGGGATCTGCCAGCTATTTATTTATTTATTTATTTATTTATTTATTTATTTATGTATTTGTATCACATTTCTAGGTTTTAACTTCTTGTGGCCACAGTTCATGACAGCATCTGTAGATTCACAGGGCAAAGACATATACGATATAAGTCTGAGAAATATGAGTACATCTGCTAAAATATGCATTTACAATAGATGGCCACATGGATGGGAGCCATGAGTCCCAAAAATGAAGAAGATAGACTTTCATTTGAAAATAGCAGGCAGAGAACAGAACTGAATATTATTACTGTGTGACGCTGATAAGTAACTGACTTGGTTATCCAGTAGCAAAATGATTTTAAGTATTACCGCAGTAAGCTTACTTACTTATGTTTGTGTTTGCATTTTTTATTCTGTTTAATGTTTGTTTGTTTGTTTTACTATGGAGCAATAGTTCTAAACAACTAGGCTGAAGACTTTACGGAAGAACTTCACTATGAGACAAGGACCAGAGAAAACGAACCGTAACAGCTGCTTTTTACATGACAGTTGTTGCTTCTAAGAATAATTGCCTTTTGAATACTGTTTGTGTAGCAACTTCTAAGTTTTCAGTAAATTTTATTGTAAACTGTAGTGCATCTTGGAATCTAGATCGAGGGTAAACTTCTGAAATAGCCTGGCTGGAGTGTTTCCTTGTATAGATGAAGCCAATGAGACCCAGAGCAATCAAGCATGCTACTAATTTGTGGACAAGATGGGGCTCCTGGTCTGGGCAATCATGACTCACTCTGCTGAGCTGCCTCTTTGTACCTTTTAAGGGTGAACTAACAGGATGAGAGTCATTGCCCCTCAGTAGCAATGAAAGTCTGGGAAGTCTTTGGAACTCAACAGAAAAGTAGAACTTAGGGTTGGTCTTACAAGAGAATCAGTCTAGCTGGTAAAACATTCCAGTGAATGACTTTTTAATCTCCCCTTGATTGGCTCTGACTGATAATAAATCTACCACTGGAAAAGTATCAAGCATTGTTTTACTTCTGAAAACTATTTTTAAATTACCTATAATCCTACCTTGTAAAATAAGGTTCTCATTGATTAGTATGACAGCTAAACTCATAAATATTGTGCAAAGTTTAATATAGCAATAGAACCCTTTGATGCATGATTTACTGTTAGAAAAGAGTTAATACAAACATGATAGTAAAGCTCATGTTAACTGTTTATACACATGATTTCCTAAAAGGCCAAAATTTATATTTGTAACTAATTTAAATTTGTAAATACCTTAAAAATCTTCATCAATTTTGGTACTTAGAATACACAAAGCATATTTTCAGAAAGTCATGTAGTACTTTACCTGGCCATTTCATTCAAATACCTCTCACCAAGCCATTTTTCCATGAGTTTATATACATCAACCACCTTTGTTACTAAATCTTCAAGAAGAGCCAATGCTTTTGTCTTTATCAGTTCAAGTCGAAACTGCGTGGCTATTTCTATTTGCAAAGAGAAATAAGAATGTTTTAACATATTG
The DNA here is from genome assembly GCF_028885625.2 of Pongo pygmaeus. Lineage (NCBI taxonomy): Eukaryota > Metazoa > Chordata > Mammalia > Primates > Hominidae > Pongo > Pongo pygmaeus. The sequence goes on along the minus strand of NC_072377.2, from coordinate 35,890,879 downwards.
CAGTGCACGCATTTACTAATGAACAGATTCACTTTGAAACCACTGGTGCTTCAATTTGTGAAGCTTTAGGTGCACGTTTAATATACCAGAATAGATAAAATAATATCCATCTCACTGAAAAGCAAAATGTAATATGTGGTAGAGTCATTTGAGAAATTATCTGAACCAAAACTATAATTGAGCTTTTTATCTATTGCACTTTATAGCAATCTACTCTTTGATAAATGAAATGTGAAAACACACATAGGTAATTTCTGAATTTTGAAAAGGGAGTGGGGACCTTGCTTATCTCCTTACTTTAGAACCTGGGGTGGCATTGCCATTGTATTTCTCAGCACCACTAAAATCAGGGCAAACTCCATGTGCCCCCGGGCCTATTACTGATCCTGGCACATAATTTGGTTGGTGGATTTTATCTCCAAAATTTTTCCAGTTTCTCTTTTTGGCTTTTTTCATCATCATCGCCTAGTTTGGGTGCTGATTATCTCTCAAACTGTTGCAATAGCCTCAATCCTACTTTTTCTAACTTTCTTCCCCCACCTCAAATCCAAATCCACCTCCACACTATCCAGAGTAATTTGTCTTACCTGCAGATGTGATCATAATAACTTTACTGCTCATAATTTTTCACTAGCTCCCAGTTGCCACCAGGGAAGAATCGAACATTCTTGGCAGTGCCTAGATAACCCTCCATGGTGTGGCCTCCCCATCTCCCAGGTCGCTCCTTCCCAGAACATGCCTCATGCTCCTAAGCTACTCACAAGCCAATATGCCTCTTACCCCTCTCTCTGCCATGGCATGTAATACTTCTCTTCATTCTCACACCAATTTTTCCCCTGGAAAAACTTATCCATAGCCTTCCAATTCCGCTCAAGAATTAGTTCCATTGGTAAGTCAGGAACTCCCCTCATGTCCCCTTTGCCCCATATGCCCACCACCAATATCACTTTTTTTTTTTTGAGACAGGATCTTACTATGTTGCCCAGGCTGGATTCAAACACAATCGATCCTTCACCTCAATCTCTTCAGTAGCTGTGACTACAGGCCCAGCTGTCAACAGGTCAACATGCAACAGTGATTGCATTTCTCTTCCTTGAGACTGAGTTTTATTTTTTGTTTCCGTTTATACATATAAATGTGTGTCTCCAGCAACTATCACAGGACTTGGCACAGAGTGGAAAGTCAATAATCATTTGTTATATGAATAAATGAATTTTGCTACACTAAGGATCATGTACAGAATGGACTGAAAGATGAAGTGTACTGAAAACCACTGAAATCAGATGCAGGGCAGGCAATAGGGGAGATGCATCTGTCCTGGACTCGCCTGATGCCACAGTCTCCCTGTGTTCAACCAACTTCAGACGTTATTTTTGGGGTTATAGAAGTGGGTGGTAGTAAGATGGGGAGGACAGGGAGAGAAAATGAGAGAAACAAGGGATGGAAAACATCTTAATAGTCACTGAGTAGTTAAAGGTGTCTCAGCATACCCCACGCCACATTTTTGTGGTTTTGTCATCTTGTATATTGACCATGTTTTTTTCCCTTAGGATATGTTTGCTCAGTTTCCTGATCTTTTCAGATATCATTTAGAATTGCATTACAAGACAATTAGGAGAGCCATAAGGAGAATATGTTTTGTGGAGTCATTGCTCCTATAGAGAAGAACACCCCTGAACATAATAGATATATGACTGGCTCTCCTATGGCCTTTGTTCCCAAGGACTCATTTTCAGGGCCTGTTAGCCTTTAGTTAAAATTTATTTTCCTAATGAGGGACCGAAATTATACTTACTGTAATATAAAACCACTTACTTTAGGTAGTCCCTATCTAAACCTGTAAAATCATACGAACTTTCAACATTTTGTTTTGTTTCTGTTTTATGAGATTTTAATTACTGCTATTGCTTTTTCTAACCCATTCCCAAATTATTTTTGGTTCTTTTTGAGATCCTCCCATCAGTTAAGACTGATTAGGTGATGCCAAAACATCTGACTCATGCAACATTCAAATCTAGTCCTCATGTGGTCAAACGAAAACAGTCAACTGAATATTGTGCTTTTCAACCTCTTTGCTGTATGTTCTCACAGACATCATAGTCTGAGGCAATTGATGAGCCAGTTGTGGGCTGTTTGGCTACTGGTCTCCTTTCTACTGAAAAGCATCATCTTAGTCGTTTCAATCGCTACCTTCAAATTGCAAGGCAGCAAGGTGTTCTTCTTTTATTTTGACCCTCAGTTCATTTTTCCTTTCGATTTCAGCAATTTCCTCTGTTGTTACTATGATAGGAGTTGCTTCCGCCATAGGTGTTGATTTACCTGAAAGGGCAATGAAACATGCTGAGTAAACTAACAAAATACAAAGATGTGCACATAGTACTTGGACAGAATGAGCACAACGCAAAATTTGTTAAGCTATAAACCTCTAGTGATTTGGAAACAATGAAACCTTGGTCCTCCCAGCGTCTGTGATGAAATATTGAATTTTTCCTTGAGAATTCTCTGTATGGTTCCTGGGCTGGACTCATATAAAAACACATTTGTGTAGTATAATTAAAAAATAAGGTATGTAGCAAGTGCAAAGATGGTTACAGTTTCCAAACATAGTGAAATCCAGAGTTTGGGGGCAGAAATTAGCAAATCCCAACATAGTGCTGACCCCATTAGACACCTGCAGAATTACCACTCCATAAGGGATAACTTCTATTAGCAAAGTGTTTCCTAGATTTTCACCAAAAAAGAAGATACGAGAATAACCTCAAGAAGATGTGGGTGAAATGCAGGTGATGGTCAAGAATCTATAAGCTCTTTAAATATGATTATTATTTTTTGAGACAGTCTTGCTCTGTCACCCAGGCTGGAGTGCAGTTGCATGCTCATGGTTCAGTGCAGCCTCGACCTCCCAAGCTCAGGCAATCTTTCCACCTCAGCCTCCCTAGTAGCTGGGACTACAGATGTGTGCCACCACACCCAGCTATTTTATTGTATTTTTTTGTAAAGACAGAGTTTTGTCATGTTGCTCAGGCTGGTCTCGAACTCCTGGGCTCAAGCAGTCCACCTGCCTTGGCCTCCCAAAGTGCAGGATTACAGGTGTGAGGCACTGCTCCTGGCTAATTTAATTATATTTTAATTAGAACTTAACTATAAGTACATTAGTGATTATATCAGAGAATTAGAAAATATAAATTTGTCAGTACTTATCAAAGGATTTACCCATGGGCTATGGCAATATGATTCTAGTTGCAGGGCCCATTTACATAGCTCTATTTTCAGTTCAACTAATTTTTCTTGAGGGTCTGACCTCGAAGGGTTCAAATCTTGTAAAGAAGATACTGTAAACAAAGAAATTGTAATATGTTGCAATAATAGATGTATATGTAAGTTTCAGATGAAGGAGAGATTAATCTCTCTGGATTTCTGTTTTATCGTCTGTAAAATTAAGGGGTCAGATCCCAACAGTTATTCCATTAAAGTCAACAGAAGCACTTCCCTTATTCCTGCCCCTTGAGATGGACTAAAGTGATGCATTCTTTATCAAGGTAATACTCTTCCCTTTCCTTCAAGTGCCACTGACCCACTCCTTCCTCCATCCTCAGTGCTTTCCTTTAACTCCCATTCCTGGCTGCTTGAATGTTCTCCATCTAAGAAGCATCTTCTATGCCCTCGGAGGGAGAAGGGAGACCTTGTTCTTAAGGTACTTGTACCTCCCCTATCAAAGCACAATGGTCACATGTCTCTCTCTACTGCAAGACTATAGCTGGATTAGGGCAGGGAGTGTGGTTGTGATTTTTGGTTTTGTTTTTAATTTACTATTGTGTTCTTGGCATCCATCTAGAGCATTTCACATAGCAGGTGTATAATAAACATATCACAGACAATCTATGAGTGGAGTGAGTTCTGCTCATTTGCTTCCCAGGATTTCACTTCAGAGGGGGAGGGTAATGTTGATGCCAAAGCTATTCATTCCTAAGGTTAATTAGGGATCTCTTTCAAGATGTATTTTCTCAACTCTTTGTTTTCCCTCATGCTACTAAGGCAGGGATTTAGGCAGGAGGCCTCCAGGAGAAAAGGAATTGCTTCTGAAACATACACATAGCTTTTAAAAACATAGCTTTTAAACTTCTTTGTTACTGCAGTGTTAGCCTTTCTGCACAGACTTTTCAGATGACATAGTACCATCCTGGAAGTTCTTTTAACATTTCAAAACTGTCTTTGAGGTTTATTTTGCCCTGGGTACATCTGGCTATTTGGTTAAACAAGTCAGGTGGGCTTGGTATGCAATATGATTTGCCACTAACACCACAAATCATAGAAGCCTGGGTCTCTAGTTTAAACCTAATGAGTAGTATTTTAGTGGCTTTGAGGCTAATAATGTGTCTAGTTAAATGCTTGTTTTCTACCAAGGAGAGGTTTAGGTATCCAGGGTTCTGAGTGCTAAAACCATAAATACCTTTGGGTTTTTTGTCTTCCTGTTTTTTCTTGAGTGGCTCCTTTTTTACTTTTTTATTTGCACCCATCTGAGGAGATTTTTCTTTGGGGTCTGCTGGCTGGTTTTCTTTTTCTTCTTCCATGAGCCTCTGATGAATTTCAGCAGCCACCTGGTTGCATAACAGCAATATTTCAGTTAATGTAGCATTTATAAAATATGGTAACCATTTGGATGTAGTCATTACTAAATTCTGTTGAAACCTTAATCCACTGTAAACAATTGTGCCCATGTACTCGAACTTTATAAAACACACTCCACCATGTTTTATTTAAGTGGAAACCTGGCCCTGTCCCAAGATGCGGCTTCCCTACCACCATCTGTGTGGAGGCTGCTCACTTTCTCAAGCCCCACCTGCAAATCATCCTTATGTTTCCTCACTGCCACCTCCAGAGTGTCACAACTCCATGGTTATGCAAAAATTCCTTTCTTTTAAATTTCAGACACACATTTACACTTCTCAGTTCCTTTAATCTCTTGACTTCCAATCCAGGGTATTTCTCTGTATCAGTGTTCCTTAACCTTTTTTGATAACTATCCCCTACAGAGTTTTTTTTTTACATTTTTTTCTTTTATTTGCATTCATAAAATTTTAATACTGCAGAAGCGTATTTGTTTTTGTTCTGAGTGTATATTTGTGGTTTCTTCATACATATATTCATCACCCTCGGCAACTGCCAATTTTTGGGACTGCATGCCCTGTGTTAATTGGGTCATGGACAGTTGAATCCTGGGCTTCTATTCTACTTGAGCACTAAATATCACCCCCAAAAGCCTGAGTATTTGTGAGGTTGACCCATTCCACAAGCTAACCCCAAGGTTCTTAGCTTCCTCTGCTGGGCTGACTTTCAGCTCCTTTCCATTCCACCAAGCGCCTTTTTTCATTCTCACAAGTGTCCTGGCTTGAGATTAGTTGTTCTGTCACCTCATTCTAAGTGCTGAATGGAGAAGCTCTGTCCTTTCCCACCCACGGGGTCAGGAACTGCAGGTATCCCTCCACCTCTCCTCTGTGGCTGGCTCTGAACTTAAGGCAGCAGAAAAACCTTGTCTCATGACAACACAGATGAACATGGAGGACATTATGCTAAGCAAAATAAGCCAGGCACAGAAAGGCAAATACTGCATGATCTCACTTATTTGTAGAATCTCAAAAAGTCAAAGCATAGAAGTAGAGTGTACAAGAGTGGTTACCAGGGGCTGTGATGGGTGAATAGGTGGGACAGGGAAAGGGGAGATGTTGGTCAAAGGGTACTAAGTTTCAGTTAGATAAGAAGAATAAGCCCTGGTGATGTCTTGCCCAGCACAGTGACTATAGTGAATAATAATGTACTGTATATTTCAAAACTGCTAAAAGAGTAAATTTTCAATGTTCTAACCACAAAAATAATAAGTGAGGTAATAGATATGGTAATTAGCTTGATTCAGTCATCCCACAATGTATACAGACATCAAAACTTCACAGTCTACTTTATAAATATATGCAATTATTATTTGTAAATTAAGATTATATATATGTACACTTTTGTCTTGAGGCTTGTGTCACTGGGGTTGTACTTGCAGTTAGAAATACTGGACATTTTGCAATAAGTTCAACTGCCCCTGGCGAGGCGAAGGTTATTTATGAGTGTCACCCCAAGAAATGAGAACCCAGGAAAGAATCCCAAAGGTAGAAACAACACACACACACACACACACACACGTGCGCACACACACACACACAGATATTATGGAGGCAGTAGCAACACAGGGTTTAAAACTCTAAAATCTCAATAAAGCAATTGGTGAAAAATGGGGGTTATTGAGGGCTTATTTAATTATTTATAATTTCTGGGGAGAATGGGGTGAGGGGATGAGAAGACAAAGATTAATGAAGGTGAACAGAAAAATGAATAAGGCATAATCTCTACCCTCAAAGACTATTACAGTTTTGCGGGTGAGATAGACCAGCCAGTTCCTGCCTTCTCCAAAATTCTGCCAGACTGCATAACCCATGGCAGCATGTAACTGTTCCCAAGGGTTCTATGAATGTTAAATCTTGCCCCACCGTCCAAAGGGGCCTCATGCTTCCCAGAGCTAAACCAGTCCTACTTCTTTGTATTCTTCATAGCTTTGAGTATCTGTGCTGTGCTCAAAGGGGATGCCCAGTAGGTGCTTAATAATCAATGGACTTTCTTTCAAAAGAATCATATTCCACAGAATGCACCCTCAACTTCTTCAATATCAATAGAATCTTGGAGGAATACAGAAAGGTTTCAGAGAGCAAGCAGATTTCTTTGTGTGTGTGTGTTTTTTTTTTGTCTTTTTCTTTCTTTCTGCCTTTGCTTTTTCTTTTCTTTCTTTTTTTTTATCAGATGCCCTTTTGATAAAAATGAATACCAGATACTGTACTTGCAAGTTCTTAGTAAAGCTGAAAGCAGACTTGCTAAAATTCTTCCCCTAAATTGCAAGCAATTCAATTTTTAATCGGTTCCTGCAAAGCACTGTAAGTTAGCAATTTTCTTCAAAATTGGAATTTTCTCCTTTGTAAACAACTTTGTGATGATGATAATTATCATAATTACCTGCATAATTATGCATCATAATTGTCTGATTTTTTCTGGTCCACTTCCCTCAAAGACCTCTGGGTTGCTATCAAAAATTAATGTAATTCCCAATTCATTCAGCAATCTAGCTTATAAAGCTGGAGAGAACTTTAGACATAATGCCTTGACATTGTGGGTGTTAAAAATATGACTTGTTTCTTTGAAATCACTGCATACCTGCTAATTATAAGAAAGTTTTGCCAAAAATTAACATAGTCTACTAAATGGAGAGCTCCTGGTAAAGCTGCTGCGTAGAAAAAAGCCTGTGTTAAAGTGCTCTCATTTTTAGTTGCACTAATCTCAGCTGGTGCTGTTTGCCCCACAGCAGTTTATCTCAGCTAGAGTTGTTTGCCCCACAACAATTTAGTGAATCACACCTGTTTCATTAGAAATTCCAAGTTGCCTTAAGATTGTGTGACATCAAAGTCAAGCAGTATTCAAATATGATTGTTAGTAATATTAATTACTAAGCAGTCCATTTTCCTACGCTTTCTATAAGATTTTTAAAAGTCCACAAGGAAAAGGGTACAATTTTGAATATATTTCTTAACATAATAAGTTAAAATTTATAGTTTCTAAAACACTTTACATACATTATTTCATTGGATTTTTTCAGCCATTCAATAAAGGAAAGGTAGACTATCTCCAATATTGCAGATACAGCACTAAAGAATTTGAGAGTTTAAGTGATTTTCCTAAAATCATATCAGCTTAATCAAGAGGCATAGCTATATGATCCTCCCTTTCTAAGAATATACTATTTTTCGGTGTCATTTTCTCAGGTAATTTTAATGGGATTCATAAGACTTGTAGATTGTGTCTATGTTGCTCATTTAACAATAAGAATAACTCATTTTTTTCTAGAGCTTCTACGTCTGGTTTTCCACTTTCTGGTGCTTGGTACTTGTTGTGGTCTCTGCTATGATCATTATTATCACTAACGTCATCACTAATATTGACATCAGCATCATCAGCATAGCAGCAGCAGCACCTCAAGACTATATTGAGGGCTTATTATTATATTATGTTTGATGTGGGCATTATGCTAGGTCCAAGGTATACAAAAAGCTTTAGAATCTAGTTAAGTATGCAGACTAACAACTAACAAGATACAAATTACAAAACAACAACAACAGAAACCTGGATACTAAGAGCCAATGGGTAGGAAAGACAACAACTGCTATGAGAATAGAAAGAGCACACGATTACAGATGGCTAGGACTTGAGGAAAGAGACAATTAACTGGTCAGGAATCAAGATAGAAACTAACGCTGAAGACCTAAAGAAGGTCAAGGGTGTGAGATTCTATGATGGCAAGTGGAGATCATCACACTAACCCCTTCTTCTCTTAGGTCAATAATGAAAAATCATTTTAGTATCCTTATACACACCATATCCCATTTATAAAAAATTTAATACTTATTTTCTTTCATCTAGTTCATTTTGCCCATTTAAATTTAATGTAGTTGTAGATACATTTGGGCTATAAATCTGTCATCTTCTCTGTACTTTCTATTTGTATTGCTTGTCCTGAATATTTTTTCTGCCCTCTTTTCTTTGCTTCTTTTGGATTGAATATTTTAAATTTCATCTTCCCCCCATGTTAGCTTGGAAATAGCACACACTAAATCACTTAGTGGCTACCCTAGAAATAACACCATGAATTATTGACCACATAATAGACTTTGAGGAGCCACTAATTCATGGTGTAATTCCTAGGGTAACTGCTAAGAGACTAGTAACAGAATACATGATGACCAAACTTACACAGGGGAAAAAAAGCAGAAAAGAAAAGACACAGAGAAGATGAAAATGAAAGGATGAAAAGATATGACATATAAACAATTTCTAAAAGTAAATTACAAAACAAAAGCACTATATATACAGAAGATTATTTCATAATAAGAAAAGGTTCAATTCACCAGAAAGATTTAACAATTTAAAATCTATATTTTCCCAATTTCATTGTCTCAAATACATATAAAGCAAATTGACCAAACTACAGATGATCTTATTATAACTCTCTTCATAATTTAAAGGAGAAAACAAATGAGAAAAATAAGATTTAAACAAAGATATGTAATATATATTTAAAATACAAAATAAAATATCAAAATATTTGTATATAAACAATGAAGTGCAATATGTACACTAAACACTTAAATGAATATATTTCAAGTACACATGTAACATTTCAAAAACTGACCATAAGGCAACTTCAAAAACTTTTATGAGACTATGTTCCACAAATAAAATGTAATCAAGCCAGAAAGCAGCATATTATTTTGAAAATTAAAAATATATTTCTAAAATGCTTTGAATTCGATGATAAAAGTAACATATTAGAAACTTTGAGATGAAGCTAAAGTAAGTCACAGAGGAAACTTTAGAGTAGCAAATGTGTATGTTAGAAAAAAAAGACTGGATACTAATAAACTATGATCTATCTCAAATCCCTAGGGAAAGAATGGTAAAGTAAACCCAAAGAAAATAACATGAGGAAAAAAACGATATTAAGAAAAGAAAAAAACACACATAGTAAAATAAATGAATGAAGTTAAAAGTCAGTTATTGGAAAGCCTGGTATAATTGATAAACATCTGGCTAAGCTGATTTAAAAAAAAAGAGGAAAAGCACAAATAATAAACATCAGAAGTGACAAAGTGAACATCACATAGACACTGCAAGTATTAACACAAACGTAGGCCATTTTAAATAACTTCATACCCATAAATTTAAACATTTAGAAATGGAAAAATTCTTAGCAAAGTAATATCTACCAAAACCAACTCAAGTTTTTTCTAAGAAGAAACAAACCCAGAAACACTGCATAATCTATTAAAGATAATGAATTCTTGGGTGGGAGAAGGGCAACAAAAACTCCTACTACAAACTTCCTATAAAACTTTAGTTCTAGATGGCCTCTTAGTGAATGCTACCAAGCATTTCAAGAAGAAATAATCCCAACTTCCACAAAATTTTCCAAAGTATAGAGAGGAAACACATCCAGACGATTTATGAAGCTAGTATTATCTGGATGCTCCAAGCCATCAAAGATAGCATGAGAAAGGAAAATTACAGAACTCGCTCACTTTCATTATCTCACTCAAAGACCAAAATTCTAAACAAAGTATTAACAAAACAAACCCAGCAATATTTAAGAAAGATGATGTCTCATTAAAATGTTGGACTTACTCCAGGAATGTGATGTAAGTTTAACATTAGAAAATTGGTCAATGTGATTTTTCATATTAACAGAAAATGCAGAAAAAATTATATAATAGAGGCAGAAAACACATTTGAGAATATAATTCATGAAAAAACCTCTCAGAGTAAACAGGATATGAAAAGGAATGCTCATAATCTGATAAATACTGCCTTAAAAATCAGCAGCCAACATTTTTGTGAATCTTGACAAGCTGATTTGAAAATTAATATGGAAAGGCAAAAAGTTATGAAAATCCAAAATGTTCTTGGCAGATGAAAAGACGGGAAGATTTGCTCATTCAGGTAACAAATAAATGGTATATTGGTGTGGTGTTGGTATAAGCATAGACAAATGGAGCAATGCAACAGACTTACACATAAGTGGTCATCTAATGTATGACAAAGATGATAGTGCGGTGAAACGGTGAAAGGGTTTAGCACTACCTATGAAACCCGAGGTATTAAGTATAGTACTGTCTACTAATTTTGAAGATAGCACACATTGCTAGATGTATACCCAACAGTTATCTATGCACATGGGTACCAGTAGACATGTACAAGCATTCATAGCAGCAGTATCCATACTGACACCAAATTGGAAACCCAAAGTTATTATCAAAAGCAGGCTGGTTAAATAAATTGTGATACATTCATATAATGCAACATAATACAGCAACAAAAAATGAACAATATAAGATGAATCTCACAAAGAAAGTTGAGCAAAAAAAGACACAAAAAAGACAAAAGATATGAGTCCATTTATCTAAAGCTCAAAAGCAAGGAAAACTACACATCGGTGTTTAGAGCTATAGACTTGGGTAATAAAACTCTTAAGAACATCAAGGAAATGATTCCTAAAAAGGCAATATGGTGATCCCCTTTAGAGAATTCGAAGTGGGTTAGAAATGGGAAGGAGCAAAGAATGACTAGGTAGGTGCATCCCTTATTCTATTTCTCTCCAGGTAGTGGTGCCATGAGTATTTACTTTAGGTGGGTTAAGTCATGCAATTATAATTCATGCATTTTCCTTATGTATGTGAAAATCCATACTAAAATGTTTTTCAAAAGAAGCAGAAACAATGAGAGGAGTTATCATTGCTTCTGAGGGGGAGAAAAGAAAGAAGTGGGGAGAACAAAAGAAAGAGAGGGAGGAAGAAAGGAAACACTGAGGGTGCTTGTATGAGAAGGTCAGAGAAAAAGAAGCCTGAAGGCAGAGAGGCCAAGAAGGGACTTGGAAAGTGCCCAGTTGGAAATTTTGTTTGCTGTGAGATCTGTGATGCAAGGTCCTCTTCTACCTCTTTCACAAAATCTTTTGGAAAGTTAATGCTGCTTTCTGTTTGAATGCGATATTTCATGGAAACTCAAAGAAGGCTTGGCATGTTGTGAAAAGAGAAGACATCTTGGTAGACCCAGGACCTGGCAGATGAGGGAATAGCAATTGATCACCTGAGTTAAACTCTGTGTGTATCTTCTTCATGGTGTGGTACTTCTGCTTGGATTAAAGTTATGTGTATGCCTCCCCTTTCCCTTTTGATTTGGGTAGAAATGATACAAGCTTTGAAATCATATAGACCTAGGTTCAAATTTCATTTGGATATTTACCTGCTAGGAGAACTTGGGCAAGTTTCTTAGCCTTTCTGAACCTTAATTCTCCATCGTAAATTGGATAATAATAATACTTACCCCATAGATGACTTAGGAAAAATGCGTAGCAGAGGGGTTGCCAACTAGAGCCCTATAGGCCAGACAAGTGATTTGCTTGACTCTGCAGAATATTTTTTTAAAATTTTTATTTCATTTCTTACACGTTAAAATTAGTAGTTTTACATAAAAATCTGAATGTCTGGCTTTTCTTGGAAAATTGGAAAATCTGGCCTTGCCAGACCTCATTTTTAAATGGCAATTGCATGTGCCCCTGCAAGCAGGAGTGTGACTTCTGCTTGGCCCCAGACCCATCCCTCCTGATTGTCTTACACTTGACCCACCTCATTAACATTTCCTGACTGCCTTTAGGCCCTGCACGTGGAACCAGAGCCCAGCACAGAAAATAACCTAAATGTTGGTTCATTTGTTTCATGATCTCAAATATTTATTGACTGAATCACATTTCTCTATTTCTTTCAGAAAAAAAGTGTTTTGAGGGTAGAACTTTCTACAGTGCTTGAGAACGTTGTGTAAATTTTCTACTTATAGCATATTACCAACCTTGGTACTTAATGAATGTGTATTACTGACAGAAAATACAACAAGCACTGCTTACCATGTGAGATACTGCTAAAGAAGCCTGCTGCCAGGTGTCCATGACCAGCTTTTCATCAGCCTCAAAGGTGGACTCAACGTTTTCTAGGGAGTTATCCATCTTGCCCTTCAGTACTGATTTTGTTTTTGGTTTGGGTGTAACTGTTTCCAGAGAAATGGATATTCGAGGAACTAGAGGAATTCTTTGAGAAACAAACAAGCAAAAGGGATATAAAAATTTTGCTTAACAAAATTCTGTTTTTGTGACCATGTTACTTTGTAAATTTTACTGTCTTGGTTTAATCTCAACTTTCAAAGTTTTCCTGAAAGAATTATTTTAATGGAGAAGAGATTATAAAACACTGCATTCAAATTTTTGTGGTCTAGAACATCTTGTTAATAAGAAGAGACTCAAAGAAAACAACAAAAACCCATAATTTTCAGACTTAATTCTCAGTAATTATAAAGCAGAGGATTAGACAATGGCCATTATAAAGAAAAGCGACTTCGGAATTTGTTCCAGAGCATACACTTCCCGTGAAGAACAAATAAAAAGTCAGTCATGAAAAAGCAAACCAAACGAAACTGGGCATCACTTCTCTAAGGTGACAAGTATCATTTGGCATCCCGGAGGGCACAACTGAAGGTAGGACATGACTGTCCATGGCCATACCACATTGAACACACCTGATCTCCTCTGACAGTAGCACATGACTAATACTAATGAGAGGTCTGAAAGGGGGTACTGCACAGAGGCAGCTAAGTTTTGATGGTGGGTGGGGGTAGCCTACAGTACCACCCCGACAAAGGTTTTCTCTTTGTTTTATAAAGTGCTGTGGGGACACAAAGTTAAGCTCTCCCTCCCTCTTCCCTTATTGCTGCTCCTGTGTAGAAATTTTTGAGCTGCCTCTGGGAATATGTTTTCCTAGAAGGATCCCAGGATCTCAAAGGTTAACAGAAGCAGGGAAAGATCTACAAGGTAGAATGCTTGTTGTGACTGGAATCCCCCTTTAGTAATAGAAAGTGCAAAGGGCTATCAGCTTGGGGAAGAAATGAGAAGAGAACAGCTCCAAGGATGCCTTTGTTGAAACTAGAGGAGGAGAGTCAGAATCAGTAATCTAGGAACAAGCATTTGGTTTTGTAGACTCAAGTTGCTAGAGAACAGAGCAGTGATTCAGAAAAATGAATCACTGGTACAGTAGCATAGGCACAGTCTACCATGCCTAAAAAGGCAGCGTATTGAGGATCTGCTACTCATCTACTCACAAATTAAATTACATTTTAAAAATCAAATAAGGCTAAATCACTGTCACTGCAGTTTGACTGTGATTCATGTGTTCAATAAGTTAGGGTAAGGCTTGTGTGATCACTTCCAGATGTTCAATACAGTACAACATGTATTTTTCAACGTCTTGCTTTGGAGGACAGCAGTGGTGGCATATAACTTAGAAAAAGAATTTGCATTTAGAATTTATTTACTGGAAAAAACTCTGATGTAGGTAGCTCTCTCACTATTAGTAGGTATAAACTTGAGCATGTCATTTGACTTTATGAGTTTCAGTTCCTCTTGGAAAAATACAAATATAATAATTATTATGATAAATATTCATTATTAACTAAGAGTTATTACTATCATTGTGAATAATCTTATGATACTACTACTAATATTATTATTGCTATAGGGCTGTTGGGAAGAATAAAGTGGACAAAATATATGAAAATTTTTAACATTTTTCTTGTTTCCCTTTATATATGACAGGTTGATAGGTCAGTTGGTTGATGTATTGATTGACTGATAGTTCCAGTAGGTACCCAAAGCTGTGATTTGAGGCTAAGACTGGTGCAGAGTTATTCGCAGGAAATAAGAACTGGATGTTCTTTTGCCGGTTTCATTCTACTAACCAACATCAACAGCTTACCCATTATGCCTAACTTGCTATTGTGTGCTGAGAACAGAATGTACTGCCACTCTAGACATTGAAATTTGGCCTCTTTTGATGGTTCTAGTGGTTTATACTGCCTTCGGATTTTTTTAATTGTTTTTAATCTCAAAGATCTCTTTCAGCAGCTTGCTGAACATTTTCCTTCTATTTGTGTCAAAAAGAGAGGACACATTTTTACTCTTAGATATTCTTGTGTACACATGGGCCTGACAGGGATGTGATGGGAGTAGATGGAAAAAGCCAGGAGAGAACAGAAATGGGCTTTGGATCACTGCATAAAATATTGTGTTCAGGCCATCTCAAATTCTTTTTGGAACAAGAGAGGGTAAAAGAAACAAAGCAGGAACATACACTAGGTAATAATCTACATTTATTGAGCATTATTGGGACTCAATCTCATCTTCTGATACCACAATATGGTACTAAATGCTTTGTAGATTTTATTTTCTGTAATCTTCACAACAACCCTCCTTTACAGATAGGGAATCTGAGGCTTGAGAGAGATGGAGTGACTTGACAACAAATAAATTGTCTTAATTTATTTACATACAATGATTGAGTAACTGAACTAGGATTCGAACCAGATCTGTCTTACTTCAAAATATATTCATTATCCTGCGTTTAGTTTGTGCAGCTCCTGACACCTGCATTGACTGAGCAAACTTCTAAAAATATGGTACACTGCCTTCAACATAAAATATATAGATCATCCCCTTGGAAATTTAAATTTAACCTTCAGTGCCTTTGTATTATTTTTTTAAATTTGACTTTCTTTTTCCCCTCCTCATATCTGATATAATGTTTTTTGTTTCTTATCACCTGCCTACTGATTATTAAAAAGGATTGTTTTAATTCTTCACTATATTTTATTGATTTAGTAGAAATTAAAATTCATTTAATTTTTAAGGATTTTGATTTCTATTTTTAATTGCTTTAATTTAATTCTTATTTTTAGCTCTCTTAATGTTTTATAGTTGGAAACCATGCCACAGGAATCACCAACACTCCTAACTCCCATTTCTAGAAGACATTTTTCTATCTGTTCAGAATTTTTCAGAGTTTGGGATCTTGCCTTTCCCTTGCCCCTACCCGTTGGATCTACAAAAACAATGACTTACAGACTTTTATATTGCACACAATTTGCTTGGCTGAAAATAAAATTTTTCTTCTATCCTACCACCAAGTTTATTTTTTTGCTGGCAGAAATCTGATGTTAGACTATTAATAGACCTTTCAGTCACTCTCATAAGGTCATTATCACATACTACTGAGACTTTACTGTTTCTCTATGTCTTTATCTGTAAAAGACTCAAAACACCTTCCATTTTCATTTTCATTTATATAATACAATATGTACACACACACACCTGCTTTGGTCCTTTCATAAACGTGTTAGAGGTTAATAATTTCTTTTTTTTTTTTTTTTTTTTTTTTTAGATGGAGTCTCTCTCTGTCGCCAGGCTTGAGTGCAGTGGTGCAATCTCGGCTCACTGCAAGGTCCGCCTCCCAGCTTCACGCCATTCTACTACCTCAGCCTCCTGAGTAGCTGGTACTACAGGCGCCCGCCACTACGCCTGGCTAATTTTTTTTGTATTTTTAGTAGAGACGGGGTTTCACCGTGTTAGCCAGGATGATCTCGATCTCCTGACCTCGTGATCTGCCTGCCTCGGCCTCCCAAAGTGCTGGGATTACAGGCGTGAGCCACTGCGCCTGGCCAAGGTTCATAATTTCTTACCAGAAACTGTTGGGGCCAAAAGTGTTTTAGAATTCAGAATTCGTGTATACCATATATTCCCTAATACCACCTGCGGAGTCTGTGGGATGACTCCATCATAAAACACATTTTATCTCTGCAGCAAAATGAGTAAATATTCCTTATAAATTGGATAATGTATATTAGTAGTCTTAAGTCAACAACATACTAACGTTAAAAAAAACATGTTTGGTTATTAGAGCCTTTTTGGATCTTGGATTTGCAGATAAAGGAGTGTGATTTTTATTAGTGGTAATTAATTTTAAATCACAAAGCTTTATGTTCAAAACAATTACAGTGTGATATAATAGCCTGCCTTACCTAAGCTGGCTTTCGGAATTGTCTTTACTATCCAGTTGGACCAAAGGGATTCGAGTAAATCTCTTGTTGTCCTCTAATGGGATTTTACTTTCCATTCCCCGGTAATAATCTTGAAGGAGTCTCTTCGTATCTTGGAAACGGTTCATTTCTGCCTTTAATAGCAAATGTGAATGTTAATATCCAAGAAAGAACGAGCTGACCTGTACACATTTCTGATATAAGCCTCTGAAAGCACTATTTTGAAAACATTTAGATTGAAAATAATTTTCTGGAAATAAGAAGGAGCATTAGTTATAATTCTATATCTAAGATTTTCATTAAAATTAAAGATAACTAGTGACTTTGCATTCTCTATATTTACGGAACATGAGTCTACTTAACAAAATGACTTTTCTATGCCTCTTGACATTGTGACAGTTACAGGATGTATGATGTTTCAAGTAGTGCATGCTATTCACTATTTTAACATTAGCAATTCCTGTGTCCTAGATTCAATCAGCCAATATAGTAGCAAACTTCTTTGTCATAGGTAGCATATGAGTTGATTTGGGAGATACCAAAAAATACTATACATACAAACACAAAATACAAATACAAAAAAACAATAGGTTCTGGTTCTCTAGAGCAACTTAACTTAGCTGTGGAGAAACAACAAAGGGCAACATACAGTTTTTTTTTCCTTCTTTCTTTCTTTCTTTTTTTTTTTTTTTGAGACAGAGTCTTGCTCTATCACCCAGGTTGGAATGCAGTAGTGTTATCTCAGCTCATTGCAACCTCCACCTCCTGGGTTCAAGTGATTTTCCTGCCTCAGTCTCCTGAGCAGCTGGGTTTACAGGGCCCTGACCCCATGCCCTCCTAATTTTTGTATATTTAGTAGAGACAGGGTTTTGCCATGTTGGCCAGGCTGGTTTCGAACTCCTGACCTCAGGTGATCTGTCCACCTCGGCCTCCCAAAATGCTGGGATTACAGGCGTGAGCCACTGCGCCCAGCAACATAGAGTTTAAAGAATAGTTCTCTTTCCACAATTTCCTTTCTTGTTCAATATGTGGAGAAGAGAGATAATTCAGTTCATCCAGTGCTCACAGCTAAACCCTTCTGCTTGCTTTGCCAGTAAGTACCCTGTGAAAAATGGAGCAACCCAGAGGAGCTGGTGGCAAGGTGAGCATCGGTCATTCCCTTGTTGTGAGTCCCTATCAGCACAGGTCATCTCCTTTTGTGGTATGCATACGCTGAAGTGTGTGCATAGTGAGATTCCACACAGTGCCAACAACACAAATGTAGAATATGAGATTTTTCAACCTGGTCTCCCATTTGGTTTAGGACAATATGGTGTATATCTGTGCTTCTCTATGTTAGTGTAAACATGACCTCCAGACTTTGCTTTAGTCACCTGGGCTACTTAAATCAGTACCCGAGGGCCTAAATATTGAAGCTCCTTATAGAGATGAATTCCATGATATCTAGTTAATTACAGAAAGCACCTTTTTAAAAAGAAAAACAAAATTGACCTAATGTTCAAAGGCTTATCTACACCAAACTCAAAGATATTTATGAAGGGATCCCTACATTTATCAAACAATTATGTCACCACTTATTTCATAAAATATCAAGAAATATTCTCTTACTGCCATATTCACAATTCAGAACAAATAAACATCTGGTTTTTTGTTGTAGTCTACAACAAAAGACAAGAACAGTTTCAATAAGTCTGTATTTGATATAGAAAAGGTTAAGCCAAATTGCTCCTGGAAAAAGCTGTTTTCTGTACTATTCAACTTTTCTAGCTAAATGACTGAAACAGGAAAAAATTAATTTGGTGAACTTGAATCTAAGTTAAAAAATAAAAGTACCATTTATGTATTGTCTCACATTATAGAACATTTTTAATAGTCTCCTTGGATTTTAAACATAAATATATATTTAGTTTTTAAACTAGCATTTTGAGATGACAAGAAAAACTAAACCTTTTTCTCTTTCCTTGCAAAACAACCAAATTAAGTTTTAAAATATTCATGTATGAACAAATCCTACAGTTTGACAATAAGTGTTTGCACCTGTCATGCTTAGGTTTGGTAAAACAGAGGAGAAAAATGAGACTTGTAAATTATACTTATAAGAACTTGCAGAATGACACATTTATGGTGAATAGGATCAAATAGAAACCCAATTTGTACAAACTGAATATTGGCAACTTTGGAGAATTAAAATAAGTGTGTTGAGGTTGTAAAAATTATTATTCATTAAACCATAGCATTGTATTATTTGGTAAATAAATTTAGAAATCAGGAAATTATTTCCTCCTTAACTTAGAGAACTAAACTATTTAATGATGATTAGGTTTAGTAGAGCTTCTTTTATACAATTGGTTTTTGGGACAGTGCTGTTATCTGTGCCTTAGGCTTACCTTATTATAGTGATTATCTCATATAAAATATTAATTTATTATTAGAAGGCATAATTTAATTAACTAAATCTGAATAAGATGCCATACTATATGCAAGATTTTCATAAAGGCAGAATTAATCAAAATTCCTGTTACATTTATGATAACTAGTAAACAATATTTTTATGATATGATAACTAGTAAACAATATTTTTATGATATGATAACTAGTAAACAATATTTTTAATTGTTATGATAACTAGTAAACAATTTTTTAATAGTAAACAAGATTTTTAATTGTGATAGAATCTTAGATTTAAAAAGAATTTTAGAAATCATCTAGCATAGCATTTTCTAAAATACATTTTGTAGAAAACTTGTCCTATAGGCAGTTAATGAGTGCCTTGTTGGGGAAGAAACAAAAACTTCTCAACGTCAAATAGTGTAGAAATAGAAGTAGAAATAGAAATAGAAATAGAAATAGAAAAAGGATTTCCTTCCTTCAGGGCATCTTGATGTCTAAATATGTCGATATACTTGTCAATCTCCCAGGGAGAGGGAAGAAGGCTAGAGTAGATAGCACTTCCCAAAGTCATTTGATCACAGAGTCCTTGTTTTGTGAAACATCTTGTAGGACTAATGTCTACGGAACCCGCTTTGGGAAACATTTATCTAGCTGTCTGTTACCCAATACCACAGATTCTTGAAGGCTTTCTGTAGTGTACTTTCCACCGGTCCTCCAAAACCATGTGCAAACTTCTGCTTTTAAGCATCCTGGACAAAAAGCTCATTGCCTCCAAAGTCTGTTACTTGATGGGCTGTTCATTAGGCTCTTTCTTTAAATATTGAACTGAAACCTCCTCTTTTGTAATTTTCACCCCTGGTTTTTATAGGATCCTATTGATCAGTGCAAAATAAGGCTCTCTTCAGTTCTATGTAGCAAACTTTCAACTATTTGAACAATAAAGCAGTGGTTAGGAATACAGTAGACACTCCCTTATCCAAGGGGTGTAAGTTTCAAGACCCCAATGGATGCATGAAACCTCAGATAGTTCCAAACATTATATACACTATGATTTTTCATCTGATAACTAAATTGGCTACTAAGTGACTAACAGATGGGCAGGTAGCATCTACAGGGCGGATACACTGGACAGAGGGATGATTCACATTCTGAGCGAGACAGAATGAAACAGTGTGAGATTTCATCACACTACTCAAAATAGAGCACAATTTAAAACTTATGAATTATTTACTTCTGGAAATTTCCATGTAATATTTTCGGACTGTGGGTAACAAACTAGGGAAAATAAACCCAAAGAGAAGGGGGAGCTACTGTACTGGCTTTGAGGTCAGATGGGCAAATTGTTTCACCTGTGTTTGTCTCAATTTCCTCATTTGTGAAATGAAAATAATAGAACTTACAGTAGGCTGGGTGTGGTGGCTCACTCCTGTAATCCCAGCACTTTGGGAGGCCGAGGCGGATGGATCACCTGAGGTCAGGAGTTCGAAACGAGCCTGGCCAACATGGTGAAACCGTGTCTCTACTAAAAATACAAAAATTAGCCGGGCATGGTGGTGGGTGCCTGTAATCCCAGCTACTTGGGAGGCTGAGGCAGGAGAATTGCTTGAATCTGGGAGGCAGAGGTTGCAGTGAGGTGAGATTGCACCATTGCACTCCAACCTGGGTGCAAGAGTGAAAACTTGTTGTGAAGTTTTAATGTATTCTACATGAAAATCTTTAGAATGGTGCCTGGCATGTACATAGTAAGAACTTAGTAAATGTTAGCTTTTATTTACTGCTTTTTCCTCTTTATTCCTTGTTGGTCTTAGATATTTGTTCAGTTTCTCAAGATAAAAGTCCTATATCTAGGGATTGTTGAAATATTGAGTCATATACCATTTCCAAAGGAAGTATGTATGGCTCTGAATCAAGAATGATTCATAAAAATTATCTGTTCCCTATGCCTTCATTATTGGTTTTTAGCTATTTCTGCCATAAGCTTTTGATACAACTGTTTATAATACTTGATTTTTGCTTGCCCAAACCAATGTCATGGGGATGTTATCCAGACTGGTCTAGGCTGCTTAGGCATCTCACTTTAATCTTGCATACAACCCATGCCATGTGGATCTGTCCTCCTGGTTGTGGCCTGGCTTTGTCCTCTGCTTTGGATGACATCTTTCTAACTCCCATCTTCTCTTTACAATCCAGATTCCTAACATGGTTGCATGGGGTCTTCACTGTCCTGGTATCCTGATTTCTTGAAACCTCCTACCTGAGTGGCTGCTTCTGCTTCTCAGATTTCTGCTGATATTTCAGACCTTCTGTGGTCTGGCCTATGCCTGAACCATGAATTGTCCCTTTGAAGGCTGGAAGTACCAGCATGTATTGGTCCCTTGATGAAAAGACATTTACTGAACACCTATTATGCACTAGCCGTAGGGATTGCCAGATAAGTACTTTCACTTCCTGTAGTATGTCTTTATCTAAGTTAATCAATTAAAGACCAGAAATGCACCCTTTTCCATTCTCTATCTTCATTCCTGTTATTTTAGCTTGACTCAGCTTTAGACAGGCTGCTTCCTGACTCTAGGCCCCACCTCCCTTTTGTTAGGGCATTTGCTTTAAGAAAACTTGACATTGTAAATCCTTTCACTGTTCCTTTGAGATGTAAATCTTTTCAAAAGCCTCCTAACAGTTGTACAACCCAGGAAAGAATGTCTTTCTCAAGGACCTAAAAACCATCTCTTTGTAATATAATTAATCATCAAGGAAGACAGGTGGGACTCTATCTCCCAGTTCCTGTGTGAGACTAGGAGCCTAACTTCACTAGGTGCATTGCTTCAAGTCCTAAAACTACCTCCTGTGATGAAGTTTGTAGAAAGTTGACTTTTCCTTCTGGTAACGTCAATTGGCAAACACAGTTGGCCTATGACCCATACCCTCTAACCTACTCCAGCTCTTAAAAACTCTCTAGCCGTTTGTCTTAGCAGAGCTGGGTTTGTGCTTTCTCCCCTATTGCTGGCAATAGTGTCAGAATAAAATCAGCACCTGTCTTCTAATCTTGCCCTGTGCAATTTTTTTAAATTTAAGAGGCTGCAAATATAAGTTAATCGGGTTGCATTGATTATGGTCTGTTTTTCTAGTCCAGTATTGGAAAACTTTTTATTTTCAGGAATCAAATGTCTGCCTGGTCTGATCTTGCCTATGCTTGTTGTGGCCAGGCTGCTTTCCTGGGCTTTCTTTGTCCACTTAAGGGGTCTGCTTTGAGAGTCTGGTGAGATAACTCAGTCGTAAACACTATTTCTACTGTGGCTTTCTACATATCTAGGCCACCTGGAGCAAAGCTGGTGGGTAGTTGCTTGGGATGCTTCCAATTTGGGTACATATTTGGGCTGGGCCAAAATGTATTATTTCAGCTAGCTTTCTTGGTGAGTTGGAGCTCATACCAGGCATAGTGCTATACCAAAATGAGCCCTCAACAGATCTCTCATATTCCCAAGAAAGTGTCATATGAAGGACTGAGGGATGAGGCTGTGAAGGGAAGTGCCTGGGTCATTGTGACCAGCTGCTCTTACCTGCATTAGGGAAAAGAAATGGTTCATTGTCATTCCAAGAGTGTCCTGTAACCAGCTCTCATTAATGATGTCAAGCCGCTCCTGCTCTGCCTCTTCCTTCCGGGCGTCACAAATGTCCCACAGGCGGTCTCGCAGATCCTGAACAGAAAACAGGCATCGTGGCTATGCTTTAGACTGCTGCTCAAATCACCTAGGTGCAATAAAACTAAAATCTTTTGCATCTCTTAAAAATGTCTCTAAAGAAATTTTACACCGATTGCACTCCTGTATTGTATGTGCTCATTCAACCAATATTCATTTTGAGTCTATTCTGTCAGTCCCTTACATTTGAAGAGGACCTCACCACAACATATGTCTATGTCTACCACAAACCCACTGTGTTTTACTTTATTCATGAATGGCTATGTTTCATGTGCTTTAATCCTTCCTAAAAAAAAAAATGTGTTTGGTTGAAAAAGTCCTTTCAGTGAATTTTTTGGGGGAAATGGCAATTGTTGGTGGAAAAAAATATGCAGCTGTATTAATTAACATAATTAATTAATATAAACTTGTTAATTAATACTACAGGTGGAACATATTGTTCACCAAAAAATGTTGTCTGAGTTTAATGGGGTGAACTAAAAGTAAGCTTTGTATTAAAGAGATAGCAGTAAAGAGATTGCCCTTGCCAGATACTGGGCAATAATCAAGATGATAAATATAAATATAATAATTTATAACATACTATTTATATATAAATACATAATAAACTGTATCAATGCATTTATAGTATGATGATTTTGAATATAATAAATTATGTATATATTTAATAATTTACATATAAATATAATAAAAATAACTAGGTATCGCATAGAGTCCTTTCTGTGTGTATCTATGTGTCAGAACATAAGTCACTATACTTGTATTGGCTCATTTAATGTCTCACAACATCCTTAAGCTAGGTACTATTATTACCTTCATTTTACAATTGAGGAAACTGAGTCACAGAGAAGTTACTTTCTAAGGTCACACAAAGAGTAAATGGTGGAGCCAGAATATCAACCTGTCGTCTGGAATAATATATACTACTATATTAGGCTTCAGTTACTTTATCTGTAAAATGGACATAATACTACTTAGCTTTTGGATATGTTATGTAGAAATAATTAGCTGGTGCATATAAAGCACATGCAATAATTCCTCAATTAATGAAAACTATTATTATAATCATTCATTGCAATGAAATATTTATTGTTTAATAAAATATCCCATTAATGGAACATATACAGTCAAATAAAAATTGACAGTTTTGCAATAATAATAATTCACTGAGGCCAGGCACAGTGGCTCATGCTTATAATCCCAACATTTTGAGAGGCTGAGGCAGGGGGATCATTTGAGGCCAGGAGTTCAAGACCAGCCTGGTCAACATGGCAAAAACCCCATCTCTATAAAAAATTAAAAAATAAAAACTTAGCCATTCATGGTGGCACATAGCTGTAGTCCCAGCTACTCAGGAGGCTGAGATGGGAGGATTGCTTGAGCTCAAGGGTTCAAGGCTGCAATGAGCCATGACTGCACCACTGCACCTCAGCCCGAGTGACAGAGACCTTGTCTCAACAAAAATTAATGATAATAATTCACTAAACATTTATTATGTGTTGAGCATCATGTTAAATGCATTACATCGGGTTCCCCAACCCTTGGGCCGCGAGGTGGTACCATCCACGGCTTGTTAGGAACTGGGCCACACAGCAGGAGGTGAGTGGCGGGTAAGCGAGCATTACTCCCTCATCTCCACCTCCTATCAGATCCGCAGCAACATTAGATTCTTATAGGAGCCTGAACCCTATTGTGAACTACAAATGTGAGAGATGTAGGCTGCATGCTCCTTATGAGAATCTAATGCCTCATGATCTGAGTGGAACAGTTTTATCTCTAAACCATCCCCCTCGCCAATATCTGTGGAAAAATGGTCTTCCACGAAACTGGTCCCTGGTGCCAAAAAGGTTGGGGACCACTGCATTACATTGATTGTCTCCTAACCCCCACAGCCCCACAGTAAGTAGGCTTCTGACAAGACCATTGAGACACAGACAGGTTAAGTTTCTTGCCTATAATTTCAATGTGGTAGAGCCAGAAATTAATTTGAACCCAAGCAGTTTAATGCCTACAGTGAATTTTATTTCTGTGACATTGTGTTTATGGAGTACTTTGTTTTTGAATTCTTACCTTTGCATTCTGGTTTGTTACCTTGAGGAGCCTGCACATGAAATGAAAATATCACAAGCCATTTTTATTGCCATATGCTAAGTATCAGAACAATACACCATTATTTTAGAACTGATCTTGATATCTTCATGGTGTTTCCATAAATGCTCTGTCAGGTATTCAATAAGTACTAACTTGTGTTTATCGAATATTTATATATTTTTAAATTAATTAATTAGTTATCTTATTTTTCCACAAGTTATTGGGGTACAGGTGGTATTTGGTTACATGAGTAAGTTCTTTAGTGGTGATATGTGAGATTTTGGTGTACTCATCACACGAGCAGTATACACTGCACCATATTTAGAGTCTTTTATCCTTCACCCCCCTCCCACTCTTCCCCCCAAGTCTCCAAAGTCCATTGTATCATTCTTATGCCTTTGGGTCCTCATAGCTTAGCTCCCACAAATCAGTGAGAACATAATATTTGGTTTTCCATTCCTGAATTACTTTACTTAGAATAATAGTCTCCAGTCTCATCCAGGTCACTGCAAATACTGTTAATTTATTCCTTTGAGCACAGTTTCTTTATCCAGTCATTGATTGATGGGTATTTGGGTTGGTTCCACAATTTTTGCAATTGTGAATTGTGCTGCTATAAACAGTGTGTGCAAGTATCTTTTTCAAATAATGACTTCTTTTCCTCTGGGTAGATACCCAATAATAGGATTGCTGGATCAAATGGTAGTTCTACTTTTAGTTCTCAAAGGAATCTCCTCACTGTTTTCCATAGTGTCTGTACTAGTTTACATTACCATCAGCAGCGTAGAAGTGTTCCCTGATCACCGCATCCTCACCAACATCTACTGGTTTTTGGTTTTTTTCATTATGGCCATTCTTGCAGGAGTAAGGTGGTATCACATTGTGGTTTTGATTTGCATTTCCCTGATCATTAGTGATGTTGAGCATTTTTTCATATGTTTGTTGCCTATTTGTATACCTTCTTTTGAGAATTGTCTATTTATATTCATAGCCCACTTTTTGATGGGATTTTTTTTTCTTACTGATTTGAGTTCATTGTAGATTCTGGATATTAGTCTTTTGTCAGATGTATAGATTGTGAAAATTTTCTCCAATTTTCTCCCATTCTGTGGGTTGTCTTTTTACTCTGCTGACTGCCCATTTGCCATGCAAAAGCTGTTTGGTTTAATTAGGTCCCAGTGATTTATCTTTGTTTTTATTGCATTTGCTTTTGGGTTTTGGTCATGAAATCCTTGCCTAAGCCAATGTCTAGAAGGGTTCTTCCAATGTTATCTTGTAGAATTTTTAGTGTCAGGTCTTAGGTTTAAGACCTTAATCCATCTTGAGTTGATTTTTGTATAAGGTGAGAGATGAGGACCCAGTTTCATTCCCCTACATGTGGCTAGCCAATTATCCCAGCACCATTTGTTGAACAGGGTGTCCTTTCCCCAATTTATGTTATTGTTTGCTTTGTCAAAGATGAGTTGGCTGTAGGTATTTGTGTTTATTTCTGGGTTCTCTATTCTGTTCCATTGGTCTATGTGCCTATTTTTATACTGGTATCATGCTGTTTTGGTTACTATGGCCTTATAGTATAGTTTGAAATCAGGTAGCATGATGCTTCCAGATTTGTTCTTTTTGCTTAGTCTTGCTTTGGCAACGTAGGTTCTTTTGTGGTTCCATATGAATTTTAGAATTGTTTTTTCTAATTCTCTGAAGAATGTTGGTGGTATTTTGATGGGGATTGCATTGAATTTGTAGATTGCTTTGGGCAGTATGATCATTTTCACAATACTGATTCTACTCATCCATGATCATGGAATGTGTTTCCTTCTGTTTGTGTCATTTATGATTTTTTTCAGCAGTATTTTGTAGTTTTCCTTGTACAGGTCTTTTGACTCCTTGGTTAGGTATATTCCTAAGTATTTCATTTTTTTTGCAGCTATTGTAAAAGGGGTTGAGTTCCTGATTTGATTCTCTGCTTGGTCGGTGTTGGTGTATAGAAGAACTACTGATTTGTGTACATTAATCTTGTATCCGGAAACTTTGCTGAATTTTTTTAACAGTTCTAGGAGCTTTCTGGAGGAGTCTTTAGGGTTTTCAAGGTAAACGATCATATCGTCAGCAAACAGGAACAGTTTGACTTCCTCTTTACTGACTTCAATGCCTTTTCTGTCTTTCTCTAGTCTGATTGCTCTGGCTAGGACCTCCAGTATTATGTTGAAGAGGAGTGGTGAGAGTAGGCATACTTGTCTTGTTCCAGTTTTCAGAGGGAATGCTTTCAACTTTTCCCCATTCAGTATTATGTTAGCTGTGGGTTTGTCATAGATGGCTTTTATTACATTGATATATGTCCCTTGTATGTCAATTTTTGCTGAGAGTTTTAATCATAAAGCCATGCTGGATTTTGTTAAATACTTTTTCTGCATCTATTGAGATGATCACATGACTTTTGTTTTAAATTCTGTTTATGTGGTGTATCACATTTATTGACTTGTGTATATTAAACCATCCCTGCATCCCTGGTATAAAACCCTCTTGATCATGGTGGATTATCTTTTTGACATATTGTTGGATTTGGTTAGCTAGTATTTTATTAAGGATTTTAGCATCTATGTTTATCAAGGATATCGGTCTGTAATTTTCTTTTTTGGTTATGTCCTTTGCTGGTTTTGGTATTAGGGTAATGCTGCCTTTGGTATTAGGTTATGTCCTTTGCTGGTTTTGGTATTAGGGTAATGCTTTCTCTATATTGTGGAATAGTATCAAAAGGATTGGTATCAATTCTTCTTTGAATGTCTGGTAGAATTTTGCTGTGAATCCATCTGGTCCTGGACTTTTTTGTGTTGGTAATTTTTAAATTACCATTTCAATCTCGCTGCTTGTTATTGGTCAGTTCAGGGTATGTAATTCTTCTTGATTTAAGCTAGGAAGGTTGTATTTTTCCAGGAATATATCCATCTCTTCTAGGTTTCAGGTTTATGTGTGTAAAGGTGTTCATAGTAGCCTTGAATGAGCTTTTGTATTTCAGTGATGTCAGTTGTAATATCTCCTGTTTTGTTTCTTAGTGAGGTTATTTGGATTTTCTCTCTTCTTTTCTTGGTTAATCTTGCAAATGGTCTATCAATTTTATTTTTAAAGAACCAGCTTTTTGATTCATCTGTCTTTTGTATTTTTTTTTTGTTCCAATTTCATTTAGTTCTGCTCTGATCTTGTTTTTTTCCTTTCTTCTGCTGGGTTTGAGTTTGGTTTGTTCTTGTTTTTCTAGTTCCTTGAGGTGTGACCTTAGGATGTCAGTTTGTGCTCTTTCGATCTTTTTGATGTAGGCATTTAGGGCTATGAACTTTCCTCTTAGCACCGCCTTTGCTGTATCTGAGGTTTTGGTAGGTTGTGTCATTGTCATTCAGTTTGAATAATTTTTTAATTTCCATCTTGATTTTGTTTTTGATCCAATGCTTATTCGGGAGCAGGTTATTTAATTTCCATGTATTTGCATAGTTTTGAAGATTCCTTTTGGAGTTGATTTCCAGTTTTATTCCACTGTAGTCTAAGAGAGTGCTTGATATAATTTCAATTTTCTTAAATTTATTGAGGTTCGTTTTGTGGCCTATCATATGGTCTATCTTGGAGAAAGTTCTATGCGCTGTTGAATAGAATGTGTATTCTGCAGTTGCTGGGTGAAATGTTTTTTATATATCTGTTAAGTCCATTTGTTCCAAGGAATAGTTTAAATCCATTGTTTCTTTGTTGACTTTCTATTTTGATGACCTGTCTAATGCTGTCAGTGGAATATTGTTGTCCCCCACTATTATTGTGTTGCTGTGTATCTCATTTCTTAGGTCTATTAGTGATTGTTTTATAAATTTGGGAGCTCCAATGTTAGGTGCATATACGTTTAGGATTGTGATATTTTCCTGTCGCACAAGGCCTTTTACCATTATATAATGTCTCTCTTTGTCTCTTTCAACTGGTGTTGCTTTAAAGTTTGTTTTGTCTGATATAAGGATAGCTACCCCATTCACTTTTTGTGTCAATTTGCATGAAATGCCTTTTTCCACCCCTTTAAGTTTATGTGAGTCCTTATGTGTTAGGTGAGTCTCTTGATGGCAGCAGATAGTTGGTTGGTGAGTTCTTATCCATTCTGCAGTTGTGTATCTTTTAAATGGAGCCTTTAGGCCATTTACATTCAATGTTAGTATTGAAATGTGAGGTACCATTGCATTCATCATGCTCTTTGTTGCCTGTGTACTTTTGGGTTTTTTGTTTGTTTTGGCTTTTTAACTTGTATTTTTGTTTTATAGGTCCTGTGTGATTTATGCATTAAAGAGGTTCTGCTTTGATGTGTTTCCAGGATTTGTTTCAAGATTTAGAGCTCCTTTTAGCAGTTCTTGTAGTGGTGGCTTGGTAATGGCAAATTCTCTCAGCATTTGTTTGTTTGAAAAAGACTATGTCTTTCCTTCATATACAATGCTTAGTTTTGCTTGATACAAAATTCTTGGCTGATAATTGTTTCGTTTGTGGAGGCTGAAGATAGGGCCCTAATCCCTTCTAGCTTGTAGGGTTTCTGCTGAGAAATCTGCTGTTAATTTGATAGGTTTTCCTTTATAAGTTACCTGGTGCTTCTGTCTCACAGCTCTGAAAATTCTTTCCTTTGTCTTAACTTTGGATAACCTGATGACAATGTGCTCAGGTGATGATTTTTTTGCAATAAATTTCCCAGATGTTCTTTGTACTTCTTGTGTTTGAATGTCTAGGTCTCTAGCAAGGCTGGGGAAGTTTTCCTCAATTATTCCTCTAAATATGTTTTCCAAGCTTTTATAATTCTCTTCTTCCTCAGAAACACCAATTATTGTTTGGTTTAGTCATTTAACATAATCCCAGACTTCTTAGAGGCTTTGCTCATATTTTCTTTTTCTTTTTTCATTGTCTTTGTTGGATTGGGTTAATTTGAGGACCTTGTCTTTGAGCTCTCAATTTCTTTCTTCTACCTGTTCAATTCTATTGCTGAGACTTTCCAGAGCATTTCAGGTTTCTAAAAGTGTCTACAAAGTTTCCTGAATTTTTGTTTGTTTTTTCTTTTAGCTATCTATTTCCTTGGATATTTCTCCCTTCACTCCTTGTATTGTTTTTTGGATTTCCTTGCACTGGGCTTTGCCTTTCTCTGGTGCCTCCCTGATTAGCTTAATAACTAATCTCCTGAATTCTTTTTTAGATAAGTCAGGGATTTCTTGGTTTGGATCCATTGCTGGTGAACTAGTGTGATTTTTTAGGGGTGTTAAAGAGCCTTGTTTTGTCATATTACCAGGGCTGATTTTTTGGTTCCTTCTCATTTGGGTAGGCTCTGCAGAGGGAAGGTCTAGGGCTCAAGGCTCTTGTTCAGATTCTTTTGTCCCACAGGGTGTTCCCTTGATGTAATACTCTCCCGCTTTTCCTATGGACGTGGCTTCCTGTGAGCCAAACTGCAGTGATTGTTGTCTCTCTTCCGGGTTTAGCCACCCAGTAAGTCTACCCTGCTCTGGGTTGGTACTGGGGGTTGTCTGCACAGAGTCCTGTGATGTGAATTGTCTATGGGTCTCCCAGCCATGGATACCAGTGCCTATTCTGATGGAGGTGGCGAGGGAGTGCAATGGACTACATGAGGGTTCTTAGCCTTGATGGTTTAATGATCTATTTTTGTGCTGGTTGGCAACCTGCCAGGAGGTGGTGCTTTCCAGAGAGCATCAGCTGTAGTAGTATGGAGAGGGACCAGCAGTGGGCAGGGCTCTAGAACTCCCAAGATTATATGCCCTTTGTCTTCCACTACCAGGGTGGGTAGGGAAGGATCATCAGGTGGGGCAGAGCTAAGCATGTCTGAGCTCAGACTCTCCTTGGGTGGGTTTTGCTGCAGCTGCTGTCGGGGATGGGGGTGAGATTACCAGGTCACTGGAGTTATGTCCCTAGGAGGATTATGGCTGCCTCTGCTGAGTCATGTAGGTTGTCAGGGAAGTGGGGGAAAGCCGGCAGTCACAGCCTCACACAGCTCCCATGCAAACCTAAGGGCCGGTCTCACTCCCACCGGGCCTCTGCCAACAGCCCTGAGTCTGTTTCCAGGCAGTGGGTGAGATGGGCTTGAGAACTTGTTCAAGGATACCCACCTCCCAGCTGTGAAAGAAAAGGGCTTGGGTCTTCCCCGACCTGAGGAGTCTGCACACTGGATGTGCACCCTCCCCCGAGCTCTGGCCAGGAGGCTTCTTGCCCAGTTCAAATTGTTAGAAGGTTCAGCTAGAGATTTCCTTCTCCCTGTGGAGTTTTACCCCCTGCTCCTCTGGCCACCCTCCCAATGATGGAACCCTGTGGTGCCCGGCAGGAATGGGCTGCTTGGGCACCCAGCGAGTTCCCACTGCCTTTCTGCTACTTCCTCTACCCCTGTATTTCGCTCAGCTCTCTAAATTGACTCAGCTCCAGGTAAGGTTAGAAACTTCTTCTGCAAACAGAAGAAGTTTCTCTAGTGGGGGTGTGTTCAGGAGAGGAGGGTCTCCCTTTCCCAGTTTCTCCAGTGGGGGTGTGTTCAGGAGAGGAGGTTCTCCCTTTCCCACTTCGCATTGGGGTGCTCATAGTATTTGGTGTGTCTCCCAGGTCCCGCAGGAGCAGTCGGCTTCCTTCAGAGGGTCTGTGAGTCCTCTCGGAATTGCTGGTTTGTTCTTGCAGTTGATCTGGAGCTAAAATTCACAGTGCAAGCCTCCACACACTGCTCTGTCCAGAGTTGCTATCTAGTCCTGCCTCTTGTCTGCCATGATGATCCAGTTTTTTTTTGTTTTTTTTTAGACAGAGTCTCACTCTGTCGCCCAGGATGGAGTGTGTGGTGGCGTGATCTTGGCTCACTGAGGCCTCCACCTCCTGGGTTCATGCTATTCTCGTCTTTATATATTTTTTAAAGAAAAGAGAGGACACAGCAGGGGAAAAAGCACAAAAGCAGGGCTCTGGAGACCTTGATTCTAGTTCTTTTTCTCCCATGGACTCAGTGTGAAACCTTTGCAAGTAACATCATGTCTGTGGCTCAGTTTTGTAATGGATAAAATGAGAACAATGCAACAGCAGAACCTCTCTATTAATTTTATAGGATTGGAATGAAATAACTGAAGAACAAGGAATATTACCAGGGATAAAAAGGGATTAAAGCAATGAGTTTTTGTTATGAAGTTGCCCAGAGACATTGCTGGTTTTCACACTTTATTTATCAAGAATTAGGGAATTACTAAATATTCCTGAATAAATCAGAGCTATATTTAAGAGAGATTCATAACTATTAATTGAGAAGATCATGCAGACTAAATCATTATAAATGTCTATTTTTACAAAAGTTGTTAAGACTTTCCACTGGGTAAAAACCCACATTCAACTTATGTGGTGCTTACTGGAGATACATAAAACAAAATGACACAAAAAGGTCAGTGTGGAAACTTATATGACCACATACAAATTAAAAATAAAGCAAGGTTTATGGTATTGATATCAGGTAGAAGTCAAATTTAAGACAAAAAGCACTTAGGACGCAAAGATTTTATACCATAATGAGGAACAGGGCAACTTGGGCACAGAATCCTAACACTACTGCTTACTATGTTGGCTTCTTTACCATATTTGTTCATCTATAAAATGGGAGTATTACTAGTGCCTGCCTCAGAGGGTGGTTGTGGGGATGAAAAAGACAGTGCATGCTCAGCGTTTAGCTATTACTGTTGCTGCCTTAAAACTGATGAAAATCAAAAACCGTAGCAAGGAAAACGGATAGAAATGTAATAGTCACAGGAGTTTTTCACTTACTTTCACCAGTTTTTACAAGATCATCTAGCTATAAAAATGTTAAAAAAAAAAAAAGGAATAGAGTGGTTATTTCAATCAGAATTACCTGTACCCTTTTAAAAATAAATGTGATATAAAGATTTATACTAAATCTAATGAGTTTGGTCATAGGGCATGAAGCAAAGGCAGGTTTATTTATTTTTTTAGCTTAACTTCTGAAGTTTCTCTACTGTATACTGTTGCTGAAGATCCACTGCTAAAAACGTTATAGTATCTTTGATAAGGTTGATTTGGCCAAAACTTACTGAACCTTCCAAGTAGAAATTATGTATGTTGTTTTCTAGTATCCATGGATATTTTCTAATATCCAAATTTCTACCCAAAGTTTATTTTTCTTCCCTTGACTATTCTTTCTAGAGGTTTCTCTGCCTTTATTGCCTGGATTGAATTTTAAGTTTAATGTGTTTTATTTGCCAAATTTTAAATTTAATTCCAAGTTTTTAAGAGTTATGCTCATTAATTCCTTTCTCCTTTCCTCAGCTTTATTTTCTAGCTTCTTTTAGAAGTTATATTTATTTCTATTCTTCCATGCCTAATAACAAGCGAAGAAAAATAAAAGGGAGTGTGTCCACCATATCTAACCATGTAGCTAAATATCCACATATAATATATATGTATATATAATACATATAATATATATGTATATATTATATGTAAGTCTATGTTAATATATTTTAGAGTCTTCTCACATCATTGGATTAACTTTCTGAAAAAAATAAAATGAGATTCCTATCGAAGTAACATAATATTTTAAATATTTAAAAGTAAAATAAAGAACTATAAAATTATTTAAAATTGTATTACATTTCTATATAATCTTGGGGTGAAGTATTTTTTAATTGATCACAAAAAAGCTATAAAGGAGATTACCTTATTTATCTATATAAACATTAAAAACCTTCTGCATATTAAAACTCATCTCAAACATCAAACTGGGAATGTATATGTACTATATGATCAACAGATGGCTTGTTTCCTTAATATATAAAAAGATCTTAGAAGTCAGTAAGGAACAGAGCATGCTCCATCAGAAAAAGGGGCAGAAATCACAAACAGGTTTCAGGAGGTGGAAAATAAATGACCATTAAGCTTAGGAGAAAATGGTCAGCTTCAATTGTAAATTGAAGAAAAAATGTAAATTATAGGAATATATTCATATTTTTACCCATTAAATTGGCAAAGATTAATGAAAAAGAATCTAAGATTTGATATAAATCTAATAATTTAGATTTAAAATATTTGTATAATTTAAAATGTACAAATCTGATATTTGCATAATCTATCAGTTGGAGTAAAATTTATAAGTTCTTACTGTGTAAAGTTTTCAAATTTGTAAATTTTTAATATATTTTAAAAACCTTAAAAATAAGCATAATCTTAAATAATTTTCACTTAAAAAAGTTTGCCCATGGAAATAATTAAGGATGTGGTCAATAGTTAGCTGGATGAAATTTTACTGTAAAATTCTCTGTAATAAAATGTTGGTACTCAAGAAACTATTAATAAGATGGTGACTAACATAGAAATCTGTAAAATAAATTATATAGTCCACTAGTCATATCTTTTAGTCATAAAAATGATGTTGTAGATGAATGTTTATTGAAAAAGAAAACATGTTCTATTGACTTAAAACAAATGTTACAAAACAATACATATTTTGCTATCAAATTTTTGTGAAAACAACCACTATTGACTATTAGGGATTTGTCATTTTAAATTTTGCTTCTTATTATCTAATTTATCTACAATAAACATATGTTGCATTTGGAATTAGGAAAAAGGAAATCCCAAATAAGATATTTTAAATTTCCAAATCCTCTCACTCTCTGCCAACAATCACCTGACTAACATGGGGGAAGAAGTATACAGGAAGGCTGGCTTTAGGAATAGGTAGGAAAAAGAAAACAGAAAAAAAGTTGTAGGGTTTATATAGATATTAATTACTCTTTGAGGAGTGTCAAAGAATAGGCAAAATACTTCAATTTTACCAGGACATTTGAATACCTATTGGGTTAAACCCTTCAGCACCCACCCTATCACCCAAGCCACAATGATGCCTTGCTTCTATTGCAAAAGCTTCCCATCTGGTTCCAACATGTCTTTCTGCTGTTTTCACTCTACTGTAGACTCTTTTAAAACCAGATAGCAATGCTTCCCGTCTCACTCAGATCAATAGCAATATTCTCGTAATAACCTCCAAGGCCTTAGGTAATCTGGTTACCTAACAACCTCTCTGACCCTATCATCAGCCAACTGTTGCCTAGCTCACTCTGCTCCAGACATACTAGCCTCCTTGTTGTTCTTCAAACACACCAAGTGTCCTCCCCCTTCAGTGCCATTGCTCTTGCTTTCATCTGTGTCTCATACACCCTTTCTCCAAATATTTACATGGCTTACCCAATCACTTCTGTTGTCAGTCTGTTCAAATGTCACCTTCTCAGTGAGATTTTCCATAGCCACCATTTACAAAATGGTACATACAACGTTCTTTTCCCCTTGCCTTGCTTTCTAGCTCTCTATATAGCTCTTATGACTAAGGACACATCACTATATGCTTATTTGTTCATTGCTTATTCTGTGTCTCCTGGACACAAGGATACAAACACCCTGTGGTCATAGATTTATTTTGTTCACTGCTGAATCCTTAGCCTCTTTAATGGTGCTAGGACCATAATAGATGCTCAACAAGTATTTATTGAGCAAATGAATGGGGCATGGGTTTGAGATTGGCAATGTTTTAATTACATAAATCAATATTTAGGTCATAATCAGTTTTGACTGTTAGTAATCTATACTTAAGGTAGTGGCAAGGCATCCCTCTGATGGGTTAAGGGGGGGGTGTCAATTTAAAAGGAAAGATGAAGGGTAAGAGAATGAAATCAGGCTTTTTGTACATCAGGGGCCCCTTTCTAAAGCATCAGGGTAATATAATTCACTCATGAGTTTATGAAAATCTGCTTGTCATTGTGCTTGCTGGGGCACTACCAGGAATTGTGCTTGCTGGAGATACAAAGATGTGTAGTATTTAGTACCAGCCCTTAAGAGATCTATTCAATAGAGGTAATTCTAGGTTTTCCATGTCATTCCCTCATTCGTCTTCTCTTTGCTGTCAACAAAATGTGTAACTGTGCTCAAGAAAGGAATGTGATTAACACCAGGCATAAACACAGTTACAATGACCCACAAAGGGACTAAGGGACTAGAAATCTACAAGACAGATGCCAAGAATGCTCTCGCAGTGCGGACTTTGGCCCCTCTTTCCAAAAGTGTTGCTATGGTATTCTCATTCTAAACTCAAAGTGTGGAAAAGCCACTGCTCTTGAAAGTTACCTGGTTAATAGTTCAAACCATTTTCTTTCTCATCCTCATACTTCACAAAAGTAAGGAGCAAATGAGTTGGGGTTTTGCAGGACAAGATATGAAAGCCAGCAAACCCTGTCCCAATAGGTCACTATTTCCTTACATTCACTCGTTGATGTAGTTCAGCCTTTGTTTCCTCATCATCCCACAGGTCATCAGGAAGGGAGTTGAAATCAGCCTGCCATTGAGCTACAAAATCTTGCTTGTGATCTGGACACTTTAGAAACTCCTGGAAACTTGTTCTGTAGACATTAATAAAATGAGATAAATTTGATATGTCATGCCTCTAAACTGTAAAATTCTGACTCTGGAAACATTACTTACCTAATCTCATATAAGTAAGCAAGCACAGTATGCTGGTCTTCCCTCAGATGCCTGAGTACTGTTTTGATAGTGTTTATATAGGAATTTTCTATTAGTTCCCAGTAAGGTACTAAAAACGAAGGCATTTCCTGTCAAATGGTAAAGTGTAGAAATTGTTACTGCAAAATGAAAGTTCTTCTGAATAATAGAGTCAAAAGAACAGTCCCAAGCAAAAAGGTCAAGATGCAACTGCAATTACATAAAGCATTCCCTGTGAGACTTCTTGCTCCTCTTCTCTCACATACCCCCCAGTCCAGCAAATTCATATTCCAAATAATCCTCCATGTCTCAGCCCAGATATTATTTATTCCAGAAATTGGGGGGCCGGTTGTGGTGGCTCATGCCTGTAATCCCAGCACTTTGGGAGGCCAAGGTGGGCAGATCACCTAAGGTCAGGAGCTCTAGACCAGCCTAGCCAACATCAAGAAACCCTGTCTCTACTAAAAATACAAAAAAATTAGCCAGGTGTGGTGGCATATGCCAATCCCAGCTACTTGGGAGGCAGAGGCAGGAGAATTGCTTGAACCTGGGAGGCGGAGCTTGCAGTGAGCCAAGATCGTGCTGTTGCACTCCAGCCTGGGCAACAACAGCGAAATTCCATCTAAAAATAAATAATTATTTATTCCAGAAATCCTTCCCAGATCCAACAAGTCTGCAAGGTCACCCACTGAGGATCTGAGGTTCTCCCTTAGCATCCTGTACTTTTCCCATCATAACACTGATGACGTTAATTGTAACATCATCATTTACTTGTCTATACTCATCTCTAGAATGGCAGTCCCATAAAGCCAGAAACTGTCTTGTTTACCATTATAAGAAGACTCTTCAAAAAGTTTATGAAAAATGCATATTATGAAAAAACTGCATGAATTTTGAAATTCAAAATTCAAAATTTCAAAATTAATGCATAGTTTTTATAACACGTTTGAACACATCTGAAGATGATGTAGTTTCAGACACTGAGAAAGACGAGGTATCAGTTTGAAAAGAGCCCCTATCTGAGCAACATGAATTCTGCAAAAATTTAAACAAGAACAAACACCAAATTGCTGGTAAAGCTTGGGAGGAAGAATGGTGAAATCATTGATGCTTTACAAAAAGTTTATGGGCACAATGTTCCAAAGAAATAGCAGTTTACTGATCTTAAGAAGAGACGAGATAATGTTGAAGACGAAGCCTGCAGCCGTAGACCAATCCATATCCATTTTCAAAGAAAAAATTAACTTTTTGTGCCCTCACTGAAGAGGACCAATGATTAACAGCAGAACAACAGCCAACCCCACAGACATCTCAATTGGTTCAGCTTGCACAACGCTGACTAAAAATTAAAGTTGAGCAAACTTTCCACTAGATGGATGTCAAAACCATTGTGCCCAGATTACCGGCAGACAAGAGCAAAGCTTTCAATAGAAATTGTTAACAAGTTTGTCAAAACTTGTTAACAATTTCTATTGAAAGCTTTGCTCTTGTCTGCCACTAACAATGATCTTTGATAAACCTGACAAAAACAAGAAATGGGGAAAGGATTCCCTATTTAATAAATGGTGCTGGGAAAACTGGTTAGCCATATGGAGAAAGCTGAAACTGGATCCCTTCCTTACACCTTATACAAAAATTAATTCAAGATGGATTAAAGACTTGAATGTTAGACCTAAAACCATAAAAACCCTAGAAGAAAACCTAGGCAATACCATTCAGGACATAGGCATGGGCAAGGACTTCATGTCTAAAACACCAAAAGCAATGGCAACAAAAGCCAAAATTGACAATTGAGATCTAATTAAACTAAAGAGCTTCTGCACAGCAAAAGAAACTACCATTAGAGTGAACAGGCAACCTACAAATGGGAGAAAATTTTTGCAATCTACTCATCTGACAAAGGGCTAATATCCAGAATCTACAAAGAACTCAAACAAATTTACAAGAAAAAACAAACAACCCCATCAAAAAGTGGGCAAAGGATATGAACAGACACTTCTCAAAAGAAGACATTTATGTAGCCAAAAGACACATGAAAAAATGCTTATCATCACTGGCCATCAGAGAAATGCAAATCAAAACCACAATGAGATACCATCTCACACCAGTTAGAATGGCGATCATTAAAAAGTCAGGAAACAACAGGTGCTGGAGAGGATGTGGAGAAATAGGAACACTTTTACACTGTTGGTGGGACTGTAAACTAGTTCAACCATTGTGGAAGACAGTGTGGTGATTCCTCAGGGATCCAGATCTGGAAATACCATTTGACCATTACCATCCCATTACCGGGTATATACCCAAAGGATTATAAATCATGCTGCTATAAAGACACATGCACACGTATGTTTACTGCGGCACTATTCACAATAGCAAAGACTTGGAACCAACCCAAATGTCCAACAATGATAGACAGGATTAAGAAAATGTGGCACATATACACCATGGAATACTATGCAGCCATAAAAAATGATGAGTTCATGTCCTTTGTAGGGATATGGATGAAGCTGGAAACCATCATTCTCAGCAAACTATCGCAAGGACAAAAAACCAAACACCGCATGTTCTCACTCATAGGTGGGAATTGAACAATGAGAACACTTGGACACAGGAAGGTGAACATCACATCCCTGGGCCTGCTGTGGGGTGGGAGGAGGGAGGAGGGATAGCATTAGGAGATATACCTAATGTAAATAATGAGTTAATGGGTGCAGCACACCAACATGGCACATGTATACATATGTAACAAACCTGCATGTTGTGCACATGTACCATAAAACTTAAAGTATAATAAAAAAATCATAAAAGAGACAAGGTGAAAGAAGAGAGAACAGTGGTGAGTAATGACATTTAATAAATGAGGATATGACAAAAAAAAGAAATTGTTAACAAGTGAGATCAAGATTCTAAAGCATTTCTTCAAAGAATTTGTAATAGGAGATGACATGTGGCTTTATCAGTATGATCCTGAAGACAAAGCACAATCAAAGCAATGGCTACCAAGAGGTAGAAGTGGTCCAACCAAAGTAAAAGCAGACTGGGTCAAGAGGAAAGGTCATGGCAACAGTTTTTTTTTGTTTGTTTTTTTTGTTTTTGGATGCTCCAGGCATTTTGTTTGTGAAATTTCTGAGGGGCCAAAGAAAAATAACACCTGCTTATTATGAGAGTATTTTAAGAAAGTTTGCTAAAGCTTTAGCAGAAAAACAACTGAGAAGCTTCACCAAAGAGTTGTTCCCCACCAAAACAATTCTGCTCATTCCCCTCATCAAACAAGACCAATTTTGTAAAACTCTTGATGGGAAATCATTAGGCATCCATGATATGGTTTGGCTCTGTGTCTCCACCCAAATCTCATCTCAAATTGTAATCCCCATAATCTCCATGTGTCAAGGGAAGGACCTGGTAGGAGGTGATTGGAGCATAAGGTAGGGTTTCCCCATGCTGTTCTCATGATAGTGAGTTAGTTCTCATGCAACATGATGGTTTTATAAGTGTTTGACAGTTCCTTCTTCACACAAAAACACACACACACACACACTCTGTCACTTGCCTCCATGTAGTTAATATGTGCCTGCTTTCCCCTCTGCCATGATTGTAAGTTTCCCAAGGCCTCCCCAGCCATGTGTAACTGTGTGAGTCAATTAAACCTCTTCCTTTTATAGGTGACACAGTCTTGGGTATTTCTTTATAGCACTGTGAAAACAAACTAACACAATCCACCTTATATTTCTGATTTGGCTCCATCTATCTTCTTTTTGTTCCTAATCTTAAAATATCTGTAAAGGGTACCCATTTTTATTTAATAAATAATGTAAAAAAGACTGCATTGATATGGTTCAACTCTCGGGGCCCTCATTTCCTTAAGGATGGACCACATTGTTGGTATTATCTTCTACAAAGGTGTCTTAAACTTGAAGCTTACGTTGAGAAATAAGGCTTATTTTTAAATTTTATCTTTTAATTCAATTTTTTCACAAGCTTTTTGAAGTCCTCTCATGTCATCTTTTCTTTAATTACCATAGTGTTTGGGACATAGTAGGCTCTCAAGGAATAGCTATTGAATGAATAAATTGAATCATCACAGGTGACACATTTTGTCTCAGTTAGGAAACTGTCTAGCATGAAGAACACCTAGCGTTCATATCAGTGTGATGATGAGTTATTTCTCTGATTACATTTAGAAGGTTCTTTCATTGCTGTGTGCATCATGAAAATCAGAAAGCTTCTTTATATTTTCTTTAATAATACAAATAAACAATTGAAACCAAGAAATAATCTAAATGAATAAAGCTGAGGATCCATATTATATTTAGTATATTCTTGCTGTACTCATTATTCCCTTATTGGCTGTGCATTTATTCATCAGGCAATTACACATGGAGACCTTAGAGGTCATCTGGGCTAATTTCCTCTCCAATCAAGAAATGCCAA
The DNA here is from genome assembly GCF_028885625.2 of Pongo pygmaeus. Taxonomy (NCBI): domain Eukaryota; kingdom Metazoa; phylum Chordata; class Mammalia; order Primates; family Hominidae; genus Pongo; species Pongo pygmaeus. The sequence continues at coordinate 35,850,197 of NC_072377.2, read as the reverse complement.
ATGCTACAGATATATTATCTAATCTCCCTGTGGACCTCATGTATGTATCAAGCACAGAATTTCAAGGCAGCCTCTTTCAGTGTTGCACAACTCATGTTACCAGAAAACTTTTTCTTCTGTTGAGCAGAAATTTGTCTTTTTGTAATTTCCACTTAGTCCTAGCTATTCTCTTTGGAGAAGGACAGACTACATTCACACTATCTTTCTTATGGCAGCCTGTCAGATATTTGAAGACTGGTATCATTAGTGAGGAGAGAGCAAGACTGGGATTCAGGATACAAGAGATCTGATCCAAGTCATTCTATCATTACTTATGTGTCTTACTTTGTCCGAACCAATGAGTAAATCAACCAAAAATTATTCACTAAGTGGTCACCCTATGTAGGTAGGTACTTTTCTAGGTACTAGAAATTTTGTGGTGAATAAGGCAGAGTTGCTGGCTTTAGGAGCTTATATTCATATAGAAGATAGGAAACAGTGAAGAAGTAATAAGTAATTAAGAAAATCAGTAAGCAGATAAGTACTAAAGACCTAGGCAACTTAATTAGGCAATGAAAAAGCAATTCATGGCCAGGCGTGGTGTCTCATGCCTATAGTCCCAGCACTTTGGGGGGCCAAGGCGGGTGGATCTTGAGGTCAGGAAGTTGAGACCATCCTCCTGGCCAACATGGTGAAACCCCATCTCTATTAAAAATACAAAAATTAGCCGGGCATGGTGGCATGCACCTGTAGTCTCAGCTACTTGGGAGGCTGAGGCAGGAGAATCTCTTGAACCCAGGAGGCAGAGGTTGCAGTGAACTGAGATTGCACCAGTGTACTCCAGCCTGGTGACAGAGTGAGACTCCGTCTGAAAAACAAAACTAAACAAAACAAAAAAACAATTCACATACTAAGTGCTGTGAAGTGACAGAGGTGCTGCTTTGTTTAGCGTGGTCAGGAAAGGCCTCTTCATTAAGCAGCACTGCAGTTGGCATTGAGAAGAAGGAAGATTTAGGGCAAGCTTGTCCAAGCCATGGCCTGTGGGTCACAGGCAGCCCAGGACAGCTTTGAATGTGGCCCAACATAAATTCGTAAACTTCCTTAAAACATTATGAGATGTTTTTGTGATTTTCTTTTTCTCAGCTCATCAGCTACCATTGGTGTTAGTGTATTTTATGAGTGGCCCAAGAGAATTATTCTTCCCTTGTGGCCCGGGGAAGCCAAAAGATTGGACACCACTGATTTAGGGGAAGAGCACTCTGAGCAGAAGGAACAGCAGATGCAAAAGCACTGTGGTGGGAATGTTCTTGGCATATGTAAAGGAGAGAATGCAGGCTAGTGTTTTCAGGGATTGGTAAAACAAAGTAGGACTGGAGAAAGATGACATCTGAGAAGTGGGTAACACCCAGTTTCTGAACCGTTCCCAGATTCTATCCCTTCCTCCCTCTTTCCCTATGTCATTGCCTTCCTTCCAGCCTTTATTAGTTCTTGTCTAGAGCAGTACAGGGGCCTCCAAACAGGTCTCTGTGATTCCTTTCAATATCCTTGAATTAGCTTCTATTCTTAAAACAATGAATACTTATTGAGAACCTACTTTGTGCCAGATTCTGTTCAAAGGGCTTTATGTGGACTAACTCATTAAATTCCTACAACAACTTAAAAAATTTGTTTCTATTACTCTTACTATTTAAAGATGAGGCAATTGAAGCAACAGAGGTTAAACAACTTGTACAAGGTCATGCAGCTGCTGAGTGACATAGCTGGGATTTGAACATAGACCAATCACAATCCACTTTATTTTATTTTATTTTTAACAATTCACTGTACTGTCTCTCTGAGTTATTGTAGTGAAAATTATTCCAACATGTTACTTTCTTGCTGAAAAACATTCCGTGGTTCCCACTACCATGCAGATGAAGTCCAAACACTTCAGCACAGATTTTAAGATCCTTATAAATCTGGCACCTGCCTTCCTGTGAACTGCCTCCTAAAGCTGTGTCCTTAAACCTTCTGCTCCTGATGCACTGAGCCAATCTCTCACACTGGGATTCTCTCTTCCTATAATATTCCCTACCCAATGAACTCATACTTTAAAAGGTAATTTGCAGTGGGGGCCTTTTTTGATATTCTAAATAAAATGTATTATTCCCTCCTCTAAGTTGTTATGACAGTTTATAGTCTTGTTATAGAGGAAACTACAAAACTGTGTTGTAATCCCAACACTTTGGGAGGCCAAGGTGGGCAGATCACGAGGTGAGGAGATCGAGATCATCCTGGCTAACACGGTGAAACCCCGTCTCTACTAAAAATGCAAAAAACTAGCCGGGCGTGGTGGTGGGCGCCTGTAGTCCCAGCTACTCAGGAGGCTGAGGCAAGAGAATGGCGTGAACCTGGGAGGTGGTGCTTGCAGTGAGCCAAGATCATGCCACTGCACTCCAGCCTGGGTGACAGAGCGAGACTCCATCTCAAAAAAAGAAAAAAAAAACCCAAAAAACCTGTGTTGTAATTGGTTGCTTACAGAAGTCCCATTTATCAGGGGGGATAAGTTCCAAGACCCACAGGGGATGCCTGAAACTGAAGATAGTACTAAACCCTGTAGGTACAATGTTTTTTCCTATGCATACATTCCTATGATATAATTTAATTCATAATCAGGCACAGTAAAATATTAACTAATAATAAAATAGAACAATTATAACAATATACTGTAAAAAAAATTATGTGATTGTGGGCTTTTTCTCTCTTTCTCTTACTCAAAATACCTCATTGTACTGTACTGTGGGTAATTGAAATCATAAAGTGAAACTGCACATAAGGGGCAACTATTATTTATGCCTCTGTCTCCAAGCAGACCGTGTCCTTGGACATGGCAATTGCAGCTTGCTTGCTTTCGTGTTCCCAGAACTGAGTACCGCATTTGCACATAATGGGTGCTCAATACATGTTAATATGGATATAAGCAGGCTCATTTGAACCCATTTTATCATCATATTAAATTTTTTGGAGACTGTATGGCTCCAACCAGTTCTTAAAGCCTAAGATCTTATGTCTAACCATACCTCAAGGGTTCATATATCTAAATTAAACATTTACAGTTCTTTTAATGCCCCTCTAACATTATTTCAACACCCTTTCCTGACCTATTTCTCTCTCTGGTTTCTAGTTTGTCATAATCTCTCTTAAAAAAAGTGATATCCATAGTGGTGCTAAAGACCATTTTTAAAAAGCACACCACTAAACCTCCCTCCTGGTCAACTTCAATCCATTAATCAACACTGTGTGCATGAAGAGTTGCCTCCTAAGAATGGGTCGAGCTGAATTAATATCCTGCTCACAGCCCTCATTTCTCTACAACGACTTCGTGAAGAAATTGTCAAATACTATTTTGAACTCAAGAGATACTACATCTATGGTACTCCCTGATCCACATATCCAGCCTTGCTCTCAAGGCTACAGCAGGAATGGGTCAGCTCAACAAGACTTATTCTTGCTGTGCAGGCTCCAAATGATCATCTTTATATTTCATAAGTGCTCAAAAGTAATGTGTTTAATAATTTGCTCTTAAATTACAACAATAGTTAATGTATAAATTATTGGTCTGTATGCTACCAAGTCCCACTGCCTTTTCTTAAGTGTTTAGGCATTTGCCTGCATCTAGTTTTCTGGAATCCCCTGTACCCTCTGTGATTTCTGTGAGTCATGGATAATGTAATATCTGTAGGTTCTTCCAGCCCCTGAGATGTAATTTTTCTGGGTCTGGGAACTTGAACTTTCAGATGTAATGAGGTGCTCAGAGCTGTACTTTCCAATTAAATAGTTTTCCCTTTATTAGAGAACACAAAATCATAGTAGGAATTCAGTAGCCAAGGCAGTATTCTCTGAAGTTTCAGAGACCCTCACTTTACACAGGCATCATCCAAGTTCCTGAGAGGAGCCTAGTAATTTGCTCACACAAGCAACAGATTCATCTTCAAGTACCACTGGTCAGGTCTTCTGCCTTTTTCCAATTTGACTTCCTCTCTGTCACATTTCCTTCCATAATGAGTTATAAAGCTAAAAGAAAATGTTCTAACTATCAATACTAAAAAATCCAATGAAGCTTGCTAGAGGGAAGCCTCAATTATCTTTCTGTCCTCTCTATAGGAAAATGAGCTTACAAAATCATTGTCATATGTAAAGACCTGCAAAGATAAAGAATAACAGAGGGGTACTGGGCACCTAAAAAGTGTTTGTGTGCTTGTCTGTTTCTTCCAGTTATAAAAATATTTCTTAACTGAATACAAATCAGTTCGAAATAAATATTCACTTCATGACTGATTCTGTATTTGGAATTTTGTGCTTTTTTTCTTAAAGAGGGTCCACCAAGTCTTTAGGACTCACAAAACCTTATTACTACCATTGATTAATTTGACTTCATTTCTTTTCTCATTTAAGATGATTTCAGGTTACCCAAGCTGGGTTTCCATTTTCAGTCTTCTATTATCTTCTTAGACAATGTAACTACAAAATCTTTTCATTTTTGGCATTTTGGCAGAGACATCTACACATACCCTTGACTGTATTCTTTCAATGTTCGAGTGCCTATGATGGGCTAGACGCTCACTAAATTCCTGTCCTTTCATAATTTTCCCTAATTTTTTGAGTATCCCCCGCCCACTGCCCCTCTGCCCTGTAAAATGCCCTGGGATCATGTTAGTTTCTTTGGTACATAATTGGGATTTTAAGGGCAAATTTTCTTCTGATTTGAGCCCATCCATTTCTCTTAGAGCCTTATTTCCATTTAGAGGCCGATTATGTTTTCACTATAGGTTTGAAATATGCTTTCCTGATAACTAGGGCACATGTTTCTTATGTTCTGCCAGATCCTTCCTTTACTATTACACCTCCTTTATTAGTACTTTCTCCTAAATTATTGATCATTTCCATTTACCTAACTGTCCATGTTTGTTGGTCAGTACTAAATTCGAAGCAGAAGTCGTCCATAGCCCCCTCTATATTTTGAATGTTGAAATTGTCAGCAAGGCCAGTAGAGAATTGATCAAAAGCTATGCTTTAATCTGAGTTATACTTTTGGCCGTAGAGTCCTATGTCTGTCAGCCTCTTGAAGGAGGACAGGTTTCCAAACCCAGCACACATGGCCCTGTGGCCCCTGGGCCCAGTTTCAGGGAGGAGTGCTGCCACATGTTGGTTGAATGTGAGTGAGGGCACTACATGGGCCACATGGCCCGAGGCATGGCTGCCTCTTTCATTGAGTCCTGGTCTTGGGCAGCTGTTCTTGTGACTCCACAGGCTGGAAGCAAAGACCTTTCATTCTAACTGCCTTCTGCGTTCTCTCTGCACCTTCCCTTGTGGCTGGCAAAGGGAAGAGATCCCAGGCTCTCCTCACATTTGGCTGCTACCTGAATGCTATATGGAAGCAGCCTCTCTTTTCAGTCTCTCTCCCTCCATTTGTCTATTGAAGTTAAGGTTGACCTGGGGCCCTTAGAAGGTCTGGAAACAGGGTTACCAGATAAAGTACAGGATTCTCAGTTAAATTTGTTGTTTAACTGAAATCCAAGTTGAACTGGGCATCTGTCTTCCTCTTCCTTGGCAGGTGTATTAGTCCGTTTTCATGCAGCTGATAAAGGCATACTTGAGACTGGGAAGAAAAAGGTTTAATTGGACTTACAGTTCCACATGGCTGGGGTGGCCTCAGAATCATGGTTTGAGGTGAAAGACACTTCTTACATGGCAGCGGCAAGAGAAAATGAGGAAGAAGCAAAAGCAGAAACCCCTGTTAAGCCCATCAGATCTCATGAGACTTGTTAACTATCACGAGAACAACATGGTAAAGACTGGCCTCTATGATTCAATTATCTCCCCTGAGTCTCTCCCACAACACGTGGGAATTCTGGGAGATACAATTCAAGTTGAGATTTGGGTAGGGACACAGCAAAACCATATCAGCAGGTAAACTCGGCAGTTCACATGTGGGGAGTCTGGAGTGGAAACGAACTAGACTGGTCCTGTTTTGCTGTAGCAAAAGGTATTTGCTACCTGGCCTTACTTAGGAAAGAGAGGTCTGTGCTGCACATCTTCCATGTCCCTCCACACCAGTTTCCTTCACCTTGCTTAGTGCCTGGGGAGGCTAATGTATGTAAGTACTTCAGGAAAGTCCCTGGCCCTCCATCTTCTTGGCCAGAGTATTTTTCTGCTCCTGTTTGCCGGGTCACACTGCATCCCTCTGGGGAAGGCCACAGCTCCCGTCAGATGGCCTTCTAACTGCAGAAGTTCTCTTGAGGCCCAAGGATCTACTCCCTTTTTGCACCTCCTCAGCCTAGGGGCCGTACTGACCCCCAGCTGTCCCTTGTTGGAGGGGAGGGAATAATCTAATCCTTGTAGGTTGCCATACTTATTGCCTACACATGTGTAAATAGTCTTTTATTTTACTCTCCTCAAATTATCATATTTTCTATAGAATCCTGAATGCTGGAAGATCTACATGGAGCTGGTGCCATATGTCAATGTTAATGTTGTTTTAAAAAAAGTCCTGTTTTTATTTCTCTCGTGTCCTCTATAGATTTATTTCTTACAAGGGCTTCAAGTTTTGGAGTTAAGGAATGAATTTAGGTGTTTTTGCCCCACATTCCCCTTCACTTACCATATTGTATCATTTTAATTTTATCTCATTCCGAACACCCACTTCTATATCTTGCTTCTATGGTAAGTTTTTGAACCTACATATATATTAATATTAGTATATATATTAAAGTAGCTTCTGTTTGGCTGAGTGAGGTCAATTACATACCTCCATAATTATATCACTTAATGTTCTCAATTTTAAATATTTTCTATTCTAATTTCACTCTCAATGCTAATTAATCAATTAGAAACCTATCAAGAATCTGTTACATACTCTGTACTGTGTTTGTGTTGAATACATTGAATTATTCCATGTTCCTACCCTCGCCAAAGAGTTTATAATTTAATTGGGAGAGAAGACATATCCCTAGGAAAGCTCAATAATAACAGCAACACCACAATTGTTGCATTTCATAATTGGGTCTCAAATGCCTGGCAGAGATGGTTGATACTGAGTTCATCAGAGTAAGAGATCATTGGGGAGTGGAATGAGGGAGAAGGAGACCTTGTCTTTTAAAAAGCTCTTTGTCATTTAAAAAGTTTTAAAGGAAGGACCATTCTGTGGACTTTCTGAGAATTCATCTGTCAAAGCAACCAAATATAGTAGATGGCAACTGGGCCTTGCAAGTTGAGCTAGGCGGAGCTTCCAGCGCTCCCCTGGGACATCTCCTTGCCTTACACCAGCATACCCATTAACGTTCCCAGGTCAGATAGCTGTCTGTTCTTCTATGGGTTTAGTTAGCTTCAAAAATATTCTTCTACTTCTAAAAAGTCAAAGGTTAAACTTCATATTAAAGCATTATGATGGGGATATTAAAACATGAATAGAAGGCTAGAAATTTGCTGGATATGTGTTCTGGGGAAGTCATTCTTCCAGGAATATGCATCTCTGTGTGTTCTTGAGAAGAAAATTGTTCCTCACAGAACCCATTTGTTCCCCCCATGTTAGCACTCAATAGCAGTTCAAAGCATGACTCAGAAACTCAAGTAGGAGAACGGATGAGATATGGGTCACTGAGTAGTCTCTAAAAAAAATCTCAGATGGATAGATACATATTACCTGCTGTAAAAGGCCTTCAGGATGTTGCAAATGACGGTGTGAATCTTACTTTATGCAGGATTAAGAATGAATTCTACCAGCTTGATTCTAAATGGCCATACCTCAGGAACTGGTTCATTCACATAGACCCATTCTTCTGATCCTGGCTTAGGTGGCTGCGGCACTATTGCAACAGGTGATGTATCTGTAGAGTCAGCAGGTGATTTCTTTACTGGTACTTTTCCTCCTGATGATTTTCCTTTAGGAGAACCTTAAACATGCATATCAAATTATTCCAATACAAGTAAATGAATGGGACAGAATTCTGGTGGATGAATACATCTATAATTACCATGGACTTCAGATGATTCATTAACTACTTTTTAAGCTTTTTTGAGGAGTCTTACAAAAATCCTTATTCTCCACAGCTCCCAAATTAACCAATAATATTAATAATAGTAAATGTTTTAAAGCAATCCAACCTATCCAAGTGGCTAACATATTTGATATTTTATTTTCATCTCTGTCCTTGCTTTCAGAATGAACATGTGACTTTTATAAAGTTTAGATTCTAGAACAAACTGTATTTCACTTACTGTTTCAAAAACTGGCAAATTAAACTCTCCACCTTGAATGAGAAAGAAGGTAGCTAGAACATGAGTGGTGCTCTTGGTATCCCTTGGAGACCAGGTAAGAGGGCAGAGAGAAAGGAGGATATTATAAGAGTCAGCTGGAGCAGGTGAGGGATGCAGGGGAGGAGAAGAGGGGCTGTTGTAGCCCCTGAACATTCTCTGCACATGACACAGGGTTTCTGTGGGGAAATTATATTTCTTGCTACAGTTAGGGAATAAAGATGAAGGTAGTTGCTGTGCCATAAGCCTGGAAGAATCAAGGCATGAGAGAAAGTGAAAGGAAAAGAAAGGGAAGCAAAGGAAGGGGAGGGGAGGGGAGGAAAGAGGCGGGGTGCTTGGGAAGAAAACGAGAAAGAGGAGGTCTAATTTTCAATTCAGAATCCGAAAAGGACATTCACTTCACTTTCCCTGATAACATCAAGAGGGGAATCTAGATCTGTTAAGTGTCGCCCTATGGTACGAACAACCTTGGTCCTTAACTCAGAGAGCACTAATATTCCCTGAAAAGATCAAGTTATTACAGTTTGGAAATTCACTCAGTTTGAAATTCCACTTTTTAGATTAATTATTGAAATTTTTAGATGCAGTTTACAGACACCTGTAGAACTAGGAGCACTTTCTTCCTCCAAAATATATCTTTAATGAGTATTATTTAATGTTAATGCTGTTTAGAAAAGCAAATACATCTTCCACTTTTATGTTAGTTAAAAATAAGTAGATGATAAATAGAGGAGAAATTGTTAATTATATCTTGTGGGCAGTTTAGGTGATCTCTACTTATATATTTAAAAACAGTATCTATTATCTATAGATCTAAAGTTATATCTAAATTATATAAAATTTAGAAAAATTTAAGAAAGTCTTTGTTTAGGCAGTAACTGACAATTTTCATAATTTGATATATTTTTCTATATAATGATTTTCCTTTGACCTGAATCTCTGGTGAAGTACAAATGATAACTCTATGACCAATTTAAAATGAATTTATCTAAGCAAAATTCCTAAGAAGAAGAACTTTGTAATGACAAATTAGAGACTGGAATGAGTTTCTTTTTCTTTTCTTAAATATCATGATCGTTCAGTGAAAACTGGGAGAGTCAGGGAATATTTCTGGACTATTGTGCTTTGATTCTATACAACTTTTGTGTAACTTTTAACAATGAAAATGCTGAAGGGCAAAATATTTGAATGAATAAAAATGTATCTATGCGTTAGTGAATATTCACTTTTGAACAAAATCTTTATCAACATCTTAAATGTAACAAGCTGCATTACTTTTTAAGTACCATCCATGCAACCATATGAAGGCTTCATTTTCTAATAAGATGTTTGCTTTCACTTGTAGAGTTGGATTATTGAGTCCTCAGTATAACTATTCCTCATGCTCATGGATGAAAGGTTTGGAAAATAATCTATGGATTAGCATATGGTGAAGGTACATATTACCAATTTTTTTGTTGTAAGAACCTGATAGTATCACACAGAAACCCATGGCACTGCAATGAGTATAAATAAAAATAAAATGCAGTAAAAAGAGAAATTCAATTTTAGAACACTGGATTTTAAAAATCAAGGTATAAATAAAGAAATAATCAAAGACAAAGTGACAGAGCAGTAGATTTGAGCAAAGAGATAATAATAGGAACTCAGTGAAGGTCTGAGTAATTGAAAGTCAAGAGCTGGAACCAAAATTTACAACTAAGAAAGTAAATAGTTAATTCTAAGATAAGAGGATCAACTGATGAGAGGACATTAGGAAAACCAGACACTTTCAAATTAAATTGGCCTTCCTCAGGGAGGTGAAAGGATTAGGAGGTGAGAATTGTAAGAGGGAGGAAAAGATAGGGAAAGTCTGCTTTATGTGTTTTTGTTGTTGTTGTTGTTGTTGTTTTCTTTTAAGAAAGGCATTATTTTTCCCTTTCTGTTGCAAAATATGTCCTCTAGGACTTAATTTAATTAACAACTTCACTAGATAGAAACCAGATCAGTTAACAGCGATGGCTTTCTTATTGCCTTGGGGGTCAACCATGTTCAGCAAAAAAAACTTTTTGTTAACAGTGCTAATGGCTGCCTGGGCTGCCAACAATGGCAATCAAAGTGGAGATTTAGAGTGTCTTAAATAAGATGAAAATTTTAGCTCAGAAATGGACCAGACTGAAGCAACATGACCAGGAAGAGAAGAGGTCCAGTGTTAGGCAAGGAGCCAGAGACTGAACATGTGTTCTCAGAACTCACTGTTGAAAAACTATTCTGAAAAAGCTCATGGAGGGAAAGCTTTCTCTGCTTACTGTCCTAAAATTAATATTTATGCTGTTACTCTGTGTAGAGCTGGAGACACAGAATGTGGACAACTACAAAGTAATGAGACTGGCTATCTGGGGTTGCTTATAAAACCTAATTTTAGCACCTTTATAATCAAGGACAAGAGGGAACTCTCCAGGTCAGCTTTGCAAAGGATTCCCCTTTCTGCCCTCTGCCTTTAGTAACTTGGTCTGGGGCCAATAATAATAGTCCATATTTATTTACAGTTTATTCTGAGCCAGACCCTGTACTATTTACTTTTTTGCACATGTACTTACTCTTTATAATAGCCACATGAGTAGATACTCCTATTACTCCATTTCACAGATGAGGAAATTGAGGCATATTAAGGTACAGTAACTTGCCAGAGGTAACCCATATACGGTAAATGGCAGAGCTGGAGTTTCAGTCTAGGCGGGCTGGCTGTAGACTCCATGCTTTTGATTGTCATACTTCATTGCCTTTTAGTGTCCATTGATGTAGTTCATATTGATAAATGTTCTTTTGATTCATATTTAGAAGTTTGCAAACTCAGAGAAGTTCTTATACTACTATTTACTTGGCTCGTTGATTTTAAGATTATTTTTATTTATATTGCATACCAATTTTCTTTTTGGTAAATTTCTGGTAAAATTTTTTAAACTTCAGTCTGATAAACAGATTCATGAAAAGACTCATACTTAAGAGCAGAAATATGATTTATTTAATTTATTTAAACAATTATTGAGGCAAAAGCCAGGCAAGTTATGAGCAATTTAGTGTGCAAATTAATGTGGGAGGGTAGATAATATTCTCCAAAGAGTGAAGAGGCTTTTTGTTTTCTTCTCATAGGTTAACAGTTCTTAACAAAACACTTCTTTATTCATTTTGACTCTCAATTTCCTCATCTTTGACATGGTAAAATGATAATTTCTACTTCATAGATGATTGTGAGAACTTAATGAGATTATATATGTAAATTATCTTGTGTAGTGCCTGGTAGGTACATAAAAGGTACTTTATAAGAGGTAGTTTGTTATTATGCTTGTAAATTGTATTATAAAAGAAGACTATGGTTGAATTTCGCTACCAGAACCATGATCAATCATAAATTAATTGCCAGCTTTTGTATGTGTGGCATCAACCTTCCAATGAAACCGAATGTATTTTGCATTTGCTATAAATCTATGACGACTTTGCATATTGTGCCACATACTGTCCTCTGTTAAAGGTCTCAGGTGATAAAAATCTATTTTAGAAATTAAGCCTGTTAAAACTTAAACCCATCATACTTCCTTCATCACCTTGTCAGGTTGTTCTGATTAAGGAGTCATCACAATAAGCATTGTGTCTTTGAGCTGAATGTGCTAATTTCCTCATTTCAGGGCTTTGGATTTTTATTTCTATTTCAACAGCATTATTATAAACTTTTTTTTATTGTAATCTAACTTAAACATTTGGATAAAGAGGTATATTATAAATAATACACCAGAAATCATTGAATGTTTATGATTTTCCAGTGGCTACAATAGAGCAGTCAGCCTTGGGCTCCAGTAAAGTAGTTCTCAAATGTTAATGATCATCAGAATCCTCTAGTGGGCTTGTTAAAACACAAAACTGCTGGTCCCCACTCCTGGAGTTTCAGATTTAGTAGGTCTTGGGTGGGGCTGAGTATCTATATTTCTAACAAGTTTCCAGGTGATGCTGATGCAAATGCTGCTGGTCCCAAAACCATACTTGAAGAGCCTCTGCTCTCATAGATGATCTAGTTATTTCAATTTCCTTTCACTTTTGTCTTTTTTCCTCTGTTCTTCCAGATCCTTCAAATTAAATGGCATTAATGAGACAGCCAGGTGGGAGGGGGTCCCTGGACCAGCCTGCTCACTGGGGTGGAGCCTTGGGAAGTTCATGCCATTTGTGGTGGGGAGGAGCCTGGCCCCTCTTTTTCCTGTGTGGAACCTGGGATTCAAACTGCCTGGCCTTGCAAGAGTTTCTGTTTCCCTCTTTTTTCCGTTTTAACCCAATAAAACCCTGCTTTACCCACCCTTTAAACCATCTGTGAGCCTAAATTTTGATGGCTGTGGGCAGACAAGAACCCCATCTTTAGCTGAACTAAGGAAAAGTCTTGCAACATTTTTGGCACCCAACATGGGACTTGAGAAGCAGTGAATGAAATGGGGACTCAAAACCTCTCACTGTTGCTTCTAAACCTTTTCATCCTTGGACTTCTGAGGGTGGGGGAAACCAAGCCCCCAACCCCCATGAATCCCAGGTCTTTTCATAGCCTTTTCGTTTTTTCTACTAGATAGATCTGTGAGCATCAGCTCCCCGATGCTCCCTGCCCCATGCCAGGGCTGGGACGCATGGTCCCAGGGTCCTGACCAGCTGGATGGCTGGTTCCCAGCCACAAGCCACCACAGCCTTCCCCTTCCCCAGCCAAAGGGTTTTACTCCATTGGACAGTAATTGAACGCATCTCCCTGGTGAAGGAACAACTTGCATAAGAGTAAGAGGTTCTTTCCCAGATATTTTTAAACTTTTTTTTTTCTTTCCTCTTCTCCACCCTGTCAGCAGTTAACCTTTAAAGTTTTTACCCCCCTTTACTAGGCCAGGCCCCTCAACTGATACTGTTCATATTTTCTGTAACGCTTTAATTCTGAAAAAGGATTTGTGGGGCTAGTCTTGGGCTGTGGCCAATCTTGTGTGCTTTTCATGTCTGTATGGTTTGTGCTGCAAGCCTCCATCTTGCTTTACATCCTGGGGGCATAACCACTTGGCAAGGCTTTGTTTAGCAATACTGTGTTAGGGGATGAGCCCTCTCTGGTTCAATGTCTGCATGTTTTCCTATCTCTGTCTCTTAAAGGACCCCACCCAGCAACTGGATTTTTTTCTGCCTGTCTATGTATGTACTGTGTGTGATGTCTGTGAAAAGAGCTCTAATTAATTTGGCCTAAAGAAAGACAAGCACTTGGATCAAATACTTTTTTTAAGGGAAGTTAAAAGCTGTGGTACCTTTCATTTCACGTGACTTTAATCTTTGAGAAGTAAAAACAGCCCTAAAGACTATTGGTAAAATCCAGGTCAAATGCAAGGTTTGCTAAGTGTTTTAAGGTTACAAACTGCTTTTTGGGTTTTGAGAACTATTTGACATGCGGCTTCACAACTGGTAAGGTCTGGGCACAGGAACTAACCACACCCTTAATTAAGAAGGCAAACCTTGGCTACACATAGCACACAATTAAAGCAACTCACCAAGCTTTACCTTAAAGTTAAAATTGATAGGAGTTAATTGAAACTACTAGAAATAGATTTACATGCAAGGTGTGTAAGAACAGTAAAATGTGTTTTTTAGTAAACAGTTATAAGAAGGCATGGAAATGTAAACCTTTGCCTAGGATTATAGGATTGTATTGAGTGAAATTAGGAAAAAGCTGAAGGTTCAAAGAAGTGGTGGAATAATTGTGGAAATTCATCTTGCAGAAAAGGTTCTCTATGTGAACATATTAACTAAATTCCAAAAAGGGTATTGTATGCTTTTCCTGTAAATTGAGCACTGAAATAAAAGCATAACAAGGTTTTCCTAAGGCACTAATCAGCTCTTTGGCAAAATTTGTAAAGGGATATAAAAGGTTTTTGCTTCTTTAAAATTTCTGAGTCATCATTTTGACAAAATAAATAGTTTATGTTAATCTGGAATTCTATTTAATAATATCAAGTGCTTTAAACATATTTAAAAGGCTTCCCAAAATCAAACTTCAGTATCAAAATTATCCTCACTGGCACCTGGCTTTTTGAATACTTCAGAGGGCCCCTGAAGTGTCCAGAAAAGAGAGGTAAACAGGATTGTTTGACAGGTTTAGGTACGTGGGATTGCCAAAATGATGCTCAATCTTCTTTAGGTTATATCTTGGTGAATAATGCTAATATATGTTCCAAAATTGTATAAAATTTCTAAAATTCTAATGTCTAAGTATATGCTATCAATCATAATTAAGGTTGTTACGTTAAGTTATTGAAAACCATGGAGAAAACCAAACTTCTTTGTCAATCGTGTTTCTAACTGTAACTACCCTGGACATTTTGCTATCCACAGACAATTTTTGTCTTGTTTTAATCCTTTTCAAAGATAGTTTATAATGAGCTATAGAATTTTAACAGATGCTCTCAAACACAGGTTTCTGATAACTTTGGAGATTGTGACACTGGAATAAAAAATGTACAGGACTCATGAATAGCTGAAATGTTCATAAATATCAAGTGAGGCAAGAACTAAATGGACTGAACTCAGAAAGCTGAAGCAACCTTTTTGACTTTTGCTTGGAATATTGCTGATCCTTATTTTGTTTTTCAGAGTCAAGGAAACTTATTTTGACTATTTATGGCCTTTAACAATTAAGTAGTAAGCAAGGTATACTCCTATGATCAAAATTTGGAGCATGTTTGTTTCTCTCTGCCTGGTTCCTCCAGAATTTAGAAGCTATCTATGAGTACTCTTATGGCAATATAGTTGTTTGCATCAGTGCAATAAAAATCCATTTTTCTTTTGCAACAGGACACAATTGGAGAAAGTGGTTATTTTACCTAGGCTTTGTCTGGAAGGGTATGTTTCCCTTTAAGGAGTAAATCTCTACTTGCAGAGCCAATAAAAGCCTCATACCTTCATCTACGCAGTCCTTGTACAGGGTTCCTGACCTGTGGTCAGTAAAGAATGTCACTCTCTGGCCGGGTGCAGTGGCTCACACTTGTAATCCCAGCACTTTGGGAGGCCGATGTTGGTGGACCATGAGGTCAGTAGTTCGAGACCAGCCTGGCCAACAGTGAAACCCCATCTCTATTAAAAATACAAAAATTAGCTGGGTGTGGTGGCATGTGCCTATAATCCCAGCTACTCAGGAGGCTGAGGCAGGAGAATCGCTTGAGCCCAGGAGGCGGAGCTTGCAGTGAGCCAAGATTGCACTACTGCACCCCAACCTAGGCGACAGAGCTAGACATCATCTCAAAAAAAGAAAAAAAAAAGTCACTAATGCCACTTTCTAACAGGTTCAGGAGCTCCAAATTTATCTTGGGACCGTAAGAGAAGAGGGCCACCCACCTCACAGGTATTTGAGGATACAAACCCATGGTTGGGCTTGGCTTTAAAAGGTCTTCTCTGAGATTCCTTGTGGAACAGACTTCCATCAAAACCAATCCAAAAGGCCTATACAGAAATAATAATTCTTGCTGCACTTTATGCAAATAATCAGGCCAAGTATAAGACTAAAATCTATTTTGCAAACCATTCAGTCCTGTGATGATTTTTTAACAAAAATGAGGACAGGAGAGAGAGAGATCATGTTTCAAAACTTATACATTTGTCGTTAAATTCTAAAGTCATTAGTTGTTTTTAAGTTTTCACCTACATTTTAGACTAACCCTGGCTTGCTCCTGTGAACCAACCAGCAATTTTTGGCTCCAGGTCAAAAAGAACAAAAGGGATGAGTAATGTAAAAATCTGGATTGATATTCTAGTTCTAAGCAATTATCCTGCAAATCCTCTGAGGTGATGGGAATAAATAGGATGCCCATCACTTGGAGGTTTCCTTTTTGGGAAAGTAAGACCAAGGCAGCTAACCAAAGCCAAGCACCATGCACCCAAATCTTAGCAAGCATAACTATAGCTACCAGTTATCTGGGTGTGTCACAAGACATTCTTTCCTCTCCCTTGTTGGAGGAGGACTCAGTTCCACAGTGTCACCTTAGCATTCGGCTTATGATAAGGAGTCCATGCAACTCTCTGAGACACATTTTTGTCCCAAACTCAATTCCAAGCTTTGGGTCAAAGCCCTAGGAAGGAAAACTGGATCTAGGGGATTCAGGGGCAAATGACAACAGAGGTTAAAAGGCACGGCAAAGCTGAGAGTGGCTGATTCCTGCCGATTAAGCCAACCCCAAGCTTCCTGTTTCATGGATAAATGTCATGTTAGTGTCCATGACATAAATGATATCTAGGAAACTCCAAGGCTACTGGCAGCAGGGGAGATAAGGCATACATAGGTAAGAGCAGATAATTCCTATTCTCTAGGCCCTCCCTGCTTCATGGGTGCAAGGTGCTTTGGCACTCATGGTGGGACTTGCCAAAATCACTCAGATGCAAGTATGGAAGAGGGAAAGTGGACACACTTCCCTCTCCCTCATGTACCCTGGTTATTTGCTAGGAAGAAACGGGAACCAGGGATGCCTGCTCCCCTCTTTCTAGATGGGTGGCCATTCATCTTCATTCTGTATCCCTTTCAAATGCATCCTGACCCTCTGAGACTCCTTTAAAAGGTGCTACTTTTTTCCTTCTCCTCCTCTGTCCTCTCTCCACAGATAGGTAATTGTGTCTCCATACTATGAGACACTCCCCTCAGATGCATCCTCCAAACTTGAAAGAGTTTATTTCCCAAGCCTTAAAACTGGTTGGCTTAGGATTGGGCTCAGGGGAAGGGAACCCAGAAGCCTGACATGCCAGCAAAAGAGTAGAGTTTTTTTAACCATTTTGGGTTTTGGCCTACCTCTCCCTGTGCAAACTGGTAAAAGGCCTCAGAATTTTTTAGCTGTCCTTATCCCTCCCCTTGTTTCGTTTTGATACATGTTTTCTAATAACTCCATTTGTCTGCTCTTGCCTTCAGGCCATCAAACTATAAACAGTCATGCAACTGGAGCCTCTGACAATGGCCCCTTCTGCTAGGAACCCTTAAATAGGCCTCTGAGGGAGCTCTGACTGCCATTTCCCCAAAACAGCGCCCCCTGTCAGCAGGAAGCATTAAGAGCGGTCTTCGTCCTTATCCTTAATCTAACAACAGTTAGATAGATGTACTTCTTTAGAGAGGGGAATGAGACAGCCAGGTGGCAGGGGGTCCCTGGGGAAACTCCAACCAGCCTGCCCACTAAGGTGGAGCCTTGGGAAGTTCACATCATTTGCGGTGGGGAGGAGCCTGGCCCCTCCTTTTCCTGTGTGGAAACTGGGATTCAAACTGCCAGGCAGGAAGGGCTCTAGCGGAGGGACTCTGGCCTTGCGAGAGTCCCTGTTTCCCTCTTTTTTTCCCTTTTCACCCAATAAAACCCTGTTTTACTCACCCTTTAAGCCGTCTGTGAGCCTAAATTTTCATGGCCATGGGATGGACAAGAACCCCGTCTTTAGCTGAACTAAGGAAAAGTCCTGTGACATTAATGCTTATAACATTGATACTAAATTTATTATTTTAAGTGGCTTGGTAGCACCTACAATAATTGGCCCTGTAAGACAAATCAGAAGGCAAGCACAGGAACAATACTAACACTAATACATGTGGCAAAGCATCAGAACTAAAGATGGCATGATTTCCAAGTGTTTGTTCCAGAGAACTCTGGTCCCAACAGATATTCCTCCAAGGGAGAAGAATTCTGCAGCCAAAATGCCCTGGGATCTTACATATGGTGTCTCCTGCTCCCTTTGAAATGCACATTGTTATAGAAAAAAAAATCCTGTAATTAAAAACATTTTAACTTGATGTAACTTGGCATTTTCTGAATTTAGTTGATTATTGAAAACTTTCTTCATTTGGCTCCTAATTAACATCTCTCCTGGGCAAGGCTATATGTTTGAAAAGCCATTGTTTAATGAAGAAACATAATGGGACAGTGGCAAATGGGTTCAAGAGGAGGTGAAATTTTTTAAGAACACTCTAAGTACCACTGTTAATGGCATCTCAGTGTCAAGATTTGGGAGGGAGAAGGGTAGAGATTGATCTAATATGCAGATAAGAATATAAATGAATCAAAGACATCGACAGCAGGAATTAATAAGTTTGAAGAAAGGAAAAAGTAGATGGTTCCTCAACTAAGAGGCTCTTTAAATATAATTGGTATCAAATGGCCCGTGAAATAAACAGATGAACAATTAATGGTGTTCACCTGCAATGGTGTTAATTTGAAATACTAAGAAATAAAATCATTTCTTCCACAAGAAGGAAGTCCAAAACCACATTATTTATATGTAACATAAAGATGTCTAAATCTTGAGAGTTCACCTATTTCAAATATTATTTAATGCAATAGAATAGTAAAATAAAAGCAAAAAATATCTGGAAGTCTTTGTAGTTAATTTGAGCTAACTACATGGCTCCAATGTATATATTTTGCTGTTGAACTTGTGTTTGCTTATGAATTGTTTGGAGTCCATATGCTTTTATTAAGGATGCTCCTAGAACATGTGTTAATTATGTCTAATTTGATGCTTTGGTACCTAATATACCTAAGTCTTTTTAATTTCTATTTTCAATAATTCTATAATGATGTTTCATTTGCTTTTTTGATCCTGATGAGAAAAAAGGGATGAGTAATGTAAAATATGAAAATTATCCTATTAGTAAACAATTGAGAGCTGAGCATAAATTATAGCCCTTAAAATTTTTACTAAAACTTTTATCTCAGTGTTAACTCACCAATTAGCTCTAGTTATATAAACCCATCATATCATATAATTAGAGAAGGGTGAGATTCTCTTTGAGAATCATGGTTATATATATTTAAATGTCCAAACGTCTATTTTAGCATTTATGTTTTGAACATTACATGCTCTTGGACTGCAACAGCACTGGCAATTTGTGATGAACAGTTTAAAAAAGACACATACTTCATGACAATGCCACTTGAATGAACCTGGAAGCAGTAAATTGCATGCATCCATAACTGCATTTCAATCTTTAGTTAATTGGTTGCTACAGCAGCTTCAATATGAATCTAACTGATACGCTTTTTAGAGCCTGGGATTTTCTTTCACCAACTATCAATTACTTTAGAAATTATATCCCCCTATTTCACAGAAATAAAGTAAAATGGAAAAAAGAACATAAATGAAACTAGGGTCAGGAAAAATATAACTTAAGTAGAAGTTCAAAATCAGGAGAGGAATTAGAAGGCAGACATGGAGATCTAGGTCTTGCACAGGTACTACACCTGAGCCATGAGTTTTTTTTCTGAACTTTTAGTCAGCCAAAACGCAAAGGAAAATGCTCTCATTTAGAGGCGCCCATTATCTAATCACCCAGAGGAAGAGACATTTTCCTGTCCCTTGATTCTGAACGAAATTTATCACCTAGGATTTCATATAGGAGCCACTGAATGATGTAGTGGGCATAATATTCCTTCAGAAAATATAATACCAGGTTATTATTGGTATAATAAAAGTTTCACCTCCACTGCTATGTTAAGTTGTGGAGGACTTTTTTTTTTTTTAACTGGAAGTTTTATTTCATTTCAATGGACATTAAAGTTGGCCTACTAAATTAGAAAAATAAGGAAAGTCATTAATGAGTTTTGAGTGAAAACATAGTCTTCAGAAAAACTGTTCTTAACAAAATTCTTTACAATAAATAATTCTATAAAAACTTAAAATTGGCCAGGCATGAAGGCTCAGGCCTGTAATCCCAGCACCTTGGAAGGCTGAAGCGGGGAGCTTGCTTGAGCCCAGGAGTTTGAGACCAGCTTGGGCAACATGCTGAAACCCCATCTCTACAAAAAAATATAAAAATTAGCCAGGCGTGGTGGCATATGCCTGTTGTCCCAGCTACTCCGGGAGGCTGGGGTGGGAGGATTGCTTGGTCCTAGGAGGTCAAGGCTGCAATGAGCCATGATCACACCACTGCACTCCAGCCTGGGCAACAGAGTGAGACCCTGTTTCAAAACAAGAAAAAACAACTTAAAATCAAACATTATTGTTTCATAATCAAACATTATGCAGAAGAAAAACTTTGCAAGGCTGATATTTTAGAGATAGTGTGGCATGGATAAAACCATAGGCATTTACAATTAATTGAAAAAGGCAAGCAATGCAACGCTACCAGATTAATTTAAATTGTAAGATACCTGGGCAGTAGGGAAGCAGTCAGGGACAAATAAATAAATAAATAAATAAATAAATAAATAAATAAATAAAAATAAACCCAAAAGACAAACCAACCTAACCTAAAAACAAGCTGGACTTAATAGCTTGCATTTCAGAACTGAGGCCATGGAAATGTAATATTGAGAAAAAAAATACAAAGTAAATACCAAATACGAATGCCAGGTCAAAAGAATTTTCAATAAAACAACATCAACAAAAATAACCTGTTAATGCTCAAATAGATAACTTAAAAGTACCTGACTGTTAAAAAAATAGTTACAGAGTACATATCCAGATACCCTAAAAGGGACACCAGCCCTCATAAATAGGCTTTTAAAAGTTTACTTATTGAGGGTGTATGCATGACATAAATTTTCCAGGGAATTTATAATTCTTTAAAAAAGCAGGGAGTGGGGTTGGGGGTGGGGAAAGTAACTCAAAGTTCTCTAAAATATTTGCAAGGTTCTCTTTACTCTTTGATCGTTGAAAAATTCTCTGAAGAAACTCAAACAAGTCATAAGAATTAAAATCCCTTGCATGAGATACAATTTAGAACAAAGTAAAATCATTAAAATCTGCTGCCAGTATGTAATTACACCAAGAAGTTACATCAAGCTGTAAACATTTGTTAATTCAAATTCATATATATATAAAATATATAATACTATATATAATATATGTACTATATATAAAATATATATAAAAATATATATATTTTTTGAGACAGAGTATCTCTGTGTCGCCCAGGCTGGAGTGCAGTGGTGTAGTCTTGGCTCACTGCAGCCTCCGTGTCTCCTGGATTCAAGAGATTCTCCTGCCTCAGCCTCCTGAGTAGCTGGGACTACAGGTGTGTGCCACCATGCCCGGCTAATTTTTGTATTGTTTTAGTAGAGATGGGGTTTCATCATGTTGGCCAGGATGGTCTCGATCTCCTGACCTCAGGATCTGCCCACCTCAGCCTCCCAAAGTGATGGGATTACAGGCATGAGCCACTGTGCCCAGCCCCAGTTCATATTTTTAATTGTTTATAAATTACTGGCTTAAAGGATTACAAAAAAATGTAGACAGGTCTTAAAAACTTCAAGAGTTCCACTAAAAATAGATGGCAAAAATAAAATGTTCTACTTTAGTTAACAGTATTGTACCAAGGGTCGTTTCTTAGTTTTGTAAATGTTCTAAGGTAATGTAAGATTTTTATTTTATTTTTTACCAAAGTGCTTATCAGTGAAGGAAATTCAATAAGGGGTCCAAGAAAACTTGATTTAGTATGTAGCTTTCTGATGGCACAGCTTAGCCCAAGGATAACAGCTAAAATATCTCTGATAAATGGATATTCTGTATATTAGATATTGTCTATATTATCCCTGCAAGCATCACTTTTCTCAGCAGGGCCTTTGGTAAGCGCCAGGATGCAGAAAGTTTGAGACTATATTCTTTGGCAAAGGCTTATGATTTACAAATGCCTGAGAGAAGTGGTCAATGTAAACTACTATACAAATCTAGCTATTTTCACTGAGATAGTTATAAAATGCAGAATTACATGTAATTATATTTATTTTTATCTGCTGTACCTTTTCTTTTGAGTGCGGTCTCACCTTTCTTCCCTTTTCCTTCCTGAAGAGATTCTTGCTTACCATGCGGGGCTTCTAAACAAAATTCAACACACAAAAATCATTGATGATTTACTTCAATAGCCTGGGCTATATGATTGTAAGCAAGCTAATGCTATTTCCCATAGGTAAACAGTTACATTTGTGAACTGCATAAAATGGCTCAGGTCTTTACTTTGAGTTAAAATTATCCTGAAGACAGACTATGGGTTGAAACTTCTGGAATGATAGCTCTAATAGCAGCATTATTCTGTCACATTGAGATGTTTAGTCCTAACTTTAATATAAACATTTGGTAGTGGATTTGATCATAAACTCTTTAATGGAACTAGTTGTGGCATTTTTAAAAGATAATCACAAATCCATTTGGAGCATATGGCTGTATTTGGATTTATTTCAACTGAATGTGCCTATACAACAAGACAACTGTATCTGTAATAAAAATGATGCCAAAGCCAGGTACAGTGGCATGCACCTGTAGTCCTAGCTATTGATGAGGTTGAGGCTAGAAGATGGCTTGAGCCCAGGAGTTTGAGTATGGCCTGGGCAACATAGTGAGACCCTGTTTCTAAAAATTAAATAAATAAATAAATAAAATAATAAAATAAAAATGATGGCCAAACACTTTGAAGAAGAGGTAAACAACCACATTGTTTTGATATGTTGCACCCTTGAACTTCTCTTGGTCACACGCTTGGTTGCCTTGTGACTTCTACATTTTTCATTGACTGTAATTGTAATGCAAAGAATGATGTGAGTATATTTATCTTAAATTCCCTTGGATATAGTTCAGAAATATATTGGAAGGGGGAAATTGGAAAACTGATAATCTGGAGATGCCCCAATTAATGAGTTTGTTCCTTGAAAAAAAATTCACTACATCCTGCATTATTTACCAAATGAATTTAATTATTTTCCTCCCTGGTCCTGGGCTATAGTTTTTTCCTTCATTTTAAAGGATGAACCAGTATGGCAATTGAAATGCCTGTGATGGAGACAGACTCCCTTTAACCTATTTTTTTGTATTTAGAAGTGATAGTTACAAGAATGTATAAATGCCTAGCAGATCTCACTTACATTTAAATATCACAGACAGGACAACCAAGATTCCACAGAAATAAGACAAGTGACTTTGTTAATCTCTCTAAATGAATGTTTAAAAATCCAAATAGTTGACCACTAAATTTGGAAGAAAGAGGGGGAATGATAGCGAGGGAGGGAGGGAACGAAGGAAGGAAGGAAAGAAGGGAGGGACGGAGGGAGGGAAAGAAAGAAAAACCTAAACAGAAGTATAGGTAGTATTATTCTATTGTGCCATACTAAGAACTAATTCTCAATTAAATACTGACAGTTGATACTGCATTTGATAACAGACCCTTCAGTGGAACATAACTATGGAGTTTTTCAAATTTAATCCCAAGTATAATGGAAGCAGACATAAAATATGGAACTGAATAAAATATAGAACAATTTTTTAACAAAATAACTGTTAGGATTCAATGTACTATGCCTCCTCTAGCCCTTTTTAAAAATTTTATTGGTTTTTTAGTGAATAATTCCTCTTTTCATCTCAACTTCCGCTGAAGATTGTAATTAGATGTTTGAGTAGGGCATGTTCAGAAGCCTCAGGCTTTCAGTTCTAAAAATGTTCCATTTTGGAAAATTTGTAAATTATTTACACAAAAAATTTTAAAAACCTGTGATAAATGTTCCTCTCTCAAATTGCCTAACCAAGCTTCCCTGAGCTGCAGGGGCAGTGCTGTCTGCTCTCCTGCCCCACCAGTGACCATCCCAGTGAGGTTGGGTGGCAGCAATTAGGACTCTGGAGATTAACCTTTCTAAACATTCTTAAATATCAGGCACTAGCCCTGACCTTGGTGGGAAAAAAAAGACAAGTACAACCACTCTTTAAAGCAACAATAGATTTATTATTTCTTCAATGCACAGTATTCAAGAATACAATTATAAAATAGCAAACAAACTTCAGAATCTTAAAGACTGAGCTGGTCCTGATCAGAAACACTAGAGTCTGGTTTCAGGAAATGGCGCAAATACATAGATACTCTTGACTGGAGCAAGCTGAGGAGGAGCTTTAACCTAGAGCCATAGCTATAGGTTAAAGGACCATATTCGATAATTCTAGGCTCTCCTGACCCACTGTGAAAACTGTCTTCCTCTGTTCTTTTTCTTTTTTTTTTTGGAGGTAGAATTTCACTCTATCCCCCAGGCTAGAGTGCAGTGGGGCGATCTTGGCTCACTGCAACCTCCGCCTCCCGGGTTTAAGCAATTCTCCTGCCTCAGCCTCCCAAGCAGCTGGGATTACAGGTGCCTGCCACCACGCCCACCTAATTTTTGTATTTTTGGTAGAGATGGGGTTTTGCCATGTTGGCCAGGCAGGTCTCGAACTCCTGATCTCTGGTGATCTGCCCACCTCAGCCTCCCAAAGTGCTGGGATTACAGGGATGAGCCACCACATTCGGCCTGTCTTCCCCAGTTCTAAAAAGCATTTTAAAGATTTCCATTTTCCTCCAGACCTCTGAATTGTTTTTTAATTTCCTAATGAGACAGCGGGAAAAGGGTGTATATTTAATTCATGTCTTTGTGTTTTATTGTTGACATGATAAAAGCATTTTTTAGGGTGTGTGTAAATTTGCCTGTAGTTAATTTCTAATTTCCTGGAGTGAAATGGTCTTATTAAAGACCATATATCATAATATATCTTACTAACGTCTTCAAATGTCTTTGTTTAATATGAATAAGTTTAATTTAAAAAATTCAGACCTATCTCAAATCTCCATGAGGCAGAAAGACTATGGAGTTTAGAAATGTGGTCATGACACAGTATCAAAGATCCTTAGGTAGACATGGTGTAACTGCACAGTCAGCCATTTATAAAGCTGAAACTAGAAACCAGAGCCTCATTTGTTTTATATACACAAACAAATGGATACTGACACTCTACCAATATCATGCATTACAATAATTAAGCACTTCACTTTTGTCATTATATTCACTGTCTACCACTTAATGCTAGACTTATGGTCCTTAGCGGTTAAGGATCTAGAAAAAACTTAAACTAAAATTGTTCTCTATCTAGGCTTTTTATCTCTATGTCCATAAATATATGTTTACTGAGATGGCAGGAGCTTGTTTCTATACTTTTATAATCACATAGTCCTGAAGATTTACAATTACTTATAACTTCTAGTTCTAATGGTTGCTGTTAATTCATTCCCTTTTTCTGGTGGAAAACCAGCCATACTCATTCTTATTTTATTAAGATGTTCTTACTTGTTACATAAATGTAAATCTGTAGTTCAGCACACAGACGTGTATCCTCTTGATCTGCCTGAAGTTACCTGTTACTCTGTGCCTTTTCCTCTTCTTGTCTGTGATCTTACTCTAATCAGTAGACCTAGGTGTAATGACTCCATGTCTCCTCCTACACAGCGAAGGACCTGGGCTTTGTAACAACTACGCTTTTAGCTACTCTGAGGGCTTTTCCACTTCCATCTGAGTGCAAAGCCTTGTTTCATATGATTGAAGTTGCCCAAAGTCTGAATGTAGATAGACTATAATTTATAATTCTTTACTGAGTAAAAATAAGAAACTGAAAAACAGGATTATAAATCATTCTGTCAATCACCTGATTGAAGTTTTCCTTTTGCAGTAGGAGTTTTTGAAGGCACATGCTGCAGATGAATTTCCTCCTCTTTTTCTGGTTCAGGAGGAGGAGCGGGAGGAGGTGTGGGAAGTGGAAGCTCAGCCAGGGAAGCTGCTGCTTTTTTCTCAGCTTCCTTTTCTTCTAATTTCTTCTCAACTTCAAAAGGATGATAAGAATTGACCTTCATTAGAGACTCTAGACATCTACTATTTCACTTGAACTAAGAGAAATCTAAATTAATATAAAACACTCTTATGTATTTAAAGCTAATTCATGCTTTAGGGCTTTCCCTTAAATCATCTAGTCCTTAAAGTTAAGATTTCAAGTCTTCTCTCCCTTGTCAGAAATATGGTTGCCCTTGCCTTTTGATGGCAGTGGTGGTAATGTTGATGGGTAGTGGTGGTGATGATGGTGGTAGTGGTGATGGTGGTGGTGGTATTAATAACAGTGGTGTTGACTGTGGTGCAGGTGGTGATGGTGGTGGTGGTGGAGGTAGAAGTGATGGCTATGGTGGGGATGGTGGTAGTGATAGTGGTGGTGGTAGTGATGGTGGTGGTGGTGATGGGGGTGGTGGAAGTGGTGGTGGTGATGATGGTGATGATGGTGGTGATGGTGGCAGAGGTAGGGGTAGTGATGGTGGTAATGGTGCTGGTGGTAGTGGTGGTGGAGGAAGAGCTGGTGATGATGGTGGAGGTGGTGATGGCTGTGGTGGGGATGGTGGTAGTGATGGTGGTAGTGATGGTGGTAGTGGAGACACAGGTGATGATGGTGGTGATGGTGATGGAGGTAGAGGTGGTGATGGTGCTGGTGGTAGTGGTGGTGATGGTGGTGGAAGTGGTGATGGCTGTGGTGGGGATGGTGGTAGTGATGGTGGTGTTGGTAGTGGTAGTGGAGATAGAGGTGATGATGGTGGTGATGGTGATGGAGGTAGAGGTGGTGCTGGTGCTGGTGGTAGTGGTGGTGATGGTGGTGGAGGTGGTGATGGCTGTGGTGGGGATGGTGGTAGTGATGGTGGTGTTGGTAGTGGTAGTGGAGATAGAGGTGATGATGGTGGTGATGGTGATGGAGGTAGAGGTGATGATGGTGATGGAGGTAGAGGTGGTGCTGGTGCTGGTGGTAGTGGTGGTGATGGTGGTGGAGGTGGTGATGGCTGTGGTGGGGATGGTGGTAGTGATGGTGGTGGTGGTAGTGGTAGTGGAGATAGAGGTGATGATGGTGTTGGTGGTGATGGAGGTAGAGGTGGTGATGGTGCTGGTGGTAGTGGTGGTGGAGGTGCTGGTAGAGGTGATGGTGGTGGAGGTAGAGGTGGTGATGGCTGTGGTGGGGATGGTGGTAGTGATGGTGGTGGTGATAGTGATGGTGATGGTGGTGGTGTGGTAGTGGTGATGGTAGGAGTGGTGATAGTGGTGGTTGGCATGGGGGTGATGAGGAATATATGTGTATTTGTGTGTATGGAGAAGGGGTTAGCAAGTGGGTGCCAAATGTAAAAGTGATAATCTGGAAGTAGCTAATAATGATGAAGAGAAAAATAAAATTTTGTTTGAAAATTTCCAGTGGGAAAGCAAAGTGAACAAGTGTAGAAAGACGGTAAAGGGCAATGTAATACAAGGGGGGGGCGGGGGGTGAGGAGGAAATGGAAGGGGAAAGAAATGTGTATCATTAACTTTAATAAGTGAATACAAAGCACTTAGAATACTGCACAGTATATACATCCTCAATTAATCCTTAGCAATTATTCATTCCTGCAACAACCATTTATTGAACCTGAATTAGGCCTTGAAGAAAAGGAAGGATTACAACAATAAAGTAAAACTATTATTATTTCTAATGATAATAATTATAACAATATTGCAAACAATAGTTTTGATTGCTGGAGATACAACAGTAAAACAAAACAGAAAAATCAATGGCCTTATCAAGCTTACATTCTAGTGGTAGGAAACAAACCATAAATATGATGAATAAGTTAATTTATACAAGAGTTAAGACGGTGATAAGTGCTATGGAAAAAAAAATAGAACAGAGTAAGGGAGATCAAAGTGTTGTGGGCAGCTCTTAAGTTTTAGATAGACTGCCAGGGTGAGTATGCCCAACCATAAGGTGACGTCTGAGCAAAGACATGAAGCAAGCCAGGGAGTGAGACTCGTGGATTTGTGGTGAAAGAGTGTTCCAGTCAAAGGAGATGGTTAGCCCAGATGCCTGGAGGGATGGAGCATGGCCGACTGGAGTCTTTCTAGGCTCTCATCATTGTGATGACCCTTTGCCTTTCGTGATGAAGTTTCACCTTTCCTGGCACACCCTCCCTGACTGCCCAGTCTTTCCATCCCTTCACACTGCGGAGGCCTACAGCTCTACTCAATGTACCACTGGCGACGAATGCCTACGTTCTTGCATGACTATTTCTCTTTACATGTGCTTACTCCACCCTTACATTACTCTTTTCAATTCAGCAAGCTAGGAGGCTTCATTCTATTAGATGTTCTTTTGAAGTGGAAATTAGGGGTTTTAGTTCTGATTTTTAAAGTTATTCATCCTTATTGCTTTAAACATCCAAGAATTAAGACAAGTAGAAAAGGGAATTGCCTGTTAAGTGTCTTTAAGTCCTATCTCCTTCTCCACCATCAAGTATTATATATGCTGCCCAACTCTTCTGTGCATATGTATTTAATACATAATTATGTACACTTTCCTTAAAAGAGACTATTTTATATGTAACCTGCTTTTCCCTACTTAACAGTATATTGTGGTCAGAATATAGAAGTACCACATTCTTTTAGTTTTTTAACTTAGTCGGAACATTTAATACAGAGCACTGGGCTAGGTTAATGTTTATTGTTTTAATTATTAAACATTTGTTAATTACCTGTTTGAAATATAAATCTTAAGTGATAACTGAGTCTATTAATGTAGTCAGTGAATATTAGAATGCAAACTCTTTAGGAAAATGTTGAAGTTGAGTCTAATAGTTGGCAAAAACAAACTGATTCTAACCTGTAGCTTCAAGCCTTTATGAGTTAGAATTGGTTTATTTTTGCTTCCCAACCAAGACTCTGTAAGATTGCTATTCTGTCAAATGATATGTTAAGCCTCTTAAAATACTATATGATTGTTTTTTGTTTAAAAGGTTCACGCTGGTAGTTTTTGGAGTAAGCATTTAGATGTAGGAGTTTGTCTGTCTAAGTGTGAGCTCCTGGATTTCCATGGTGATTGTGGTTTATGTCTATGGGCTATTTAAATGTTAGTTAACTGGCACATTATGGTAGTTAGGTCACAAATTTAGAGACAGGAGACAGTATGCTATCAAGGCAAATTTAGAATCCTTTCGAAACTATTAACTTTGACCATTTTTTATTATACCAAGAAACGGTAGTTGCCAATATAATTTGGGGTAATTGATAAACAAAAGGGAAAGATTAGTTTTCAAGTCTTGTCTCGAAGGTAAAATCCCAATGGAAATATGCTATTGGACTGAAGTTAAAATCTCTTTCAATAAAAAGCTCCAATAACAGTATAAAAAGTTAGTGGGCAATTATCATTGGTTGAATGAAGGAGGAAGGAGATCTGTGTAGTTTTATGTGGGTAAGATAAAACATGAAAGCAAGTTAATATATAATTGATAATCAATTTAATAATAATAAATAAACTTATAACAAAATAGGTGGATGTGAGAAAAAATTGCCTATTGTGTCCATCCTAAAAGAAGAATTCACAGTTTCTTTATAATGCTAAAGCTAACAAAGTAAAACCTTCACCTTTATCTACAATATCCCTAATTTTCATTATTTTTTTACATAAAATTTCTAATTAACAAATAAAGATTGCATATATACAGAGAATAAAATGTGAATTAACATTTAAATTTAACTCTCCTGGGTTTTTTGTTGTTGTTGTTTTTACATGAAAACAATGCTTTCAGAGAGATGGTCTCTTTTTGATTAAAATAAGAGAGGGAAAAATCTTTTATTCAGAAACATATGCAACAGAAAGCTAAAGCCAGAGGCAGAATACACTTGTAGATAGTCTAAATCCAAAGATAAAAAAGAACTTTTCAATCACATCTTCATTTTCTACCAAACTCATTAAAAACCACACATTTTAGTTGCCTAAACTCAAAACTATAAACAAATGTAAATACCTTTATTCTTTTTTTTTGCTATTTCAGTCGTAAGAATTTCTTTTACTTTTTTGCACAAAGATTCCTTCTCTATTTCAGCATTGATTTTTATCAAAATATTTTCTGGCTCTGAAAACCATTGCTCCAATAAAGGCCAGTTGTCCAAGAAGCCTATAATTCTGCAAGATCAAAATATGATATGAATATCTCATACTGATCGAAAGATTAGAATGACATTAAGCATAAATTATCCGACATGCATAATGAAAAGACAGGCTGCCAATATAATTGCATCTGAAAAAGAAACAATGTTATTTATTTTAGATTACAGAAGAAATTACTTAATGTCATCAAGACATATTTTTTGAGATGTATGCGAGTAAAAGAGGAAAATGTCATTGATTCAGGAAAACCTTTAGTATAAGTTCAGGTCTCTAAGTGAAAATCTAAGAAAACATCATCTGTGCTTGTAGTAGAATAACTCTGAACTCTCTTCGAATGGTAGCTACAGCCTGATGCACCTAGGTCATCTATTTTTTTCTCAGAGATAGACACTGAAGAGATCTTTGAGTAAGTATAGATGGTTTAGACTTATATACTTTACTCAAAAGTGTTATTGGAATAATTCTTGAAACTGTTTTTTAATTCCTGGAGAGTAGACAGCCTTAATGTAGCTCAAATTACTCTTCCCTGGTTCTTTTCATATTGTTAAACTTTTCGGGGTTTCATAAAATTGTCTAATTTTGTCTAAATTTCCCTTTCCAATGGCAAATCGCACACAACCAAAAGAATAATTTTATTTTAGCAAAATAGAAATAGTTTACACTCCGATGCCTACCTTTTTGAAGTTCCATCATCGTCACTGGCATTTCCTTAATGAATGCTGAATCAGGATTCCATATAATTAACTTATAAGTTCATGTAACCATAAAGGGAAGTATTGCCTGATTTAATTCTTCTTTTTTTCAGACTATAATGACTTGCCCTCTAAATATGAAAGCTAGCACATAAATATTTCACTTATTGTCAAAACTACTTAGTTTTCTTTTACCGTAAAAGACTGAATGCTAAGAAATAGATATTCTTCTAGATCTGATGATTCCAAAGTGGTTGTCAATCTATTTAAAAAGCATGAAACAAGAAGCAGAACATTTAGTTAAAAACTAACCTATGTTGTATATGGTCTCTTAAATTTTGGTCTCCATCCTTATCTTGGTTTTCAGCAGCTACACGTTGACTGGTATCTTCGTGAGCAGTTTTACAGGACAATTCTTCAGCTATGGTATAAAATTTATTTAATTAGATGTTTTCAAAACCAAAGTTGCTACTTATTGTTAAAATATACTGATGAAAGATGCCAAACAGATATGGTCCTGTATTTGGTCCAGTGTTACTTAAAAATATTTTAAAAGATGTTGAAAGAGTATAGTATTGAGATAAGAATTCGATTGTTTTCTTGGAAATTGGGGAAAATAAGTAAAACATTAAAGAGAAGCTGTAGTTTCAGTGTAGAGGATCTCAGGATTGTCTATGATGGATGAGAATGGAAAATGATGGGTCATCATGAATAACTAACTTGAAAAGAATTAGAAAAATGAACACGGTGATGTAAAAATTAAGATGAAAGAACAAGGTGGCTGGAACATCAAATATGCATAAAAATTATTTCTTGATATTATATGTGATACAATAAAATTATTCTGTTTCTTTCTAGACTTTATGATCTCCCTGCAGAATAGACATAAAGGAATAGACCCGAAGAGACCAAAAACAAACAAACAAAAAAACCAATCTCAACAGCTCTGATTGAGTCCTATTCTGGATTAATGGTACAAAGTCCAGAATACTCACCAATTTAGAATAAATAAAAAATCATAAAGAGGAAAGAAAGCCTTGAACTAGATTAAAAGAAATTAGAATTACTCAATGCAAGAGAACATTGAATAGTGAATTAATAGAGTTCAAGCAAATGAAGAACTCTCACAGGATATAGTAATCAGTTGTTCTTCATCTCCATTCATAACAGAACAAGGTGAAATGAATTTAGAACACAGAATAATGCTTTAAAATGATTAATAAAACCCAAGGATCACATTGGAACAGGTGACTGAAGAAAACTGTGGGAGTGCTCTTCTTGGGAGATGCCCATGCACCATCTCATGGTCGCTACCTTGCCGCTGTCAGGACTTCAGTGCATGGATCAGCATTCCTCTCTCTCTCCAATCTCCCAACCCCCGAGCCCCAGGCAGTGCTCCTTCCCCTTCCCTTCACTCGTGGTACTCCGTACCATGGCCAATGAATTTTGTGATCACCCTGAATGGCTCCATCTTTGCAATCCTAAAGACCTATACTCCTATCACAAACTTTCTAGCACTCCTGTATAGTTGATGAATCTCTTCACTAGCATCCGGTCCCTAAATTCCTACCTCCTTTTTTCCAAATTTATCTGCATTATTCTGACTTCACTTTATGCTTTCTAGCAAACCTAAACTGCATGAATGAACACTTCAAGTTCTCCCTGCCTCTTAACAACTCCAATTTCTGTGTCCTTTAGCTGTACCAGCCTTAAATGATATCATTTTTTTTAAGACTTATGCTGGTAGGCATCTTTGAATAAAAATACACAACCTTTATTCTCACTAATTCCCTAGCTAAAAAAATCAGTTGAGCTCTTTCATATATATATATATATATATATATATATATATATATATATATATATGGACCATTTTCTAAAATAAATAGAGAAATAAAAAAAATTAAAAAGTAACCAATATCCTGTGACCATGGCTCTTTTTTTTTCTTTCAGAGATAAACTTTTTGGGAGTTATCTCCACTCAGTCTCTATCTCTGTCCCTCCCACTCACACTTCAATACACTGCAATCCTTCCTTCTCTCTTCCACCCTCCATGAAATGGCTCCCACCAAAAAAAGTGTCAAAAAAGGTGTCCAGCTTACCTATAATATCATTCATGCGACTCATTGAGGAAGTATCTGAAACATCTAATAATATGACAAAATCAAATGCAGGAGAGGGAAGAGGTATTTCTTTGGAATTTGCAGGATCAATAGCCAATGTGGATTTTTGTGCTTTTTTTCTTTCCACTTCTGTGAGGTTTCTATTGCAGCCTGTAAGAGCTTCTTCCAGAAGCTGTGCTTGGTTTAAAGTCATTGGAAAACCATCTAGGATCCAGTCTTGATTCACAGGTATCTCGCTAAATTGAAACAGGAAAACTCATGAATATTTTGTTAGACACAAGTACTTCGGAAATACTATGATAAATCTTTCCTTTTTCTTTCAATTCCACAATAACTTCCCACTGCATGAATTTCATTACTTCATAGCTAAAAGATTAGGTTTACTGATGTGCCACAATCACTCCCTTGCTTAAAATACTTCTGTGGATACTTGCTGCCCTCCAAATCTATTCCACAGGCTTTAACACATTAAAATTAACTGGCCACACCTGTATTAGTCCTTTTCCCTGCTGCTGATAAAGACATACCCAAGACTGGGCAATTTACAAAGAAAGAGATTTAACTGGTCTTATAGTTTCACATGGCTGGGGAAGCCTCACAATCACGGCAGGAGGCAAGGAGGAGAAAGTCACATGGATGGCAGCAGGCAAATTGAGAGCTTGTGCAGAGAAACTCCCGTTTTTAACATCATCAGATCTTGTGAGACCCATTCACTATCAGGAAAACAGCGCGGGAAAGCCCCGCCCCCATGATTCAATCACCTCCCACCAGGTCCCTCCCACAACACGTGGGAATTATGGGAGCTACAATTCAAGATGAGATTTGGATGGGGACACAGTCAAACCATATCAACACTTTATTTCTCTATAACTTGTTATCTCTTACAATTTTGCACCATTTACTTCAAACAAACTCATCTCCTCAATGTTACATGAGTATGAACTGCATTTTCTATATTA
Source organism: Pongo pygmaeus (assembly GCF_028885625.2). Lineage (NCBI taxonomy): Eukaryota > Metazoa > Chordata > Mammalia > Primates > Hominidae > Pongo > Pongo pygmaeus. The sequence goes on along the minus strand of NC_072377.2, from coordinate 35,816,435 downwards.
TGTTCATAGATTGTTCCTCCTTTGCACCTCAGTTTCCTAATTTATACAATGGGGTAACATAACATACCTCATAAGGTAGTTGTGAGGATGAACTGAAATGATGCATTTTAAAAACTCAGCACAGAGCTTAGCACATACTGGATACTTGTACTGCCAACCTGGAGAGCTCTTCCTATCCCACCCAAGCCTGTATAGAGTCATAGTATCCTGATCTGAATTTCTCTGACTTTCACTTTGCCATGCAAGTGGTTATATTTCTCTGCTTAACACAAATTCAAGTGAGTCTCTTAAAACCTCAGTTAGATTATAGGATGCTGAAGTGCAATTGGGTTTTTGCACTCAGCACAGTGTCCTCTTTAGAGAATGGGTGTTGAATAATTATTGTTTTAATTTGCAGCTGGAAAACAAGGTGAGAAAGGCATAAACTTCGACTTTGTTCTTCTAAGCCCTTAAATTATGCAAAATTGTGTCTTTGGCCTTTGGATTAAAAGGTATAATTTCATTTATTTCTGTCAGAACTCATATTAAACAATGGAATCCCCTTTCCAAAGGTTTCTGAGTCTACTTTGGGGCCTGCATGTGATCCTTCTGATAGTGTAACAAGGAAGGAGGGGGAAAACAGAAGTTAAACGAAATTTCATTATTGTTCAAGGTCACGAAACTAAAAATCACCCAAATCCAATTATCTTTCCACAGTATCAAGCTGTCTTCAGGTCATTGTCTATATTTCTCTCATTAGGTTATTAAGAGCAGGAGAAGACTTCATTTTGGTTTTATAACTCATCCAGAGCTTGGTGAAGCATTCTGCATAGAATAAATTTGTTGATTCATTGGCCTAAGATGGGAAAGAGAATTTCCTTGAGTTCCTTCCTCCACCGACAGTCACAGGAGCCACTTCAGAGGAAAGGGGAGGTGAGGGCCACCCTTGTTCAGCTGTAGTTTGAGGACATGAGATGATGGGGAGTCAGAAGACCTGGACTTTGGCTGGGGCTATACCACTAGCCAGACATGTAACTGGAGCACCTCACTGAACTGTCATGTGCCTCCCTTTCCGTATAGAAAAGCGATAGATTTAGACTGGATCAAAGATTTCACACGATGACTGTCATCTGGAGGAGCCTCAGGAGCAGTGAAGATGTTGGTGGTGGAAGGAGGGTAATGGAGTTCTGACGATGGGGTGTGGAGGTTTCAGTTCCACTGAAACTAAAGTGAAGAACTGCTTTATATCTGATGCTTTTCATATACATTTTTTATTTGGAGCAGAAGCAAAGAATCCCATGGCTGAAACATGCTTTAACGCCACTTCTGGGAAATGTTACAACTATTAGAGTGAGGCCCCTCCTAGCTCTGGGCAGCCCTGTGATCTGATTTCTAGACATATCATCATTGAGAAGCAACTTAAATTTTTAATGTCATCTTTTAAGAAAACACTAAGGGAAGTCCATTCCAGATGCAGAGTAGAACTCTCAGCCCTCCTTCCTCATCTCTCTTGGTCTTACTGTTTCCACATCCCACATCTCACTACTCAGTTCTGCTTCCTCACCTACTCTTAAGTTGTCCGCAGCTCTTTCTTAGGGGGCTTTTTGACAGTTGTCTCCAGTCTGCTGGCCTTCTCTATTACATTTGTCAGCCAAGTCTCTATGGCTTCTTTTTTCCCCGTGGTCTGTGACCACACAATTGAGTCTTTCCCTTGGCTTTTCCAATTACTCAATTTCTCATTAAATTCCCCACAGGTAATAGAACCTGACTGTATTCACATCTGGGTAAAAGAAGTCAAGCTTGGTACAGGAGAAGAAGTGGAATACAGGCATGTAAGTCACAAAATATATCTATCTTTTCATTGCTGTATATTTTCATATACAGATGAGTGAAATGTATGAGATATTAAAACAAAAAATCCGTATTATTCTTTATATATCTTTGTGTGATAAAGAATACATTAAATAGATGAGAGGAAGAAAAATGCAATACATACTTAATAGCATTTACCATGATGTCAACAAGCAGCACATCAGGAATGCTCTTTCCTTTCTTCAGCAACTGTTCTGATTTTGCACCAAGCTGAGCACGTGTAGTGAGCTGGGAAAATAAACAAGAAATGACAGAAGATGGCTAATTTAAAAGTCAAATTCCAAATGTTTGGAGGAAACGTTAATGACCCTGCTCTCTGATGATGACACTGATCATGTGGCACAGTTCGGGAGCCAGGGAAGCATTTCAGGAATATGTGTGCACAGAATTTGAGGCTCCTCCTTCGAGGCTCTCTCCCTTCCAAGATGGTACTCTTCAATTGCAGCTGCTCTTGCATCCCCAAACTTAATTCTCTAATACCTCAAATCAGAAAGATTGAGCTCTCTGCTTGGGCTCTAGCCACTCATGCCATGCAGACAGGGGCATGCCCTCTGGGGAAAACCCATATAAACATGGCCCTTGCTCAGTGAAGTTCTCATCTTTCCATGGTCAAATTCCACAGATTTTCTGCCTGTTGTTTGCTGCTTGCTTGTTTGCTGTCTTCTTTTAGCCCTTAAATAATTATCTTTTATATTTTGCCTAGTGTTTACACTTGTTATTTGTAGGTTAGTCCAATACAAGCTACTCAATATCGCTGAAACAGGAACTTCCCTAGAGTCTATTCTTAGCTCAGCCGCCAGAATGAGAATTTTATGTCAAATGGTATGGCTCTATTCCAAACCCTGCTAAAATTCTCCCTTTTATTCCAAATGTCCTAATAATTGCCTGAGGCCCTGACTGACCTGATTCTTTTCCTTTCTCACCCATGTCTCTAACCTCATCCCTTACTAAATACGCTCTGGCCCCGCTGGCCAGGCACCTTCCTGCCTCACTATTCTCATGGCCTGGAACACTTCCCCAGATCCAGTGGGCTGGTTGTCTCACCTCTTTCAATCTGCTTAAGGCTCCCTTTCCCAAGGAGGCCTGCCCGATGTCATAAGGTGACCAACTGTGCCTCTTTTGCTGCCCTTGGCCTGTGTTCCTGCTCCACTTGCTCCACTCCATGTTTCCTTTTCTCATGACACTCATCATCATCTTCAATATCATATTTATCTCTATGTTCATAGTTTATTATGTCTCTCTCCATTAGAATGTAAATACCATAAGGGCAGGAAATCCTGTCTTTTGTATTCACTGATATATCCAAGTTATTAAACAGTGTACAAAACAATGTATGCTCTTGGAATTGAATTGAATATGGAATTTGTGAGATTTTAAAATCAATAAATGTAAATATAAAAACATACTTATCCTTTCTGCTAATTCATATTTCAAATTCACAGAGTAAAAGTTGTAAGTCCCCTTTTCCTGCTTTTTCTGAACCCATTTCCCTTCCCATTGCTCATCTTGTTTACAGTTTGGTGTATATCCTTCCAAAACTTTTTCTATCTTTAAGCAGTTTTGAAACCTAAAATATTATAAAACTGTTTTTCATGATGAGATGCATAATAAAAAAATCAAATATAATACAAAAAATAAAATTCCCTTGATTTAGTCTGGTCATTTTATTTGATGACCAATTAGTTTCCATTAGGAGAAATAGTGAGTGAACTGTTGTAAACAGTTTTTCAGGAATTAATAAACAAATTCTGAAGAGTCACCAACAAGAGTAAGGATAAATTCTGGAAAAAATATTTAAAGGTAAAGAGGGTATGAGCAAAATATAAGTCATAAATTAAATGGTAAAGATGAAATGAATTTGGTCTCAGTCTAAAAGTTTTAAAAGCACATGTTTATTACCTTGGCAAAAGTGAAGAGTAATTTCCACTGCTTTCGATATAAATATTGAGAATACAAAGAATGCTAAGTAAAGTCAGGTGAGCTAATATTATACCATCAAATTAACTTTGAAACCAAAGAAAAGCACATTGCAATTTCATTGCATTTGAAGACACTCCAAAACACCATTAATCATGACACGTTTTAATATGCTAGTAGCTAAAATTAGATCATAATACTTACTTTTAAGAAACTATCACTTGATTTGACTTCTTCAGCTTTTGGTGTTTTATCAGCATTAGCACCTAGCAATAGGAAAAGTGGTAAGAACAAATTTCTGGTATTTACACCTAACAACCACAGCAGTAGTTGACCATCTAAGATTTCGGACATAAGGGTTATCAGATCCAGCTATGCCTGAGATACTCAGAGGAAGGAAGTAATAGAATCACCACAGCATAGCTTTTACCTTCACTCACACCATTAAGATCCTGGTCACTATGTGTCTTGGTGTTTCCCCTCCCTCCCTACCTCCCTCCCTTCCCTGCTCCCTTCCTGCATGATCTGAGCTCATAAAAATATCATTAGGAAAACTTTAACACAGTCGGGGTTCGCTTTTCAGAAGACAGTCAAGTTTTTCAAAAAAATGTTAAAATGTTATTTTTTTATACTTTTATTTTCCTGGATTACCAAGTTACAGATAAACATCTTAAAAGCAGATGACTCTAGAAGTCAGAGGTGTTTTAAGTTAAATTCTATGAAAAAAAAGAGAAGTTTTAAGAGTTTGTTTTTAATTACTTAGACTAATGTATAATAAAATATGTAATAAAACACATAATAGTGTTAAAAATCAACTAAAATTATCTCTTAAGAAACAGATAACAGGAATAAGGGACAGATAGTGTCCTCTTAAGAAAGGAAAGTCCAACCTTTCTGGAGTGTTGTATGCTCATAGTAAACCTGGACATTGTTCAATGGTAATGGCAATAATAATGATAGCAGAGGAGGAGCTCGGCTTCATGCTAGAATACGAGGAAGCTATTTAATAAGACAAGTACTTCACTAGCACATACAGGAAAAAATATTTAATACTTAAAATTGTTTTCCTTCAATGGTTCTATAAAGGATCTGAAGGACTGCAGCCCAGATCCCAAGGGAGATAACTTTTATTTATGTTTGGGAAACTTAGTTGTATTGGTAGTGCCCAAGGCTGAGAATAAACTTAGGAACCACTGTGCATACAGGTTAAAAAGACCAGCCCCTACAGCCTTCTGCAATACAATAAACAAAGCAGGAGCATGTAGAAAGCGCCCCAACCGTACTCATACACACAGTCTTACACACAGGTGAGAACAAGAAAAGACTGCCTGTCTCCTTGCACAGACAGGAAGAATGAGGATGATTTATCCTGGCTTCTTTGGTAATAGCAGCAAAACTAATCAACTATTCCAAGGAGGCTGAAAAGATTGCCTTGTAATTTTTATCTTATCCTCAGCTGTAGGCAAGAGTGATCTTTCTTCCTCTGTCAAATGGCCATATGTAGACAACTATGTAAAACTCCCCTTGGTTCCCGTTTATTTCCCTGAAAGCATGTTTGTGCTCACATATATGTGCTGTCATTGTTTCTCTCTCTAATGTAAATAATAGATTATTTGTTTTGAGATCTTACTAAGTATCGTTTCACCTTTTGTTTCTGGTAATACTTCATCTGAAACTGGACCAGCTGAAAATACATGTTGTGGATCCTTTGGAGAGAAAACACACACAGGGAGGGATTTTACCATTGCTATATTTTAATAATCCTCCTAATTTTATATCTATAAGTAAAGGTTTGAGAACAAATACAATACTTTTTATCTATAACATTAATGATTTTAAAGGAGATTAAAGTTTCAGTCCTAAGTTCTTATTTCCAGAAACAAACAATATTGGATGATAATTGCACTTATAGAAATACACAGCAACCTGTGATATAATCTGTCTTTTGAGTGGTCTTCAATTCCTATGTAAAATATGCCAACTACTATTTTGAAAAGATAGTGGAACCTGAGGAAAGGGTAAAGTTTATGGAAAGCCATCTTGAACAATCCTAGAGATGTCAGTCATAGCCATAAGGTAATTTTTTTAAATGTACATTATCAATTACTTTATTGATTAAAATATAAAGATATCACAACATGGAAGAAGAGATAACCCACCATGAAGAAAACTCCTCCCAGTTATTTTCAGAATTAACTGTTAAATGATATTTATTTTTGCAGGCTATGCAAATGATCTGGATCAGATTATCAGCTAATTTATTCAATTGCAGAGGCAGCATAAGGTAGAGAGAGGAAAGAGTAGTGGACTTACAATCTGGAAACTCAATCATAGCGAAGCTATTGACAAGCCTTCTGACTCCAAGCAAACCAATTCGTGCTTAGGGTCTTTACTGTGTGCTCTGTAGAATGAAGGAGCTGGACTACATCAAGGATTCTGAAGGTGGGCCTACATTTTCCTATTCACCCCTCCACCCCAGGAATCTTCATGCAATAATGAAATGAGATGCAATATTGATGGGAATATGATACAGGTAAACCTTTCAGAGAGCCATTCCCCAATTGAGATCTACTAATATAGATCAGGTGTCAGCATACTACAGCTCATAGACCACAAAGGCCTGCCGACAGTTTTCATACAGTTTCTGAACACCACTTAAGCAGCTGACCACTGTGAGACTGGAGACAAAGACAGGAGTCCTCCTCTACCTCTGTACCTGCTGGGATCCAACACCTGCCTCAGCCACTGCCCGGGGCAAGCATTGGTCTGACTATACACTGGGGACATTGATGTTAGCAACTGCCAGAAGTGGAGTGGGAGGATCTCGGTCTAGGAGTTGGTGACTTCTTGGTACAATCATATGCCACCCTCCCAACCTCCACAATTCAATCACTTCACCCACTCCCACTTACCAGCTAGTGGCTCTTTCCTCGGGAGAATGGCTCCAGCTGATGGCTACTAGACCCAAAGGGGGCCCATAACACAAGACAGTCCACCCAGACAAACTGGTGGGAAGCAGGAGTTTTCTCTCTTGTTATACAAGTACCCACATAATATCCTCGATTTTACCTCTTGGCCTAAAATTTGTCCTAAATATTTAACTTAAATATTTATTCTCTAGACTTTTGCAGAACCTAAACTTTTACTCTCTGGGTCTGTACAGAAGAAACTTCTGGTCTAGAAGATCTTTTAAATTCCATCCAGCTCCAAATCTCTAATGTACTAGGTGCAGAAGAGAAAACTAGAATCACACTTGCCTGGCTTTCTTTAATCTGCTCTTGCAGAACTGGTAGAGCATCATCTTCATCTTTTTTCTGAATTGGTAGGACCTCACTGACTTTTTCATTGTCATGAAATGCTTGGATAGCTTCTTGGACAAGAGTGTCAATAGAAAGTATCTGTATAGGAAAGTCTAAAGTACAAAAGATAATTTTAAAAATAGCTTTTCATTTGGGAAATGGAAATTGTTGTCTTTATGTGCTGGTTTTGCCCTATAACACTGTCTTTCAGGCCCACTAGAATTGTCTTTTGGATCAAGTTTCTTTTTTGTTTTGTTTGGTTTGTTTTGTTTGAGATGGAGTCTCGCTCTGTCGCCTAGGCTGGAGTGCAGTGGCATGATCTCAGCTCACTGCAACCTCCGTCTCCCAGGTTCAAGCAATTCTACTGCCTCAGCCTCCTGAGTAGCTGGGATTATAGGTGCATGCCACCACACCCAGCTAATTTTTGTATTTTTAGTAGAGATGGGGTTTCACCATGTTGGACAGGCTGATCTCAAACTCTTGACCTCAGGTGATCCACCCGTCTTGGCCTTCCAAACTGCAGGGATTACAAGCATGAGCTACCACACCCAGCCGGATCAAGCTTCTTTTTTAAAAACGTGATAAGGCCGGGTGCGGTGGCTCATGCTTGTAATCCCAGCATTTTTGGGGGCTGAGGTGGGTGGATCACGAGATCAGGAGATTGAGACCATCCTGGTCAACATGGTGAAACCCCGTCTCTACTAAAAACACAAAAATTAGCTGGGTGTGGCGGTGCGCACCTGTAGTCCCAGCTACTCAGGAGGCTGAGGCAGGAGAATCGCTTGAACCCGGGAAGCGGAGGTTGCAGTGAGCCGAGATTGTGCCACTGCACTTCAGCCTGGGCCGACAGAGCTAGACTCTGTCTTGAATAAATAAATAAATACATAAAAATGAAACAAAGATAAAAATTGTGACAAAATTCATAAAACATAAAGTTAAGCACTTCCACCATTTAAAGGATACATTTCAGTAGCACTTAGACATTCACAATGTGTGCAACCATCACCATTATTTTGTTCCTGAAATTTTTAATCACCCTAAAAGGAAATCCCAAATCAACTGCTGTCACTCCTCATTCCCCTACCCCTGACTCTGGCATCCAATAATTCGACTTCTTTCTCTATGGATTTGCCTATTTTGGATATTTCATACAAATGGGTTCATATATTATGTGACCTTTTGTGTCTGGCTTTTTTCACTTAGCATAATGTTGTCAAGGATCATCCATGTTGTAGCATGTATCAATATTTCACTCATTTTTATGGCTGAATAATCATAGCCTGGAAAATTACAAAACTTTTGATGATAGAGATTTCCCAACATATCATCAGTGCTTCTTGTATGTTTTTTTATACACATAGACATTTGCAGCTACAGTCGGTGTAAATAGGACCTAATGGCAGGGAGAGTAGGAGAAGAAATTCTACCTTTTTGTAGAGACCTTAAAATGGTAGTTTTTCCACTTAATGTTTTCCCCAATAAGCATCCTTTAACAGCAAATGAAAGTAATTCAGGTGTTGTTGATTCTGCTCGAGGAGGAAGAGATTTTTCAACTAGCCTGTGAAGAATATGGCCCAGTATGCAATTGTTGGTGGGTGGTAAATTGTCAACCATTTCTTGTGGTAAGGCCCACTCTCCAACCATGTTCTGTAAAAATAACGATCAAATAAACAGAAATATTCTGAAAAGTGGAATTTAGGTGTATGAAATACTTAAATGTTAAAAGTAAATCCAAATTATAGCCAACAAAAGCCAATCAATACTTTAATTATATTATAAAAATGAGTAATAACATTAATAATAGTTTCATATTACAGGGCAGAAAAATGCTTCTTACATAAAAGCAAAGAAAAAAACTAAAAAATCTTAGCTTATGAAAGTGAGCATATAAATTGAGGCATTTTGTAATCTAGGTTGAACATTAAGACATTTAAATTGATGTTATCACCAGTAAGCAGATAAAAGACAGTAATCATTTCTCTGCTATCTTACGCAAGTATTAAATTTATTTTATAATATTTTAAAGTAATAAAAGAGAATTTTCATGCTCAATATCTCTAAGTCTACCGTGTTTAACTCCCGCTTTATTCAGGCTTCTTGATGAAATGATTAAATGATTAGATGGAGGGAAAAAACACTGTATGGATCACATTCTCCGACTTCCATGTAATATAATTTGAAGTTGATTTTAGAAATATAGAAAAACATAAGCATTTAAAATGAAAAGCATTCTTTAAAAATAATTCTTGTATGAAAGAGTAAATTGAGATTATAAAGTCTAAAAGGAACATTAAAACAACAGATTTATTAAAAATATGGGGTCGGATCAAACTGTACACATAGGAAAATGCCCCTTAGCCTAAAATGCCTTGATCGAGGTGCAGTGTTCAATGAATCAGTAGAGTGACCAGAGTAAATAATAATTTACTGAATATTTCAAAATAGCTAGTAGAGAACAATTCAAATGTTCCTAGCATAAAGAAAAGATAAATGTTTAATATGACAAATATCCCAATTACCCTGATTTGATTATTACATATTTTATAAATGCATCAATACATGTGTTTGTTATGTATCAATAAAAAATAAAATAAAAAAGAAGGAAAATAAACAAAATAGCCATTAAAATAGGGAATAAAAGTAATTTTAAAATAATCAAATTAGGAAGAAGAAACTTGTAAAAATAAAAATGAAAATTAATAAATTACAGAGTAAAACTATCCAGATACTCTTTATTGATAAAATTCTAAAACCTATCCTTATTAATAATGGATAATGAAATTTCTACTACTTTGACACAAAAGAGAAGAATAGCAAGTATGAATGTTGTAACATAATAGGAAAAAGGTAACAGCAGATACATGTACCCTCTGTTTATCATAGCACTATTCACAATAGCAAAAACATGGAATCAACCCAAGTGCCCATGAAGGGTGGAATGGATAAAGAAAATGTGGTATATGTACACCATGGAATAGTGCACAGCCATAAAAAATAACGATATCTTGTACTTAGCAGCAATATGGGTGCAGCTGGAGGCCATTAACTTAAGCAAACTAATGCAGAAGCAGAAAATCAATACTGCATTCTCACTTATAAGTGGGAGCTAAACATTGGGTACACATGGACATAACGATGAGAACATTGAACACTGGGGACTTCTAGAGGGAGGAGATGGGGAGAGTGCAAGGGCTAAAAAGCTACCTATTGGGAACTATGCTCACTAGCTGGGTGACAGGTTCAGTCATATCCCAAACATAGCATCATGCAATATACTTCCATAATATTTCTGCAATATACCTCTGTAACTATCTGTAACAAATGTTACAGAAGTATATTGCATGGTATAATTTTAATAAAAGTAGGAAGCAGGAAGAAAAAGAAAATGTTAGGTACAACTATACTATACTAAATTTGGATTTATAACTGTATGGTAATAAATGATATTCTAAGATAGCGCAAATGAATAAAATTAAATAAAATCTTTGAAAAGATAAAAGCCATGAAAGAAATGAAAAAGATGTCACAGAACTATACTTATGAAAATTGAAGACACTAATGATTTACAGAAAAGTTTTCTTTCCTTCACTGTACAGAAATTTAAATGTTTAAAAGTCTTCTAGAGTACAGAAGAAGATAGCTTTCCTGTTTATTTGGTAAGACTAATATAACCCTTATACAGAAAATATATCAAAGACATTGACAAAAACAACATCCCAAAAGAAAACTACAAGCCAATCTCACTTGGAACTATTTGGCACAAATCATGTATACAATACTAAAGTCAACATAATATTAACAGACAATGAAGATACTAATTGACATTGACTGCATACTATGTAGCATATACTGTTGTTTTCATGCATTATCTCAAACGATTCTCACACAACTCTTACACAAGTATTATTATTATCTTCCTGATTTATAGAAGAAAAATCTGAGTATTGCAAAGACTAAGTTATTTTCTCATGGTCATAATAAAGAGTAACGGCAAAACCTAGATTGGAACCCAGGCAGTCAGATCCCAGAACATGTACTCATACCCAGTATATGATGTTGACTTTATCCCATCATGACTGAATAAGAATTATTTCATGAATCCAAGGAAGGCTAAATACTAGAAAGCCTATGTACTATATGCATTAATAGGTTAAAATTAAAAAAAAGCATATGATCATTTTGACAAAGAAACAGCTGATAAAACTCAAAATTCATTTCTGATTTTAAAAATACAAGAAAAATAAACAAAATAAAACAATATCTTAGTAAATTATGAATTGAAGATAACTTTCCTAACACTCTCTGGACCAATGATAAATCAAAATAAACTACACATTTTTCCATTAAAGGCAAGAACAAGAAAAAGTTGCTCATCATGAGTACTATTAGTCACATTATTTGGGAAGTTCTAGCCAGTGCAACAAAATAAGAAAAAGAAAGAAGCAGCACTGTCTCTAGAAGTAATGGTGGCTGCTGAAGAGCAGAGTTCCTCGTGCAGAAGTGGCAGCTGTAACCTGAACTGCTGCTAGTGCTCTGGGGTGGTGGTGACAGTGACAGTTTTCTTGTCAGACTTTGCTATGATGGTTCTGGTGATTTTCTTTGGAAGTTTAACCTTGAGCCTACTTCTTGAGCCCACCTATGGATTCTTTGAGCCACCTACTATATTTTGAGTATTTTCTTTTCCTGCTTATTCAACAAGAGTCCATTTTTTGGCCTGCAAATTTTTTGCTTGCAAATTTTTTTGCTTGCAATTTTTTTTGCTTGCAAAAGCTGACAAAATCAATGGAATTAACAAAAAATGTATAGATTCTGTATATAGAAAGCTTCCAAATTTGACTATTAAGAAAAATGACTTGAATAGAGGGTGAGATAAAAAGGTTCAAAATTATAAACCATTTAATTCTCCTCCAAATTAATCTCACTTAATGTTTAATGACAACAAAAGTGCGAGTGTCATTTTCCCCTGGTTATCACTCAAAGGTTGATATGACAAATGATTTGAAAGTTAAAGTGGGCCTGGTGCGGTGGCTCACGCCTGTAATCTCAGCACTTTGGGAGACCGAGGTGGGCAGATCATGAGATCAGGAGTTCGAAACCAGCCTGACCGACATGGTGAAATCCCGTCTCTACTAAAAATCCAAAAATTTGAGCCACTGCACTCCAGCCTGGGTGACAGAGCTAGACTCCATCTCAAAAAAAATGTTAAAGTGCAGGAAGAAATATAATGGGCAAAAAAAAAAATCCATTAAAAATACTTTAAAAGGAAAGTAATGGGAGTGTTGCCTTATAAGTTATGAAAGCACTTTTTAAAAATATAGTAATGAAAAGAATGAGTTGCAGGGACAGAATATTCAGTGTGCAAAAATATAGATTCCAGAAACAGATCTAATTATATGTAAAAGTTTAGTATGTAATAAGGATTATACTTCACATTAGCAGAGAAAGATTATTTTACAACTGGTATTTGAATAACTAGTTACATATTTGGAAAAAATAATGTTAGATATCCTTATACTTTCATAAAAACAAATTGACACCAGAAGAATGAATGACATAAACAAGAAATCTAACAGCATCAAAATTTGGGTGAACACTTATATGCTCCATGATTGTTTTTCCAAGCATAACACCAAAGCTGAAAACCACAAAGGAAAAAGTTGATAGTTTGATTATAATCTATAAAAATAAAATCTTCTGCACATCCTCAAGCACACACACACAAACACACATAACTCACTCACACACTTCAAAAACAAAAAACAAAAGCAAAATATCTGCAATACATATATGTGTATATACACGTATATTTGACAAAAGGTTAAGAATTTTAGTACATAAAATATGTAATCAGAAAAAGAAAAATAACAGAAAAATGGTGGAAAGGATATAAATGGGCAATTTTGACAGTAGAACAAAATGGCCAATGAGTTTATAAAGAAATGTTCAAATTCATAGTAATAAAAGATATCCAGATAAAGCAATGATGTATCATATTTTGCCTAAAACCAAAAGATTGAGTCATACTTCTCATTCACCACTATTGAGAGGGTAAATTAGTATATTGATTTATCGTATTTTCTAAAGTGTCCAAAATTGCTGTAATAGTTCTGTCATAACAATAAAAATAATTAAGACATACAAGTCAGATAAGAATTAAGATTTTTTATTTACATACACATATAGGTAAAATGGTATTTTTCTGTAGTCACTTGAGGATCTTTAAAAATTATCTTCAGTGCACATAAAATATATTTAGTAAAATGATTATGTGATAATTTCATTACCTAGATATTATTCCACTTGCACTCTATCAAAGACAAAGAATAGAAATACATTTAATTTATATTTTAAGATTATTTGGAATTAGTACATATAACCTATTTATTAAACTATTCAAACTTCAAAAAACCCCAAAATATTGTTTCAGCAGTGCAGAGATGTCAAATCATAGTGGAATATTGAAAATTAGAAATTCCAAGATACATTAGTATTTTTTTAATCACATAAGTCTCCTCAAAATTGTATCTCAGATGATCAACTCTATTAGCACTTGTATTATATCACTGCCCCTAATCATCTTAATGTAAGTCTTTTCAGTCCAAAGATCAGGGATGGAGAAACATAAGCAATGCCCATTTGGGGAGATAAAGGAGCTCCCTCATCAAAATAGGTGCTTGTGAAATCCAAAGAGGGAAGCAAAACAAAAGACAGAACACATTATATTTCATTGCATTTCTTTAAGAAACACCAGCCAACTTCTGCTAGTCTGGGTTGCCTTAAGTCAGTTAGATTTTTTTTTTTTTTTTTTTTTTTGAGGAAGGTATGTGTCTTTGTCTTGTGTATGATTTAGCTCGTCTCCTAACCATTTTCTGGAGGGGACCTCTTTCCTAGTTTAAAAATTATTGGCCAAATTTGACCACTAATTTGAATGACATTTTTTTCATTTTAGTCAAATAGATGATGTATGGTTTATAAATATTACTACACTATCATTAAGTAATGAGCAAGTCACATTTTTGGCTTATAAATAAATGCCCATATTATATTTTTAATCCTTAACTCTTGATTAATATGACAAAGTGGCCCTTAGTAACAGATTTAGTCTACGAGTGGAGTTATTTATTTAAATAACTTGAAGTAAGAAAAGTTTGTTTAGGCCACTTTTGACAATATTTCTATAATTATGCTATGTCATATACAAATAAGTATATCCCTATGTTCTTGCTTTTCTTTCATCAGTATTCTTTTCATACCCACTATCTGACAAAACACACTTACTCAGAATATAAATTGTCAACTTTGGTAAGTGCTATGAATGGCTTGTCTGGGTTGGTGCCAGAATTTCTGATATGAGAACACTGCAGATAAGAAAATAGCTTTTGAAACAAATTTTTAAAACCCCAAAGTACTCGTAGTAAGTTTTTCTTTAAAATTGATGTAATGTAGTTACACATAAATTTTAGTATATTTAGTATATAAATATAATCCTATTTGACTGCCACTTCTATACATACTACCCTGTATTTATAAAAATTATTTTGTTTTAGTTTACTGCCTTTGTTTTTTCTAGGAGCTCTGTGCATAATAATAATCTACATTGTTCAAAATTAGCCAAATACTAATTGGATCTGCAAAATTATTGGTGGCACTATAATTGATTACTTACTTCTGCTTTCATTCATTGGAATTATTTATACTTCGAATTAGGCAAATGGTGATTATTTTATGTAATGTGGCCAATTAGAAACTAACTAAATAAGAAAACAGAAGCTATAGAAATTATGTAATTTTACAATAAAAAAGGTGATAATTCCAAGGCCAAGTTGAAGTGGAAAGTTGTCAATATTGTAATGATTTTGAGCTGTGCAGTCACTTAACCCTTTTTAAAGGAAACAGTCTTAGGCTTAAATCAGATGACTTGAGTTTCTATTATATAACGCTTCTGCTACTTGCTTGCTTTGCACTCTCATTAATTCATCTTTGCAGCATAATAACAATATGTATCTCACCAGATTGTTGTAAAGATTAAATGAAATAATGCTTGTGTGAGGAGCCTATGTAACCTCTGACTATAAACAAGTTTAGGAGTTCTCAGGCAGCTGCTGGAGGCATGTAAGAGCGCCACATCCAGCTGCACTCCAATCTGAAAGGCCTGCTTCCTCACAAAAATCCGAATAGACCTCTTCCATCACTAAGCTAGCTGTAGAATGTGGCCAAACACAATGGAATAGGATGTCACTGTGAAGAGAACAGAATGCTTAGGTTAGAAGAACTGAAGCCTGACCTGTAGAGATAAGCAGATAAACGATTTGGTGGAACACATTGAGCAGAATCACTGTCAAAATAAAGCCTATGAAGTTCCTAGCAAAGACCAAAAATAAAGGCTGAGTCAAGGTAAGCATCTCAAAGGGGATGAAATCAGAACATGATGAGTGAAAAGAGATCAGAAGAACTGGAGAAAGAAGAAATTCAGACTAGAATGATGGTTATTAGTTTAACTACAATGAGCTAAAGAAATTTACTAGTTCACTAGTGACGAGGAATCAGAAATTTTTATCAGATCTCTACTTTACATATTTATTATCTATGTAGATATGATTAAATTATTTATATAATAAAACATATATTATTTACTCTTTCAGGTATTGTTATAAATAGACATCTGACTATTAGGCCCAGACTCTGACGCCCAGAGTGGGCAAAACCAGGTAAATATCACATAGTATTAACAATTGCTTTAACGAGATACTCTTTCTGTGTAGATGTACTAGTCCTTGATTTATGTAAACTGTCATGAACATGTAGGAAATAATTATTAAGATGTCTTGATTTTAATAATATTTTAATTGTACCTGCATAAATACTGTCAGTATGTGTTTTTGAGAAGGTGTAAGTATAAGATTCAGGATCCATCAACACCTAGGAGGTCTGACTCTCCCTGTGAATTTTTGTCTGCTTACACACAGAGATCATAAAATTACAACAGAGAGGAAATAGACTCTGCCCACGGTCAAAAGTCACAACCTGTTCACTAGCACTGGTTTTTGCTTGTTTGTTTGTTTTGAGACGAAGTCTTACTCTGTCACCCAGGCTGGAGTGCAGTAGTGCGATCTTGGCTCACTGTAGCCTCCGTCTCCCGAGTTCAAGCAATTATCCTGCCTCACCCTCCCAAGTAGCAGGGATTACAGGCATGTGTCACCACGCCTAGCTAATTTTTGTATTTCTAGTAGAGACGGGGTTTCACCATGTTGGTTAGGCTGGTCTCGAACTCCTGAACTCAAACGATCCACCCACCTCAGCCTCCCAAAGTGCTGGGATTACTGGCATGAGCCACAGCACCCGGCCCACTAGCACTGTTTTTATTAATTGACCTACACTGACCTTTCCAGAACTTGAATTCTGAATTCCTGGAACCATAGTATCCACCATTTTTATAGATCCCATCTTTACAGATCACATGGGCCTACCACTGTGCTGTCTAACCTGGATCCAAAGCACTCACATGCCTCTCTATATCATGTTGTAGGAGCCTAATGGTGACCTGGAGTTCTGATTCTGGTTACTTCCAGTCTCTCATATCTTTTTAGTTTTTTGTGGCCTAATGTGTCAGTATTCTTGGTCTCCTTGTTATGAATCATGGCTAATAGAATTATGAGCATTTACAAACAGAATCTGCTTGGAAGCAAACATGCTTGAATGTGGGTTGAGTTGCACACTTCAAGGGCAAGCTTAAGCTCCCATGTGTCCACTGGATTCCCTTCTTGATTGTAACGTTGCCCAAATGATTGAATGATGCTGCTGATTACCTCTGTAAAAACCACATGCATCTCATTCTCATTCTTGCCACTTCTAAACATCCAAGTTGGGAATGGAGCTTCCTCATTTACCCTTTCAAAAAGTGGGGAGAGCTGGCTTACTTCAGTCAATTTGAATAAACAGAATCTGGGCCTTTGGAAATATTTTGTCAGTGCATAAAATCTCAGAGCACCTAGCACAAAATTCAACAAACAAATAATAGAGTTACACCAATAATACTTAGTAGAGACATTCAAAGGTGGCTTTTTTAGAGGAGTGGTACTAGTCTGAAGGTACATGTAATCCAGTGTTTGTCTTCATGGATCACTAGAACTTCCCAACATCTGCATGGCCCGACATGTCCCAGATGTTCCCAATTTGGTATGTTCTAAATATTTCAGAATTAAATTACTGATATATTTAGAAAGACAAGGCAAGTGCCTTTTCCTCTAAGAGACAGAAAGGACCTTCTAAGGGGATACAACATTTACACTGTTCTTGATACCTGCTAGTTTCCTTGGGTTTCCTGAAATGCAATCTTTTTTTAAACCTATATTTGATAAGACCCAACAACAGACAGATTATCTTGCTGTAGTGGCCAAAGGACTTAGGGCAGAAGCTTCTAACAAACTGACTTCAAGACATTCCATATGTAGTGAACCCATTAAATGAGGCTATGACCCTTTTAGACGGCAGCCAATGTACTGTAACTCTACCATGGCAAGACATTCAAGCTGCCTTGATCTATGGCTAGCTTTCCCTTGGCCTACCACTCTGCAGGTGTGCTTGGCTGGCTTTTCCCTTGGCACACCACTTTCCTTTGGCACAGCCTTCTGTAATACTTAAAGTTAAGACTTGTACTAGCAGCCTCAGAAGTAGTTGTAGCCATTACCAATCCTCAAACTTCAGGGAAATTTGAATTTATGTTCATCATGATGGACCTTTCTTTAGCTATTCAAGACGTCCAGGGAGTCTTTTTCACCAGACATATCCATTTTTATTGGTCTGAACCCCTGTAAAGCACTCCTAAAGCTCTCTGGCTTCTCTTGGAGCACAATTACCACTTGGACTACATCTTCTAAGATAGTGGCTTTCAAACATTTTTGACTAGGTATCCCCATAAAACAAACAAAAAAATGCATTCTACATTGTGACCTAGCATTTCTGTACAGGTAGATATAAAATGCACAAAAATATTTTATGAAATCCTTATCATCACTACTTGTGATATGCTTTATTTCCTATTGTATTGCATTTTATTATATTTATTTTGTCCTTTTCAAAAATAAATACTGGTTGTGACCTAAATTAATTTCACAATCTGGTTTCAACGTCTTTTTGGACAACAAATAATAAAAGATATTTCATTGTACAAGATACCAGGAACTCTCAGTTCTAATCTCATGTCTATGATTACCATCTTGGGTTTATTTTTTAGATATCTTCAAATAGGGAGAGTAATTCTTAATTTCATACTAACAATCACTCAACTCAGAGAGTTAGAGAGTCAAAGTATATTTTTAAAGTAATACAGTTCTCAGTATAATTTCTTATAATTGGTTATAATTAAAGACCAGCTCACTCATATGCTAGATCTTATTTGTATTATTAAATCTTAGTTATTGGTTACTTATTTTCTAGTACTTTGGAAAACTGTATTTTGTACAACTGCTGTTCTTAAATTTTTTATAATGTGAATCTCTAAAACCTCTTATCAACAGGTACATTATTATTATTCAAAATGCAATAAAACTTTAGGCTTATTGGAAAATAGACAAATTAATAGTTAAATTGTATCCAAAGAAAAAGTATTAGTGAGTGAGAGGTTAGGTAATTTATTAACTCAAGCCCAAACACCGTGGGCAGAAAATGATGTCTTAACCAGGGACAAGCCGATTGCCCATTTATAGTATTTTAAGTTGTTGCACAGTCTACATGTTTCCATTGGAAGATTGTTAGAAATAACCAAGATTGATATCTTCAGAGGTTATTGAAAAAGTCTGGATGCTGGAAGTGACTCTTAGTAAGGACACCCAAACACACTTCCTAAGCTTAGTTTGGTCTACAGGCTTGAAATTTAATGAAGCCATGGAGAAAATACAAAGATAGAAGAGTCTAAACTCACAGCTCATAGGGTTAGGTCCGTTTTGCGTTAATACCTTTAAATCAACTGATGTCTACTCATACTTCACAAATCAACTGAATTTCATCCCTTCCAATGTGTCCCATAACCTCCTATTCGTATCCACACAGCATCATTCTCTGGAATGGTTTTTTTCTCATCCCTACTAAACTGTGAACACTGGGAGGGAAGGATCTCTGTCTTATTTAACACCTAGAATAGTGCTGGTAGAAGTAGGCACTCAATAAATATCTATTTATTGAATCAATCAATCAATCAATACTATAGGCTCAATATATGTGAACGAAATAAGTGAGTGACTAAACTGAAATTCAAATTTAGTAATTTTAACTAAGTACAAAGATGACTTAGGCCCCCAAATAAGATAGGGATAACCCAAAATTAGGGACAAGATCAGAAAGTATAATCCTCATAGACAAAAGCTAGCAAAAATCCACATACCATGAATGAAATTAGCTAATACAGGAAGCATCTCCCAAAGTAACAACCTATCGTATGATTTAAAGTGTGCATCTCTGTTAAATTAAGGTATCTCTTTTTTTGTTGTCAGCAAAAAGCATTTCATTTAAGATGCAATGTATGAAAAACAGTTTATTAATTTGGGTCTTTCTAACAAACTATGCCAGAGACTTAACAGGGAGGAAAGAGATGTTGTAATGCCATTTTTAGGTATAAAAACAAATTAAAGTATTTCAATTTTCTTCTGTTTTATCTCAGAGGAAAGATGGAGGATATGTCTTAATTTTTTAAATAGAAATATCCCCAAATCACCT
This sequence comes from Pongo pygmaeus, assembly GCF_028885625.2. Lineage (NCBI taxonomy): Eukaryota > Metazoa > Chordata > Mammalia > Primates > Hominidae > Pongo > Pongo pygmaeus. The sequence goes on along the minus strand of NC_072377.2, from coordinate 35,796,657 downwards.
AAAACAAATGGGTAACATCACTTAGGGAAAAATAAATCCCTTGAGAATATTGACTATATTCACATTACCAAAAATCCTATGGTTGTAAATAGTTTTTCCAACTGAATCCATGTTTGGGAAGAGATCTGTCACACTTGAACATGGGTAGCAATAGATTAGAGCTGGTCAGAAATTCAAGTAAGTAACCTGAAAGATGCCAGAAAACTAGGCAGGAAATAAGTCAGGTTTGAAACAGTCAGGAGATGGCAGGTCCTAAAAATCCAAGCACCTGGGCTGAGTCCTGGAGTGGGGAAGAGCAGCCCATGTCAATGGGTACATAAAATCTGCTCTGTGGCAGAAGCTGTTTGTGACCTGGTTAATTTCATATTCCTAACTGGGTATTTGCCTTGGGTCTCCTAGACTAGTATGAGCCAGCTGTGTTCCACATGACTGGCAGATGAGAAAAACAAGCTGCAGATGTTCTAGCTCTGTTTGTGGCCTCTATTGCCCAGAGCCTCCTCACTTTGCTTCCAAGCCTTTAATGTGTGTCCTGTTGTTCCAGTTCTGCCTAGCTTCCAACCTGCCAGCTTTGTTTTCATTTTCTAGTCTGGTTCTCACCCAATCTCAGTTTTGATCACTGGCATGCTCAAAGGACTTGGCTTGATCCCACCTCTGTCTCTTCCTGTTTCTGGCCACATCAGGGAAATTATCTTGACTGTCTTGGTTCCAGTTCTAAGAATTAAACCCCTGGCACTGTATCTCCTGGCTGACCTTCTGGCTGGGTCTGTCCTGGTCTCCTACCAGAGGGAATAAAATACTACAGAAGTATACTTATTGGTAGGGTAGAATGAAAAGTCTAGTGGCTATATTCCAGTTACTGTGCCTGGGGAATATGGCACTCAGAATGAAGCCCTACTCCATGGGAAAGTAGTAAGGTAACACTTTAACTTTAAGAGCCTCTGTTGTCATCTCTTCCAGGGCTTTCTGTCCTCCAACTACCCCCAAACCCTGACGAAATCTGGAAGAACTGCCTAGATTTTATTCAGATTTAAACATTTGTAATAACTTCCTAGGTTTCTTAGAAGAGGCAGAAAGTGTGGTTATTTATCTTCCCTAAGGGGAGTTCAGCTGTGTAATCTGGCAGCCCCACAGGGTTTCTTGAACACTGTATGTGACCTGTTTGATAGCCAGGTGACAGTGGAAAAGATTGATGCTGCCACATACTGCCTTAGACAAAAAGGCAAAGAGAAGAGAGGATGATTAGCTGAAGTGCAGCTGAATTTTGTCTTCTCATCTAGGAGCTGTCATGGAATGGGCTCTGTGTTGGGGCCCAGTTTCAAGAAGGCCTCAGAACAACTTTGGAAGATGAATTGATCCTGTTGCATGAGCCTGGAAGCCTTGTTAAGTCACTTGACCTCCAGTCAGGTCAGCGTATGGTTAGCTACCCGGACACATCTTTCTACCAGACACTCTGGCCTTCAGATTCCAGAGGAGCCAGTGGGCAGGGGTGTCTATCTTTCACTGACATTGGCAGGGTGGGTACACCTCCAGAGAGAAGTTCATATCTCTTGCCAGGAAATGCAGAGTCTGAGCAATCGAGGGAAAAGGCAGAGGTTAGCTCAACTTCATCTGCCATGTGGACCCCCAGGCTGAGCGGAAGAGTGTTCTGGTTAGAAGCAGACTGTGGGTGGCCAATGCCTTGCCTATGGAACTATATCATGGTTAATTCTGGATCATCAGGAAATCTAATGAATTTGACCTGATTCCATAATGCCTTTCACTCAGTAATCTGATCACTTCTGTTCCAGGAGTAGCCTTCCTCAGTCTGCCTTAATCTAATGGTACGAAAACAGGCATGTTTAATTTTAGCCTATTGCAAAAGAAGACCCAAGGCAGTAGACTACATCTACCTTATGCTTGTTTTTGGAGGGAAATTTACACTGGCCACAGTCAATACTCAGTGTGTGACAATGGTCACTGTCAAGACCTGTAGGCCCACGCTGGAGAGAGAGCCTGGCACCTCACGATGCAATCCAATCATTCCAGCTTGTCACATATTCAGAAGTTCAGAAAGCTCAGCAGTGACAGGTTTATTTTTTAGAAACGCTGAGCCACAAATTACTAATATATCAGGCAGCCAGAATCACTGCGCTGACTGCAGGTCTGAAACCATGGGTAACTGACACTAAGCTATTCTGGGAGATCCTCTCTCTTAAAAAGTTACATTTCAGTGCTGCTGAAATTCAGTGACCAATCAGATGCAAACAATAGGTAGGGGCTTCTGATTAGCACTCTGATTTCCAGCTGTGCTCAAAATGACTCAGGAGATCAGTGGAAAAGTAGTTCAGTCACCCCAAAATGATAGGTTCCTACTTCTTGTTCCATTCTCTATCCCTGGAAAGCCACCATGGCCCTTCCAAGGCATTCAATGTGGCACACTGAGAATTACAGCAGCCCAGTGCTTTTCAAAGCACAACTGCCTGGGTCAAACAAACAAACAAACAAAAAATAAGACTCTAAGGTCACTGTATTGCTCCCCAAGTGCCCTTGAGACTGAATCACCCTGGACTTCATATCAGATTTCTCCCTGTTCTGGGGCCACCAAACAATTCTGATGATGGTGGGTATCCTTATCAAAACAGCAAATGTCATTCCCCAACTGCTTAAACTATGCTTTATTTATCAGTGAGGTGGTAGCCTACCTCAGGATCACTTTTATAGTAATTTCCATGGTCTTACTATTTAAAGGAATGTTTCCAGAAGCACCTACATCTGAATTCACCTGTCTACTGCTATTACCTAGCCAGGGATAGTAAGAAAGACATTTTTGGTTGGAATTTCTCTGGTGTCACAAAATACATAGGCATTATGACTTGTTCTGCCTATCTTGTAACTGCAAAATTCACATAGTATTTTTCCACACGGAATACCCTCTTCTATAATGACTACTGCCACCCTCTTTATTTCACTGCTAAGATTGATACCTTAAAGAGGTATAAGCCACCCCCAAAAAGCTTAGAGGTGACATTGATCAATGTGTCAAAGACTACTATAGGCCCACTGTACCAAATAATATGGCTGACAAGTCCTGACACTGGACAGGAGTGGTGGCGTGGGGGGGTCTTTTAGGTGGGAGAGTTTATGGTTCTCAGTCCTATACATCTGAGCCAAATTAAAATTTAAACACTTTCTTGGATCCATTCAAGTTTTCAAGATCACAAACCCCATTGTGTTCTTCCTATATTTATCTGTTAAGACATAGCTTTAAAACATTTTTTTTTCTTTTGAGTCAGAGTCTCACTCACCCAGGCTGGAGTGCAGTGGCAGGATCTTGGCTCACTGCAACCTCCGACTCCCGGGTTCAAGGGATTCTTGTGCCTTAGCCTCCCAAGTAGCTGGAATTACAGGTGCCCGCCAAAAAGCCTAGCTAATTTTTGTATTTTTAGGAGAGACGGGGTTTCACCATGTTGGCCAGGCTGGTCTCGAACTCCTGACCTCAATGATCTGCCTGCCTTGGCCTCCCACAGTGCTGGGATTACAGGTGTGAGCCCCCACATCCGGCCTATAGTTTTAAAATTTAAAACTTTATAGCCAACTCTAAAATCCTAGCTGGTAATTCCGAAGAATTGATCGAACAGAAAGTGGGCTTGATGCATAGAAGCTGGCTCCTGTAGTTGCCAAACTAGGTAGAGAACAAACCCAAAACTCAGTGGTAGAAAGCCCAGAAAAGCCCTGACCACCTTCTGTTTCCCTGGTCCCACAGAGGAGGGAGCTTGGAAGAGGGCTGGCTTCTCTCTATGTGATCAAGAACAAATAAAAATGAGTGGTGGACAATCACTCTGATCTTATTCATGTCAGTTATCCAGGACTCCTCTCTTTGGCTTTGTCCTTCTCACATCCCATTCCACTTCTATCTGGCTGCCAACTTTTTGGAAACCATTTCTCAATTCTGGTCTAACGTCTTGAACTTGATACCTTAATTCAACAATTTCTACCATGGTTTTCAAATGAACATACCTTGTCTCCAGTGTTAATAATTTGAAGCCAAATAACCTTCACATGACCCAAGTTCATCTTCTATTCCTGCTATTCCATAGGCACAAGTCCCAGACCCCTATCAAGCCCTCTGAAATCCTTGGCCTACAACAATGAGAAAATAGCCTTGCTTCTTGGTAACCACGGACCTAGGGCAAATAGAGCCCTCTTTGAAAACTAATACATTGATGTTCTGCTCTGTAAGTTAGAATCAGTGTGCTTGATTACTACAAATAAGAATCCTGGCTAACACGGTGAAAGCCCGTCTCTACTAAAAATACAAACAATTAGCTGGGTGTGGTGGCGGGCGCCTGTATGCCTGTAGTCCTAGCTACTGGGAGGGCTGAGGCAGGATGGCGTGAACCCGGGAGGCGGAGCTTGCAGCGAGCCAAGATTGCGCCATTGCACGTCAGCCTGGGCAACAGAGCCAGAGAGAGAGCGAGACTCCGTCTCAAAAAAAAAAAAAAAAAAAAGGAATCCTACCCAACCAAGAAACAATGAGGCTTAGTCTACAAAAGCCAGTTAGATAGCCTTACCATTAGCGAAGGAATTTAGGGAGTTAGAGGTAACACTGTAAACAAATGGAGAAAAGAAACTGCAGGTATGAAATGGCACATTCTTAAAACCTAAACTAGAATGATATGAGAATATTTCTTTCAACATCAATCTTCCTTCCCAGCTCCTTTCTATTTTGGAGGCTGATCATGATTCTTATTGCCTATCTTGAGAAATGTTTGTATTTTAGGAAGTGCTGATGTCTTAATTCAAAGGAATGATATTGTGAGGCATTGAGTGCAATGACAGGCAGAATTTTTACAACAGAATAGCCTTAGAGAATATCTCAGCCTTCATCATATAAGCAAGTGCTTACTCTGTCCACTTAGAGGTCAGCTGTATTCCTCCATATCTGAAAATAAAATAAGAAACCATCATATTTTTCAGGGCCCTCCAGTACTACACAATGCAATTATATACATTTATATTAAAATGAATAATTAGAATTAATGCTCAGGTTCATCAATAGAAGCATCTTCATAGTCAAAAGACAAGAAAATTAAGACTTCTTGGCAAGAAACAGAAAAGGCCATAAAACAAGCAACTTCATGTGAAATTAAAAGTTCCTATACTTAATTAGTAAGTTTCCATATTGTGACATTTTGTAAGTATCCTGAATAAATGCATATATTATGGGATGAATGTTTGTGTCTCCCCCAAATTCATATGTTGAAGCCCTAACCTCCAATGTGATGGTACTTGGAGGCTAGGCCTTTGGAATGTAATCAGGTTTAGATGAGGTCATGAGGGAGGGGCTCCCATGATGAGATTAGTTTTCGTAAACCATCATTGTCAGCAAACTATTGCAAGGACAAAAAACCAAACACCACATATTCTCACTCATAGGTGGGAATTGAACAATGAGAACACATGGACACAGGAAGGGGAACATCACACACTGGGGCCTGTTTTGGGGTGGGGGGAGTGGGGAGGGATAGCATTAGGAGATATACCTAATGTTAAATGACGAGTTAATGGATGCAGCACACCAACATGGCACATGTATACATATGTAACAAACCTGCACATTGTGCACATGCACCCTAAAACTTAAAGTATAATAATAAAAAGAAAGAATTTGGAAACACCAAAAAAAAAAAAAAAGAGAATAAGAAAAGAGAAGAGCTCACTCTGTTTCTCTCTGCCCTGAGAGAACACAGCAGGAAGGCAGTCTTCTGTGAGCCACGAAGAAAGATCTCACTGGGGAGCCAAACTGGCTAACACCTTAATCTTGGGCTTCTCAGTCTCCAGAACTATGAAAAATAAATTCCTGTTGTTTAAGCCACCCAGTCTATAGTGTATTATTATAGCAGCCTGAGCTGATCAATGCAATGTATATGTTTTAAATGTAAAAAAGTGATCGATTCACATGCCCTTAACATTCATCTACTAAAATCTATCACTGTGCTTGGGTCAATTATCCAGGGATGTCTTTGGGCCAAACAGTTCAGATGAGACAGGAAAACAGAGAACTCCATGGCCCATTTAGTCCCATATTTCTATTCTTTGGTGGAAAAAGACCTGGTGGTAATAAAGGTCATTGTAAAAAAACTGGGGGATAGGTATCCATATATGTGCTGTAGTGACAGGCATACACATGTTAAACCATAACATATACAACCATATCTTAAAGTCTGGTTGATGGAAAATCATAAGCCAAAAATAATGTTAATAAAAATGTACATTATAACACACACTGTAGGGTTAATCCAATAACCACAACAAATTCACCTGATCATGAACTTAAACAGCAATTTGCCATTAAAGGCAAAAAAATAGCAGCAATTAAAAATCATGAACAACTTAAGACAACGTGGATGATGTGCTGGGAATGAAATATCCTTCCTCCAAATTATAGAAATTCCAAGTATAACTTGGTTGTGGGCATGCACAGTAGAGCTCTGAAAATGGTTGAGTGCTTTGTGGCAGGGACTTCTTAGAAAAATCCAAATCTTCAGGAAACCATAGCCATGAGCTAATTTTAGTTTATGAACACTAAATTTTAGTAACTCTTAAACTCATTCAACTAGTAATTGCTAGTAAGCAGCTTATATAAAAGTGAACGCTATGAATTGCAACTCATTTGCTAGTAAGACCCACAGAAAGGATTTGCATTAGGGGGAGTTTGAGGTTCACAGGCAGGAGTCCACTGCATGATTGAGAACCACTAGCTGCTATGTGGGGCTGTGCTGCCAGCTGCACTAGAGGAACCAGGCCTCCTGGCTTAGCCTGCTACCCATGGTCCATTGGGCTTTAAGGGCCCTTCCTCACTTTCTACTAAATAACTCAATGTTGTTATGCTGTGGTAGTTGCCTAGGAGACCCCAGAGAGGTCTGGCTGATCCATGATGCTGTTCTTGCCTCTTTCCTGGGAGAGAGAAATGTTATTTCTAGCCACTGGGCTAGAGCTTCCTCACATTCAGTCATTCTCACATAAATAGAGTGTGATTATTTAGGAAATAACGTTAAGAAATGAGTCAAATTTTTGGCAGCTACATATGACATGTACATAAGCAAATATCTATTTTAATTGCAATTTCTAGGTACAATATTTAAAAATTTTAAGCATAATAGCTTATTCTAACAGAACACGGGCATTTAAAAGCACAAACTCAAAACTGGGAACTGTCAGTTCTTTAAAGATAGGGGGTATGGACATCAATTAAGTATGCTAAGAATATAAACTTTTTGAAGATTAATTTCTGAATAATACATTTGCTTGAACATAATGTTCATTATAATGTTATTGAACATTATATATAGTGAACATTATTATGTTCAAGCAAATGTATTATACTATTTGTTCAAGCAAATGTATTATACTATTACACTATCATTCTTTATTTTTAGATCTTTGGTCCCTTCAAGAACTTGTCCTAAATGTTCCTACATACAAGTAAAAAATAAATGTTTCAACTTGTAAAATATATTATCTGGCTTAAATAGTCTATCACAAGAGGCAGCGGAACAATGCATCCTGGCTTATCTAAAAAAAACAGTTGTCCACATTTGTCATTATTAAATTTGTTCAGGAGTTTTAATGCAAATATATTACTCAGAAATTAATACATTTGCTTGAACATAATAATGTTCATTACATATAAGATTCAATAACATTATAATGAACATTATGTTCAAGCAAATGTATTAATTTCTGAGTAATATATTTGCATTAAAACTCCTGAGCAAATTTAATAATGACAAATGTGGACAACTGTTTCTTTTAGATAAGCCAGGATGCATTGTTCCGCTGCCTCTTGTGATAGAATATTTAAGCCAGATAATATATTTTACAAGTTGAAACATTTATTTTTTACTTGTTTGTAGGAACATTTAGGACAAGTTCTTGAAGAGACCAAAGATCTAAAAATAAAGAATGATAGTATAATAGCTTACAGTATATCCTAAAACCTGTATATGGCATATTTTCCATTATGGTGTCGAAGGGAACTTGTGAAAACATATTATAAATCCTAAGGTAATTTTCATTTCTAGAAAAACAGCAAAGTCAATACACAAAATAAAGTACATTGCTAGATGCTCACAAACTCCTAACAAAAGTTTACAATTTCCTGCAGAAGAAATGCATCATCTGCTTCAGGATGTGGGTAAGACAAGCATGTTCCTGTGGTAACCATTTCTCATACAAGGAAAATAGCTAGAGAGACAAAAATCTTTGCTAAGCTGCAGCCTACTAGGTCTCCTGATTTGTAAGAGCAACAAGAATAGAGATTGAGCTGTTTAAGAAGTAATTTAGAAATAAACATTCGATGAACCAGTAAAGTCTGTCAAATAAAATGACTTTTAATTTACAATGGAAAGAAATACCTTAACACAGGTTGATACTGTCAAAGCATTTTATTACATGGCATTATACTTTAGGTGGATGTCATAGGTCTAGTATATTTTACAACCAAACAAAACAAACATCCACATATATCTTTTAAGGTTCTAGTCAATCCTTAATAATAATTCTCTTAGTGCTACAAATACAGATTCATTTAATTAAAATATAGTATACATTTAATTTCTCATAATCTCATATTTTTCCTTATCTTTTAACCACAAGGTTATCTTCTTGTAATATTTACTTATTAGTGTTATCTTGCACTTTTCTTTATTCATTGTAATTCATTCATTTTATTCACTCTTTGTCCCACAAACCTTTGTTGAGTATTTACTATCAGTGAATAATTAGGTCAAATCATCTTTTCATAGATTTTTTTCATGTTGCACTTACTGACCTTCTGGGACTCATTTTGTAATTTTTCTAATAAAAAGCCTCACTCCTCATTCCATTGCTGTTGATCCACTCAAAACTTCTATCCAAAAGCTATGATTGTTACACCTTTACTTCTAAGGGTGAGATGGAGTGGGATGGGGAGAGTAGGATGGTGAGGAAAGAAATGGATATGTATTATATGCATCCAACATGAAGTGCACTCAGCTAAGTGTTTAACTCATGTTATTTTAAATGAAGTAGGTATAGTAGTATTCCCTTTCCATTAATTGAAAAATGGAAATCTATTAGCCCTTAATGAACTAGTCACCTAAGGTCACACAGTTAGTAGTTGGCAATTTCAGTAATGTAGCTCTAGTCAGTCTAATCTCAAAGGCTTTACAACAGTTCTTCTAAAAATCACAGTTGGCACCTGATACTTTTTATTTCAATCTTTGAATGAAAGATTGTTTGAATCTATGCTATTCATAAAACCCAGACCTCCTCCTCTTTCATTTTGCCTGTAAAAAAATCTATTATTTAGATCGATTACAAAAGAAATACTTTTTAACAATGGTTTTTGAAGCAAAAGTACACAGCCCATACAAAGAAAAATTCTAATAAATAAATTAAAGCATTTTAAAAATTCTGAAATCTGTCTACCCAGACAATTACTATGCTTGATGTTTTTTCAGACCACTCCCCTAAGATTACTAGGAACAATAGATAATAGCTTACGTATAGTTTAAGCATCTAAAAAGTAGTAAAAACATACAAATTAAAACAAGGGAAAATGCAAACAAAACATGTTTATTTTTATTAGTAGAAATGAAATAAGGAATATCACAAAATTAATGTTAAAGAAAAAGGATTTATTATGTAGCATTCTAATTATTTCATATCAGTAGGTACCTTATATTCTTCATAATCATTGGTATCTAGCAAGTCCCTTTTCTCCAGTTCTGTAAGTTGTTCTCTTGAGGGGTTAGCAGGTAGTGTCTTAACAGAGGCTTGTTCATATATGGGTTTTGCATTAAAAAATAGTTCCTTCCAATCACGCATCAACTTATACGGAATCAGACTATCACACAAAAAAAAGGTAGAGATGAATCAATGGTTAGTCAAATATAGATTTTAAACATTGGTATTTTTATTATATTTATGTAATTAGCTCACTTTCATCAGACAGAAATAATTACTGAAAAATGATCTTAAAGGTTACCATATGTGCAATAAGACTAATATATATGAGATTTTTCTGTTACAAATCATTTACAAAATGTAAACCTACTGTTCTCTTAAAGGGGCCTTGAAAAGCACTCAGTTTGTTCGTTTTGCACAGGAGGACACTGATACTAGAGCATTTAAATAATTTCCTAAGGTTGCATAGTAAGCTGATATCGGAGCTGAGAATTAAGGAACCTAAGTGTTCTGACCGTACTCACTATTTTTAGATATATTGTTCTGCTATGAAACAGTTAATAAAAAAGTTAAAAGAACCAGTGGCATAAAGTAACAATCATTCTTCAAACCCACTAAGTTCCAGACATTTTACTAGCCATTAGAAATATAAAAGCAAGTGGAATACCTGGCCTTAAATACCAGACTCTGGGAAAGAAGGGCAAAAAATAATTGCGTACATAAATGAAAGTTTTGAATAAGAATTATACAATGGGAAAGTACAACAGTATGACTCAACTTAACTTGTTAGTTCCAGGAAGGTCTCTTTAAAGAAACGACTGCTAAGCTGAGGCCTGAGGAATGCTTAGGAGGTAACAAGGACAGAGTGATGGGAAAATTGTTTCAAGACAAGATGTGTGAAATGTCCTGACATGATCATAAACAGTTGGACTAGAACTTGAAATTACAACTTAAAAAGTAGTATTTCATTCTTATTTATGCTACAACATGAATGGACCTTGAAGACATTATGCTAAGTGAAATAAGCCAGACAGAAAAAGGACAAGTATTATATTATTCCACTTATATAAGGTACCTAGAAGAGACAAATTCAGAGACATCAAGTAGGATAGAGATTATCAGTGGCTGGGGATTGAAGGGGATGAGGAGTTATTATTTAATGGCTACAGACCTAACAACTTTTCCTGTTTAAAAGGCTGTGTGTTCAGGGGTCTTGAACTCCTGACAAACCTCATATTCAGGTACTTCTCCTTTTTGCTTTCTCCACCACTTATTAGGGCTTTAAAAAGCTCCAAAATTACCTGTTTCCTCCTAATAACCTTTTAATATTCTCTTTCAATATGACTTACTATGACATTTGTAGACATTCTATGGCTTCATGATTGCAACCCACTAAAGTAGTCCATGTATTTTGAAAAAAACTATAGAAGAAAAAAACCTTTACTGTAAAATTCTTTTCACAATTAAGAATATGAGGATAGAAACAGATAAAATGGCAAAAGTAGGAACATTTTAAAAATAGCTTCTCTAGTCATACAGAATATTGGTCTCCATGTTCTTGCCAAACTTCTCCTTTTCCTCAAGATTCTGACCTTGCCATTCCCTACCTGATCCGCTGAGGCTCCTGAATAAGAAAATGACCTGCTATGGCTTCTAGGGCACTGAATATCTTCCTTGTTAGCTGACATTATTAAGATTCCATGCATACTTTTGGGCTAGCAATTCAGTTTTCTCAAAGGATTCAAATTCTGTCAGCTCACTTCAGACAAACCTGGTCTGGTGAATCAATTATTAATTCAAAATAAAACAAGTGAGGAAAAAAATGCTATTATATCAAAAGAAGGGCTGCTTTAGAAGCAGTACTGTACTTTCCATTTTAGAATGAGCTCTTTTGACTTTATATAAGTTAGTCTGGAAATTCCAGCTATGTGGTCTGCTTTTTTTTTTTCTTGAAACACAGTCTCACTTTCACCCAGGCTGGGGTACAGTGGTACGATGATCTCCGCTCACCGCAACCTCCTTCCCCTGGGTTCAAGCGATTCTCCTGCCTCAGCCCCCCAAGTAGCTGGAATTACAGGCGCCTGCCACTGAGCCCAGCTAATTTTTGTATTTTTAGTAGAGATGGGGTTTCACTATCTTGACCAGGCTGGTCTTGAACTCCTGACTTCGTGATCCACCCGCCTCAGCCTCCCATCCCTTTGCTCACAGAGATAGATGCATATTCTGATTGCCTTCTTTGGAAAGACTTACCAGAAACTCAAAAGAATGCAGCCTTCAGTCTCTCACCTATATGTGACCTGGAAGCCCCCAGTGGGTGGGCCTTGCTTTGAGCTGTCTCCATCTTTCTGGATAGAACTAATGTACTTACTTCTTGCATATTGATTGATGTCTCATGTCTCCCTAAAATGTATAAAACCAAGCTGTGGCCTGATCACCTTGGGCATATGTTGTCAGGACTTCCTGAGGCTGTGTCACAGGTGTGTCCTCAACCTTGGTAAAATAAACTTTCTAAGTAACTGAAACCTGTCTCAGTTTTCAGGGTTCACTCTTAGTAGTCTCTATGAATCATTTATCCCACTTTCATGTTATTCTATTGCTATTTAAATACACTTTGATTTTTAAAATTAAACTTTCTATTTTGAGGTAATTGTACATTCACATTAGGTGTAAGAAATAATATGGAGATCCATATACCCTTTACCCAGTGTCTCCTGATTGTAATATCTTGCACAACCACAATACAATATCATAATCAGGATATTAACATTGATACAGTCAAGATACAGAACCTTCTATCACCACAGAACCCATCATGTTGCCCTTTCAGAGCCACATTCACTTCCCTCTCACCTCCATCCCATTCTTAGCCCCTGGCAATCACTAATCTGTTCTCAGTTTCTATAACTTTGTCATTTCAAGAATGTTATGTAAATGAAATCACAGAGCATGTAACATTTTGAGATTGGCTTTTTCCCACTCAGCCTAAGTATCTGGAGATTCATCCGGATTGTGGCATGTATTAATAGTTTATTATTTTATATTTCTCAGCAATATTCTGTAATATGGATGTATCACACTTTATTACCTGTTGAGAGAAATCTGGATTGTTATCAGTTTTAAGCTATTACAAATAAAGGTGATATAAACATTTGTATACAGGTTTTTGTGTGAATTTAAGTCTTAATTTCTCTAGGATAAATGCCCAGAACTGTAATTGCTAGGTTGTGTGGAAGTTGCATATTCTGCTTTTTAAGAAATTGCCAAAGTGTTTTCCAGAGGGGCTGTACCATTTCACTTTCTCAGCAGCAATGAATAGTGGTTTTCTCCAGATCCTTGCCAGTATTTGGTGTTTTCATTTTTTTTTTTTTTAAATTTTAACCATTCTTTTGGGTGTGTAATGATATATCATTGTGATTTCAATTTGAATTTCTTTAATGACTAACAAGGGTGAATTTTTTTACATGTGTATTTGTCATCTAAATATCTTCTTCAGTGAAATGTCTTTTCATATCTTTTGCCTATTTTTGAACTGGCTTATTTTTTATTGTTGAATTTTGAGAATACTTCATATATTCCAGATATTAGTCTTTTGTGGGATAGGCAGTTTGAAATATCTTCTCCTGTTCTATACATCCTTTCATCTTTTTCAAAGCAAAAAGTTTTAATTTTGAGGAAGTCCAACTTATAAAGTTTTGTCTTTTGCAGAGCAAAAATTTTTAATTTTAATGAAGTCCAATTTGTCAAGTTTTCCTCTTATGGATCATGCTTTTGGTGTCAAGTCTAAGAACTTGTTGCCTAGCCATAGAACCCAAAGATTTTCTCCCATTTTTTTCCTCAAAGTTTTATAGTGCTATGATTTACATTTAAGTCCATGATCCACTTTAATTTTCATAAAAGATGTGGAAAAAGGCATGTATGCATCTTAAATAAAAATAGTCAGTGAGTAAATCAAGTCAGTAATCAAGGTCTCCTGGACCCCACCTTTTAGTCTTTTCATGAATCATTTTTATCTCTTTTTACTTATCATCCTAGTATCTACTTTACAATCTTATCCTTCCTCATTCTCTATCGTGTCTCTACTATGTTATTACAAAAAAAATACTTACTTATTTGTCAACATTCGATAGTCTGCCACTTTAGTGGACAAATCAACTATTTGATCCAAAATTTCCGCACATACTGAATAATGCTGTTCATAACGAGCTTGAGCTCTTTCCACAGCAATCTGATCATGAAATCTCTTTTCTTTAAGGAATTGTTCTTCAAAGTCAATCTTGGCTTGTTTTGCCAAGGCCTAAAAAGGCAAAAACATATTTTTAAGCCACTATAATTGAATCAAATAAAAATAATGTCATCATTTCAATGGCCAAAAGGTCTTTCAGTAGAATGAAACCTCTTCTCACACCAGGAAAAAAATTAATCATGAATGAACACTTTTTTCTTAATACATTAGCACTTAATGCAAAGACAATGTTGGAAATATCCTACTCTTAGCTTATCTTATCAACAAAGCATAATACAGTCAGAAGTGATCTAACTGGGGAAAGCCCAATGTGGATTAATGAGGAATTGGATCTTAAGCCTTCAAAAAGAAGTCCTGAGTTCACTGGTTGCAAATAGGGATCAGAGAGAAACAAGCAAGTCTGTGCCAGACCCTAAGCATAGCTGACCCCTCACTCCACCTCCAGAGTGCCAATTTGGACACATCTGCTATAGCCATTGCCGTCTGTCTTTCAATGGGAGCGTTCTATAATACTGGTTTATACTTAGAAAATATTTTAGAAAGTCCCAGATTATACTGGCTTGAGAATATAACACATTTGCCAACTAATGTTAAATGTGTTAATTACAAACCCTCTACAGATACAGCCTTAATAAACTGATGGCATTCATTTGTAGGAATATCTATTTATGTAGAAAGCAATGAAACACTTAGCTTGTTATCCCCCTCTCCTTAGTGCACTATTATTTTGTTTAGGGAATCTTTTCTTCACACAAGGTACAAAGGTTGAACTCAGTCCAGCCAAGCTGAGGATAACATAATACTTAATAAGTGGGATTCAAATGACCAAATATTGCTTTTCAGATAGCTATGCCAGCTTCTTGAGAAATTCAGTTACATGTTAGCCTGCTCTAGGAAAAAGACTTGCCTCCTGTAACAACCCAGTGAGTATCAAACGGAAGTAAACTCGGGCTTTGGAGGAGCCACGGTCGAGTTCAAGCCCTAGATTTTATATAGAATTCAAGTTCTAGCTGTGAGACCTTGGGCAAGTCATTAGTCTCCTTATGTCTCCATTTCCTCAAAGTCAGGATATTAATACTACTTAGCATACCCCAAAAAATTACCAAACCATCTCATCAGAACAAATATTTCCTATTATGATACTATTCATAAATGACTAGATGTGTGACAATGGATTGCTGTGTAAGGTCCACCATTTGTTTTGCTATTACTGTTTTATTTTGTGTGCTTATTTTATTTTTGTTGGGAAAGGGGTTAAGCTGGATGATCACTAAGGTCAGTTCTGTACATTTGACAGATTCAGGAATTACATCAGTTTGTTATTCTTGTATTATTCTGTATACCCTGTTTTCATAGAGAAAGAGTACAATTTAAGTACAAAGCTTTATGGCATGATTCATGAAGTGAAGAATTCAGAGGAAAAATGAATCTAAGAGAGCAGAAATATCCAATGAGAATTCATGGAAAGAGTGACACAAAAAATGGATCATGAGGTTGGTTTACTACAGAGTTCTCTGAAACACATGGAAATATTTAGGATGTGAGGAATAAAAACCTTTAAGGGAATGGTAGAATGTTCCTACCAGTAATAGTATAGCTTTCAACCCTGGCTGCTGCCATTGCCTGTCTCCGCATCTCCCTCTCTCTCTTCCTCCCTTCCTCGCTCCCTCCCTCCCTCCCTCTGTTCCTCTCCCTCCCTTCATCCAGCTGTCTAGTCTTCCTTCTCGTTTTCTATATCTACCATCAATCCTCTGCCAAAGGCACCATAATTTCCTGTCTCATTACAGCTAAGTGGGTTGCAGCCATAAAAAGAGAAGGAGGAAAAGGAAAAAGGAAGTCTGTGGGAGGTAGTACATCTCAGTGGTTATGAGCCTGGACTCTAAAATCTGATAGAGCTGGCCTTGCTCCCTGCTACACCACTGAGAAGCTGTGTGACTTTGAGACTTCTAGTCTTCAGTTTCCTGATGTGTTAAATGTAAATAAGGATGGCATCCACTTATGGTCGTTGAAAGAATTATATTATACATGCTTGTAACAAACATAGTACAATGCTTGACTCAAAGTAAAGCTCAAAAAACATCAAATATTGTAATGAATTATCGATAATTATAGTAGGTAGCACAGAAATTTGAAATCAGGAACTGTCTTAATATAGAATAGTTTTGCAATTGTCTCAAAGGAAGAGATTAGCAGATTTAATCTAAAAACAAAACAAAAACCTTCAAAAAATTGAGAGTGAAAGGAAAACATGAAGTTCTCCTCCCTCGTTTTCTTTCTCTCTCTCCTCCTTCCTTCCTTTTTCTCTTTCTTTCTTTCTTTCTCTCTCTCTCTCTCTTTCTCTCTCTCTCTTCTTTCCCTTCTTTTCCCCTGAGATGGAGTCTTGCTCTGTCATCCAGAGCTGGAGTGCAATGGAGTGATCTCAGCCCACTGCAACCTCCGCCTCCTGGGTTCAAGCAATTCTCCTGCCTCAGCCTCCCAAGTAGCTGGGATTACAGGTGCACACCACCACACCTGGCTAATTTTTGTATTTTTAGTAGAGACAGGGTTTCACCATGTTGGCCAGGCTGGTCTTGAAATCTTGTCCTCGTGATCCACCTGCCTTGGCCTCCCAAAGTGGTGGGATTACAGGTGTGAGCCACCATGCTCAGCCTTTCCTTTCTTCCTTCCTTCCTTCTTTCCTTCCTTCCTTCCTTCTTTCCTTCCTTCCTTCCCTCGTCTCTCTTTTCCCTTTCTTTTCTTTTCTTTCACCTTCCTTCCTTCCTTCTTTCCTCTTTTTTTTTGTTTCTTTATTTCATGAGCAAGAGCAAATGTGGTACTGCCCTTAGGGACTTTACATGCCAGTGGGATAGGCAAACAGTCAAAGAGCCACACAAATACATGTATCATTACACACTATGACAAGTGTCATTAGGGCAAGACCATGGGGTATGAGGCCTGACTTAGACAAGAAGGGACATATGCACGGAGCTTTGAAAACAAGTATTAATTGGGTGAAGGTACTTGGGAAGAGGGGAAAAGTAGAAGAAACGACTTGTTCAAGGATCTGAGAGCAAACCAATGTGGCCAGAACCCAGGCAATGAAGGGGGGCAATGAAGCCTCAGAGGGGATTATATGGGAGACCAACAAAGGCTGGAGCAGCCTCCCCAAAGTTTCCTGTGCCACTGAGGGTAGCGTGTTGGCTGCAGTAGCTGAGGTCTCAATAGCACTGGGTTTGCACCTGATGACTGTATTGTTTCCAAGATGGCTTGGCCTTTATAACCTGGGGCATTGTACATTCTCTGTGTGCAGAGGTAGGATGAAAGAGTACAACTTAGGATTGATTTAAGGAAAATAAATAATGTTATACTCTTACACTCTCCAGTTTTTGGTCACCAATTCATAACCACTAAAAATGGATGAAGGAAACCACTGCAGTAGTGGTACTGCAGTAGAAACCAGGGGTGGTAGTGTAGACATGGAGGAAAATGGACACAATGAAGAGAAATTTAGTACATGAAAATGATAGCACTCAGTGGATGTTTTGGGTATGGAAGAATAAGGGTGAAGCAGCTTTCAGGTGGGCCCTGAAGTTTCAGGCTTGTACAATTTGATAAATAATGATGCCATTTGTTGAGCTATGGAACATTGAAAAAGACTAGTTTCATAGCAAAGGCCATACATTTGGCTTGGAACATGTTGAATTTGAAGTGTCTCTGAGACGTACGACCACAGATGTCAAGGAATACTAAAACTATGGCCCTTCATCTTGGAGGACAGAGGCATAACTGCATGGGTCATCTGTCTATTGCAATAAATACATCACCATGGTTGTGGATGAGATTGTCTGAGAAATAACATAGAAAAGAATATAAGGAAGTCAAAGATGAAGCTTTGAGCAATCTGTTAATAAATGTTTTGATATAAGGGAACAATAAGCCTGTAAAGACAATGACCCTGCTCCTGAGAAGGAGCAGCCAAAGAAGTAGAAACAAAATCAGTATTTTCCACAGCAATACTTAATAGAAAGTAACCACGTAATAACAAATAAATACTATTAAAATAAGTAATACAAATATTATTAATACTCTGTGAGCATAGTTAAGAAATCTTAAAGACCTTAATAGATTTAAAAGTACTTTTAGAATGCGCCATCTCCTCCCACTCTCAAATAATAATAAAAATGACAAGAACAATAAAAACTAAGAACAAAGCTGGAAGCATCACACTACCTGATTTCAAACTACACTACATTACACAGGGCTAGAGTAATCAAAACACAAAAACAGACAGATAGACCAATGGAACAGAATAGAGAACCCAGAAATAAGACCACACACCTCCAGTCATCAGATCTTCAACAAACTTGACAAACGTAAGCAATGCGAAAGGATTTCCTATTTGACAGATGGTGCTGGGATAACTGGCTAGCCATATGCAGAAGATAGAAACTGGACCCCTTCCTTATACCATATACAATAATTAACTCAAGATGGATTAAAGACTTAAATGTAAAACCCAAAGCTATAAAAACCCTGGAAGACAATCTAAGTAATACCATTCAGGACATAAGCACGGGCAAAGATTTCATGATGAAGATGCCAAAAGCAATTGCAACAAAAGCAAAAATTGACAAATGGGATCTAATTAAACTAAAGAGCTTCTGCACAGCAAAAGAAACTGTTGACAGAGTATACCAACAACCTACAGAATGGGAGAAAATTTTTACAAGCTATGCATCTGAAAAAGGTCTAATATCCAACATCTATAAGGAACTTAAACAAATTTACAAGAGAAAAAACAAACAACCCCATTAAAAAGTGGGCAAATGACATGAACAGACACTTTTCAAAAGAAGACATACAAGTGGATAACAAACATGTGAAAAAAAGCTTAACATCACTGACCATTAGATACATGCAAATCAAAACCATAATGAGATACCATCTCATACCAGTCAGAATGACTATTATCAAAAAGTCAAAAAACAACAGATGCTGGTGAGGTTTTAGAGAAAAAGAAACACTTTTACACTGTAGGTGGAAGAGTAAATTAGTTCAATCATTGTGGAGGACAATGTGGCAATTCCTCAAAGATCTACAGGCAGAAATATCATTCAACCCAGCAATTCCATTACTGGGTATATACCCAAAGGAATATAAATCATTCTATTTTAAAGACCCATGAATGCCTACATTCATTGCAGCACTATTCACAATAGCAAAGACATGGAATCAACCTAAATACCAATCAATGATAGACTGGATAAAGAAAATGTGGTATATATACACCATGGAATAATATGCAGCCATAAAAAGCAATGAGATCATGTCCTTTACAGAGACATGGATTGAGCTGGAGGCTATTATCCTCAGCAAACTAATGCAGGAATAGAAAACCAAATACTGCATGTTCTCACTTATAAGTGGAAGCTAAATTATGAGAACACATGTACACACAGAGGGGAACAACACATACTGGGACCTTTCAGAGGGTGGAGGGTGGGAGGACAGAGAGGAACAGGCAAAATAACTAATGGGCACTAGGCTTAATACCTGGGTGATGAAATAATCTGTACAACAAACCCCCATGACACACATTTACCAATGTGAACAAACCTGCACTTATACCCCTGAACTTAAAATAAAAGTTAAACAAATATATATGTATTTATTTATTTATTTTGGTATATATATTTTTTGTATATATGTGTGTGTATATATATATACACACTTTGGTATATGTGTATATATGTGTGTATATGTATATATATACCAAAAAAATCTCCTTTCTTCACATAAAAGAAGTAGTAGAATGATAATGCTGTAGGGAATAAAATGGATTTTGTTTAGTTAGTGAATGATACTGGAAAGAAGAGGTGACTGTTAATTTGGCAAACTGAATTCAACATTTATTGATTGATTTATTCAGCTCCTACTTATGTACCAGCTACTGTTGGTAGAGGAGTTGATAAACTCAACATGTATGGATGAAAGCCATAAAATCCAACCATCTCTAAGGGAGAGATGCCAAGGGACTAGATAGCTCTGCTGTTGGAAAAGGTAATCATGTGAGAGGAAGAAATATAAGTTTTTCAGATGCTTCAGAACCTTACAGTTTTGGTCTCTGAGGCTTTAGGAGGCCCAGCTGTTCCAGTCCTCTGAAGTTAGTTCAATCCCAGTTCAAGAAAGAATAGACGATCCTTATCACCATGAGACCAGTCCAGCTAAACATACTTTGCTATTTAGCTGAGCTTGTGAAATAAACATATTTTTCAAAAGGCACTTAGAAAGATAAACACATCATTTCTAATGTAAGTAAATGCCACTCAATCTAGTCAAGTCTATTTTTGCCAAAGAAGAGAGATGAAACAATCATCCAGATAGCTCAGCTCTTGAAGCCAAAGAAGACATTGAGGTCAACATTCATTCAGCTCAAATTCATGGGGTATGGCTCCCTTTCCCCATTCCATACCCAACATTTAGTCTATGCCTGTTCCACAAAGGCAAAGGCAACACTCTCCTCCCTGCAAAATATGCTACTTTCCAAATGATATTTCTAAAAGTTGGATAATTTTGGCAAAAGTTACATTGCACTTTCATGGGGTATCACAGTGGAAGCTATGAAGCTAGTAAATAAAACACTGCCCTCCTGTTTTCTATAAGGTTTCTCTTCTGCCCAGTCTGGTTTTGTGAATATCTTATGACAGTAAAGACAGGCTATCTAAAATGCCACTCACATGAGTTCTCTTCAATCAAATGTGGACTAATGGATTAAATAAATCTGAAACATCTCCAATAGGAAGTAGCCAAGAAGTAATCCATATACTCCATTAATAAAATCCATCTATTTTTGTTACTAGAACTCATATATACATAAAGTTTGGGACAAAAATAACCTATTAAATAATTAAAAAATTGGATATTTTGATTTTCAGAGTTGTAAAAGGGCCGAGACACAATGATACCATAGTAGCAAAGAGCACAGCCAGCAGCCCAGATGTGAGTTTCTGTATACCATTCTCAACTACAGTGCACCAGAGAACCCTAGATAAAGCATTTATTCTCATTCTGAGGAAGGAATAGCATAATATGGGCCTGAGGAAGCTTTTTTTTTTTTTTTTTTTTTTCCAGAAGGCAAGGAATTGTTGATTAAAGACTAATGGTGTCTAGTTGAAAGGAAGCAGCTTAAAAGTTCTCTCACTGCCTGAGGATATTCACCTAGAATAACCAATACCAGTGCCTACTCTAGTAAACTTAGTGAACTTTTAAAGAAAAAAAAAGTATCTGAAAAAAAAAGTAAGGACTCAAGGAACTGAAAGTTAGACTATCACCATTCTTTTTGGCAGCACGCTTTATACTTGAAGAAAATAGAGTGACATATTTAAGATATTCAAGGAAATAAAGTGTGAACTAACCATTTTATATACAGCCAAACTTACAATCAAGTATAAAAGGCACACACTGTTACCAATATATAAGAATTCAGGGAATATGGTTTCCATGAGCCCTTCCTGAGAAATCTATTGAAGAAAGAGCTTCAGACAATCAAAATGACTAGAGAGACATGGACATAAAGGTTGGTGGTGAGCATTAAGTACTTAGCTACTTGTAGAATCAAGACTAAAAGAAGACAGTATAGTACTACATAGTGGCTACATGCCCTGTTGATGGAGTTATACAAAAATAAAAATGGGCAGATAACAGGCTGATCATATAAAAGAAAATCAACTCTTATTAGATGATTGGCAACAAAATATAGCTTTGTTTACCATGACTTGGTAGAAAGGAACAAAAGTAACCTTAGAAAGATTTCTAAGGGAGATAGTATTTACCGCTTCTCGATCAAGAGCATCCTGGAAATCTTTAAGTCGTCTTTCCTCATGTTGTTTTTCTCTGAAAATTCTGTTTTGCCATAAAACTTCCTTTTCATGCCGAACATGCATGAGCTGCACGGCAATCCTCCGCTCCTGCTGGGACTGCCGCATCAGCCGGTTAATCAGCTGTTCCTCCCGATAAGCCTCCTGAAAACACCAGGGGAATTATTTGTTAAAGTGACATCCAAATTTCCCACTGAGCTACGAAGCCTATACAGAAACAATATACAAAAGGCATAATGTTCATCTAAATCAATTTCTGTCATTTGACTTAATTTGAACATGGCAAAAAAAAATCAAGTTATGAAATAAGGATTTCCAACAAAAGTTGGTGTTTAGAAACATTATGGTTTTGCAACTCACAATTACTTTAAACAAATTATTACTTCATTCAAAACATTATTAAAAATAAATTGGGTGATTTTTTTTCAAGGTTTTAAAAACAAGCAAATAGCTAATGGATACTAGGCTTAATATCTGGGTGATGAAATAATCTGTACAACAAACTCCTGTAACACAAGTTTACCTATATAACAAACCTGCACATGTACCCCGAACTTAAAATAAAAGTTAAAAAAAAAAAAAGTGCTATAACTCTAAATTTAAAAGCATGTTTTCAGAAGGTTGGGATTATGTTGTATGCATTTTAACATAACTACTAGTTGTAAAACAAATGCAGGTGTTGTCAGCTGAAGACTGCAGATCTGATTAGTTCCCAGTGAGGATATCACAATACCAACGTGAGGAAAAGCTATTAATACAAACTGACAGAATGTGAAGCCTGGAGAAGAGGCTGGGGGAAATGACCTACTGCTTATCTTATCTGAGTGGTCATAATCTGAAAGAAAAACTAGATGTATTCTTGGCTGTTTGAGGAGAACAGAAAGGCGACCAGTAAATGAACAGTGGAAAAAAAACATTAAAATGGGAATCAGAGGACCTGGTCTTCATAATAGGCTGGGTGGCCTTGGGCAATTAACTCAGTTTCTCGGGCCTATTTCTCATCAGGTAAAATTATGGGTTTAGGTGGAAGATAATATCCAAGGCCCCATCAAGCTCTCTCACTCTTTTGAAACAGAGACATCATGTGGAAAGAGGAGGTATCTATAGTACTCAATGGGGAAGACATAGAAAAATATCCAGAGACTGGAGGAACTTACTCTGGTCTACAACCACTATCTAATTTTCCAAAGATGCCCAAGCAGCTCTACAGAGGAATAGGGCACTGCAGGAAAGACCTGACAGCTAAGTATTCAAGGGTCTTCTAGTTAAGAAGTGAGGGAAGGGCCTGGCGTTCAAATGCCAGTTCCAAAGAAATGGCATAGAAAAGATTCTTAGAAGGCAGAGGTAACTGACTTGGGGCAAACCTTAATTGGCCAAGATACTAGCCATATGACCACAAAACCAGGTGGGAGCCAAACTGTGTTCCCAGTTTGAATACACTTAAATGCCTATGAAGTACTTTAACAAGCCCAAAACTAAACTCCCTAACTCCCCTTCAGACCTGGTCCTCTCCCCATATTTCCCCATCTCAGTTGATGATCCTACAATAACCCACTCTGTGATCTAAGACATTAGGGCCATCCTAAGTTCACTCCTCTCTCATCACTCCTAACACTCAATTGTCGAAGAAGTAGTCTAGTATACCTCCTAGGTATGTTTTTAAACCACCCCCCCTGCCTATTCCATTCCATACCCAGTGACACCACCCCTATCTTGAACAATATCAGCCCCTCCCTACCAATCCTTTTCTTACCATCCCTACTCTCAAAACCTATCCCCTAAAAAGTCAAATTGATTTTTATAACTTTAAATCTCATCATTTAGTTCACATAATTCCACGTATTTATCAATCAGTAGGCAAGATATCAACTTCAGCACAGGTCTCTGGCTCTCTCTTCATCAGCCAAACTAAAACAGGAATACCTAAATTCCAGGGAGAAACTGGAACAACTTGAAAGCTAGGGAAGATATTTTGAGGCGTTTCTGATGGATTAAGTGCAAATGGCACCAGAAGAAAACATTCAGGGGTGATGTGGGATTTATGTCATGCTTGTGAAAAGTAGCAAGTAATTGAAGGAAGTAGAATTGCTAGCCCTGACATATACCATTTTTCCTTTGGAGGAGAGGGGAATGGATGGAAAAACCAGCCATTGTACACATAAGAATTTCCCATTCCACCACTGTGGACCAGCATCTCTTGTCAGTTGCACAGGAGCCTGGGCTCACTACATTCCATAGGAAGGAGGTGGTAGGAATGGAGGGGATGCAGCATATTCTTCAGGCCTGGTTCTAGGAATAGCAGCACCCCCACACACAGAAAAGAAGCAGCACAAGATGAGGTTCCTGTGATGGAAATATATAGAGCCCTGACTCTTTTTTAGGCCCCTTAGGTTGCTGGATTTCCAAACTGGTAAATATACCTCCAACTCTAGTTTTGAAAAGTCAGTGTTAATAGCATCCTAGTGGAAAGTGAGGAAATCTAGAAAGAATTCATTTACTCCATTTTCCAGGCAAACGCCAGACCTAGATTACAAGCAGAAAAATAGTGAGAAAAAACCTTGCAACCAACACATAAGTACTTTGGAACAAACATAGAAATGTGTTCAAAATTTCACTGCTAGGTAATGAAACTTGAAATGGGTAGTTATTTTAAAATTAACTTTTCAACTATCTAGTTTTCATAATTTGAAATTCTTCTAATTAAAAGGGAGATAACCAAACTGATTGAATAAAGATACAATTTGAAGAAATCAGAATATGGAGAAATAACTTTCTAGCGCAAAAGATGTGCAGAGCTATTTTTTTGAACTTTCACTAATTAAGAAGTGGAATCCATGAATAAATTTCACTTCTTCATATTTATACGAAGGCTTTATTTCCTTTCAGCGAACAAGCAGACCAGACGTGGGTAGGTGAATAAAAGCATCTTCAAATGGTCTTTGTAGACATACAGATTTGTCCCATTTACATTCACAACTGAAATCACCGTCCACCCCAAGTTTGTTCCTCTCACCATCTTCCATATCTTAGCAAATTACACCTCCAGCCATCCAGGTGCACAACCTAGAAATCCAGTTTTTCATCCCACTTTTTCACTTTCCCTTGTTTAATGAATCAATAAGTCCTATTGATTTTACCTCCAAAATAGCTCTTAAAGCTACTTCTCTCAATCCCTATTGCCACTACACTACATTTAAACTGGGATAATCTCTTACCTGAATTACAGCAACAACAGACTTGGATTGCCCTTCTGTAATCTATTCTCCAAACTAAAGCCAGAGTGATCTTTCCACAGGGAAGTCTGACCTGGTCACTCTTACTGCACTTTGCATTCAAACAGGAAATCACAAAATCTCCTATTTCTTTCTGTGTATCTTACAAGGCTCATCATAATTTGGCCTTTGGTGACTCCTGCCAGATGGCATGACTTTCAGTTAGCTAAAAACACTGAGCTTTCCCTGTGATATTCCCTTGTCTGGAAACACTCACCTTCCACCACCTTTCCTGGAAACTGCTCCTAACCCTGACCCCACCACGACCATCCCACCTTCAATTAGCTAACTCCTGACTCTTTATCCATGCTTCTGCTATTGTCCTCCAGACACTGTCTCCTGAAGCAAGCCAGGTGGACTTCTCTAAGTGTCACTTGCCCTAATCCCCCTTTCACCTTCACAGCACTTTCACACTCCAATGTACTTGCTGTTTGTAGATGCTCCTATAAACAGAAAGCTCTGGGAGACAGGTGTCTTGTTATTCTTGCTCTCTGCCATATCTCTGGGCCTATCACAAGTACTCAAAGCATAGAAGTTCAATAAATATGTGTTCAATGTAAGAAATGATCAGTGATTCTCAAGCTGTAGTGGCATCAGGATCACCTAGAGAGCCTGTTAGCACAGATCACTGGGCCCCACCCCCAAAGTTTCAGGTCTGGTCTGGGGTGGGGCCCAATAATCTGTATTCCTAAAAGTCCCAAGCAATGCTGGTGCTGCTTGTCCAGGAACCATGCTTTAAGAACCACTGGAATAGACTGGTGAACAAAAGGAGAGGATGAACAACTTTTCCATATTGTTTTCATTAAACCATTCCCTTTTTCCTCTAAAAGTAACAATAGATTACACATGGCAGATACAGATTTTAGGTTCCTTTTAATGTATTTTTTATTAAGGTAAAATATACATAACATAAAATTTACCATTTTTAAAGTATACATTTGTCTTAATTACATTCACAATGTTGTACAACTATCACCAGATAGTAAATAGCTACTTTTTTTCCTAGTATATTTGCTATTATGATGAGGATGTGAAAGTGACATTTGATGCAGAGTAGCAGACAATACATATATTAACTACATATTATGTGTATAGAAGACTACATTTTGTAGAATTCCCAGCACTATTACTTAACCTTCATCTAAATATCTTACCTCTTGTGCTTCGTGGGCTATTAACTGGTCCATTAACAATTTCCGCCGTCTTTTCTCCCTTTGCTCTCGTGCAAAAGCATCTTCTTCAAGGCGCTTCTGGATTTTTTTAATGTACTCGTCATCTGAGTAAGTATTTAACAAATCGGTGGTTGTCTGGCCTGCTGTATCTAAAGAAGTCTTGGATGCACTAAGAATAATAGTTTTTATTTCAGATTTTTAAATAATAATGTGATCCCATGCCACTATCTGTGACTATGGAGAAAGACCTCAGGAGAAGGATCCCTTGAGTTCACTGTTAATTTATTAATACAAGCATTGAGGAAAATATTTGAAATCAGTGTGATACCAATAGCTTATCAACAGATCCCATTTGCTTCACCCCATTTCTAAATTCTCTATGAGGTCCTTATCATAGCCTTCTTTCAAGGCCCATAAGCTTTTTGTTCTTTCACCTTTTTTTTTTTTTTTTTGAGATAAAGTTTTGCTCTTGTTGCCCAGGCTGAAGTGCAATGGCGCATCTTGGCTCACCGCAACCTCCGCCTCCTGGGTTCAAGTGATTCTCCTGCCTCAGCCTCCTGAATAGCTGGGATTACAGGCGTGCGCCACTACGCCAGGCTAATTTTGTATTTTTAGTAGAGACAGGGTTTCACCATGTTGGGCAGGCTGGTCTCGAACTCCTGACCTCAGGTGATCTGCCCGCCTTGGCCTCCCAAAGTGCTGGGATTACAGGCATGAGCCACCGTGCCCAGCCTGTTCTTTTACTTTTTTTTTTTTTTTTTTTTTTGAGACAGATTCTCACTCTGTCGCCCAGGCTGGAGTGCAGTGGTGCGATCTCGGCTTACTGCAACCTCCGCCTGCTGGGTTCAAGCAATTCTCCTGCCTCAGCCTCCCGAGTAGCCGGGACTACAGGCACACGCCGCCACGCCCGGCTAATTTTTTGTATTTTTAGTAGAGTCGGGGGTTTCACCATGCTGGTCAGGCTGGTCTCAAACTCCTGACCTCGTGATCTGCCTGCCTCGGCCTCCCAAAGTGCTGGGATTACAGGCGTGAGTCACTGCACCCGGCCTGACTTTTTACGATTTTCATTCTAACCAGAAATCCTGGATTTCTTTTCCTCTTCTTCCTGCTGGCTCTGGGCCTCTGACCTCCCCCGTTTTGAGTCAACAACAGGCAGACGATTGATAACCCAAGTGTCAGGGAAGGCACAGCTCGCAACAGCAGACCAGGCACATTAATGCCAGGTCACTAGAGAGTACTTCTATGTACAGATGGTTCCATCTACTACACTCTTCCATCACCTATGAAAGTGCAAATTACTCTATCAACTCTCAGATCAATTTTTGACTGCTTAGAACAGTGGCTGAACTCTTATTGAAAACACAGCAGTTGAAAGTTGGCTTGCTTACCATGCCACACATGTAAGCACAGGTCTGACTGGCTTCTTGCTCATGCCCTAGAGAGTCAAGTGAGAAGACTCAACTCAGAGCTCTTGTCCTATCTTATGTCCGAAACGTAAAGGATCAGGGAGAACCCAGTGGTCTTCCCAACAGAAAGTTAAGCACATTCAATTTAGTGAGTCAAATGGGGGCTTGGTACAGAATTCATAGATTCATTCCAAATTTATCATTAAAAGATACATTTTTATGTATATAAAGATCAAATAATCATCGATTCTCATCTGCATCCTCTTCAAAAAGTAAACAGAATAATATAATAGTACAAGATATACCATAATGTTACTTGCCTAGAAATAATTAATTTTTATATTATGTATAATCATTGTTTTTGTTACAAGTAATTAATATATTTGGTTTACAATATTACTTATAATCTTATTCAAAAAATAAGGACATATTATTAAAGTGTGTAGAGACTTGTCACCAATTCTTATATAGGCACAAGTACTCCGGTAAAAACATAGTTAACTCATGTTTAATTTTTAATGATGTAATACCTGCATATTTATAATATAGACCATATTGTAGTATAGGTCATAATTTGGAGGTTTGCTGCTCCCAGCTGATCTCCTAGTGAATAAGAGAAGTATCCTATTTTTCTTCTGCCTGCACCTGTGCCTAGCATGCCTGGCAAATAGTTGATGTCTGCTAAATTTCAAATAATGTGCTAAAAAACACCATACATACATAAAAATCAAACTAAAGTTCCAATCATTTTATCACCTGGGGCTCAACCTTTGATTGTATTCTGTCACTGAGAAGAGTTGAGCACAAATTATGTAGGTACTAAGCACTCAGTAAGGTCAAAGACAGAGTTTAACCCTATCTATTTATTAAGATTTAGTATTTAATTGTGTAGTGTAACACTTTTAGATCTTTCATCAAAAATCTTATTATATTTGTACTTAAGTGTGTTGTGTAAAAGCTCCTGCCCTGGATTGAGCACGGGTTAACAGCTCTCTCAACACAATATTTATGCTGTCAATAATATAATTAACAAATTGCTTCTCCTTTATCAATTAGTCAACCCATCCATCTGTTGTCTTATTCCAATAAAGGTGAAAAAAAGCTACACATTATGTACTTGAATAAATATTCATTTTACTAGATGTAGGTTTCTTGAGGGCAATGATTATATTTTCTTTTTATCTGTTTGCTTGCCAGACCTTCATCTAATGTAATAATTGTATGTGTATAATCTATTAGTAGCAGAAACCTTGGTCAAATTTGTATTTTTTAAAAAGTAGTTGCTGGGAAAAGCCTCTGAAAAATATATTAACCCAAATACCAAATTACAGCAGCCAATAACCCCAGCTAAAGAAACAAATAGCAGACAGGATTTATTATTCATCTAAAAAATGAAAAAATGGAGGAACCTTGTTACATGCGGAAAAACCAGCCATGTGGGCTCTTGCATTGCTGGCATGAGACATCATTTCATTCTTCCACAAAAGAAAAATGATGGACTTTGAGATGGCATCCTGAGAAACTGTTCAGGAGCAGGCTATGAAAAAGGCAGCTGCAGAAAGTGCTCCTGCGGTTCAAGCTGGGAGATTTTATTGCCTTCTGGAGTCAAGTTAGTGTGAAGTTTCTCAATGTGCCTAGAACATTCTTGATTCTAAGCTAAGATTCAGCATAAACTAAAAAAGTAGTGATTAATGAAATGGCTTAAGAAGGGTGCTATATTGTAACCATAGCCTCTGTTTTCTTGAAAAGTTTGCTCTAGGCCAGCAGTTCCCAACGTTTTTGTTTTTAAGGCCAAAAGAGAAAACAAACTTTGTGCAACACACTGGAAAGGATTTAGATTCTCAGATGAAGCTGTTCACGGCCACAGGTAACTGGCCCAGGGACTTCAGCTGCCCCAGGCCTTCTCCTCCTGCTGTAAGTGAGGGTGTCAATATCTCAGATGCCCTCTGCTGGAAATCTTTGGCAGGACCAAGTGAAGGCTTCTGTGAAGAAGGGATCTGACACTACTATTTCCCTCCCTTTTCTCTCAAAATAGAACCCCAATTTTATGCAGGGAAACAGTGTGTCCAGTTAAATACTACGTTTCCCAGCTTCCCACTCTGTCAGGTGTGGCCATGTGACTGAATGCTCTCCAATAAGATATAAACAGAAATGTTATATGGGACTTCTGGGAAGGCTTTTGAAAGAAGCTATTTCAGATAGGAGATATCTACTTTTTTGTCTGTCTTCCTTCCTGATATCTGGAACATAGGCCAAGTGGCCAGAGTCCCAGCAACCATCTTGTATCATGAATGTAACCTTGAGGATGAAAACCACACAACAGGACGGTGAAGCAAAAGTAAAGAAAGGAGGAGCCTCAGTCCTTGATAACCCTGGAGCTACAGCATACACTATGGGCTGCTTACCTTCTGATTTCTATTACATGAGAGACAAGCAGATTTCCCTCTAATTTTATTTACTGTTGTTTTGGGGTTTCTGAAACTGATAGAGACCTAGGGTCTGGTTGGGTTGGCAAAGGCAATAGGGAGCAGGTAAATGTTTGCAGCTGTAATGTACAGGGATGATCTTTAAGACATTTAATAACTGACATGGCAAGGACACTAACCAATAGACATGGATACTGGTGCAGGGCCTGGGAGACAGTGCTGTGCTTCATCTTAACTATGGTTGCTAAATTGTGTGGAAATTGAGGGGTCCCAGGAAAGGGGCAGGCCAGGGAGCTACAGAAAGTAGCATTCACCAAGTAGCAAAGTATTCAGTAGTTTAAGATGGTCTTTCTGGTGGACACCATCTGTTTATCACCACAGAGCCTGTGGCTAGAGAGGTGGGTGAAAGAATGAGAAGAAATTGGTGTTTTCCTGGGCCAAGGTCAGGGTAGGTGTGTGCTAGGGTTCAAGTGGTGGCTGCATGGATGAGGAGACTTGGATTATGTTGTTTTTACAGGTCAGGATCAACACTGATAAATGGGACTGGGAATCAGAATAGGGCATCAGGAGTTTCTGCAGAGGGTAGGAGGAAAGGTGATGTACATAAGTATTCTCCATTTTGCTTAATTTTCTTTCTTACACGTGACTTCATCATTTCTTCCTTATGGCTCTGATTTTCCTTGTTCCTCCTCATTTGACTCTCTCTCCCTTCCTTCAGGAAATTTTAATATGAAACTGAAGCATGTAATTTTTTTCTGCTTTTCTTTAGAATTAGTACCTTCTTTAACAGAGATTTATCTCATATTTCGTAAGATGTAAATGCATAGAGTTTGGATCATTTCCATTTAAAAATATAAAAAAACCCAAGTTGTTCCTACATATGTCATCTCTAATGAATTACTTTCTGTGAATCAATGACCTCCCATAGAAAACAAAGTGTGAAGGAGCTTTATCTTTAGGTAAATGAAGCCAGTTAATGAGGAACTTCGTTCAATGGACCCACCAAAGTGACTGTCTTAGTGACATTTGTTCAATGAACTCATTCACTCAACTTCTTACTGCTGGTCTCTA
The DNA here is from genome assembly GCF_028885625.2 of Pongo pygmaeus. NCBI lineage: Eukaryota > Metazoa > Chordata > Mammalia > Primates > Hominidae > Pongo > Pongo pygmaeus. Next base: position 35,765,503 of record NC_072377.2, on the reverse strand, counting down.
TGCTAACTGCTGAGGATACAGCATGATATAAACCAAACTAGAGTCTAATAAAGGATTTACTGTGACAAATTTAAATTAGTGGTACCTTGAAACAATTTTAGTGAATGTTTAAAAAATATGTGTGAACTTAGAAGAATAAACATAGCACAGAAAAACAAATCAACTTTACATTTCATAATAGTCTCTTTCTCTCTAGATATTTATAAAAGTTGCTAACAATCTGAACTTTAGCTCATTTATCTTCCCTAATTACTCTCTGAATCAAGATTCTTTGGAGTGAAAAGATCCTGGAATAGTTCTTCCAGATAAACTATTTCTAAATATTCAAAAGCTATGTGTAGAACAGAATGCAGTTTTGTAATTATTAAAATAGCTCACATCTCACCTTTCTTTTGCTTGGAGATCCTTTTTTATTAATGCTTCGAACTTCTTAATTTCATCGGCCACATCCTTTAAAGAAAATTCATCATCAGTTCTCTGCCTCTAAAAACCATTGAAAAATCTTCATTTACCACATTCATTCAAGTTTATAAAGTGACATGTACTACTAATTCAAGGTAATTAGGATATGAAAAGCTGCATTCTAAAAATTTTTTTATAATTTTGATTTGTTGCTTTTAGACTGGGCTAACTATACCTAAAAGAATGTGAAAATTGCCTCCCCTGAATCATTCACTTCATGATTTTGACAGGGCACCAAAGGGCATTTCGTTAGAATAAAGATTATCAAAGAGTCAGGACATACATTTTTGGATACAAATATTTCCTTTTCTTTTTTCTTTCTTTTTTTTTTTTTTTTTGAGATGGAGTCTCACTCTGTCGCCCAGGCTGGAATGCAGTGGCACGATCTTGGCTCAAGGCAACCTCCACCTCCCGGATTCAAGTGATTCTTCTGCCTCAGCCTTCTGAGTAGCTGGGATCACAAGCATGTGCCACCACAACCGGCTAACTTTTGTATTTTTAATATAGATGGGGTTTCGCCAGGTTGACAAGGGTGGCCTCAAATTCCTGACCTCATGCGATCCTCCTGCCTCGGCCTTCCAAAGTCAAATATTTCTTTAAAAATTGTTATCCTGGATGTTTTAAACATTCCTCATGCAACTTTATTTACACTATTAATTAGTTATCTGAAGTTTAACTTTAGCTCACCTTTGTGTTTTACAAACACTTTTTAAAAAACTTTAATCAGGCCAGGTGCAGTGCCTCACACCTGTAATCCCAGCACTCTGGGAGGCCAAGGCCAGCGGTTTGCTTGAGCCCAGGAGTTCGAGAGCAGCCTTGCGTACCTGTAGTCCCAGCTACTCAGGAGGCTGAGGCGGGAGGATCACTTGAGCCTGGGAGGTTAAGGCTGCAATGATCCATGATTTTACCACTGCACTCCAGCCTGGACAACAGAGTAAGACCGTGTCAAAAAAGAAAAAAAAAACAAAAAAAAAACACAAAAAAACTTTAATCAACTCAGGGACATATGAAAGGTAGATACTGAAATGGAGTCAGATAAAAGCCTCTGTAGGTGGTAATTTTAGAATCCAAGTACAGAATATTTTGTTAGTATTTAAAAAACAAAAAAAATGTGAATTAATGTAAAATTCAATGGATGTAGGAATCAGAGAGATCTGTCAATCTCTGCTTTACTACCACTGGGTAAAACACGTCAACTCTCTGGGTCTCAGTTTCCTCATCTACAAAATGGGAAAAAGAATACCCTACTTAGAGAGTTATTTATAAATTAAAGATAATGTGAAGTTTGACATACAGCACATGTTCAATAAATGGTAGCTATTAATCATCTTTATAGGTCACATGAGAGAATATAAACAATCATTGTAGCAGTATGCAGTGTGAATTGCAGGAATTTGTATCAAACTGAACTGTAACATTGCTCTCCTGTGAAATATAATGAGATTGCATCTTACTGAAATGATTAACAGTTGGTGTGGTCTAGTAAAATGTCATTGGTATAGGTATCTTAAATTTAAATATACTGATAGCAACAAGTCACTTAACATTCCTGGGATTCATAGAAAAATAGTGTGGCATGATGAGGAGGAATCGAGTAAAAGCATATAGTAGGAATGGCATATGTATGCTATGTGTACCTTGACTGGCCCCTGCTGTACCCATGGCAGTTATGACCTGCTATGGTTTGGATGATGGTCCCTGAACACCGCATGTGAAATTTGATCCCAGTGTTGAAGGTGGAACCTAATGGGAGGTGTCTGGGTCATGGGGGTGGATCCCGCATGAATAGACTCCCTCCCTGGGGGTAAGTGAGTTCTTACTCTGTTAGTTCCCATGGGAGCTGGTTGTTAAAAAGAGCCTGGCACTTTCTCTCACTCTCTTTTTCCCTCATGAATAGATTGATTCCCTCCCTAGAGGCGGGTTCTCACTCTATTAGTTCCCATGAGAGCTGGTTGTTAAAAAGAACCTGGCACCTTCTCTCTCCCTCTCTCCCTCTCTACACCCTCTCTCTCACTTTCTCTCCCCGCATGTAACGTCTGCACAAGATGGCTCCACCTCCCCTCCCCCTTCTCCTTACTAAGGCCCTCACCAGATACCCAGTCTTGAATCTTCCAACCTTCAGAACCATAAGCGACATAAACTCTTTTTCTTTAAAAATTACCCAGCCTCAGGTATTCTTTTACAGCAACACAATGGATAAGACATGACCCATTACAACAGCACCCATTCTGACCTACTTTGTTATTGACCACAGAATCTTTTTCAACACAGGAGTCCAGACTGCCATTTAATAGGAGTTTGCCATTGCTGGCCTAAAGCTACATTCTTCGTTCTGAACAAATAACAATATAAAATGAGTTGAATATGCATATAGTGGAAGAATTCTGAATGAGAAAGGACAAGGTCAGAGATAATTGGGAAAGCAAATGTGAAGTTTTGGAAAGTCTCTCTATATGTTTCAGAGACAGACTATTCTTTAGTTAAGATAAACACAGCATAATATTAAAGGATTATCACTTACTTCTGCCTCCTTTTTCTTTTTCATCATTTTTCGGGCCTCGAGTGCTTTCAAAGTACGATTTGATGCAGGTTTAGGAATCTGTATAATAGCTGCTTGGATTTTGGCCATTATTTCATTTTGTCGTCTTCTGTTTAAGTATTGCTGAATATCCCATATACATTAGTTTAGTGATTCAGAATAACAGAATAGGCAATATAATACACTCATAGGTACAAATATATAAAATTTATCTATTGAAAATTTCAGAACCCAGCAATTAGCCAAGAGACTAGGTGTCACAACTGTGTAATATTAAGAAGGAGGTGTCAATGTGACTTACTGTGAAAAGCATGTTGTTAAAACACAATTCTGGAATCTGCAAATCATATCTATTAAATGTCTGTATTTTCATTCTGTGTGCTGATACTAAAAGGACAATAAAGATGTCCCAAATATAAATAAGTGTATAATTCTTTCCCAATCCTACTGTCATGACCTTACCAAGCATGGGAAGAAAAAAAATTCTATCTCTGAAGATGGTCCAATGAGAACATTCTATCTAGGAGACAGTTTCTAGGAGGGCTCCTGGGAAACCCAATAAAAATCACAAACTTCCCCAAAACCCAGTCACACTTAAACAATGAGTTCAGGGGCAACCTCAAAATTGAATTAACACTAAATTATATGATACAATTATTGGATCATCTCTTCTGTATGTAGACAGTAGTTATTTTAAGAAGACTATAAGCAGGAGAATGTATTTGAAAAGAAAAAGTGACTGAAAAATCAGATAAAGTATTTTAAAAGTAAATGATTTAAGAAGTAATATGTGAAACTAATCATGGCTTTACTACTAATACATTATATTAGAACTAATATGATCATTAGCTCCCATGTCCAAAGATAAAAAATTTCAATTTACCCTTAAAAAGGCATACATTATAGAAAATTTTCTTCATTTCATTTTCCAAAATATGAATATTTATTTAATTGCAATATGTTTATCTTTTTTTCTTAAGAAGACCAGGAAGACACAGAGTCTTCCTTTTGCCTTATTTGTTCCCTATGATCATTTTGAACATAATTTATTTCAGAATATTTAATGGTATCATATTTCCTTTTTCTCAACATTCTTGGAGACTGTCTGCATTAGGCTTGGCACTAATAGACAGGCTGGTTCCACATAAATTAGAGTCACAGCAATTGGTCTCAACTTAAACACTACTTTAAGAGTGCTTTCTTTCTTTATCATGTAACACCAAAGGGAAACATAATCCTTTATTTACCCTCTGGCAAGTCATATAATTACATGACTGCTTTACATTTTATTATATATAAACTCCACTCCAGTTAGTCCACTCTTCTTGAAGCTACAAAAATGTCCAATTCTGAACTCTGAGGCAGGTAGAAGTAAGCATCCCCATTTTTACAGTTGGGGAAATTGAAGCTGAGAGTTGTTTATAGGCTGGCTCAACGTTAACCAGCTTGCAAGTGATCTTCCAGTTTGTCTGTCATCTTTCCATTCTTCCCTACAAAGAGCTGACTACATTCAGAATATAATTTCTTATCATTCCAAATAAATCCATGAATTTAAAAAGTGATTTTACAGTGCAATGCGAAGAACTACATAATTCTTTTGCCTGTAGTTTACACATTCCATATACCCAGTCACCTGAAATACTCTTGAAAATCTTTAATGATTCCATGTACCATTATTGTCTCACCCACAAAGGCACAGAAGATCATTAAAGAGTTTTAAAGAAATTTGAGAAGGAGCAGAGAGTTAGTCAAAGCAAGAAGCAAGGGCCAGAAAGAAGTTAAGAGTTGTTCAAGGTGATTGAAAAGGTAAGCAAGCAAAGAATTACCTCATATCTCCAAGAACAGAGAAATGGGGCAGGACCAAAGGTTGCAAAAGAGCAGAAAGCGAGGGGATAATGTCTGATCTATCTCCCTCAGTGGTGACAATGGTCATGTGCCTTTGACCAATGGGGTAGCTAGTAGCAACCCTCCATCACTAAAGCAGCTGAAACATTGATTTCTACCAGTGAAGGTAATGCAGTTGTCTTGCCACTCCAGAAGATGGCAGTTCCTGTTCTCAGCCACAGGTAGAGGTGAGAGTCAGCAAGCGTCGGGATGGAGAAAAGGAGCAGGGGAGAGAGAGAAAGGGTGAGAGTAGGGCAGGACAAAGTCATGCATCAGGAAAGTGCAACTTGTGCTCCACTACTGCTTATGCAATGTGTACTATAGGCATAAATCACAAACTGTATATTATGCACTAATGAATTTCTGAAAAAATAGTTCTATAGAACCTTTTCGATATCAAAACATCTTTGCTCTTCCTTGAGTTTTTGAAATCTTTCAAGTTTCTCAAAATGCAAATGGGCAAGATCTTCTTTCACGTGTTTATATTTTTCTTGAAACCTGTATGCAATCCGCATCAGATTGAAATCAGTTTGACGTGGTATCATGTGTCTAAGTCTCTAAATGAAAAAAGCATTTCAAAAGATTTTGTTATTAGAGAATAAAGAGTACATTTTCATTATAAGCACAAATAAAATTTGTCTTCAAAATGAAATTCTTTAAATTATTATTGTTGATAGTTAAGCTAAATTCAAGCCCCATTCCAATTACTCATATTCTTAATTGATGTAAGCGCAATTATAAAAACATTATCCTTTGTGGTTCTTCTTACAAAATAGCCTCATATATACTTTTATAGTTAAACTTTTTACACTGAGTTTAATTTTCAATAAATGGTATTTATATTCTTGGAAATACATTTTTGCAAAAATAATTTCATTAAACCAATTTTAACATATAAGAGATAATATAAGAAGCTAGATTCTTCCCATTGCTTAGCCACTCCTTAGTAAAAAGTGAAAAAACATTAAAACTTCCTAGGTATGTGTTTCAGCTTTACCACTTACTAGTTGCATAAAATTGGGCAAGTTACCTAATCCATCTGTGCCTTAGTTTCATCATCTGTAAAATGGGAATAATGTAAGTACCTATCTTTTACGGCCGTTGTGAAGATCAAGTCAGATAATATTCATAAAGCACCTGAAACAGGGCTTGGCACATCACTAGGCATGCCATTCAATAAATTTCAACCATTATTAATATCACCTGCATCTCTTCTCATCTAGTATCAAAGAAGACGGCATCTCTACTTCTCTCCTACGATATCACCTCTTCCACATGAACCATTGATTGCATATTCCTCCTTCCATCCCCAGAGGGCCTCTTTCCATCTGGTCCTTGTACCATTTTCATCTCTCCTGCCACTGATTCTTTTTCTCAACTGATAAGTGGCCCCAGTCTCTAGGTCCATAAAGCAAGCAATCTCATACTTCACTTGAGCTTTTCTCTCCTACTGTTCTCTTCTTTACCTCCACATTTCTTGAAAGAATAATCTATGCTACCCTCTTCCTCATCTCCAAAGTCCTTCTCAACTCACTGCAATCCATATCACTCTAATGAAACATTTTTCTCTCCCCAATATGTAAGCTCTAAGAGGGTTGGGGCTTTTCCTGTGTGTTTGTTGTGCAAGTGCTTGACAAAAAGTAGGACCCCAATAAATATTTGTTCAGTGGATGAATTATTGACTCTGGAAGTTCACCCATGACCAACATCAAATGAGCTAATAGGCACTTGTTTGTCTTCATCTACACAGCTCTTATAGCACTTGCCACTGTTGACTGCTTTACATTTTATTATATATAAACTCCATTCCAGTTAGTCCACTCTTTTTCTTGAAGCTACAAAAACATCCAATTCTGAACTCTTAGGCAGGTAGAAATAAGCATCCCTGTTTTTACAGTTGGGGAAATTGAAGCTGAGAGTTGTTTAGAGGCTGGCTCAATGTTAACCAGCTTGCAAGTGAAGGAGGCCGAATGCAATATTAAATTATTCATGTTAAGCCTAATCTAATTTCCAGCTCTCAAGGAGTGCTGAGTCCATTCTGCTACCAGACTTACAATGATATCCATGAAGAATGGACAAATGTAAACATGCAGATGGCCCTCATATCTATTATGTCATTGCTGCTTCAAAATTTAAATTTAAAAATATAATTCTATCCATTGATATTTACTCTTTTGCATCAGTGCAGCACTCATGATTATTCCAGAGGCCTGTAAAAGTTAACGCACTTCATTTACCATAAGGAATTGCATAAAAACTGGAGAGAACTGTCAACTAAAAAGTCATATCAATTAGTCAATAACACATTTAATGAGGACTTACAACATTTGAAGCATTGTACTAGACATATTCATCAAATCTGATGTACTAAAAATCTGGTAAGGTCGTATGACAAATAAATAATGAATAGTTAGCCAACAATATCAGTATCAGGAGGATAAAACCAAGAAAGTGAGAATTACTTATGCTCTAGAGTTGCAAAGGAAGAAACCATGTGTACTGGGCTGCACAGTAGATGAAGAACAGTTTGGGGAAGAGGAGAGATGAGAAGGGTGAGTTTGGGTGTGAGGGAAGGAAGAGCTGGAATAGACAGTCATATTTAAGGACAGACTGTCAATTAACATAGAAGAAAGAAATACCATGCTGAGGACTAGAAAGAAGGACTAGGAAGAAGTAAAAATAGGTTTCTGAGCAGAAGAACTCAATAAAAGTAAAATTTAGGGAAGATTCATTTAGCAGTTGATTGACTTATCCAGAAGATTGAGAGACGTTTTAGCAGGTTGCTGCAGTAGCTGATAAGAAGATCTGAGCAGATATGATGGGGTAGAAACAGAAAGAGAGGAGCAGGCACAAAAAGTATTAGGCCTGTAGTCCCAGCTACTTGGGAGGCTCAGGCAGAGGACTGCTTGAGCTCAGGAGTTCGAGACCAGCATGGGCAAAAGAGCAAGGCCCTGTCTCTCTAAAACGACAACAACAAAAAGTACTGGAAATTAGGAAAAGAGTTTGATAAGCTATTGGCAATATGGATAGGATAGAGAGAGACATCAAAAATGGCTAAATAAATTCAAAATATTAATATAAAATAAAACCCAAGTATGGCCAGTAACATATGTAAAGGATATATATGCCTAATGAGGCTTCTTTGAGAATTCAATATCACTGTCATTTCTCTTTATCAAATTTTACACTGTGACATGCTTATTATGCTTTTTTATGTACCCACCTCTCGAAAAGTATCACTTTTCATGTTTTGAAGTCTTAAATTTGTCAGATGTTGCATGGTTTGCATCTCCACTCCAGTCAGTCCACTTTTCTTCTTTTTCTGAAGAGCAATGTACAATTGATATAACAGCTTTGTTGCCACCCCAGGCTTTTCTGTGATGATGCCATGGGCCACATTCTGATCAAACTGCACACCCAGAAGGTGAAGCGTTGGCTCCAAGCGAGAAAAATTATTAAGTTTGGCACTTGAAACCCTGGACAGTAAAATATTTTACATAATTAGACATTAGCATTACATTAAAGACAAACAACAAATATCAGAAGTATTATCATTATCCAATATTTTGAATTATTTCATGTTCTTTTAGCTGTATCATTCCTCTCTAAAGCCACTCTAATGTAAATACATTGAGATTTTTTATTGACCATGTCTACCTGAACTCTATGCATTCGTTTCTCTTAAATGGCTACACTAAAATTTTTCTGCTCTAAATTGACAACAGAATTTCTTCAGAAGTAAATACAGAAGTCACAACACCTAAACCTGATACACTGTTCCTAGTATACTATTTCTCAAGAGATTGCATTCAGGTAGTGGTTCTAAATCTTTTGTTTTTGAATCACAGATACCTTTGAAAATCTGACAGTTATGGAAACTTTTTTACAGAAAAGAAAACATATATTTATACATATAGACAAAGCGTGTATAACATCGTATAGCATGTTTTGGAGCCTCTTACAGTCGAACCTAAAAGCACCCATCTTCTAAAAGGATGTGGAGCTGAGGAAATATAAGAGTGATTTATAAATATGAATGAGGAGCCAGCACCATAAGACAGCCAATGTCAACAAAAATAGTGATGTAATATCTTGAATTCATGTTCTGATTATGTGGTGTAACTTACTGTCCTGTTTCCTCTGTGTACTAATAACTTTTTTAACAGAAATATTTAGCAAGATATATTTAGTGTATTATGCTGCATCAATCAAACTTCAAATAAAATATTTTAAATTAATAAAAGAGAGACAGGCCTTGGAGGAGACAAGAAGAGATAATGCACGCTACAAGAAAACCTTCTCAGCATGAGACTAAATATACTTTTTTAAAGGTCTTCTCAGGTCCAGTTTTGCAATCTGTTTCTCCATAAATCACCGTACAGTTGGAGATACAACATTTGTCTAAAATGACTCAGGTAAAGCAGACCATGTTTTGAGGAATATGATTGTGAAAGAAGATAGTCAAATCAATGACATGTGCTTCCAATCTCTAGAAAGGCATCTATCACCCCTTTTGATCTTCCATCACAGTCGTCCTTTCATGCCTTTCCCATCCTAGGAGTCCTGTGTGCTTTGCTCACTACACATAATTGGAAAGATGTGAACTGAGAGCCATCTGTCAGAGCTTTGGTCTGGGTTATAACCTTGGGCTACAGATTTTAGGGGCATGCTAATTCAGGAGGGAGAGTCCAAAACAAACATTACCCATTTCCAAATTTTATCAAAGCTTAGCCCTGCACTCAAGAAAAAGAGAGAAGAGTTTTCTCTTTCTCTCACTTGTGTCATGTGGATCCCAGAATGCAGTTAATAAGCCTGTTAATGTTATAATTCAGTTACCTACTAGGGTTTAAATGTATTTTATGAACTGGCCAAAGTACACAGGTCTAACAATACTCTTTGGAAGCTTATTTCTAATCAATCAAATTTGGGGAACAGAACTTGTGTGTAAATTGGTGGAAGCCTACTCTTGTTAAAGCATGGGTAGAATCAGAATGATAGGATAGTCGACAGTTGTTTTTTGAACACACAAAAACCACTGGGACATCTTTGCTCTGGAGACAGAGCATATGAGGTAAATGATGACCTCTGAGGGACCTCTCTACCAGCAGTCCTTGCTTGCTAAGAGACTACCTATCTCCTTCCCTTCTTGTCATCTGGTGAGGGAATACCTCTTCTTACAAGGTAAGTAGTAGCTGCCCCCCGAGAAATTGTCTTGACTATTTACTTAAAAAAAAAAAACAAATCTTCTCAATTTTCACTATTTGTGAAGGAATAAAAATATTCAAAATCAGGGAATTCTTTCAGAGTTAGATGAGTATTCTTAGAATTAAATTATTTCCAAGATGAATAACTTTAAGTTATTTACAAAATATATTTCCAGTTTACATTTCAAACTAAAGAAACTAAAAGTGTTAGATAAGATCCCCAAATCATGAGCCTTGGCACCAGTTGCCTAAAAATTAGGCTATGACAAAAAAGGGATTATTTTCCCCACCAAATATACCATTACAAAGGTCATGCCCATAAAATTTACTGATCCTTGTCTTATTTAAAAGACCACGTGCCCTGGGGAAAAGATGGGCTGTTCCAAGAATTGAAGATGGATGATATGTGGTTCTCAATACAAGTAGGACCCTCTTCCCACATTAGGGAATGCACTGACTCTTGGTGAGAGAGAAAGTTAGTCCTTTGTAGTATATGACAAGCAGAGCTGTTTCAAAGGACACACACCTGTCCAAAGGTGGAGCAAGAGTATGAAATCTACCCTCTGTTCAGATTGTTAAGCCTTGTCGCTGGCATGACATTGCTTCATCCAAAATGGGGCTCCTTTTTCCTTGTAAAAAGGCCTTTGTGTTCACGAAGGCCTGCATTTTTACAGTCATTTCCAGCCAGATGGGGACCCTTTTTCCATTTCACAAAAGGCCCTCTGTGGTCCTGCCAATAAGAGCCACTTTGGTACACCTGAAACACTCATCTGCGATCTGGTCAGGATGGTCCTTTAACTTTTCCATGGTTAAGCAGATATACTCTCGATATCCCTCATTTATTCATTGGAAACAATATTATGAGCCTGCTATGGGCCAGGACAATGCTTGGAGCACAAAGAATAAACACACGCTGCAAGTTTCAGGATCTTCGCAATCTAGTTGAGGAGTAAACATTCATTTATCATTCATTAAACATTGTTTGGGCTCCTTCATGTGGCAGGCACTCTGATAAGAACTGATATATAAATAAATAATTATAACTTGATAATGATAATGTAATAAGGAAAGGGATGTCCAAAGTTTTATTAGAACAAAGGGAAAAGGGAGACTAAATCTACTAAGAAAGTAAAAGAAGAGTTTAGAGAAGGAGTAGATTTTTAGCTGGCACTTCAGAATAAATACAAGTTTCTCATGGTAGAAGTGAAAAAATAACATTAATCTGCAAAGGTGCAAGGCATAACAAAAACATATGATGTGTATGTGGACCAGAGAAGCTTAGGTTAGGATTCTCGGTTGATGGGAAATGTGGCTGGAAAGGTGAATGAGGGTCACACTGAGAAGCACCTTATAAGCCATGACCTTGAGAGTGACAGAGAGACTGGAACACTTGAATTTCTTAAGCTGATGGGGATATCACAGCTAGAGATATGAGTGTAGAGTTTTAGCTTCATGTTGGGAAGTCTAAACAAGGTCTTTATCTGTAGAATTTACTAGGAAATGTAGGCATTCATTAATTTAAAAAACATTGACTGAAAGCTAAATATGCACCAGCCCTATGTTAAGCCCTAGAGATATAAAGAAAAATAACCTAATACCTCTAACTTCATGGTGTTTTGTGCAACGTGAAACACAGATAAAGAAACTGACAACAAAGTGATCAGTGTTATAAAAATTAAATGTGTAGGCTGAGTTTCTAACTTTCATAAAGGGATAGACAGCAACAACAACAAAAGGATTGGACATCTGGTTACGTGCAAGTCATAACACATCAATCTATAAGAACTCCTGAGAAATCACAAAAAAGAAAATGAGGGCATGGACACTGACCTACCTACCCTGGCATTCTTATACCCTGGAGGGTAATCCAGCTTCTAATGGTGGCAGCAAGGCTAGGTACAGAGGGAGCAAAGGGCTGAGAGGTCAGGCAGTGGGGGCAGCTGGGGCTAACAACGAATTTATATGCCATGCCCTTGAGGAAGAGATGTGTGATATGAGATGTAGGTATGGGTTAGGATGTTACCCTGTACACCAGAAGCTTAAGAAATTGGAGGGGATTAGCAAAAAAGGGTTTATTTGGTATGACAGTGTAGTTCTAATCTATGGCTTCTTTTGTGTCATACAGTTACTATATGTACAACCAGGATAATCTGGATTATGAAAGAATAATTCACCTCTAGCATGGAAATATCAGAAATTCTTTTGCTCAGAAGTCTTATAACACAGGTGCAGCTTCATAAAGGCCTATCATTTCAGACAAACAAAAATAAGAAGTTACTTGAGCAGGAAGTTTCAGGTTAAAATATTATGGATTTGAAGTAGATCTTCGTAAATGGCAGAGTGAGAACCTCCAAAAATCTGTTCTTCCTTAAAGGCAACAATAACACTGATAAAAATCGTAAAAATCAACTTTTTCATAACTCTGGAAATTAGCTAAAGGCTGGTAACAACTCAAGGAGCATTTATTTAAGAAAAGCTGCTTAATAGTGGTAAGAAAAGAGAGCTTTTTGTCATTTTAGTTTGCTCCACGTCCACACCCCTCTCCCTAGCTCCATGGTGGCTATGAAAACCAGCAGCTGACTTACAACCATGGCAGCTATAAAAACCAGCAGTTTAGCAGTCATCAAAGCAGACAAACAGATTTGAAGCGCCTCCAAAGTCCTGTCTTCAGAGTGTTGCTTTTCTTTTCTTTTCTTTTTCCTTTCTTTCTTTTTTTTTTTTTTTTTTTTGGGACAGAGTCTCACTCTGTCACCCAGGCTGGAGTGCAACGGCGCAATCTTAGCTCATTGCAACCTCCATCTCCCAGGTTCAAGTGATTCTCCTGCCTCAGCCTCCTGAGTAGCTGGGAATACAGGTGCCCACGACCATGCCCAGCTAATTTTTTGTATTTTTAGCAGAGATGGGGTTTCACCATGTTGGCCAGGCTCATCTCAAACTCCTGACCTCAGGTGATCCACCCACCTCGGCCTCCCAAAGTGTTGGGATTACAGGCGTTAACCACCACACCCGGCCCAGAGTATTGCTATTTGACTACCCAGCAGTGTTGTGAAAATCCCCATTTTCAGGCCTTCTCATTATTTGATCTGATAGAGCTTACTCATTGAAAAAAGTCCTATCCCAAGGATGTTAGGAAAAAAAATCATAGCAATTATTTATAATCACAGTTACCTGAGACAGTAAAACCAGTTGGAGCAAAGAAGAGCCTGGCCAAAAACTTAAAAGGAAGACCTATGAATGAGATGTCTGTTAGGGACTCTGAGGCCATATGCATGTGTAGGAATGTATGGATGCCTAGGAAAGACATGAGGAGGTCCAAATCTCTCACCTTTGGCTGACTTTGAGATGTTGCACAAGCAGGAAGTAAAGGCTAAGGGAAAATTTTAAACTGCCAGAGCATTGAAAACATGCCATAATCCACTCATAGAGTTTCTTAGCAAAGGAAAATGTGTTGGTCCAAAGTGTTAAAAGATATCTCTGTTCAACTGCTGACCACTAAGCTAATCAACTAGAGACTTCAGTTGCAGTATACAAGAGGGAATATAAACTTTACAGAATTAGTCCAGGAGAGCTATGAAACAAACAAACAAACAAAAAACGCAGAAGCAGCAGCAACAACAAACCCTGGGAATATGTAATAGTCTGAATTGACACATTATATTATTTTAAATGTCCAATTTTCAAAAATTATGAGACACACAAAGAAACAAGAAAGTATGACCTATACACAAGGAAAAAAAAGTGAATAGAAACTCCGTGGGGAAGTCTTGGACAAAGACCTTCAATGGCCTATTATAAATATGTTAAAGAAAGGAAAAGAAACTATGTTTATAAACCCTATTCCTGTTTAGAAAAAAAAAGTGCAGCTCACTGCCAGTGCTCATTTAATTTTACATAAACACTCCATGAGGCTGAAGCAAATCTGACGAATTTTCAATGTGAAAATAAAATATAAAGACTGTTCTTGGAGTTATTTCTAAACAGAGCAAACACCAGAATCATCTGAATCATCAGAATCGTGTATTTTGGAAAAATTGGATTCACCAAATAAATCTTTGGCCAACAACTGTTGGAGAACGGTGTTAACATTATACATAGGAATGCTATGTTTTCTAGGATTTGACATTTTTGGTGATTGAGAATTACTACATTTTGTAAATGGAAATACCACTGCTAAAAACCGAATCCTGTAAATAGAATGATGTCTTTTGTTTCCAAAGTCAATATACTAGAGCAATGCAGAAACAATAATAAAAGCAAGATATTTCATGGTAAAGTTATCTCAGGGTAAATGCTACAGCCGCAAGCACTGCCAGCTAGTGTTCTCAGGGTAAATGGGAAAATGGTTAAAGTTAAAATAAAGTATGAGAACACTGTTTCAACAAAAACAGAGTATCAATACAGAAATAGAAATTATAAAAATAGGAACACAGTGAAATTCTGAAGTTGAAAAGTACAACTGAAATAAAAACATTCACAATAAGAGTTCAACAGCAAACTAGAGTTGGCAGAGGAAAGAATCTGAGATCTGAGAACCCAAAGACAGGTCAACTAAAACTACTCAGAGGAGGAAAAAAAAAGCATGAAGAAAAATGACCAGAACCTCAAAACACATACATCCACTCTAATCATGAGAAAAACATCAGAGAAATTCCACCTGAGGGAAAATCACTTCGCTAGTATTCTTCAAAACTGTCAAGATCATCGAAAATAAGAAAAGTCTGTCTGAGAAAGTATCACATTCAAGAAGAGCCTAAGGAGATATAATATGATATGCTTGATGGGATCCCAGAACAAGAAAGACATTAGGTAAAAAATAAAAAAAAACCTAAATGGCATATAGATTTTATTTGATAATAATATACAAATATTGGCTCATTAATTGTAACAAATGTACCACACCAATGTAAGATGCTAGCGATAGGTATGAATAGATGTGTGCAATATAGGAAATCTCTGTATTATGTCAATAATTTTTCTGTAAATCTAAAACTGTTCTATAATAAAAAGTTTATTTAACAATAAACAAAGCCTCAGAGACCTACAGGACATCACCAGGCATACCAATATACACATAATTGGAGAATGATATGGGAGAGAGAAAGAAAGAGAACAAAAAGAATCTTTGGAGAAACAGTGGCCAAAACTTCACGAATGTGATGAAAGATATGGATTCACACATCCAAGAAGCTCAATGAACTGCAGTAGGTTAGTCACAAAGATATCTACACCTAGACATATTATAGTCAAGTTGTTGAAAGACAAAGAGAGAATCTTAAAAGCATCAAGAGAAAAAGAAGACATCAAATACAAGAGCTTCTCTATAAAATAAACAGCTGACTTCTTGTCAGAAATTAGGGAGGCCAGAAGACAGCTGGAAGACATGGTCACAGTGCTGAAAAAGAAAAACTGCAAATCAAGAATTCTATGACTGGTAAAAATATGTATCAAAACTGAAGGATAAACAAAAACTAAGATAACCCATTGTTAACATACCTGCCCTATAAGAAATACTAAAGGGAATCTTTAAGTCCTAAATGAAAGGACAATATACAGTAACTCAAATCACATGAATAAATTTTAAAGCACATCAGTAGAAGTAACTACATAGAGTAACATAAAAAATAGTTTAAATATATTTTTGTTCGTAACTATTTTCTTCTCCTTATCTGATTTAAAAGTTAAGTGCATATAGCAATAATTATAAAACTGATTTGAAACACTGGAATAGGAACAGCTCCGGTCTACAGCTCCCAGCGTGAGCGACGCAGAAGACGGGTGATTTCTGCATTTCCATCTGAGGTACCGGGTACATCACACTAGGGAATGCCAGACAGTGGGCGCAGGTCAGTGAGTGCGTGCACCATGCGCGAGCCGAAGAAGGGCGAGGCATTGCCTCACTCAGGAAGCGCAAGGGGTCAGGGAGTTCCCTTTCCTAGTCAAAGAAAGGGGTGACAGACGGCACCTGGAAAATCGGGCCACTCCCACCCGAATACTGAGCTTTTCCGACAGGCTTAAAAAATGGCACACCAGGAGATTATATCCTGCACCTGACTCAGGGTGCCCACCGAGTCTCGCTGATTGCTAGCACAGCAGTCTGAGATCAAACAGCAAGGCGGCAGCGAGGCTGGGGGAGGTGCGCCCGCCATTGCCCAGGCTCACTTAAGTAAACAAAGCAGCTGGGAAGCTCGAACTGGGTGGAGCCCACCACACCTCAAGGAGACCTGCCTGCGTCTGTAGGCTCCACCTCTTGGGGCAGGTCACAGACAAACAAAAAGACAGCAGTAACCTCTGCAGACTTAAATATCCCTGTCTGACAGCTTTGAAGAGAGCAGTGGTTCTCCCAGCACGCAGCTGGAGATCTGAGAACGGGCAGACTGCCTCCTCAAGTGGGTCCCTGACCCCTGACCCCCGAGCAGCCTAACTGGGAGGCACCCCCCAGCAGGGGCAGACTGACACCTCACACGGCTGGCCAGGTACTCCAACAGACCTGGGGCTGAGGGTCCTGTGTGTTAGAAGGAAAACTAACAAACAGAAAGGACATCCACACCAAAAACCCATCTGTACATCACCATCATCAAAGACCAAAAGTAGATAAAACCACAAAGATGGGGAAAAAACAGAGCAGAAAAATGGAAACTCTAAAAAGCAGAGTACCTCTCCTCCTCCAGAGGAACGCAGTTCCTCACCAGCAACAGAACAAAGCTGGACAGAGAATGACTTTGACGAGCTGAGAGAAGAAGGCTGCAGACGATCAAATTACTCCGAGCTACGGGAGGATATTCAAACCAAAGGCAAAGAAGTTGAAAACTTTGAAAAAAATTTAGAAGAATATATAACTAGAATAACCAATACAGAGAAGTGCTTAAAGGAGCTGATGGAGCTGAAAACCAAGGCTCGAGAACTACGTGAAGAATGCAGAAGCCTCAGGAGCTGATGCGATCAAATGGAAGAAAGGGTATCAGCCATGGAAGATGAAATGAATGAAATGAAGTGAGAAGGGAAGTTTAGAGAAAAAAGAATAAAAAGAAATGAGCAAAGCCTCCAAGAAATATGGGACTATGGGAAAAGACCAAATCTATGTCTGATTGGTGTACCTGAAAGTGACGGGGAGAATGGAACCAAGTTGGAAAACACTCTGCAGGGTATTATCCAGGAGAACTTCCTCAATCTAGCAAGGCAGGCCAACATTCAGATTCAGGAAATACAGAGAACACCATAAAGATACTCCTCGAGAAGAGCAACTCCAAGACACATAATTGTCAGATTCAACAAAGTTGAAATGAAGGAAAAAATGTTAAGGGCAGCCAGAGAGAAAGGTCGGGTTACCCTCAAAGGGAGGCCCATCAGACTAACAGCCGATCTCTCGGCAGAAACTCTACAAGCCAGAAGAGAGTGGGGGTCAATATTCAACATTCTTAAAGAAAAGAATTTTCAACCCAGAATTTCATATCCAGCCAAACTAAGCTTCATAAGTGAAGGAGAAATAAAATACTTTACAGACAAGCAAATGCTGAGAGATTTTGTCACCACCAGGCCTGCCCTAAAAGAGCTCCTGAAGGAAGCGCTAAACATGGAAAGGCACAATCGGTACCAGTCGCTGCAAAATCATGCCAAAATGTAAAGACCATCGAGACTAGGAAGAGACTGCATCAATTAACGAGCAAAATAACCAGCTAACATCATAATGACAGGATCAAATTCACACATAACAATATTAACTTTAAATGTAAATGGACTAAATGCTCCAATTCAAAGACACAGACTGGCAAATTAGATAAAGAGTCAAGACCATCAGTGTGCTGTATTCAGGAAACCCATCTCACGTGCAGAGACACACATAGGCTCAAAATAAAAGGATGGGGGAAGATCTACCAAGCAAATGGAAAACAAAAAAAGGCAGGGGTTGCAATCCTAGTCTCTGATAAAACAGACTTTAAACCAACAAAGATCAAAAGAGACAAAGAAGGCCATTACATAATGGTAAAGGGATTAATTCAACAAGAAGAGCTAACTATCCTAAATATATATGCACCCAATACAGGAGCACCCAGATTCATAAAGCAAGTCCTGAGTGACCTACAAAGAAACTTAGACTCCCACACATTAATAATGGGAGACTTTAACACCCCACTGTCAACATTAGACAGATCAATGAGACAGAAAGTCAACAAGGATACCCAGGAATTGAACTCAGCTCTGCACCAAGCGGACCTAATAGACATCTACAGAATTCTCCACCCCAAATCAACAGAATATACATTTTTTTCAGCACCACACCACACCTATTCCAAAATTGATCACATACATGGAAGTAAAGCTCTCCTCAGTAAATGTAAAAGAACAGAAATTATAACAAACTATCTCTCAGATCACAGTGCAATGAAGCTAGAACTCAGGATTAAGAATCTCACTCACAACCGCTCAACTACATGGAAACTGAACAACTTGCTCCTGAATGACTACTGGGTACATAACGAAATGAAGGCAGAAATAAAGATGTTCTTTGAAACCAATGAGAACCAAG
Source organism: Pongo pygmaeus (assembly GCF_028885625.2). Taxonomy (NCBI): domain Eukaryota; kingdom Metazoa; phylum Chordata; class Mammalia; order Primates; family Hominidae; genus Pongo; species Pongo pygmaeus. The sequence continues at coordinate 35,746,890 of NC_072377.2, read as the reverse complement.
ACACAACATACCAGAATCTCTGGGATGCATTCAAAGCAGTGTGTAGAGGGAAATTTATAGCACTAAATGCCCACAAGAGAAAGCAGGAAAGATCCAAAATTGACACCCTAACATCACAATTAAAAGAACTAGAAAAGCAAGAGCAAACACATTCAAAAGCCAGCAGAAGGCAAGAAATAACTAAAATCAGAGCAGAACTGAAGGAAACAGAGACACAAAAAACCCTTCAAAAAATTAATGAATCCAGGAGCTGGTTTTTTGGAAGGATCAACAAAATTGATAGACTGCTAGCAAGATTAATAAAGAAAAAAAGAGAGAAGAATCAAATAGATGCAATAAAAAATGATAAAGGGGATATAACCACCGATCCCACAGAAATACAAACTACCATCAGAGAATACTACAAACACCTCTATGCAAATAAACTAGAAAATCTAGAAGAAATGGATAAATTCCTCGACACACACACTCTCCCAAGACTAAACCAGGAAGAAGTTGAATCTCTGAATAGACCAATAACAGGCTCTGAAGTTGTGGCAATAATCAATAGCTTACCAACCAAAAAGAGTCCAGGACCAGATGGATTCACAGCCGAATTCTAACAGAGGTACAAGGAAGAACTGGTACCATTCCTTCTGAAACTATTCCAATCAATAGAAAAAGAGGGAATCCACCCTAACTCATTTTATGAGGCCAGCATCATCCCAATACCAAAGCCGGGCAGAGACACAACCAAAAAAGAGAATTTTAGACCAATATCCTTGATGAACATTGATGCAAAAATCCTCAATAAAATACTGGCAAACCAAATCCAGCAGCACATCAAAAAACTTATCCATCATGATCAAGTGAGCTTCATCCCTGGGATGCAAGGCTGGTTCAATATACGCAAATCAATAAATGTAATCCAGCATATAAACAGAACCAAAAACAAAAACCACATGATTATCTCAATAGATGCAGAAAAGGCCTTTGACAAAATTCAACAACCTTCATGCTAAAACCTCTCAAGAAATTAGGTATTGATGGGACATATCTCAAAATAATAAGAGGTATCTATGACAAACCCACAGCCAATATCATACTGAATGGGCAAAAACTGGAAGCATTCCCTTTGAAAACTGGCACAAGACAGGGATGCCCTCTCTCACCACTCCTATTCAACATAGTGTTGGAAGTTCTGGCCAGGGCAATTAGGCAGGAGAAGGAAATCAAGGGTATTCAATTAGGAAAAGAGGAAGTCAAATTGTCCCTGTTTGCAGACGACATGATTGTACATCTAGAAAACCCCATTGTCTCAGCCCAAAATCTCCTTAAGCTGATAAGTAACTTCAGCAAAGTCTCAGGATACAAAATCAATGTACAAAACCCACAAGCATTCTTATACACCAACAACAGACAAACAGAGAGCCAAATCATGAGTGAACTCCCATTAACAATTGCTTCAAAGAGAATAAAATACCTAGGAATCCAACTTACAAGGGATGTGAAGGACCTCTTCAAGGAGAACTACAAACCACTGCTCAAGGAAATAAAAGAGGATACAAACAAATGGAAGAACATTCCATGCTCATGGATAGGAAGAATCAATATCGTGAAAATGGCCATACTGCCCAAGGTAATTTACAGATTCAATGCCATCCCCATCAAGCGACCAATGACTTTCCTCACAGAATTGGAAAAAACTACTTTAAAGTTCATATGGAACCAAAAAAGAGCCTGCATCACCAAGTCAATCCTAAGCCAAAAGAACAAAGCTGGAGGCATCACACTACCTGACTTCAAACTATACTACAAGGCTGCAGTAACCAAAACAGCATGGTACTGGTACCAAAACAGAGATATAGACCAATGGAACAGAACAGAGCCCTCAGAAATAACACCACATATCTACAACTATCTGATCTTTGACAAACCTGAGAAAAACAGGCAATGGGGAAAGGATTCCCTATTTAATAAATGGTGCTGGGAAAACTGGCTAGCCATATGTAGAAAGCTGAAACTGGATCCCTTCCTTACACCTTATACAGAAATCAATTCAAGATGGATTAAAGACTTAAATGTTAGACCTGAAACCATAAAAATCCTAGAAGAAAACCTAGGCATTACCATTCAGGACATAGGCATGGGCAAGGACTTCATGTCTAAAACACCAAAAGCAATGGCAACAAAAGCCAAAATTGACAAATGGGATCTAATTAAACTAAAAAGCTTCAGCACAGCAAAATAAACTACCATCAGAGTGAACAGGCAACCTACAAAATGGGAGAAAATTTTCACAACCTACTCATCTGACAAAGGGCTAATATCCAGAATCTACAATGAACTCAAACAAATTTACAAGAAAAAAACCAAACAACCCTATCAAAAAGTGGGCAAAGGACATGAACAGACACTTCTCAAAAGAACACATTTATGCAGCCAAAAAACACATGAAAAAATGCTCACCATCACTGGCCATCAGAGAAATGCAAATCAAAACCACAATGAGATACCATCTCACACCAGTTAGAATGGCAATCATCAAAAAGTCAGGAAACAACAGGTGCTGGAGAGGATGTGGAGAAATAGGAACACTTTCACACTGTTGGTGGGACTGTAAACTAGTTCAACCCTTGTGGAAGTCAGTGTGGCAATACCTCAGGGATCTAGAACTAGAAATTCCATTTGACCCAGCCATCCCATTACTGGGTATATACCCAAAGGACTATAAATCATGCTGCTATAAAGACACATGCACACGTATGTTTATTGCGGCATTATTCACAATAGCAAAGACTTGGAACCAACTCAAATGTCCATCAATGATAGACTGGATTAAGAAAATGTGGCACATATACACCATGGAATACTATGCAGCCATAAAAAATGATGAGTTCATGTCCTTTGTAGGGACATGGATGAAATTGGAAATCATCATTCTCAGTAAACTATCGCAAGAACAAAAAACCAAACACCGCATATTCTCACTCATAGGTGGGAATTGAACAGTGGGAACACATGGACACAGGAAGGGGAACATCACACTTTGGGGACTGTTGTGGGGTGGGGGGAGAGGGGAGGGATAGCATTGGGAGATATACCTAATGCTAGATGACGAGTTGGTGGGTGCAGCGCACCAGCATGGCACATGTATACATATGTAACTAACCTGCACATTGCGCACATGTACCCTAAAACCTAAGGTATAATAATAATAAATAAATAAATGAATAAATAAATAAATAATTAAAAAAACTGACTTGATGGGCTTAAAATGTAATTTGTAGGACAACAATAGCACAAAAAAGGAGGAGACAATTGAGCTACACTGGAGCAAATTTTTTTCTTCACTAATTAAATTATAGTAGTATTAATCTGAATAGTTTGATTTAAATTAAAATATTAATTGTAATCTTCATGAAAACCACTAAGAAAATGACTCAAAAAATATAGTAAAAGAAACAATAAGGGAATTAAAATGGTATTAGAAAATATCTAACACAAAAGAAGGTAGTAGTAGTGCAGTAAAAAAGACATAAGACATATACACAACAAATATCTAAATCACACACTTAAATCCTCCTCCATAATTATATTGTAAATAAATGGATTAAACAACTACAATTACAAAGAGGGAATTGACAGAATATACAATCCAATCATATGCTTTCTACAAGAAAATACACTTTAGATTCAAAGACACAAATGTATTCAAAGTAAAAGGATGGAAAAACATATATCAAGCAAATAATAACCAAATCAGCACTAGAGTGACTATAGTATCAGGCAAAATTTACTTTCAGAAAAAAAAAGTATTACTTGATAATATTTTATATTGTTAAAAAGTCAATCCCTCAAGAAGACATAACAATTATAAACATATATGCATCTAACAATGGAGCCACAAAATACATGGAGCAAAAACTGAAAGAAGTAGAGGGAGAAATAGACAATTCAACAAGAATAATTTGAGACTTTGGTTCCAACTTTCAATAATGGATACAGCAACTAGGCAGAAGATCAGTAAGGAAATGTAAGACCTGGATAACACTATAAACCAACTGGACCTCACAGATATCTATAAACACTTTAATGAACAATAATAGAATATACATTCTCTTCAAGTGCATATGAAACATTTTCAAAAAGAGAATATATGTTAGACCATTTTTAAAAACAGCTTCAATAAGTGTTGTAGCTCCTTTAGAATTTGTCTAGCAGGCTTTATAGGTTTTGCCAGAAAATTTCCCACCAAAAAAAAAATTTCATTAAGTTTAAAGAAATTGAAATAACTGTGTTGTCCAATGACAATGTAATTAAATTAGAAATAAATAATACAGCAAATTTGGAAAATTCAAAAGTACATGGAAATTAAATAACATACTCCTAAATAATAATGAATCATAGAAGAAACCACAAGAGAAATTAGAATATTATTTGAGATAAATAAAGGTGCAAAATGACATACCAAAACTTATGTGATACAGCTAAATCAGTGCTTAGAGGGAAATTTATAGCCATCAATGCAAATGTTAAAAAAGAAAATCTCAAATAAAAAAGTTAACTATCCATAACAAGAAACTACAAAAAGAAAACTAAACCCAAAATAAGCAGAAGGCCAGAAATGACAATAAGAACAGAAATAATGAAGTAGCTGATATGGTTAAGCTTTGTGTCCCCACCCAAATCTCATCTTGAACTGTAATCCCCATAATTCCTACATGTCTAGGGAGATACCTGGTGGGAGGTGATTGGATCATGGAGGCAGCTTCCCCCATGTTGGTCTTGTGATAGTGAGTGAGTTCTCATGAGATATGATGGTTTTATGCGGGGCCCTTCCCACTTTGCTACTCACTCTTCTCTCTCCTGCTGCCTTGTGAAAAAGTATGTGTTTGCTTCCTCTTCTGCCATGATTGTAAGTTTCCTGAGGCCTCCCCAGCAATGTGGAAGTATAAGTCAATTAAACCTCTTTCCTTTATAAATTGCCCAATCTTGGGTGTGTATTTATAGCAGTGTGAAAATGGACTAATACAGTAAATTGGTACCGCAGAGAGTGGGGTACTACTATAAAGATACCCGAAAATGTGGAAGTGACTTTGGAACTAGGTAACAGGCAAAGGTTGCAACAGTTTGGAGGGCTCAGAAGAAAACAGGAAAATGTGGAAAAGTTTGGAACTTCCTAGAGACTTATTGAATGGCTTTGACCAAAATGCTGACAGTGATATGGACAATGAAGTCCAGGCTGAGGTGGTTTCACATAAGATAGTATAGTATTTGCATATAATCTACATACATCCTTTCATATATTTTCAATCATCTCTAGATTACTTATCATCTCTAGATTACTTACCTAATACAATGCCTGCATATTACTTCATTCTTGTGGATTCAATGTAGTACTCAGTTTGTGACAAATACAAGTTTTGCTCTTTGGAACTCTGTGAAATTTTTTTCCCAAATATTTTTGAATTGCAATTGCTTGAATTCATGGATGTGGAAATCATGGATACAGAGGGCCAACTATATCTGAGTTGTTTCTACTTTTTGGCTATTAGGAATAATCCGCTATGAACATTGTGTTATCACATGGATAGGTTTTAATTTCTCTTGGGTATATATCTAGAAGTGGAATTGTTGGGTTTGACAGTCTATGTTTACCTTTTGAGGCACACCTAAACAGTTTTTTTAAGTGCCTGAATTAGTTAAATTCACACTAACATTGTATGAGGGTTTTGATTTCTCCATGTCCTTATTATCACTTGTTATTTTCTATCTTTCTGCCTGTAGCCATCCTAGTGGGTGTGAAGTGGTATCTTGTGATCTTGATTTGCATTTTCCTAATCACTAATTGATATGGTTTGGCTCTGTGTTCCCACCCAAATCTCAACTTGTAGCTCCCATAATTCCCACATGTTGTGGGAGGAACCCAGTGGGAGATGACTGAATCATGGGGGCAGGTCTTTCCCATGCTGTTCTCGTGATAGTGAATGGGTCTCACAAGGTCTGATGGTTTTAAAAACAAGAGCTTCTCTGCACAACCTCTCTCTTTGCCTGCTACCATCAATGTAAGATGTGGCTTGCTCCTCCTTGCCTTCCACCATGATTGTGAGGCCTCCCCATCCATGTGGAACTATAAGTCCAAAACAACTTTCTTTTATAAATTGCCCAGTCTTGGGTATGTCTTTATCAGCAGCGTGAAAATGGAATAATACACTAATGATGTTGAGCATCTATTCATCTCCTTATTAGTTGTGTGTTAGCTTATTTGGTGACATGTCCATTCAGATCCTTTGCCTATTGTTAAATTGGATTGTCTTTTTACTAGTGAGTTATAAGTGTTACTTATATATTCTAATAGCCACACGGAGATGAGGAACTTGTTGGGAACTGGAATAAAGGTGATTTTGCTATGCTTTAGCAAAAAGACTGGTGGCATTTTACCCCTGCCCTAGAGATCTGTGGAACTTTGAACCTGAGAGAGATGATTTAGGGTTTCTGGTGGAAGAAATTTCTTTTCTTTTGTTTTGTTTTTTGTTTTTTTGTTTTTTTTTTTTTGAGACGGAGTCTCGTTCTGCTGTCCAGGCTGGAGTGCAGTGGCCCAATCTCGGCTCACTGCAAGCTCTGCCTCCCGGGTTCACGCCATTCTCCTGCCTCAGCCTCCTGAGTAGCTGGGACTACCTGCGCCCACCACCATGCCCGGCTAATTTTTTGTATTTTTAGTAGAGATGGGGTTTCACCATGTTAGCCAGGATGGTTTCGATCTCCTGACCTCGTGATCCACCCACCTCGGCCTCCCAAAGTGCTGGGATTACAGGCTCTGGTGGAAGAAATTTCTAAGCAGCAAAGCATTCAAGAAGTTTGCTGCAGGCATGGAGCCCTCATGGAGAACCTCTGCTGGGGCAGAAGGGAAATGTGGGGTCAGAGCCCTCACACAGTCTCTAGTGGGGCACCACCTAGTGGAGCTATGAGAAGAGGGCAACCGTCCTCCAGAAACCAGAATGGTAGATCCACTGACAGCTTGCACCATGCACCTGGAAAAGCCACATACACTCAACACCAGCCTGTGAATGAAGCCAGGAGGGGCGTTGTACCCTGAAAGCCACAGGGATGGAGCTGTCCAAGGCCATGGGAGCTCACTTCTTGCATCACTGTGCCCTGGATGTGAGACATGGAGTCAAAGGAGATGATTTTGGAACTTTAAAGTTTAATGACTGCCCTATTGGGTTTTGATATCTGTAGAGGGTCCAGGAACCAATACCCCAAGGATACCAACATAGGATTGTATCCATCAATTGATAAATAGATAAACAAAATGTGGTATGGTATATACATATAATCGAAATTATTCAGAAAATAAATAGAAATGAAGAAATACTGATACTTGCTAACATGGGTGAACCTTGAAAACATTATCCTAAGTGAAGAAGCCAGTCACAAAATGTCACAAATTGTGTGATTCCATTGATATAAAATGTGTAGAATAGGCAAATCCATAGAGACAGAAAAGTAGATTAGTAGGTGCCAGAGGCTGGGTGTTTAGATGGTGGTGATGGTTGTGAAGACACTAAATATGTGAATATATTAAAAAACACTGAATTAAATGCTTTAAAATGGTGAATTGTGGTACATAAATTATATTTCAATATAGCCACTAAAATAAAAAACCATTATGAATTTTTTATTAGTAGTTAAGTTCCATTTTACATTTTTAAAACACAAATAATAATACTAATTGTCCACCCAAGGCACTATATGTTGTTTCACTTCTCTTAAAAGAAGGAACAGGCTGGGCGCGGTGGCTCATGCCTGTAATCCCAGCACTTTGGAAGGCCGAGACAAGTGGATCATCAGGTCAGGAGATCGAGACCATCCTGGCTAACACGGTGAAACCTCGTCTCTACTAAAAAGAAAAAATACAAAAAAAAAAATTAGCCAGGGTGGTGGCGGGCGCCTGTAGTCCCAGCTACTCAGGAGGCTGAGGCAGGAGAATGGCGTGAACCCGGGAGGCGAAGCTTGCAGTGAGCAGAGACCACACCACTGCACTCCAACCTGGGCAACAGAGTGAGACTCCATCTCAAAAAAAAAAAAAAAAAGGAACAATCGATTAACAAAACAGGAAGTAATCTGGTGTAAATAAGTCCCATTTAGAGATGAGGTCTTGCTGCAACCATATAACAATCTCTCCGCTGTACTCTTGAGACAATAAAAAATGTATGTGCAAGGAAGGAACAATTTCCATATCAATGGTCTGCTTGGGTGTTCAAGGTTTGGAAGGGATCTTATGATTCATGATTCTTTGAAGTTAACTTTGGAAAATTCCAAAGAAATTAACTTTTCTTAAAAGTAAAGAGTAGTCCAGAAGCGGGGGCGCACGCATGTAATCCCAACACTTTGGAAGCCTGAGGCAGGAGGATCACTTGAGCCCAGGAGTTCAAGACCAGCCGGGGTAACAGGGCAAAATCCTGTGTACACCAAAAATACAAAAATTAGCCAGGCGTGGTGGCATGCACCTGTAGTCCCACCTATTTGGGAAGCCGAGGCAAGAGGATTGCTTGATCCCAGGAGTTTGAGGTTGCAGTGAGCTATGATCACGCTACTGTACTCCAGTCTCAGTAACAGAACAAGACCTTGTCTCAAAACAAATCAACAACAACAACAACAAAAAGGAATAATCTCACTAACCTGCTGTCCAAAAATTCTGAAAAATCATCCTGAAGTTCAGACTTGTGTAGAACTTCTCCAAGTAGATAGCCACTGGAAAATGCCTTTGCAAATGACTTGGGACCTGAGTTTCAAAACATTGAGATAAAAACCACGAATACAATGTTGCGCATAGAGCTAATGATCTCTTTAAATATACATACACTAAAAACCACACAATTTAATTGGAACTCAAAATGCCATGAATATATTTCTAGAAATATCTTTTAATAACCAAAGGAAAAGGTTGACATTTAACAGTAGATATTTTATAAAGATTCCCAAATAAATATAAATCAATAATTGATGAAATACAAAATTTTGAAGGAAAAGAAAGACAACGGGTAAAATTTTTTTAAAAAAATGCTACCAAAAAATTTATAAATAACATTAGATCTAAAAACTAGACTTAAAGATATTTTATAAAATTATACTCTAATACTTTAGTTACCCACACAACCTATGATGATAGCATATTTTGGCCAAGTGAGATGAAAGCTAACTTCTTTTAAACAAATACCTCATTTTAACCTGCAAAACAATGGAAAGCTTACTAAAGCCATTTGCACCTTCTTAAATAAAACCTCCTGAACATAATCAAACTTCTCCTTCATGGTTCAGAGGGGACACTATGGCCCAGTTATTGTCCCATGCAATTAAGGAGAGATAGCCCAGGGGAAAACTGACTTTAGAGCCAGAGATATCTGTGTTGGAATCTTGGCTCTGCTGCTTACTAGCTGTGTGACGTTGGGCAAGCTGCTTCATCTTCCTGAGTTTCAGCCTCATGTCTAGAACAAAGATAACCATATCTATATCTTATCTCAGAGAGCTATTTAATATTAATAGCTCTCTTTTGCAGCAGTGTTTGAGAATTGCTGGGTACCATGCCTGCCACATAGTAGGCACATAATTATAAGTGCAGAATTTTTTTTTTTTTTTATGGAGTCTCACTGTGTCACCCAGGCTGGAGTGCAGTGGCCTGATCTACAACCTCTGACTCCCGGGTTCAAGCGATTCTCCTGCCTCAGCCTCCCGAGTGGCTGGAATTACAGGCATATGCCACCACACCCAGCTAATTTTTGTATTTTTAGTAGAGAGGGGGGTTTCACCATGTTGCCCAGGTTGGTCTCTATCTTTTGACTTCATGATCCACCCGAATCGGCCTCCCAAAGTGCTGGGATTACAGGCATGAGCCACCACGCCCAGCCGAGAAAAAAAGTTTTTTAAGTGTTCAATAGGATTTGCTTTTTTAAAAAATGTTCTTAGTGTTGAGTTACTTGTATTTTTCTTATAAAGTAAAATATATAGAGTTACATGATATTTAAGGATTATATATAAAATAAATTATATTATCATAGGCCAAAACCATCATCTCTCAAATTACTTCAAAATCCTCCACAAATATTCAACATGCTTCCATCAGGTTAACATATAATATAACATCATATTATATTAAATATAATATTTTAACATCAGTTAAAATATTATATGTCATTGCAGTATCACAAATTCAGTTTTGCCAGATTGTTCTATTTTACCTGTCTGACTAATAATGAGGTGGCTAATTGACAGTGAAGAAATAACATTTCTTCATGATTTGTAGAAGTGATGCTTGGTTGTGTGGTTGTAGGAAGGTGAGCTAAGTTGCTCCATAACAGCCACTACGCAGTCCTCACTCCAAAGATTACACCCTATCATAATACTTTTTTGCATATCTGATACCAGACCACAGTTTTCTCTAAGACTTTCTTAATACCTGTTCTCAAAACCCTTTATACTCAGAGTAATACCTCAATCCTTAAGTTGAGTCAATACAATAATAAAGGTAGTTTAAAAAGATGTCAATGATTCCCACTGATTCTGTGTACTCAGGGTAAGCTCTTGAACTGCCTAGAATTAGAACCTATTAATTAGGTTACATAATTTTTATATGCAATAGAAAAAATAAAAGGTAAAAAACATTAAGGGGAAACAATACTTTTGTCTATGGATCACTTTAGCAACAAGTAAAGAAATGAAACCTTTATAAGCTCTAGGAAAATGAAAGCTTCCAATCACATAAACTTGTGTTCAGCTATAGTTCATGTGAGAACAGACACATTGCATCTATTCTTAGAGTCCACAGTCTGGCACCTATTAGTGGATTTTAGCAAGCTTTTCCACAAACAGACCAGTTTTATCATCATTTTAAAACTATTCAGGGCAGAATGATCTCACTCTAAACCCATGATCCATTCTTTCAGAGTTGATGGTTTGATGCCCTTCCTATCAGTCATATCTGTCCTTCCGAAGCTATGTCTTAATGTGAAACACTGAAGCAACTCTTGAGAAAATATACTTAGAGAACAGTATGTCCTAAAGCTTCCAGCAGGAGAATTTGAAATTCATGGCATACCTGAGCTTTATAACTCAGCTAGATCTATTGTACCGCCTGGAACACCTTACAGCACAAGTTAAGCTTGAGCTTCATAACCTAGGCACTGAATTTTTCTGACTTTAATGCAACACCACTTGAATATCATAATGCCTTTCGATGCTACTAAAATGAGGATTGGCTTGATCTTATACTAAATGTCATCTGTCATTCAGCAAGTGTCTTCTGGCTTCATACCTCAGTAGTCTTTAAAACAACTGCAATCCAAAGGGTTCCTTCTGCTCCAATGGGCAAAAGTGTGCCACCCCCTACTGTGTCACTGCAGCTTTCTCCTTCCCTTACAGACCCCAAAGCTCTCGTTGCCACCATGACCCTCAATGTGCCACCCAGGGTGCTCTAGCTGTGTCTTTCACCTCTTCTGTCTGTTGCTTTCTTCTGTCTGCCTCTTCCCTTCTCTCCTCCCTAGCCTATCCCTATTCTTCCCTTAGTTTTCTAAAGAGCCACTGGACGTAGAACCATTATTCATCCATTGATGTATCTGTGTCTTTCTATTCCTACGCCATCAGGGTATTGTCCCAGTTTTTGGCTTATTGCTTTCTGTTCAAGAGCTGTTGCTATGTTACCTTCAGGTAATCTCTTTCCCTTCCTGCCTCCCTCTGGGGTTTGCACTGTGCCTGTTGTTCACGTTGACTGAATGCTGAAAGTCTAGCCCAGGAATAACTGGGGAATACTAAATCCCTTTCCTTCATCTTCAATGTGGCTGACAAACGGTCTGTAGCAAACCATTTTCTACAAAAAGGTCACCAGAAAAATAAAATCATTACCCATTTCCTTTGAAATGGCATGGCATATTAATAAGGCAATTATGATATGGATAAAATAGAGGTGTTTATAGTATAAAGGTTAAAGAACGATAGTAAACACTTAATGTACTTCATTGTCAGAGTAATTTATAACAAATAAGCAGGTACCAAAATATCTGTCTGAAGCTTTTTATGCATAAGACACTTCAGATTTACCATGTGCCACATCAGCAGAAACTAGAACAATGAGTGACAAATACAGCAAATGATGAAAGCAATAAAGGGGAAACTTGGAGAAAAAAATTAAAAGAAAAAAGAACACATATAGGAAATTAGACAAACAAAGAAAAAGCTGAAGAAAAAGTGTATACACTAGGACTAATAGACTAAAACGTATAAAATAAGAAGACAGGGCCGGACACGGTGGCTCACACCTGTAATCTCAGCACTTTGGGAGGCTGAGGCAGGCAGATCACGAGGTCAGGAGTTCGAGACCAGCCTAGCCAATATGATGAAACCCTGTCTCTACTAAAAATACAAAAAGTAGCTGGGCATGGTGGCACATGCCTGTAGCCCCAGCTACTTGGGAGGCTGAGGCAGGGGAATTGCTTGAACCCAGGAGGCGGAGGTTGCAGTGAGTTGAGATTGCGCCACTGCACTCCAGCCTGATGACACAGCAAGACTCTGTCTCAAAAAATAAAAGAAGACATATAGGAAGCCAGAGAGAGAGAGAGAGAGAGTAAGCGAGAGGACAAAGGTGATAGGGAGAGAGAGAGACAGTGAGGAAAAAAGGAAAGGCAAGAAAAAGCTTATTTTTTTCTCTTTGGTTTGTCATGTTCTTCTTCCCACAAATGTCACTGAATACTATGACTAATTTCAGGACGCCCACCTCTATAAACTAATTTGCACTAACAATTGAAATTTTGTAGGGGGAAAAAGAGGCAGGTTGACTCCAGAACAAGGAACAATGAAGGAATATGATAAGTAAATAAACCATGAGAGCCCAGTGACAACCTTCATCCTAAACCCAAAATTACTTACATCTGGGATTAAAATTATTTAGCAGCAACTCAACCCTGCCTCTAATCTTCTCAACCCTGTCTCTAATCTTCCAAGCCACATGCCTGGTCCCCATCACTAAAGTTTCCTTTTCTAATAAATCTTTGATGCGGGCCTCTGTGATGGGTCTATGTTAGGCTGGGACAGCAGGTGAAATGATCTATGTGCCTTTCCATCAAAATGGCCCTTAGCCAGCTGGAGGAAGCACAGAAAGCCAACCACATTCCACATGGTGATAAAGAGAGCACAGGTTCTGGAGAAAGATTCTCTGTTAGACTTGTGGCTCATTTACAAGCTGCTTCACCTTGGGCAACTATGTAGCCATAGTTTCTCATCTGCAAAAATGAGAGAGTGATGGGCTCTACCTTATAAGAGTAGTTTTGAGAATTAAATCTTATATGTAAAATGCTTAGCATACTGCCCGGTCAGTAAAAGCTCAGTGATTATTTTTATTGTTATTATTACTGTGTTCTAATTTAAGAAGACAGGTCATATTAATTACACAAACTGTAAATAACAGATCCTTAATGATTACAGTACAAACATTCGTGTTTAAAACACAATTCAGTACTCAGGAAGCAAATATTTGGCAATTCCTGGCATTCATATACAGGTCCACTCTTTAGGCCTGATAGGCTATAACTCCCCAACTGGTCTGGGGAAGCACCTGTACTTAAACACAGTGTATTTCTACAGCAAAATATTTAAATAGTCACATTCAGTGAAATAAATAAGGACTAAACAGCCTTATGGCATTTCTGGTCAGGTTTTGCTGCCAAATGAATAATGTACAAAGTTGCAGTTTTCAGAGATTTTTGGATTCTAGAATTTTTTAGGTAAGGGACTGCAGACCCATACCATTTTATGCTCAGTGGCATTTACTTCTCCTTTACTCGAGTAGGAAAGATCAAGCCTGCACTATCAACTACATTTATAAAGGCAAGAAAATTTACTTTCATTTGAGATAAAAAAACAAAAACAAACAAACAAACAAACCCTGCTGAAGGCTTGGAACTGGCATGGCCCTATCAGGCTGTGGTGTTCCTAGAAACCGGCTGGGTGCTCACAGCTATGCCTTGGCATTCTCCAGCTGAACATAACCAATTTCACAGCACACCAACATCAGACTCTGTGACACTGATGGATCAAAAAAAAAAAAAAACAAAATCCCTCTGTAAACATGTCTGAGCTCAGACCAAAACAAGAATATTGTCCAAAACACAAAAATAACCAAGTATGTCCCTATTCTGGCCAATAAGAATGATTGCTGCTTCTCTACTAATTATAGCTTTGCTTTGATTATTTTTCTCACCTTCTAGATAAGATTTATTAAGATACCCAAATCATAAAATTGCCCATGCTTATGGACAGGATTTAATTCACAGCAAGGCACCACTTCCTGGAACCCTCCTCAAAAACACCTAACACAAGCCCAAGTCATTTCTAGCACCTTCTTACTGAGATGCCCCACAGTCCTCATGGTTCATGTTCTCTCTTGTTACAACAAATCTATAAATCTAACTTTGTTCAACTACAGATGTGTCCTATGATCTTTGGCAGGGGATACTGACGTTTTCTTTCCTTTGGTAAAAGAATAGGATGGTCAGTCTTCACAATTTTATCCTTTGAAGGCTTTATCATAATTGAGATTTACTATCTGAAACTAAATCTCAATTGCTACATTATAACCCTCTTTAATTGTGAAAATATTGAGCATCAGTCTTTTCTTGAAGCTCCATTTCTTAAAATTTTTGCTTTGATTTACACAATAGCCTTCTGCTACTAGACTTGCTGTATTAATTTTTAGTCAATGAAAGCCAAGTTTTAATCAAGAAAAATGCTGCGAGGCTAGCCAGGAAATAGCAAAATCTGTTGCTTTACGTCAGAAGCAATAGATTTTCTAATGATTCTGAGTGTTTAAGTATGAGAAAATGTGTAAGGTTTAGACTCTGGGTTTAAAGAAGACTAGAACTAAAAGGCAGTAGGCCCAGAATCTCCTGCTAACTTGCTACTACCTAGATGCATAATCCTAAACAATGCTCTTACCACATCTGATTAGATTTCCTCATCTGCTAAAGAAGAATTAAATGATGTCCAAGATTATTTTTCAGATCTAAAGTTATATGATTCCGTAATGTGGTAAGGTTACCACAATACATTATGAACTATTGCATAAAAATAAATATTCAATGGGATTTTTTTATATCTCTATCTTTTCTTAAAATAAAATATGATCCTTCTGAAAATATTAGGACAAAAGACCAAATCAACAAAGTGTCATTAATGCATGAGAGGATGCCCCTCAACTTTGGGACAAAGAGTAGAAAATATCACTTTCCAAAAACAAATGTTACTAAGATTTAACATAAAGTGACAAGATTAATCATCTATGGAAATCCACTTGGAAAAAACCCAAATCCAATTAACAAGGAGCATAGATTGTCTCTTAAAACTCACAAAAATATATCTATTTAATTTTTATATATATCATGTAAGCAATGATTAATATATCCCAATATATTAATTAACCTTATTTAAAATAGGAATATGCCTTAACAGTAGAATAATTCACAACTATTGTAATTTCAGAAGCTTTTGGTAGTAGAAGTCACATTGGAAAATACTATTGAACAGTGTGGCTTCCCTAAGTACTGTAGGCCAGAGGGGCAGGAATTCTGACTCTAATCTAATCTAATTTCACCTGTCACTGCCATCTAGATGAAATACCTCTAGATCAGAAAAAGTAAAACACGGCACATATTAGCTTTGACTGCCCCTCCAACAACTGAACCATTATTTAGCCTCACAAGGCAGCAAATGCACAGGCTTGGCATTCTCTCCTGTTTCTTTGTCCCAACAAGCAACTATGGGCTGGGCCACTTCTAAACAAACAATAATTCACTCAACTTTGCCACTTAACCATCTAGGAATTAGGTTATGCCCTATGATATTATAACATGCCTAGATGGCTGAATTTTTCTATTTCTTGTGACTTCAAATGAAAAATAATCCTTACAAAAAGAGCTCAAGTGAATACACTTGAGAGAGTTACTTAAACATATATATTCATGCCTAAGTTTAAAACTTTAATGTACAGTGCAGGACCTAAAAGCCTAAGTTCAAATTCTAGTTCTGCAACCTACTAGCTGTAAGACCTTGAACAAATTACTAAGCCCTCTCCTCCTCCTGACTCACCTGAACATCCAGGGCAATACCTCTTAGGGTTGTTTTTAAGATTAAATAAGAAAATCTATGTAAAGAGCTTAGAACAGGGTATGGTATACCCACATAAATGCTCAATAAGGGATAACTTTCATTATTTATTATTCTTTCATTTGTAGACTTCATTTGAACTCCATATAACTTTTCCACAAGCTCCCACAATACTTTATTATAATATGCTTACGACATTTCAACTAAAGTATTAAACCTCCTTTTCTTCTATTTTGTCATGTGATGTTTGGCTTCTTTTGATTTTTCATCTTTAATGCTATATTGAATTTTCCCTTCAAATTACAAAGTCAATATAAACAACAAGCCAGATAACAGAGATGTATAAATAAAAGCTACCAATCTCCCACTTCCCCAGGGTAATCCCTATAACACACTTGTTTATACCCTTCCACACTTTCCTCTACGCTTACGCAAACCATAATATGAAGACTCATGTGTAAGTCAATAGTCCAGTATATGTCTTTCCATAAACTTTTCTTCATGCTCATATAAATGTCCATATTCATAAGTGTGTGTTTCCCAATTGGTACAAATATATAATTATACTAGTCACAATAAGCTCTAACTTTTGGTTTTTACTTGACAAAAATACATAAATATCCTTTAAGCCAAAAGTTATAGCAGCTAACTCATTCTTTGTAATAACTGCATAACAATTCATAGTATGAATAAAGCACCATTTATCCAAGCATTACACTTTTGAAGGATACTCAGATTGTTTCCAATTTTTATTTTTGCCCCTGTAATTCATGTAGCAGTAAACATCTTTGTTCAAATATCCTTATATATTGGTGTTTTATTTTTATTTGATAGATGCTGAGAAGTATGATTTAGCATTTATGTCCAAAGTGCTATTTTAAATGCTTTACATTTAATATCCCATTTAATCTTGATACAACCAGATGAGGTATCATTATTATTGCTGTTTTTAAGTATGATGAAATTTAGGTAAATAACTTATCCAAAAGATTTCCAAGCAGTCTAACCTCCAAGTTCTTGCTCTTTACACTTCCCTTACCCAGAAATTGCCTAATTACTTTCCCCAGAGGTTGCACCCACTCACAGTCCTTCCATGATAGATTCTACAAACCATCCAAAGCCTTCCATTGTGCACCACAGAACAGTTTATCTAATGATGGGACAGCAGCAGCAGGAAATGTGCTTCCTTGAGTGCACAAATCCTAGCTTGTTGGCTTACAAACACAGTTAAGTGTGTTCCCAAAGACCTTTTACAATGTGGAATCTGGTTACCTCCTCGAGGACTCTCTTGCTCTATCTCTCTTACAGTAGTTGAGATTTAAAAATTAATACATTTTGCTAGTGAATGGAAAGCAGAATACTCCATTAGAACGGGGCGTCTCTGCTAGCTTCCAGATCTACACTTCAGGAGCAGAGATGCCAGGAATTTTCCATTCATAGCCTAAATGTTGTTAAAATTCTTACTTAGTCTTCAGCCCTTTTATGTTTACAGAATGAAGTCATTCTTCCTCCACCTCTCAAAACCAAAATTCCCAAAACTAATTAAAATTATAATGGCATCTACTGTTTTTATTTTATGTATCTTTATTAATTTCATTTATTTCTCCTAAAAGTATTTCAAAATGTTGCAACAGAGTTCTGGGGACTTCAGCAAAGGGTGTTTTTTTGTTTGTTTGTTTGTTTTTTGAGACAGAGTCTTGCTGCGTCGCCCAGGCTGGAGTGCAGTGGCGCGATCTCGGCTCACTGCAACCTCTGCCTCCTGGGTTCAAGCGATTCTCCTGCCTCAGCCTCCCAAGTAGCTGGGACTACAGGCACCTGCCACGACGCCCGGCTAATGTATTTTTAGCAGAGACAGGATTTCACTGTGTTGGCCAGGCTGGTCTCGAACTCCTGACCTCATGATCCGCCCACCTCGGCCTCCCAAAGGGCTGGGATTACAGGCGTGAGCCACCGCGCCCAGCATGGGTGTGGTTTTTACTAATAAAATAAATGAACTAAATTAAACTAAGCAATATGTAACTGCTTTTCTTTTAGAAGAGTACAACTTAAGGGCATGATATTTTATTTTGGCTCCTATGGTGAGACAGGAATAAGAAACAATAAATGCTAAATATTGTCCTCAGTCCATCATATTTTAGCAAATAAACAGTTGGAGACACAATGGGATAATCGTAGAATACCAGGAAAGAATTTATTGCTGTTCACAGGGAGTGTGTAGATGGTAATTTGACAAAGAAAGAGTCTGAGGTTTATGCCTCAAGAAATGCAACAGGAGATGCTCCGTGCTAAAGATCCTCATGCTGAGAGTATTAATAACTACTTTGCACCCACAGAAACACTACCAATCTAGCAACTTCTGTGGATAAGCTAAGGTTGAACTGGCACCACTGCCTCTCTGGTAGCAAGCTGGTGTTAAGCAAGTTCTTCTGGGAAAATGGACTGAAATGACTTGCCCTGAAAACCTCTTCCCTTAAGCAAAAAAAAAAAAAAAAAAAAAATACCAACTGAAAAATGAACTCCTACTGAAGAATTACAGGGCAGTCAAGGAAGCTGCCAGCATGTAAAATTGTCTCTGTGGTTGTCAGACTTGGAAACTTTGGGTGGCAACTTCATGGTTAGGAGAAAATTAGGTTGGTGAATAAGGTCAGCCTTGGGCAAGAGCCAGTAGTGACCAGAAATAGCTAGTTTGTGTTTTGGAGCTTAAAATTTACTAAAATTTGTAAATGTTAACATATTCTACATTAACTTATTTTACACCCACCCTCCCCTGCTGGTCAGTTAAGTATGGAAAGCATTATTAGGTCCATTTTATAGAGAAGGAAACACATTCAGAGAAGGTATTGTAACTTGTCCAGTGGCTCCATATTTCATCGACTAGCCACCACACCACGCTTCTGCTTCTGGTGATGTGAAGGAGGCATCGTTAGGGTCAGACTTACAAAGTCCAGCAAAGTTCCCTCTCCACAGAAGCAAAGGAGACCTTCCTAAACCCTCTGATTGCCTAGAACCACATCACAAAGTCAGAATGCCTGCGGGTTGGGCCCACCGTGACAAGGGTAACTCGAGAGCGGCACAGTGGGGACGTGACAAGGCCTTGCCCTGGCTGGGGTGAGCTGTAGGGAGGTGGTGGGAGGGACCTGGGGCACTGCCCAGCCGAGTTGCTCACTGTGGGATGCTGCCGGCTTCGCAGGTGCCCCACCTGCGCAGCTCGCGCCCCGCCCGCCACCTTCCCTGAGTGCGCTGCGCTGCGGGCTCTGCGCCCCGCTAGCCCCTCAGACGCTCGCCCCTGGCCGTGGTCACTCACTCACGGTCCGGGACACCTTCAACTCTTTGTTGAGCCACTGGCACAGGATCTCCGACATGGTTCAGCCGGTGCCTCAGACCGCAGGCGGGTGCTAAAAAACTCTCCAGGAACCAAGCCTGCCAGCCCGCGTCCTCCTGTTGCCAAGGGCAACCCTTTGCTAAGGAAGCGTATCCAGGCTGGAACTAGGCGAAAGGCCTTAGAGAAGAGGGGACGCTAGGGCTCAGCCGCAGAGGACAGAAAATCGTGTTCCGCCACCTGCTGGCGGGTAAGACCTGAGCGTGCGCCAGCGCAGGAGGAAGCAGTGGGGGCCTGTGAGAGAAGTTAGGGAGCAGTGGGTTTGAGAAGAGGCGAGGCCGGAACACTAAGGGACACAGCAGGAGCTTCTTAGGTGAGCAGAAAGTAAACCAGAGTCTCCGCAGGGCTCCGTGGCTCACGCAAATAATCCTACCACTTTGTGGAGGGGGTGGCGCTCGACCGAGCCTGGGAGTTCAAGACCAGCCTGGCAAGGTAGCAGAAACCGTTTTTTTCTATAAGAAATTAGGCGGCCGTGGTGGCGTGCGCCTGTGGTCCCAGCAGCTCAGGATGCTGACATGGAAGGATCCACCCAGGAGGCGGAGTTTACAGTGAACCGAGATAGAGCCACTGCACTCCAGCCTGGGCAACAAAATGAGACTCTGTCTCAAAAAAAAAGAAGAAAGACGAAAGAAGAACAAGAAGGAGAAGGAGAGGGAGAGGAAGATGAGGAGGAGAAGAGGAGGAACAGGAGGAAAAGAAGAAAGAAACAGAAGGAGAAGAAGGAGAAGGAGGAGAACAAGGAGAGATCAAAGAAGAGGAAGAAGAAGAAGAAAAAAGAAGTAGAGGAAGAAAAAGAAGAAGGGTATTTGGGGCATCCATCACCTTGAGTATTTATCATTATATACATTGGTAACATTTCAAATCTTCTTTTCTAGCTATTTTGAAATATACAATGTATCATTGCTAACTATAGTCACCCCGGTTGCTAGCTAATATTAGACCCTATTTCTTCCATCTAACTATAAGTTTGTACACATTCACCAACCTCTCTTCATTTCCCCTTCCCACCCTCGCATCCTTTCCAGCCTCTGGTACTCATAATTTTGTTCTCTATCTCCAGGAGATCAACTTTTTTAGCTACCACATGTGAGTAAGAACATGCAGTATTTGTCTGTCTGTTGCCTGGCCTATTTCATTGAACATAATGGCCTCCAGTTCATCCATGTTGCTGCAAATGACCTGTTTTCATTCTTTTCCATGGACAAATGGTATTCCATTATGTATATATACCATTCTTTCTTTTTCCATTTTTTTTGCTGATGGACACTTGGATTGATTCCATATCTTGGCTATTTTGAATAGTTCTGTGATAAACATGTGAGTGCAGGTATCCCTTTGATATACTGACTTCTTTTCCTTTGGAAAGATACCCTGTAGTGGGACTGCTGGATTTTATGGCAGTTCTGTTTTTAGTTTTTTGAGAAACCTCCATACTGCTTCCCATAGTGGTCATACTAATTTACATCCCCACCAACAGTATGAGTTCCCTTTTCTCCACATCCTCTCCAGCATCTGTTGTTTTTTGTCTTTTTAATAATAACCATTCTAACTGGGGTAAGATGATATTTTATTGTGGTTTCGATGATTAGTGATGATGAATTTTTTTCATATACCTGTTGGCCATTTGTACCTCTTCTTTTGAGAAATGTCTGTTGATGTCCTTTGCACACTTTTTAGTGGGATTGTTTGTTTTTTTAGTGTTGAGTGGTTTGAGTTTCTTGTATATTGTGGATATTAGTCCCTTGTCAGATGAATAGTTTGCAAATATTTTCTTCCATTCAATGGATTGTCTCTTCATTCCATTGATTGTTTCATGTATTGTACAGAAGCTTTTTAGTTTAATATAGCCCCCAGTTGTCTATTTTTGTTTTAGTTGTCTGTGCTTTTGAGGTCTTATCCATAACATTTTTGCCTAGGCCAACGTCTTGAAGTGTTTTCCCTATGTTTTCTTCTAGTAGTTTTATAGTTTTAGGTCTAACATTTAGGTCTTTCATCCGTCTTGAGTTGATATTTGTATGTGGTGAGAAATACTGTTCAGCTTTACTCTTCTGCATATGGATAGCCAATTTATCCAGCACCATTTATTGAAGCGGGTGTTCTTTCAACATAGTTCTTGGTGCCTCTGTTGAAAATCAGTTGGCTGTAAATATGTGGATTTATTTCTGGGTTCTCTATTCTGTTACATTGGTCTATGTGTTTATTTTTATATCACTACCAAGCTGTTTTGATTACTATAGCCTTGTAATGTAATTTGAAGTCAGATATTGTGCTGTTTCCAGCTTATGCTGTATTAATTACTGTAACCTTGTAATATAATTTAAAGTCAGATACTGTGCAGTTTCCAGCTTTGTTCTTTATGCTTAGGATTGCTTTGGCTATATGGGCTCTTTATTGGTTCCATATGAATTTTAGGATTGTTTTTTCTATTTCTGTGAAAATGATATTGGTATTTTTATAGGAATTGAATTGAATCTATAGATTGTCTTAGGCAATATGATCATTTTAATGATATTAATTTTTCCAATTCATGAACATGGGGTGTCTTTCTATTTGTTTGTGTCCTCTTCAATTTCTGTCATCAGTGTTTTGTAATTTTTCTTGTAGGGTCTTTCACTGCCTTGGTTAAATGTATTCCTAGGTATATATTTTTATTGTACTAATTGTAAATGAAATTGCTTTATTTATTTATTCATTCATTGGTAGAGATGAGTTCTCTCTATGTTGCACAGGCTAGTCTTGAACTCCTGGGCTCAAGCAATCCTCTGCCTTGGCCTCCTAAAGACTTGGGACTACAGGTTTGAGCCACTGCACCTGGCCTTCATTTGTTTTTCAGCTATTTCAGTATTAGTGTACAGAAATATGACTGATTTTTCTATGTTCATTTTGTATCCTGCTACTTTATTGAATTTGCTTATCAGCTGTAAGAGCTATTTGGTGGAGTTTTTAAATTTTTCTAAATATAAGATTATGTCATTTGCAAAAAGGGACTATCTTCCAATTTAAGTATGTTCTCTTTCTTTCTCTTGCCTACTTTATTTGGCTAGGACTTTCAGTACTCTCTTGAATAAGAGTAGTGAAAGTGGGCATCCTTGTCTTGTTCCAGTTTTTAGAGAAAAGGTTTTCAACTTTCTCCCATTCAATATGTTAGCTGTGGGCTTGTCATATATGGTCTTTATTATTTTGAGGTATGTTCTTTCTATGCCTAGTTTGTGGAGAGATTTTATCATGATGGAATGTTGAATTTCATTAAGTGCTTTTTCTGCATCTATTGAGATCATCACATGGTTTTCGTCCTTCATTCTGTTGGTGTGATGTATAACATTTATTGATGTGTGTATGTCAAACCATCCTTGCATCCCTGGTATAAATCTCCTTTAATCATTGTGTATTATCTTTTTGATGTGCTATTGAATTCAGTTTGCTAGTATTTTGTTAAGGATTCTTGCATCTATACTCATCAAGGATATTAGCCTATAGTTTCCTATTTGGGTTGCATTCTTATCTATTTTTGGCATCAGGGTAATACTGGCCTCAAAGAATGCATCAGGGAGAATTCACTCCTCCTCAATTATTTAAAGAATAGTTTGAGGAAGATTGGTATTAATTCTTTATGCATTTGGTATTATTCAGCAGTGAGTCCATCTGTCCTGTGCTTTTGTTTGTTGGGATAATTTTTGTTACTGATTCATTCTCTCTAGTTGTTATTGGTCTGTTCAGGTGTTGTATTTCTTCCTGATTCAATCTTGCTAGGTTGAGTGCTTCCAGAAATTTATCCGTTTCCCCTGAGTTTTCCAGTATGTTAGCATATCATTGTATATAATAGTCTCTGATAATCATTTATATTTCTGTGATATCAATTGTAATATCTCCATTTTCATTTGCTGATTTTATTTGGGTTTTCTCTCTCCTTTTATTTATTACTCTAGCTAGTGGTTTATCAATTTTGTTTATCTTTTCAAAGAACCAACTTATCATTTCATTGATCCTTTGTATTTCTTTTTTATTAAAGCCCCTATTTTGTTTAGTTCCACTCTGTTTATTATTTCTTGCCTTCTGCTAATTTTGGATTTGGTTTGTTCTTGCTTTTCTTGCTCCTTGAGGTGCATTGTTAAACTGTTTATTTGAAAATTTTCTACTTATCTGATGTGGGCATTTATTGCTATAAACTTTCTTATTAGTTCTGCTTTTGCTGTATCCCGCAGGTCTTGGTATGTAGTGTTTCCGTTTTCATTTGTTTCAAGAAATTTTTTAACCTCCATCTGAATTTTTTCATTAACCTGTGGAAGTTCAGGAGCATGTTATTTAATTTCTGTGTATTTATATGATTTATATGGTTCCCAAAGATTCTCTTCATATTGATGTCCATTTTTATTCCACTGTGGTCTGAGAAAATACTTAATATGGTTGCAATTTTTAAAAATTTGTTGAGACATGTTTAGTGGCCTAACATATCCTAGAAAATGTTCCATGTGCTGTTGGGAAAAAATATATATTCTGTGGTAGTTGAATACAAAGAGAGTCTTGATTGATGATTTTTTTGTTTGTTTTTTAAAGAAGCCATATTGAGGCTCTTGTTTTAATGGCAGCAGTTTTGTCATTGATTTACAAATAGTTTTAGTTGCTATATTATATGGGCTACCTTTGCATTAATAGAATGTATCTTAATCCTTTTATTCTCAGTCCTAGTATAGGACCTGACGTGCAGCTAGCATTCAATAATTTTTATTGGCAATAATTTTTATTGGCAATGGTGGCAGGACTAACAATTAGGATTATTAACATCTCTATATTGTTTTGAGAGGTGAAATTTTATTAAACTACTTTTCTAGCCAGTTTTACCTTTCAATTTTGACAAAAACTCATCCTTGGCATGCTGAAATCAGTTTTAGCAAAAATGTGGCTGGGTTCATTCAGCGAAAATCCCCAACCCTGGATATCTGATCAGATTGTAATCTCCCACCATTCCCAGGACTTATCACTCTGGCCTGCCTTCAGCAAGAAGAATCCTGTCAAGTCAGTCTAGCTAGAATCCCCCTGACCCTGATGTTTCCTTTTAGTAATTTTTTATCCACTGATCACCACCCTGTTCTTTGGCTATAAATCCCCACTTTTCTTTATATTTGGAGTTGAGCTTGATTTTTCTCCTCTATTGTAAAATCCCACTGCAGTGGTCCCTTGAATAAAGTCTTTCTTACCCTCTTTAACAAATATCAGAAAAATTTTTGTTTAACAATTTCTAAAGGTTTAGATGGAATAATAGAAAAAAGTATATATATATATATAAAATCTATGCCTTATTTTATATGTACAATAATATAGAAGTAATTGTATGTTGTAAATACAAGAAACTTCCTGCAATGGGACCTGGATACACCGAATTATGATTCTTTTCAACCATCGGCACAATAACAGTAATGTCCAACTAGACCAATCTCTCTTGAGATTGATCTGAAGTTAATCTCGGTGTCTTGAATAAAAACTTAGTACCATTACTAAGTACTTAGTACCATTTCATTCTTGGCTTTACTTCTAAACATCCCATCACATGAGTTTCCTTTGTATCTCTAATGTGTACACATTGTCATTTTGGTTTGACGGTTCTGTTTCAAATATGTTCTTATAGTAAACTTAAGTTTCTTCTCCAGAGAGCTGTCTGCCTTCCTAGATCCATTTTACAGAACTAATTGTATTTAGTAACAATATCTCAGGAAGTAGGAAGTCCAAGCAGGATATGATCTTATTCAGAGCGATTATCTTAACAACTTATGGAAAAACACGGATTATTTTGGTTGAGGCAAAACGGCCTAATCAACCCAATACAGCAGGCAAGGCTACAGTTGGAATTCTGAGAGAGCTTTATTGCCAACAGAATTGGAGCCTGATATGTTCAATGTGTTTCACTCTAGAGTTATTCAAATTAGAAAGATTATAAGATTCTACAAAGCCCCTATAGCCTGGAGAATATATGTCCTGCAACTGTGTCTACTGGAAGCACTGAATTTCCTGAGCACGCTTCTAAGGGGTGGATACACACTGTGCCGTGGCCTCTGAGGCAGTTCTGCTTGTTGTCATCCTAGTAGTATGTTTAAATTGATGACCAGAGCTAATTTAATAAGAGGTTCCCAGCTTTACTATTAGTCAGTAAGACCTGGGGGATTGAAGTTCATGATATCTAGGTTGCTGAGAAGATTGCTCTTTGGGAAGGGCATAGACAATAGAGCACCAAACTTCACAACAGCATTGGTAGAGAATGGCTGAGCTCATAAACACTGGTAGATATGTGTGGGCTATAATTCTTACATCAAAGTGAAATACTTCTGTGCCTATCTATAGGAATTGTTTGGTTGTTGTTTGTTGTTTGTATCAAAAGCTATTTGTGCTATTCATCTTTGGTATCCAGCTTGGAACAACATAGTCTGCCCATATGGTATTTTGGAAAAAGAGTGTCTATACAGGATTTGGATAAATGAAGATGCAGACACTTTACAAAAAGATAAAAGGCAAAGTCATTCATTTTACAAAAAATGCATGATACTCATTTCAGTTCACAAAACATCCAACTTGAAAATGATCTGACATTAAAATATCAATAAAAATGTGCTACCACTGAAATAGGTGCATTTTTCTATGTAAATTCATATTAACTTGAAATTGCTATTTTATTTATTTATTTATTTTTGAGACGGAGTCTTGCTCTGTTGCCAGGCTGGAGTGCAATGGTGCGATCTCAGCTCCCTGCAACCTCTGCCTACCAGGTTCAAGCGATTCTCCTGCCTCAGCCTCCCGGGTAGCTGGGACTACAGGCACATGCCACCACGCCCAGCTAATTTTTGTATTTTTAGTTGAGATGGGGTTTCACCATGTTGGCCAGGATGATCTTGATCTCTTGACCTCATGTCCGCCCACCTCGGCCTCCCAAAGTGTTGGGGTTACAGGTGTCAGCCACCACGCCCAGCCAAGTTTAAGATTAAACCTGTTGTGTGTGCCCATTAAACTCCCAGCTCTGGACAAGGTTTCTAGCACTGCCCATGTTAGTATTTAGAATTATTAAATGACATGTTCGTTCTCCCATAAGGAATCAGCTGGAAGAGATTAAAGAAACTGACAGTTTTCTTTCTCTTCCTGAGATGGCTTTCTTGTGGTTTTTAATAAAATATTTTAGAATATTTGGCCCCTTCACCTGATAGTAACTACCACAGCATTCGTAAAACTAAAAGCTTTCTTTTTTAAAGCATCACCTGTCATTTTAATTATAAATCTTTATTTCTTTTTTGTAAATACTCAAGTAGAAATTATAGTTATTTTGAGACCACAAGTTGGATTGGAAATGTATGCTGTATAATAAAATGCAATTCATTAAAAATATACCTAATTCTTTAAAAAATTAATAATTATTATTAATTATTATAACATTTTTTACACCAATGGAACAATCAACACAAGATTTCCACAATCAAATGTTTGGGGGGTTTTCTCCACATACCAAGCAGTGGACAGCAGCTGGGTGTCCTCTAATTCCATTCAATTCTGGTGGTGTCTTCCTGGAGATAGCCTTAGATCTCACAGGTTGAGGGCTCATTCCCACAAGAATGCCTCCCCTTCGGATACCAGTACTGAGTCTAAGCCTCTGGAACTTCAGACTGAGCAGTTTCAAGCTGGGCTTCTCATGGCCTCCCTCTTTGGGCTTGATTAATTTGCTAGAGTGGCTCAGAGAACGTTTACTTAGGTTTACTTGTTTATTATAAAGGGTACTATATTACAAAGGATACAGGTGAAGAGTTGAGTAGGGCAAGGCATATGAGAAGGGGTGCAGAGCTTCCATGCCTTCCACAGGTACACCACCATCCAGGAAACTCTACATGTTTAGCTATATGGAAACTCTCCTAACCCTGTCCTCTTGGGCCTTTTATGCCATTGGATAGGCATGATTGGGAACCATATAGAAATGTGATTGAACAAAAAGAGTATAATTTCAACCCAGAAGGGCATGTCTGTTCAGATTCTTCTTGGCCTCTCTGTTCAGCATTCCTTCCTCCGTGGTATGAGAGTCTTATGACCCATAGTCAGATTAGAGTCCTGCCTTGGGCGGGTGAAAGGAGAGGAGGAGAAGGTAAGAGAGGGAGAGATTCTATTTACTTTAACAAGGGTTGTGGAGTCACAAGCCAGGAACTGTGGTTGAAAACCAATATATGTAAATTATAATATCACACTTTACCTTCTAGTATGTCCTGTGCAATGGTTCCAGTTTATATTCCTAAAGCCCTGCGCTAGTCCTTACCCAGATACTTCCATGAAATCCACTGGAGCAGTGTTTACCTACTGAGGGGCTTAGCCTCGTAAAAGTTAGTGTAATTCCTTCAGTGAGTCATGCCAGAATCCTTCACAAATGAAGCAATGTAGAATGAAATTAAGTAAAAAATATCAAAGGGCATTTCAGATAGTAAGGGTAAATGCGTATGTGGAGTTTTTTGGAAACAAGTTTGCCTTAGTTATGTTTGTACATATTTGTGTGTGTGTGTGTGTGTGTGTGTGTGTGTGTGTGATTAAAGGGTGGACGTGTGTATGTGGTTTGCATATGGGGAAAAGTATTTTCTTCCTGTGGGTCATCGCCAATAAAATTTGCAAGCCACTGTTGGAGGATAAAGACCCCATTGAAAGTAATCCATGATCTAGCCTCAATTCAGCCTTAACTATAAGCCACAAACTCATTTACACATCCTGTTCACATTCCTTTCTCAGGTCCCAACTTTCCCATCTGAACACCTGTCTTTCGTCCTCCCTCTGCAAAAAAGACATCTGAATACATGGATGGCTTTTCATTTTCACATACCCAGAACCTAGAACAGTACCTGTCCAAATGCTCACTCAGTAAATGATACAGCATGAATCCGTGCATACCAACAGGACTTTTAACATACACCACTCACTTTAACATCTATGTATTATGTTGTACAATTTCTTGTTTGTGTGTGTGTGTTATTGGATAATTCCAGTCCTTTGTACTTAGAACAATGAGGATCACAAAAAGACATGTGAACATGGAAACTGCTTTTTTTCTTTTTTATTGTTTTTGAGATGGAGTCTTGCTTTGTCACCCAGGCTGGAGTGCAGTGGCATGATCTCTGGTCACTGCAACCTCTGCCTCCTGGGTTCAAGCCATTCTCCTGCCTCAGCCTCCCAAGTAGTTGGGATTACAGGTGCCTGTCAGCATGCCTGGCTAATTTTTTTTATTTTTAGTAAAGACGGGGGTGTCACCATGTTGTCCACACTGGGGTCAAACTCCTGACCTCAGATGATCCACCAGCCTTGGCCTCACAAAGTGCTGGGATTACAGATGTGAGTCACCATGCCCAACCAGAACCTGCTTTTTTTCATGTTCTACTTTCAGTTATGCCATGATGAAATAAGGTATATTAGACTTCCCATCCTACCATGATTAACTATAAAACAGAAAAAGTATGTAAAGCAACTACAAGTAGTGCACAAATATGTCAGCTTTCTTCTTGGGGAAGTGTTTTGTCTGCGGCTTAAAGAAGTAGATACAAAGCAGAGAGCAAAGATCTTTCTGGGTGGAGGAAATAAAGATTGGAATCTTTGAGTTCTGAAGTTCCTTCTACTTGTTCAATTCTACTGTTGAAACTTTCCAGTCTATTTTGCATTTCTCTAACTGTATCTTTCATTTCCAGAAGTTGTGATTGTTTTTAATTTTTGATATCAATTTCTCTGGAGAATTTTTCTTCCATATCCTGATTTTTTTTAAATTTTTTAAGTTGGTTTTCACCTTTCTTTGATATCCCCTTGAGTAGCTTAATAATCAACCTTCTGAATCCTTTATCTGTCAATTCAGAGATCTTCTTGGTTTGGATCCATTGCTGGGGAGCTAGTGTGATCATTTAGGGGTGTTATAGAACCCTGTTTTGTCATGTTACCAGAATTATTTTTCTGGTTCTTTCTCATTTGGACAGACTATTTCAGTGGAAATGTCTGAAACTCAAGCCCTGCTGTTCAGATTCTTTTGTTTTACAGGGTGATTTCTTGATGTAGTGCTCTTCCCTTCCCCTAGGGATGGGGCTTCCTGAGAGCTGAACTGCTGTAATTGTTATTGCTCTTCTGGATCTAGCCACCAACCTGGACTCCCAGGCTCCCCTTGTTGATGGTGGGGACTGTCTGCAAAGTGTCCTGTGATGTAATCTGTCTTCAGGTCTCACAGCCTGGATACCAGCAACTGCTCTGGTGGAGGCTGCAGGGGAGTGAAGTAGACTCTGAGAGTCTATGGTTTTTGTAGTAGCCATTTTCACGCTGTTGATAGACATACCCAAGACTGGGCAATTTACAAAAGAAAGAGGTTTAATGGACTTACGTTCCACATGGCTGAGGAGGCCTCACAATCATGGTGGAAGGTGAAAGTCACATCTCACATGGTGGCAGACAAGATAAAATGGCTTGTACAGGGAAATTACACTATATAAAACCAACAGATCTTGTGAGACTTATCCACTATCATGAGAAAAGCACAGGAAAGACCTGCCCCATTATTCAATTACCTCCCACCAGGTCCCTCCCACGACAAGGTGGAATTCAAGATGAGATTTGGGTGGGGACATAGCCAAACCATGTCAGTTGTAGATATGTTTTGTGTTCTGGCTTTCTCTAATGCTGGTTATGTGAGCAGTGAAGTTGTCATGTGGGCATACTCAGGACTTCTGGTTAGCCGAGATGTTGCAAGCAGTAGAATTAGCTGTTGTTTCCTTCTTCCTGGGATCATGGTTATTCTGTAATGAGTTTCTGTAATGTTCTGAGTTGGTTTGCCTCCAGCCAGGAGGTGGCACTTTCAAGAGAGCACACCAGCTGCAATAGTAGCAGGGATATCTAAACTTGCCCTAAGGTGGCCAGGGTAAGTATTTTGGTTTCTCAGGCAATAGGTGGGGCTATAAGCCTCCCAAAATTTCTGTCTTTTGTGTTCAGCTACCAGGGTGGATAAAGAAATACCATCAGGTGGGGGCAGTGTTGGGAGGGTCTGGCCTCAGATTCTCCTTGGGCAGGGCTTGCTGTGGCCACTGAGGGCGATGGGGGAGGTGGTTCTCAGGTTGATGGGGTTATTTTCCAGAGGGGATTATGGCTGCCTCTGCTATGTTATATAGTTCACCAGGGAAGTGGGGGATAGCTGGTAGTGAGAGGCCTCACCTAGGTCCCAGGCAGTTGGCAAGGCTCATGTCACTCTTGCAGTGCCCTGCTGAGACCTTGCCCCAGACCCTGAGCTTCCCCACTGAGAAAGCAAGCACAGCTTCCAAACATCGCCCGTCCCCATCTGCCCACACTGTCAGTGGTGGCTCCTGCACTTCTGTCTGCAGCAGTTCATCTTTGACCTTCAGATTCTGCTCAAGAAAATTTGTACCCTGTCAAAACTATTACTAATTTCAGTTGGAAGCTTCTTTCATCCTGCAACTCCTCCCTAATTTTGCTGGCTGTCTCCCTCTAGGGCCCCTGTGAGATACAGTCAGGGATGGCTTCCCTGGGCTCAGGCTGGAGACTGGGAGCACCTACAAGGATCTTTCCACTGCTGTTTCTACTTTCATATTTTGCACGGCTCTCTAAATCTGTTTCAGCTCTAAGTAAGGTTAAATCCTTCTCCCATAATCTGGATTTTCAGATTCCCCAGTGGGGATGTGTGTTCAGTGGCAGATTTCCCCCTCTCACTTTGGGAACTCAGTTTTTTGTCTGTCTCACAGAATTTGCAACAGCATGCCACTTCCTTCAAAGGATCTATGAATTATTTTGGTTTTCCTGGTATGTTCCTGCAGAGGTTCTTGGAGCAAAAGTTCATAGTGCAAGTCTCCACACACTGTTCTGCCCATCCAAGTGGCAGCTGCACATTAACCCTGTGTCCTATCTGCCATCTTGTCCTCAATTTCTAATATTAAAATTATATGATTATCAGAGATCCTAACACTTAACTCTCAGTACTTGATATGCTAAGTAAACAAAGCCTTTATTAAGGACATGGAAAACTTAAGAAAACACTATATCAGCGATATTAACACAATGAATATTTATAAAACACTATACCCAACAATATATATTCAAGTATACATGGAACATTCTTAAAGAAAGAATATATTTTAGGTGACACAATAAATCTCAAAAAATGTAAAGCAATTGAAATCATGTAGAGTGGGTTCTCTGATCAAAAGGGAGTTAAATTAAAATGAAAATAGAAATATATCTGGAAAATTCCAAAATACTTTTACATTAAGCCATACACCCTTAAATAACCTATAAGGCAAAGATGAAATCACTAGTAAAATTAGAAAAATTTTAAGTTAAATGATAATAAAAATATATCAAAGCAAAATTTGTCAGAAACCATTTAAACCATTGATATGGTTAGGCTTTGTGTCCCTACCCAAATATCATCTTGAATTGTAATTTCATAATCCCCATAATCCCCAGGTGTCAAGGAAGAGACCAGGTGGAGGTAATTGAATCATGGAGGTGGTTTCCCCCATGCTGTTCTCAAGATAGTGAGTGAGTTCTTATGAGATCTAATGGTTTTATAAGGGGCTTTTTCCCCTTCGCTCAGCGCTTCTCCTTCCTGCTGCCTTGTGAAGAAGGTCCGTGCTTCCCCTTTGCCTTCTGCCATGATTGTAAGTTTCCTGAGGCCTCCCCAGCCATGCTGAATTGTGAGTCAATTAAACCTCTTTCCTTTATAAATTACCCAGTCTCAGACAGTTCTTTATAGCAGTATGAAAATAGATTAATACAGCCATGTTGAGAAGGAAATTTATTATTTCAAATTGTATATGAAAAAAGAATAAAGGTATAAAATCAATGATATCAGCCTTCAATTTAAGCAGCTAAAAATAAAAAGCAAATTAAACACAAAGTAAGTAGCATGAAGAAAACAAAGAAAAGTGTAAATCAAGGAAATTGATCAAAGAAACCCAATAGAAACAATTTTAAAACTCAAATGTCATTATTTGAAAAGATAAAATCCTAACTATACTTATAAAGAAAATAAGACACAAGTTACTAGTGATACGAATGTAGAGAAGACATCATTACAGCTCCTTCAGACATTGAAAGCAAAAATAAAACCTTTTGAAAACTTTTATATCAATAAATTTAATGATGTAAATAAATTTCTTGAACGTTACAAATGACCAAAGCTCCTTCAAGATGAAATAGATGAGTCCTTCCTCATACTATTTTCTAACCTCCCAGATTCTTCTAATAATTTTTTTCCACTATATCTTTCTTTAGTTAAGATAACCAGATCTGTAATAGTGTTCCAGGCAGATGCGCCTATAAAGCCCTCCATAAATATGTATCTGCTGGCTGTCTTAGATCCTTTCAAAACAAGGCTCACAAAGCTGGACCAGATTCCTCAAGCCACGCTCATGTTTCACTCATTGAAGTGTCCTCAATGCATAGTTTAGTAAGCACTTAATTGTAGATCATCAAACCATTTAGTAAACTTTTCAGGCATCTGAAGCAGCCCCTTAGGAAAATCAACAATCTCTCAAGCTCAGAAGTCTTATCTTTACTTCCTCTGTAGCCTTCACAGCCTTGATCACAGTGCACATCACAACTCTAAAGGTTCCATAGGATCATTGGCCCTGCCCCTTCCCACACATCACCCACTTGGAGAAGCAGCAGCTATTGGAGGCTGGCTGTTGAACTACACAATAGTACAAGTAGAGCTAGGGAATATATAGAAGTTTAGGCTGATTCTTGGATGGCCATAAACCACGTAAGATAAAAGTTACTTTTTATTTTTCTCCCTACTATAAGTCTATTTTGTCAACATTCAAGTATTCCTCCTACTGTAAGTCTATTTTGTCAACATTCAAGTATTCCTTCTGAGAGAGAAAAAGTATCTGATTAATGAAGAGTCCCAGGTGTGTTTTACTTAACTCAAATTTTACTGAATGCTAAAACTTACAGTAGAGGAATACAGGTATACCTGCTTATGGTGCTTTGCTTTATTGTGCTTTGCAGATATTGCATTTTTCACCAGTTGAAGGTTTGTGGCAAACCTGCGCTGAGCAAAGTCTACAGGTACTATTTTTTCAACAGCACATGTTTACATTGTGTGTCTGTGTCACATTGTGGTAATTCTCACAACATTTCAAACTTTATTATTATTAGTGTGATATCTCTTTTGGTGAACTGTAATCAGGGATTTTTGATGTTACCATTGTAATTATATTGGGGCACACAAACCACACCCATGTAAGACGGTAGACTTAATTGATAAATGTTGTGTGTGTTTTCCACAGGTCAGTTTTTTCTCAATTTCTCTCCCTCATCTTAGGCCTCCCTATTCCCTGAGACACAATAATGTTAAAATTAGGCCAATTAAGAACCCTACAATTACTCGTAAGTGTTCAAATTAAAAGGAGTCAAATAAAAGGAGGAGACACACTCTCATTTTAAGTCGAAAGCTAGAAATGATTAACCTTAGTGAGAAGGACATATCTAAAGCTGAGGTGGGCAGAAATCTAGGTCTCTTGTTGTCAGTTAGCCAAGTTGTAAATGTAAAGGAAAAGTTCTTGAAGGAAATTAAAAGGGCTACACCACGTGAACCCGGGAGGCGGAGCTTGCAGTGAGCCGAGATCGAGCCACTGCACTCCAGCCTGGGTGACAGAGCGAGACTCCGTCTCAAAAAAAAAAAAAAAAAAAGAAATACATTTTGTAAGGTGAATGTTTATACACTGATGGTAGAATGTAAACTAGTACAACTTCTATGGAAAGCAATATGGAGATTTGTTAAAGAACTAACAGTAGATATACCATTTGATCCAGCAATCCCACTACTAGGTATCTACCCAAAGGAAAAGAAGTCATATCAAAAAGACACCTGCACACATATTTTTATTGCAACACAGTTCATAATTGCAAAGATATGGAAACAATCTAAATGCCCATTGACTAATGAGTGAGAATGTATATATGCACCATGGAATACCTACTCAGCCATAAAAAAGAACAAAATAATGTATTTTGCAGCAACTTTGATGCAGCTGAGGCCATTATTCTAAGTGAAGTAACTCAGAAAACCAAATACCATCTGATCTCACTTAAGTGAGGGCTAGGCTATGGGTATGCAAAGGCATACAGAGTGCTATAATGGACTTTAGAGACTCAGAATGGGGAGGGTGGAAGCAGGGTGAGAGATAAAAACTACTTATTGAGTACAATGTACACTACTCTGGTGAAGAGTGCACTAAAATCCCAGATTTCACCACTGTACAAGTCATTCATGTCACCAAAACCCACTTGTACCCCAAAAGCTATTGAAATAAAAAAAGTTTTAAAATAAGTACATTTTGTAAGGCTAAAGCTATTATAGATAGCGATTCCTGTGATGGATCTGGACAAAGTAAATTGAAAGCCTTCTGGAAAGGATTTACCATTCTAGATGCCATTCAGAACTTTCATGATTCATGGGAGGAGGTCAAAATATCAACATTAACAAGAGCTTGGAAAAAGTTGATTCCAACGTTCATGGATGATTTTGAGCTGTTCAAGACTTCAGTGGAGGAAGTAACTAAAGATGTGGTGGAAATAGCAAAAGAGCTAGAATTAGAAGTGGATCCTAAAGATGCGAATGAATTGCTGCAATCTCATGATAAATCTTGAACGAATGAGAAGCTTCTTCTTGTGGATGAGCAAAGAAAATGTTTCTTAAAACAGAATCTACTTCTGGTGAAGATGCTGTGAATGTTATTGAAATGACAACAGAGGATTTTGTTTAGAATATTGCATCAACTTACTTGATGAAGCAGTGGCAAGGTTTGAGAGGATTGACTCCAATTTTGAAAGAATTTCTGCCATGGGTAGAATGTCATCAAAGACCACATGTTACAGAGAAATCATTCATGAAAGGAAGACTTAATTGATGCAGCAAACTTCATTGTCATCTTATTTCAAGAAATTGCCACAGCCACCTCAACCTTCAGCAAGCAACACCCTGATCAGTCAGCAGCCAACAACACTGAGGCAAGACTTTACACCAGCAAAAAGATTATGAGTCACTGAAGGCTCAGATGATTGTTAGCATTTTTTAGCAAGATAAATTTTAAATTAAGGAATGGATATATTGTTTTAGACATACTGCTATTGCACACTTAATAGTAGACTACAGCATAGGATAAACACTACTTTTATGTGCACTAGGAAACCAAAAAACCATGTAACTCACTTTGCAACATTCGCTTTATTGTGATGGTCTGGAGTCAAACTCACAATGTCTCTGAAGTATGTCTGTACTAAATCGATCAACTGGTTTTAGAAACATTTTTGAAAGATTTCTCAACTATGCAATCCACAACTGTGTTCATTTTCTGTGTGTATTCTCCAAAATGTGCATTTCTATTTTAACATTTACAGTGACATTTTGAATTGTTATCTCTGCAATGTTTCAGAGTTTTGTCTTCTTAATACAAACTTAGATGTTCATTTTTAAGGTTAATATAACCACTAGAGAATGGCAGGTTTTTGCTCCACTGGAGTGCTTACCGGAAATGTAACGAACTTTTGATATGTTAGATTCAGTTTAAACTGTCATTGGTCTTTTGAACTTCATCTGTTC
This sequence comes from Pongo pygmaeus, assembly GCF_028885625.2. NCBI lineage: Eukaryota > Metazoa > Chordata > Mammalia > Primates > Hominidae > Pongo > Pongo pygmaeus. Next base: position 35,710,786 of record NC_072377.2, on the reverse strand, counting down.
ACATTTAAAATTTTTTATCGGCACCATTTTAAACATGTAATCAAAATATTTACCATTTCATAATCATTTTACTGGATTACTAAAAAGTCTATACCATAATCATAATTCATGTAGTATTTTCATTTCAGTGAAAATCACATTACCAATTTTGTAAGAAATATGAAATTAGAGGTAAAAAAATTTGATATCTTAGCAGAATTTCAGTCATGTATATCCTCCATGAAATAAGCTAAAACTACACTATAGTTACAATCTCTCTTGATTAACTTTTTAGCTTCTATGGGGGTGGGAGGAGGAGCTTCTCTGAATGGCCAAAGCAAGATTATAAAGTTGAATTTCTATGAAATGGCTTCTAAAACCAGAGTGAAGGGAGTGTGTGTCCCATGTTGGGCAGCAATTTTTCTAGACTCCTGGATTTTACCAGCTAGTAATATTCCAAAAGCAAATTTGATGTCAATTAAGGTTGCAAATTTTCTTTTTTGTTCTTGTAAGTAAGAACATACAAACAAACACTGTTATCTTCTCTAGCTATTATTTCACATAAGAAAATAAAATTACACCGAAAGAAGTAGGAAGCCCTAATTTTGAGAATGAAGGACATTTCTTGAAACCAAAGAATAGGCTATGTGAAAAACCTACATTTTATCATGACAGTCTTGTACATGTCTTCATAGATGAAACTCATTGTTGCCAAACTCTGTTTTAAAACGTGAAACCTAGGCAGCACTACTTGGATATGGATTCCCAGTCTGCATGGTGTTTACAACCCTTCATTGCAATGTTGGAGAGCTAGATGTGTGTGTGTGTGTGCACGCGCACACGTGTGCACATTCTGAATACAAAGAATCTGTGGTTGCCCATTTTTGGTGGATATCATCTATCTATGTCCTCTAAGAAGAAATACAGAGTTAGTTGTTAGAGGATTTTAAGGCCTCCATGGAGATTACAAATGTTAAGTGAATTTGAAGATCTTTTATAGAAAGCGTAGAATCGATGCCCACAAACTTTATCTAGGAAATTCCACAGTTTAGGAGAGCATTGTCCTTACTATGTCAAATCCTCAAGGAGGAAAACATTTGCCTTTGAATTATGTACCTCCTAAGAGACTGCTGAATTCATGTAATACTAATGTAGACATTTCAATCATGCTATTTTGAATGGTATCAGTAAGCCAAATCCGAAGTAAGTCCTATATTTTCTTGTGGCTTCTGGTAGTTTCTATTCTACATTTTTAAGTATCTTACTTGAGCGTGTTACTGAATTATCAAATCCTCTAAACGTTTGAGAAGACTAGATCAAGCTGTATCAAAAAGAGATGCAGACATTTAAATGAAGCATGAAGTTAACTTCCATTTTCTTACTTAGTTATTATCTACTCTATTTCACCAAGTTGATAACAGGTCTGCACAAGTTTTCATTCTAAAACACCCAGATGTGAGAAAGGCAACCTACGATGAAATTATAATAAAAACACATCTATATTTGTTAAGACATTTGATACAGTTGTACCTAATCATTTTTGAAAAGTAGAACTCAATGTTCAAGTACTATTAATTTGATATCTCTGCCAGATGGATCTCATTTCAGATTAAATTCCTGCTAAGCTCACCAAATAATTTCTATTAAAGTCACTTGGGGAATCTTCAAAGACAGGGTAAGATTTTAATAGCTCCTAGGAAATTAATGATTGTAATGTATGCTAAAATAGTGATGATGTGACGACCAATAATTATATTAACTCCTGTTACTTTGAAAGTACCTTTACGTCATCAGTCAAGGTAGAATTTTTATTCCGACAAAAGGTTTATGAGGACAAGTCTGCTGGGTATGAATACACATAATTTGTCAGTCGAAAGGTGGAAATATTCTGTATTAGGAAGTCAAGTCCAAAGAAAAATCTGTATTTGCTTTTCCATACTAGCTACTAGACATTTCCATACCATATTCTTTGATATATGAATATAAATGTTTGTGTGCATCTGTGTGTATAAAACTGCACACAAAGTGGAAAAGAGGAAATCACTCTGTTTACTTGTAGTGCAGGTGGAAAATGCATGAGTATTTAAAAGGACAGTTGCTTATAAACAGAATGGGCCACCATTATGTAAAAAATCTTTGAAAATAGAAACCCAATGCTTATCAATTCATTGTAAAAGCTGCTTTTCTTTGAGTCTTCAAAGTTTTTGGAAATGAGGAGCCCCCTATTACCATGATGATCATCAGAGACTGAAGGGATCACACCTCACACTTTATTTCAATTACACCAAGTTACCTGTTAACATCTTAGGAGAAGTCAGCAGGTAGGGGGTGCAGGAACTCGTAGATCGAAGAGCCAAGCATAGTGAAAGAGACAGTGATTCCAGAAACGGGAAATAAAAGGGGGGCTGATAAGGGAGGTGGGGAGGGGACAAACTTTCATTCCTTTCAAAATTTACATGAGGTTAAGTCTGACTTTTAGGGTGCAATCTGGGGCAAGGGTAGAGTAAGTCCTCATTTAACATTGTATTGGAAATTGCAACTTTAATCAAAATGACATATAATGAAATCAATTTTAGTAGGCTAATTGATATAACTAAGAGTTAGGTTCTTATGGCATATTTCTGGTAACAAATCATCATCAAAATTCTAAATAAAGACCAAAATACTTCTAATATTAAACACTAAAATACTCGTGAGCTTCATATGTTTAAGAAAGATTAATAAAAACAAGTAAGATTATTATTTACCCACTTATGCTGGTTCAAGGAGACAGCTGGCCAGAGTGTCTCTTAGAAACTCAGGGTGTCAGACAGGAACCAGCCCTGGACAGGATTGCCATTCCATTGCAAGATGCCCTCATACACACCTCCACTCACTCAGACTGGGACCAGGTAGCCATGCCAGGTCACCCCACGTGCACAGCTTTGGGATGTAGGGGGAAACTGGAGTACCTACAGAAAACCCATGCAGACATGGGGAGACCACACACACTGCATACACACAGTGGCCCCAGCCAGGAATCCATTTTTTTTTCTTCTCAATGTCATAAAGAAATGACGCTGAATAAATTCATGTTATTCAAAGACCTGCTGTATTACAGAAAAGTCAAAGAAGTTCTAAAGAAGATATAATATTAGGACTCCCATAATTGCTATTTGTTTTGAACCCTCATCAATTATTCCATGCAGTGTAGGGTGGGAAGAGATCAAAAAGAACTTCTGACAAGGAATGGGCAGAAAAACTCAATAATGAGGGATGCAACCTCCCTCTCTAATATAGCTACAAATACAAGAGCAAAAGATGTAGCAAGAGAGGTTAATGTCAAGAAACAAGTGCAGAAAAAGCTGTCAGTTTTTAAAAAATTCACCCAATTAAAGTGTGGTTTGACTTTTAGATGTCTTACTTATATTATGGACATTTTTAGTGAGAGAAAAAGCCAAAGACAAAAAAAAATGATATGGGCGAGTTTCTTTTTGCAAAAACATCGGTCATGTAATTATCATCAACAAGAAAAAATGCCAAGTAACTGAATTCCATTACATAACATGAATTCTTGCTACTCCTCACTTTCTTAGTGAATACACCACCTGCTCGTGTTTCCTCCTCCAAATCTCCCAAAGTAAATGCATTGGCAGTTTGTCATCCAGACATGGCTGAGTTGGTTTTATTTCTGTAGGCTAACCACATTTAGGCTTGGAAGCCTTTTAAGAAGAAGAGGAGGAGAAGGAAGATGAAAGGGAGCAGGTGGAGAATAGAGAAGAGGAAGAGGAAGGGTGAGAAGGATGAAGTGTGAGGGAGGGAAGACAGAGAGAAAAATAAAGAAGAAAGTAGAATGAATAAAGATTATGTGATCCATAATCTCTGGACTTATGTGACATTGAGGCATGGAAGCTAATATGCTAGATTTTGGTGATCCTAAATGTAGGATATTACAGAAAGAAAGTCACTTAGCTAACACAAAGAAATAGTAAAGAAAACTTTGTGTGCTTTTTTTCTATTTAGACCTCACACTTAAAATGCAGTTAGAGAAGAAAGGGCATTCTTATAAAATAATGTTTCCTTTTGTTCATTTAACCATGATTTAATATTTTTATAGGTATTATACTATATATTTTGTTTTAATTAACTTGAATTTCATGAGAATGCTAAAGAAGTATTTTAATTTGGTACCTAATTTATCAGTAGTTTGAAGCACTAACATTGAAAAACGCTTTAGCTTTAAAAGTTTTTAAATTTAAGTTTTAATATATACTTTCGGTTAGGAATTTAATGGTTAGGATAAAACCGCAGACATAACAAAACCTCCAAAAATATATAGCCTAATTGCTTGGTTGGCTATTACAAATCCATTAGAAATTGTTACTGTGAGTTAAAAAGACTTACAGCTGAGTTACAATTTGGGAGCAACTGTTAGAACCAAGATATGGAGTTAGATAAGATCTCCTGTGAATATAAGCAGTATACCTTAGAAAAACAAGAACTTCAAGACTAATTATAATGAAAAAAGTTTGGGTAATTACATTTCCATCAGCAGCAAACATATATATAGAGAGAGTAACAAAATGCCAGGGATGAGCAAGGCTTTTTGTGAAGTTAAGCTGGTAATACCAGAGTTGGTGTTAAGTTTATATTGATGATTTCTATCAACTGTCTAAACTATATGGGGAAATAAACTCCCTATTTCATGTAGCAAAGAATAAAAGTTGCCCCTTATTTTACTGTTTCCAAAAATTATGACTTGATGTGACTGGTAAATGCCTAGACTTATGTCTAAGGGTCATTTGGTAAAGGGTATATAAAAAGATGAGTTTAGAGGGAATTGGAGAACAGGAACAACATGCTTCACAGACACCTCGGAGTTTTCACCACAGTTCAGACTGAGAGCTGAGGCATTTGAAAACTAGGTGAACACAGGCTTCCTAGGAATTCAGATATGAAGAAGAAATAGACTAAATGTGATCATGCAGATGGTTGGATCAGTACCTATTTTAAAACCCAGAGAATTCGGTAACTGCATTAAAATAGACCTGATACCTAGCACTAAAATTTATTATATTTGCCCATTTGGGCATTGTCCCTAAGAATGTTATCATCCTTATTAGAGTTTATCACACCTCTTTAGACTTCAGTTTCCCCATCTGTATGTTGAATGAGTTGGACTAGATGACTTCTAAGCTCCTTTTCAACTCTAAACCTTAATAAGTTTATTAGTTTTTACTGAATTCAAGATCACACTTGGAAATGCCTTGGTCTCATTTGTTGTGAGGAAGGTATTGGAAATAATGATGTTGGTAGCCATAGTAACAACAGCAACAAAAATGCCCTGTTGAATGTGTTAATTAGCTTGATTTAGCCATTCCACAATGTATACATATATCAAAACATCATGTTGTACACCATAAAATATGCAATTTTTATTTGTCAATCGAAAAACAAATTTTAAAAAGTGCCCATGACCTCAAAAAGGGGCAGAAAGGATTAAAACAGTCATACTCCTTACTTAGTACAAATAGGGAAACTCGTGGAGGACAATCTCACACTTGATAATATAGAAATAAGAAAGTAGTTGAGAACTTGTGTTCTAGCACCTCATACAGATTTGAGGGCTCTTGGAAGAGGATCTTAAGTTTCTAACACAATCTTCGTGACTTGCATTGTTGCTGAACATTACATCACCAGAGTTAAATGTTTTTGAGGAAAACCAGTATATTAAAAATCACTTTAAGTAGACTTAAACTACTACTGTTGAGCTGGTCCATGATTACTTATTTGCTAGAACTTTGAAAAAAAGTGTAAGGGGTGGAATAATCACCCCTTAGATTGTTCAATAATGTGCAATAATCCTTCCTCAGATCAGTATTTCCTATAGTGAGGTGTATAAAATACACAATGCAGGGAGGTATAGAAAAGGTATAAGTTCCATTGATGCCTTTTCAACTGATACTTCAAATTTTTCTATATTTTAGTTATTTTAAATTATGCATTTTATTTAATGGTAGATTATGTCTAACTTGTAGAAATAAATAGAGAATGGAGAATCACTGATTTGTTTTTAATTGATGAGGTGCAAGCTCAGAAAAAAATTAAATTGCTAATTTAAAAGATTGTCTTTTATTCACTCATTCAACAAACGTTTATTGAGCATCTATTCTATTCTAGGCATTATGTTAGTCTCTGCAAACCACTGAAGAGAAAACATTGACAGATTATTTTAAGGTTAGAAGCATTTATTCATGAATAAATGAGGATTCTTCTAAGAATTATAGTAGGCAGTGAAATATTTTTGGAAGAAAAACTGTCTTAGTCTATATTTGCCTGTCTTTCCAGATATCAGGGTGCAGTTTGCCCTGTGACCTCAATTCTCTGAGAGGTACAGTTTTCAATTTGTGTGTGTTTTCTTTGTTGTAAGACTGGAAGTGACATTACCAAGATTTTTACACGTTAGAGGTAAAACCAGAAGCCCCAAAGTGAACTTTTAATAAAAGAGATATGATCATGTCACCTTCTTGCTTAAGCCTGGGATATTTGTGTTTTTGTTGTTTTGTTTTGTTTTTGTTTTTAACTGTAAACAAAGTAGAAATCAAAGTTTTTAGCACAGCATTCAAGAACTCACAAGATCTTCCCTGAATCTACCATTTATCTATGCCCATCACTACTATTGTTCTTCACTTGTTCTGCTTCAATGAGCTATCATATCAAAATTTTGCATCTTTCAATGTCCACATCAAATGTCAACTCTCCTATAAACATTTCTCCTGCACCTATCTTTACTAATAGTTAATCTTATTCTTTTATGTTTTATGGCATTTTATTTATATATCATTTTCAAGTAAGAAAAACAGAAACGGGGTCTCACTCTATTGCCCAGGCTGAAGTGCAGTGGTGCAATCATAGCTCACTGTAACCTTGAATTTCTAGGCTCAAGCAATCTTCCTGCCTCATCCTCCCTCAATTTTTTACCATAGTATGCCTTTAATTATTGTTATTTGTGCATGTTACTGCTGTTCTTACTAGATTACAAGACCCTTGAGGATAGCGACTATGTCTTATTCAACTTTGTGTTTTCCACGTTGACTGATATGGTGTTTTGCATGTGAGAATAACCTAGGAAAATTCAGTACATTTAATTGTTGTTTAATTGAAGGGCAAAAATGAAAAAAACATTCCAAAAGATACTGAAATCACCTTCTGGATTTATCAGATGGTTTTAACAGCAACTAATAAAAAAAACCCCTAGAAATAATTAAACTCTTATGTCAAGAAAGAAGTAATCTACATTTAAAGGAAAGAAAGCCTGTAAGTATTACAAATGCAAGCAAATACAGAATTTGGAGTAAGTAGTATTAAGCAGAAATGGTACCAACAAAGCACAGTGCACTGCATTTGTATAACACCTATACCTCCTAAGTGGTTCAAGTTAAACAGTTGCATTGATGTGGTCAACTTTATGGCAGAAGCCACTCAGACTGGAAATGCTTAGTATATCTTCAAGTCCATAAATGTTGTCATGACCCTTCTCATACTACTACTGTCTTGGAAAATTTTGCCAAATTACTACTGCAAATTCTTCTTAGATGCCTTTATACAAACATACCCACCTTTAACTCATTCCCCTGCTGGAGTGCTGTGAAAAATAAGAAATTGAAGATGTTTGTTGTAAAGGTTATTGCATCCAAGCTGAGGATAATTACAGGTTACCATACTGGGAAACAAAGTGATTTGTTGTACCTGAAGCCCACAAGCAGAAGTATGTAACACTCACATGCACATCACCTTCAACAGAAGTAGGAAAATCCTTGTACATTGTCTCCTATACTAAAATCACTTCACTCAGCACAGATAAGCACATAATTTCTCAATGAATAATAGAATTATTAGTTAGTGCCTACTTGACCTTTCTGTCAATATACCTTTCAGAAAAAAGAAAAAAAGCCTGAGTAATTTGTAGGATTTAAAGATCAGCAACACTCTTAAGTGATTTGACAGTAAGAAACAAGTAATGGACATTCTAAGGTTTCTTGTTTAGTTGCTTAGGAAATCAAGAACCTCATTGCATTAGAGCTGAGGTAAAGGAAGTCCTGAGTTTATAAAACTCTAGCAAGCAGAGAAAAATAAACAAAAATGAGCAAAATTTCTTAGCTCAAAAGTTTAGCAATTTTCTTGTTTTAGAACTAAAAATTCAGTAGTATCAGCTGCCTATAAAATCTGTAGAGCAATCAGAGTGAGTAGCCATTATCTCATTTGGTGCAATTCAGAATGACAATTCAAAGCCAGTATAATTTCTATCTATGCTTGCAAGAATGATGAAAAATGTCATGGATGGTTGAAATGTAACTGTCACTCAAGAAGAATATAAAACACACTTTCTGAGTGTTTTTGAAAGATCTTATAGTTTTTTTTAATTGAAACTTATGTCTTTCAAATATAGGCTGCATTGGACATCAGTAAAATATCTGGGCAAGCATACAATATCTGTTGAGAATCTCTAGACTCACCTTTTATGGACTGGTAGGATGTCATAGAAGATTTTGGCATTGGTAGTCTAACTCAGAACCTCTTAGCTATCCAAGACACTTTCATTCCTTTATCCTTCTTGTTTAAGCTATGGTCAAGATCTGTTAACAGATCCTTAAGACTAGCTCCTTCTCATCTTTTGTATTCATTGATCTCCGCTGATTCTTAGTTAAGGTATTCAGTCCTTCTCACATGAACTGTTATGAGAGTCTTGAAATTGTCCTTCTGTTACTCCAATATGCCCATCTTGAATCTACTACTTATACTATAATGAGAGGAATCATCCTAAAATGTAAAACTCACTATGCTGCGTCCTGGATGAAAGCTTTGGAATGACTACTGGTTGCCTAGAAGATAAAATACAAGTCTTTTAGTACAAGACACTGCAAAATCTTCTCTGTGTCTACTTCTCCCACCTCAGTTATCAACACATTTTCCATTTCCTCCTCTCTCCATTCCTACCATAATCATCCCTCTGGATGTTTCTCAATTCAACATACTTCATTCCTCCATTCCGCTATCCATGCTGTGACTTTTGTCTAGAATACCCCTTTTCCCTTTATTCCAGCATATTTTGCAAAACACTGTTCAATATTCTATTTCTCTATGAAGTCTTTAAAATTAGCCTCACTCTAGAACTGTGCAAATACTTCTATTGTGACACCAATAACAATTTATTTCACTAGCATCTTTAAATGTCCACACTACAGACAGGTTACAGAGGCAATTCCACAAAAGCATGGAACATGCATGATTGTTTTTGCTTCCTCAAAATGTAGCAAAATAGGCACTCTATAAATACGTATTTTAATTCCCTTTATTAAGGGGAACTTAACTTATCCAGAGCACTAAGAAACTATTAAACAAGCACTGTTTCTCAAAGAGAATTCACTATACAGTCATGTGTCACTTAATGATGGGGATACATTCTGAGAAATGCATTGTTAGGTGATTTTTGTCCTTATATGACCATCATAGAATGTACTACATAAACGTAGATGGTACAACCTATTGCTCCCAGGCTACACACCTGTACAGAATGTTACTGTACTAAATACTGCAGGCAACTGTAATGCATTGGTAAGCGTTCATGTATCTAAACATAGAAAAGATACAGTAAAAATTATAGCATTATAATCTTATGAAACCATTGTCATATATGTGGTCCATGATTGACCAAAACATTGTTATGTGGTGCCTGACTCTACTTTCACTGCATTATGGGTAAGGAGTTAGTATGATTCATGGTCAAAATGTAATAAACTATATTGGTGGAATGCTGGCTGCCTAAAGACAGTATAGGTACAGTAGTTAAGTATGTATTTTTAGATGCCAGATTGTTTGGTTTTAATTTCTGACTACCATTTACAAGATGTATAACTTCGGTCAAGACCCTTGAGCTCCCTAATCTTTAGTTTCCTCAGCTATAAAATGGAGATAATAATACTTATAAGTTTGTTGTAAGAATGAAATAATATAGATCCAGTAGCTTAGATAGGCATTTATATAGAACACCGTAAGCAATCAGTAGACATCAGATATTATTTCTAAAGTAGATGCAGTAGGACAAAGGTATACATGTGTGTAATCTGTGTAAAATCCAGTAATTATGTTTCTACAAAGTAATAAATACTTTTAGCTGAGGCTATTAAGATAAGGTCTATAACAAGAATATCATGTTAAAATGCCTAGGCTCTTTGCAATGGGGAGCCCATGGAGTGTTTGTTGTAACTGACAAGAGTTTCATTTTCAGATCACTGTGTATAAAACAACTATTGCAGAGATGAGGAAAGGAGTAATTAGAGGAAGAAAAACAAGTAAACATGGTAGTATTCTAGGTTAGAGGTTGATATGGTTTGGCTCCATGTCCCCACCCAAATCTCATCCTGTAGCTCCCATAATTCCCACACGTTGTGGGAGGGACCTGGTGGGAGATGATTCAATTATGGGGGCAAGTCTTTTCCATGCTGTTCTCGTGATAGTGAATGGGTCTCATGAGATCTGATGGTTATAAAAATGGGAGTCACCCCTGCAGAAGCTCTTTTCACCTCCTGCCATCCATGTCAGATGTAACTTGCTCCTCCTTGCCTTCTGCCATGATTCTGAGGCCTGCCCAGCCATGTGGAAGTGTAAGTCCAATTAAACCTCTTTTTCTTCCCAGTCTTGGGTATGTCTTTATCAGCAGTGTGAAACAAACTAATACAGTAAATTGGTACCAGTAGAGTGGCGCGCTGCTGAAAAAATACCTGAAAATGTGGAAGCAACTTTGGAACTGGGTAACAGGCAGAGGTTGGAACAGTTTGAAGGGCTTAGAAGAAGACAGGAAAATGTGGGAAGGTATGGAACTCCCTAGAGACTTGTTGAATGGCTGTGTCCAAAACGCTGATAGTGATATGGACAATAAAGTCCAAGCTGAGGTGGTCTCAGATGGAAATAAGGAACTTGTTGAGAACTGGAGCAAAGGTGACTCTTGTTACATTTTAGCAAAGAGACTGGTGGCGTTTTGCCCCTGCCCTAGATAACTGTGGAACTTTGAACTTGAGAGAGATTATTTAGCGTATCTGGTGGAAGAAATTCCTAAGCAGCAAAGCATTCAACAGCTGACTTTGGTGCTGTTGAACACATTCAGTTTTATAAGGGAAGCAGAGCATAGAAGTTTAGAAAATTTGCTGGGACATGAAGTCAAGGGAGATCTTGCATGGGGCCTGTAGTCCCTTTGTTTTGGTCAATTTCTTCCATTTGGAACAGCTGTATTTACCCAATGCCTGTACCACCATTGTATCTAGGAAGCAATTAAATTGCTTTTGATTTTACAGGCTCATAGATGGAAGGAACTTGCCTTGTCTTGGATGAGGCTTTGGACTGTGGACTTATGAGTTAATGCTGAAATGAGCTGAGACTTTGGAGGACTGTTGGGAAGGGATGGTTGGTTTTGAAATGAAAAGATGTGAGATTTGGGAGGGGCCAGGGCAGATTTGGGCACCACCAAAATCTCATACTGTAGCTCACATAATTCCCACATACTGTGAGAGGGACCTGGTGGGAGATGATTGAATTATGGGGGTGGGTCTTTCCCATGCTGTTCTCATAATAGTGAGTGGGTCTTAGGAGATCTGATGGTTTTAAAAATGGGAGTTGCCCTGCACAGGCTCTTTTTGCCTGCCACCGTCCATGTAAGATATGACTTCCTCCTCCTTGCCTTCCACTATGATTGTGAGGCTTCCCCAGCCACATGGAACTGATGGATTCTCCATTAAACCTCTTTCCTCTATAAATTGACCAGTCTTGGGTATGTCTTTATCAAAACCATGAAAACAGACTAATAGAGGGGTGATGAAGGTTTAAAAACTGAGATAGACAAAGCTATGTCATTAGGCACGCACAGGTGAAAAATTGTTACATATTTCTAGTAAATTGTTTTATTTTTCAAGTCATGACCTTTTTTATTTCCAATAATGCTTCTTATTTATGAATCTATTTTTCTGATATTAATATTGAAACACCAATTTTCATTTTATTACAATTTTTCTGATGTTTTGGGAATTATTTTTATAATCCTTTGGGGTTTTTTAACTTCCTTTTTCTTCATTCTTATTTTCCTCTGGGCTAATCATATATTCTTTATGTATAAAGAATATATAATTTTTTATATAGAGACAATAAAGTATTTTTACTTTATAGGTCTGGAAATAACAGAATCTATTTTATGCTTTAGTATAATGCACATTGTTTTTACACGCACACAAAATATTTACAAAAATTTTCCACATTGTTGACCACAAAGCAAGTCTGAGGATACACAAAAGACAGGGCCACCCCAAATAGTCGATTGCACAGGGGCAATTAGCTGAGGAGGAGAAAGGTTGATGAAGTTGAGCCCACTCCCTATCAGCAAAGATGTTTGCCTTGTCGTGGGATTATGAAGAAAGGGATACATTTTGCTATTGAGCCCAGGGATGACAAGCTGTTTGTCCCTCTGAAAATTTCTTTAAAGAAATATTTAAATTTAATTAAAGTTAATTAAAAGGTACTATCAAGATCAGCAACAGTTCTAAACAAAAAAATCCTGTTTTCTAATAATGGGATAGCATTCAGAATCAAGTAAAGAGTTAAAAAAAGAAAAAAAACAAAAAATAAAAATAAAACTACAAAGCAATATCTTTCATGAACATAGATACAAAACCCTCAACAAATATTAGCAAATTGTACCCAGGAATGTATAAAATGTATAAAAATAATTATAACTTACAAACAAGTGAAATTCATCCCAAACTGCAAGGCTGGTTCAACACTCAAAAATCACTTAATGTGGGCCAGGCACGGTGGCTCACACCTATAATCCCAGCACTTTGGGAGGCCGAGGCGGGCGGATCACAAGGTCAGGAGATCGAGACCATCCTGGCTAACATGGTGAAACCCCGTTTCTACTAAAAATACAAAAAATTAACCAGGCTTTGTGGCGGGCGCCTGTAGTCCCAGCTACTCCAGAGGCTGAGGCAGGAGAATGGCGTGAACCCAGGAGGCAGAGCTTGCAGTGAGCCGAGATAGCACCACTGCACTCCAGCTTGGGTGACAGAGTGAGACGCCTTCTCAAAAAAAAAAAAAAAATCACTTAATGTAATCCATCACATTAAGAGGCTAAAGAAGAAAAATCATATGATTATCTCAATAGACACAGAAAAAAGCATTTGATAAAATCTAATGTCCGTTCATGATAGAAAACTAAGAATAGAGAGAAACTTTCTCAACTTGAAAAATAATATCCACAAAGAACCTGCAGCTACCATCATATTTAATGGCAAGGAACTCAAAGCTTTTCTTCATGTATTGGGAATAAAGTAAGGATGTCTCCTACTACTCTTTTTCAACATCATCCTTGGAAGTCCTAGCTTATACAGTAAGACAAGAGTACAAGATTAAGGATGTGCAGATTGAGAAAGAAAAAATAAGGCTATCTTTGTTCAAACTGCAGAAATCTGAAGGAATCAAAACAACAAAAACAAACCCCTGGAATTACTAAATGATTATAGCAAGATTGTAGAATTCGAGGTTAAGATACAAAAGTCAGTTGCTTCCCTGTATATCAGTAGAAAACAAGTAAAATTTGAAATTTAAAATGTAACACCAATTACATTAGCACCCCCAAAAATGAAATACTAAGATATAAAGCTAACCAAACAAGTGTAAGATCTATGTGAGGAAAACTACAAAACTCTGATGAAAGATAATAAAGAAGAACTAAATAAATGGAGAGACATTTAATGTTATGGATAGGAAAGCAATGTTGTTGAGATGTTCATTCTTCCCAACTTGATATAGATTCAATGCAATCCCAAGTTATTTTGTGAATGTTGACAAATTGATTCTAAAGTCTATATGGAGAGTCAAAAGACCCAGAATAGTCAACTCAATATTGAACAAAAAGTTGGAGGACTGCACTATTCAACTGCAAGATTTACTGTAAAGCTACAGTAATCAAGATAGAGTAGTATTGGCAAAAGAATAGACAAATAGACCAATGGAACAGAATAGAGAGCCCAGAAATAGACTCATGTAAACATTGCCAACTGATATTTGACAAAGGAGAAAATAAAATACAATGGAGCAAAGAGTTTTTTCAACAAATGAAGATGAGACAAGTAAACATCCACATGAAGAAAAAATGAATCTAGACACAGAACTTACACCCTTCACAAAAATTAACTCAAAATGGATCATAGACCCAAATGTAAAATGGGAAACTATAAAACATCTAGAAAATAACATGGGAGAAAATCTAGGTGACCTTAGATATGGCAATGATTTTTTAGATACAACACCAAAGGTATGACCCATGAAATAAACAACACTGGACTTCATTTAAATTAAAAACTCCTCTGTGAACGACTATTTCAAGAGAATGAGAAGACAAATCATAGATTTGGAGAAAATATTTACAAAAGACTTATCTGATAAAAGACAAAATATACAAAGAACTCAAAACTCAACAATAAGAAAATGAACAACTTAACTTAAAAAGTAGGCAAAAGACCTCACCAAATACCTCACCAAAGAAGATATATAGGTATATAAACATATAAAAATCCAGAACATATATGTCATTAGGGAATTGCTAATTAAAACAATTAGATATCATAAAACCTCTTAGAATGACCACAATATAAAACATTGACAACACCAAAAGCTGGTGAGGATGTAGAGCAACAGAAACAATCATTTATTGCTGATAGGAATGATAAATGGGAAAGCCACTTTGGATGATAGTTTGTCAGTTTCTTACAAAATTAAATGTACACTTACCATATGATCCAGCAATTGTGCTCCTTGACATTTACCCAAATGAAGTGATAACTTATGTCCACACAAAAACCTGTACACAGTTTATAAATGATTTATTCACAATTGCCAAAACTTGGAAGCAAACAAGTTGTCCTTCTGTAGGTTACAGATAAATAAACTGTGGTACATCCAGACAAATATTTTTTAGTGCTAAAAAGAAATGATCTATCAAGCCATGAAAAGATATGGGGGAAACCTAAATGCATATTACTAAGTGAAAGAAGCCAATAGCAGGCGTGGTGACTCATGCTTGTAATCCCAGCACTTTGGGAGGCTGAAGTGGGCGGATCACTTGAGACCAGGAGTTTGAGACCAGCCTGGCCAACACAGTGAAACCCCATCTCTACTAAAAGTACAAAAAAATTAGCCGGGCATGGTGGCAGGCGCCTGTAATCCCAGCTACTCGGGAGACTGAGGCAGGAGAATTGCTTGAACCCAGGAGGCAGAGGTTGCAGTGAACCGAGATCGCGCTATTGCACTCCAGCCTGGGCAACAAGAGCGAAACTCCATCTCAAAAATAAATAAATAAATAAATAAATAAAGAAGAAGAAGAGAAAGAAGCCAATCTGGCAAAGCCATATACCATGTGATTCCAATGTCATAACATTTTGGAAAAGGCAAAACTATGAAGACTAAAAAAACTCAGTGGCTGCCCCATGGGTTAGTGGGGAGGAAGGGATAAATAGGCATAGCACAGAGGATTTTCTGGGTAGTGAAACTACTCTGTATGATACTATAATAATGAATACATGTCGTTATACATTTTTCAAAACTCAGAGGATGTACTACTACACCAAGAGTGAACAGTAAATTCAAAGGTAAACTATCGGTTTTGGATGATGAAAAAAAAACACACACATAAACAAAACAAACATCCCTTTCCCCTACAAAACATGCCCTTGGAATTAACCAGAGGTGCATGGGCACATGTACACACACACACACACACACACGCCCACACCCCTATATAATCAATTCACTAGAGACAAAATCACAAAAGAAATCATAAAATATTTGGAACTGAGCAACAATTAAAATATTACATTAAAATACTACAACTAAAACAGTATCAGAAAAATTATAGCCTTAAATGCTTGTATTAGAAAATAAAAAATTTGAAAATTAATGAGGTAAGTTCTAACTCAAGAAATTAAAAATAAACAGCAAAGTAAAAAAAGAAGATATGTTAAGACTGAAATTAATTATTTTAAGAAACAAAGTTGATCAAATTAGAAGAGCATATAGTATACAGTAAGGTCTCTTAACTGTTTGCTATTATTGTAATTATTTAAGTGTAGAGAGGTACTGAAAATACATTTTCTCTACTTAAGGTCTAAAGATCTGTCTTGTAGTTTTTTTTTTTTCCTCTAAGACTAGATGCTATGTCACTTGCAGCAAATCACTTCACTTTCCTAAATCTTTATTACTTAATATATAAAATAAAGCTTTTGGATGGAAAGCCATACTCAGATCTATCTATCTAGGATTCTACTTGTCAAGACTTGGCTGAGGCAACAATTTGGCTGATATAAAACTCAACTTGTAGACTTTTGCTATGATATGGACTATTATTTTATGTTTTAAATCCTGGAAATGATGAAACATGGTGAGTTACAATTACACAGCACATAAATTTATTAATAATATTATAATATTATTATTATTACTACTAGTAGTAGTACTGAAAAACTTATAGTAAAGTTGATTCTCTTGCTAATACTATTTCCTTTTAGTATCAGAATTCATTCATGACTAAATTCCCAGCATTAAAAACAAAAATATCTTTCCTCTCTTCACAATACTCATTTTCAGGAAATGTTATAATCTTTTTCTAAGGAATTGTATAGAAGCCGCAGTATACTGCTAAGTGTTCCTAAGGCAAATTGGCTAACAACCCATTTGTCAAATCAATATCATGTTCACTTACTCAAGAAGATACTGGTGTGAAAGAAAAGTACAGCAGGCTCTCTAATTTCTCTTATATGTAGAACAAAAGATAAAATTCATTTTCCTTTTCATAATTAGAGAAAATGATCCTGGAGCATTTTTGCTCAAAATATAGAAGTCATTCTTTAGCTTTCTCTTTATTTTTCTATTTCACCACGTTGTACAAAGGATGAATGATAACTGGGAACACGACACTAGAGGAACCTCTTTTTCTCCCTTTTCTCCTGTCTACTCTCTTTAAAACAGTGTTTCTTAAAGGGTTGTCAAATACCCTTCAGGAAATCTGTACAATTGAAACTATGTTCCTAATAATACTAAGACATTATTTTCCTTTATCACTCTCATTCTGCCATGAGTGTACAGTGGAGTTTCCCAGAATCTACATGACATGTAATATCACAACAGATAGAATACAGAAACACATA
This sequence comes from Pongo pygmaeus, assembly GCF_028885625.2. Taxonomy (NCBI): domain Eukaryota; kingdom Metazoa; phylum Chordata; class Mammalia; order Primates; family Hominidae; genus Pongo; species Pongo pygmaeus. The sequence continues at coordinate 35,693,582 of NC_072377.2, read as the reverse complement.
TGAGACTAGCTGTCTTCTATTATGCCAAAGGTTAAAGACATTAATGAATATATAAAACAATGCCACTTTTCTCACAAAATATTTTTGGCTTTGGAAAATGTATTTTCCTTAAAGATGTTTTATGTTAGTATGTCATGGATTTATTATTTTTAAATGAATTAATAAATAGTTTTAAAGTTTCTAATGTGGTAAATGTTGATAGATAACAGTCTACATAAACAAAAGCTCTTTATAAAAATGAGGCTACAAAGAGGTCCTGAAACCAAAAATTTGAGAACCATTACTTTAAGTAGTTCCTCCAGTAGCTAAGAAGAAAAAATTAGGAAATAGAAGCATGTAAAATCCAGAGAAAAGGACCAGAGGCATCCAAATGCCTAGTTAACCCGAAAGAAGAGAATAGAGCACTTAGAAAATCTCTCAACTTCCATAAGAGTTTACACTAAATGTGAGTAACAAACTGTTTAATTCAAAACCGTGGATGAGATGACGCGGGACATAATAAAATGAAGATTAAGGGTAAGTGGGAAAGGAATCAAATTACACTCTAGGCCAGGTGCGGCAGCTCATGCCTGTAATCCTAGCACTCTGGGAGGCCGAGGAAGGAGAATTGCTTGAGTTCAGGAGTTTGAGACCAGCCTGGGCAACATGGCAAAACTGCCTCCCTACAAAAAATACAAAAATTAGCCAGGCCTGATGGTGAGTGCCTGTAGTCCCAGCTACTCAGGAGGCTGAGGCGGGAGGATCCTGGACCCTGGGAGGCAGAGGTTGCAGTGAGCCGAGACCATGCCTCTGCACTCCAGCCTGGGTGATAGAGCAAGACTCTGTCTCAAAAATATATGTATATATATACTGCAGATTTTTAATGTTCCATTAGTATTAAAATATAGTATTTTAATCATTATCTTAAAATATAGTATTTGTTTAGTGCCCAATATATTTATGTGTCTTAAGTGTTTGGGGTTGGTGTATACATAGTATCTGTGTAAATGGGGTAAAGTTGACTAGAACATGCCCTGTTACATAGTCCTATATGACAATGTCAGTATACGCTGTGGAGGTTTAGATCAGAAATTCTAGAATCAAGCTGCCTGGATTTGAATCTCTGTATTTCAAGTTACTTGATTTCCCCAGCTGTCAGTCTCCTCATCTATAAAATGGGACTGATAACAAGAGCAACTTCCCCATGGGGTTGCTATGCAGATAAAATTAGCTAATATTTGTTGATATTTGACAAAGGCTTATAGCACAGCACCTGGCCACAGTATGTGCCAGATAATAAAATGTTTAGTTATTGCCATGACTTTCAATTAATGACATACATTAAAAGTAATGGCAAAAAACGCAATTACTTTTGCACCAACCTGTAACTAATGTATGCCATTAATTAAAACTTATGTCAAAAAACACAACTACTTTTGCACTAACCTATAATAAGTAAAACCAGAGCCGCCAGGTGAGATGCCATGAAAAAGCAAAGACTTGAACTGTGAAGCAAACACACTATTGGGAGCAGATCAGAGTGAGTTATTAGTAGAAGAAAGTCTGTTTCTACCAGACTTTGGAGTTAGAATAAGTCCTTAGACAAACCTCACACTAAGTCATCAAAGCTCAACAAGATGAAGAAGCTTTAGATCTGAGAGGAAAATGGTATTAGTCCAAACAAAGTCTCATGAAATGTATTTCACAGACTGAGCTTCTTTCAAACATCTGAAAGAGGCTTTGCCTGTACAAGCAGACCCTCTGAGCCCAGCGTCTGCCCTCCAGGGATCACAAATGAGCACCACCGCTTGATGGCATTCAAATCACGCACTTTACGCACAACCATTTCACATGGCTAGATCATTTCCAATGGTATTCTAATGCACTTTAAAATGTCTTTGAAATATTTGGGGACACAAAGAAGGCGAGAGATTAAGAAAAGTTATACTACATTTTTTCCAGGGGAAATTTAATTAATATTTGAATAGAAGGAACTCTTATGTACTCTGGCATTTATATTAATCTGTTCCAATCTCATTAAGTAATCCAAAATGCTTTTGAAAGCACCATTGCTAAGCACTTTATAATAGTTGTGTTAATTAAATATACTCTTTACTAATCTTATTCAAAAATAGGGCCTTGCTAACACATGTTAAATTTATAATTCAGTTTAGCATATATAATTGTATACTTTTTTAAACAACAAAGACTTCTGACCACTGTGTATTCAGAAGTAAATAATGGATTTAATATTTTAAAATCAGGCACAATTTAATTTCCTGTAATTAAATGTCACAATAGGTACACTAGAGTTGCAATGGAAATTCCTTTGTTTCTATAAAGCTTTAGTTAGTTGAGGTAGGAGGAATTATTTCCTGAATCCAAAGTGTTCTACTGTCTTTTCCAACCAAATGCCAAATTGAGTCACCATTTTTAACCTTATTATGTAACTCCAGAATTGCAGGAGAAAACTTTTAGAAGAAGGTTAGCTTTTTAGGACAGTGCACTTCACATAGTAGGAATTCAGTAAATGTACAGATAATGACTATAAACAAACACTCTTCTATTAGAAGCAAAGAAGAGGAGCACAGCCTTTCAAAGGCCCCAAATAAATTCCCTCTCCTGGGATATTACATAAGAAACCCTGATGCTAAGTACCAGGGATTGGCTTCTTTTTCTTTCAGCTCCTCTTCAAGAACAATGGGAAGAAGTTAAGTAGAGATGTTTGCTTTTATTGAGAGAGTAACTTGAATTGAATACTTGTACTTCCAATGTGGCATCTCTGTTGAGAGCTTGTGAAGTATTTGGTATACATAAATTTTTAGATAGCCTCTAGCCTAAAACATAAGAAATACAAGGCTATAGACATGTCCCTTGATGCTTTTAAAAGAAAACTTTCATACAGAGCTTAATCATGAGTTCATAAAACCTGAGCAGAAAGTTAAAGTTGTTCTGTTTTTCTTTTTTCAAAGGAGATTTTTGATGGGAACATAATTAGTCTTTTGCTCTCCATGACAATTAGCCCATTTCAAACACCAGTGGGCAAAAGCCAGACAGGAGCAGCCCAAAGGTCACAGCTCAGTCAGAACTGACACCACTCATGCACATAACACACTTAGCACTGTGCTTGATGCATAGTGAGCCCTCATCAGTAACCACAATAATAGATGATTATTATTTGAGAAGGTAAATTCTGACGCAGTAACTGGGCTTCTTCTCCTTTCCTGACTGCCTTGCTTGGTTATCTTTTCACCTTTATTCTCCTTGCCAAAGGGGTGTTAATTCATTTATTCAACAAATACTGACTGAGTACCTATTCTATGGCAGGCACTGTTTTAAGCACTGACTGACAATATTCAACTTTCTCAGAGCTCTATAATCCTGGAAATCAGGAAGGGTCAGGAAATCACCCCCACCTATTTGTGTTGCTGGAACAGCTTACTGCAAAGAGCCATCCTTCTTCATATGACTTATATAAGATTCAGTGATGACTCCCTTCTTACCTAGTCCCATTCTCTGCTTCATAAATGGTAAGCATCTATGACCTACTTGTTTCCATTGACAAATATGGGCAAAAAGCCCACTTATCTGTGTTAACTAAACTTTAGTCAGACTTCTCTCCTTCACTCAGAAAAGAACTGAACTTTGGTGCACTCTTGACCATTGGAATGTGGAAAAACTCCTCTTCCTCTTTAATGGCAAGAATCAGCTGACCTCTGGGAAAACATCCCTAATTGATCCTAACTCCTGCTCATCTTACTTCTCACACCTGGTTCTTTCCAGTGTCATTTACTCCTTTCTTTAAAAGAAAGTTTTTTTTTTTTTCTATCTGACCTTTGTGATGCTTTGAGATCTCATGGTTGGCATATTCTCCCTATTGCAATATCCATGCCCTTCTTGTTATAGTCCCTTTTCCCTGTTGTAAAATCTCTCTGTACTGAATTCCACATTGGTTTGCTTTTTTTTTTTTTTTTTTGATGACAGATATTCCAGCAGTAGACAGAGCATGCAAAAATTCTGCCCTCTTTGCAATTATAATCATGGGAAAGACAGACAATAAGAAAAAGCATATTTGTACTCTTGTGATAATTGTTTAGAAGAAGAATTAAAGCAAAGGAAATAGGTATTAAATATGGACAGTGTCTTAGTACACTTCTGCTGCTATAACAAAATAACAGACTGGGTAGGTTTTAAGGAACAGAAATTTATTTCTCACAGTTCCAGAGGCCAGATAGTTTAAGATCAATGTGCTGGCAGGCCTGGTGTTTGGTGAGAGCCCCATCCTCTGCTTCCAAGATGGCACCTTGCAACTGTGTCCTGCAGAGGTGACAAATGGTGTGTCTTCAAAAGGCAAAATGCAGAAGGGTAAAAAGGGGCTTAAGCTAGTTCCTTCCAGTGCTTTTAAAATAGGCACTGATTCATTCAAGAGCTTAACCACTTCCACAAAGGCTCCACTTCTTAATACTACCACAGTGGGGATTAAGTTTCAACATGAATTTGGAAGGGATACATTCAAATCATGCAGACAGGTCATTGAAATTTTACATAGGGTGACCTGGGAAGGCCTCATGGAGATGAATTTGAGAAAATCCTGAGGGAAGTAAGGGAGCAGATATCTGAGGGAAGAAGATTAAGCCTTAAGATAAGAGCACACTTAGAATATGCACGGAGCAGCCAAGGAGGTGATGAACTGACAGGAGCAGAAAAGTTTAAGGGACTCTCATTTGACTCATTTTGATGGAGTCATGTAATCTTCTGCAATGTGAGTCTTACTTGAGGTGCAAGGGCACTTTTTGAGCCCCGTTAATGGTGGTCAGTGGAGAGGTGGTCTTACACTCAGCACCATATTGACTTCTGTTGTGGAGGCTTCATTGACAATAAGATGCCTCCAAGTGGAGTGGGACCTAAGGGGTCAAATTCTTGCCTTCAGGCACAGTAGTCTTCAAAGCCCAGGCATTTGATTTTCAAGGCCCTGCTACATATAACTTGGCCAGAAATAGTAGATTGGAAAGAGAATTGATGAGATGCCAGATGGTTTTGCCACCACAGACTGGGAATGGCCCTACTAGCTTGGGGCCAAATAAGGGGAGGAATAAGGGGTCACAAACAGGAAAGTTTCTAAACACACATCTTTTTTTCTCTCTTGGGGCTGAATCACTGCATATGAGTGGAGTAGAGGATAAGACGTTTGGATAGGTTTGGAAATCTGAGGTCGGATTTCTTTCCTATCTCACTTCTCTTTTGAGGAACTCCAGAGACTTTTCAAGCTTCTCAGAGTAACCCTGTTCTGCTTGTATTAGTCTGTTCTCATGCTGCTAATAAAGACATACCTGAAACAGGGTAATTTATAAAGGAAAGAGGTTTAATTGACTCACAGTTCCACATAGCTGGGGAGGCCTCACAATCATGGTGGAAGATGAAGGGAGGGTGAAGAGAAGTCTTACATGGTGGCCAGCAAAAAATGGTAGGTTGTGCAGGGTAACTTCTGTTTATAAAACCATCAGATCTCATGATACTTAATCACTACCACAAGAACAGTAAGAGGGAAACTGCCCCCATGATTCAGTTATCTCCCACCAGTTCCCTCCCACAATGTGTAGGTCTTATGGGAGCTAAAATTCAAGATGAGATTTGGGTAGGGACACAGCCAAACCAAATCATTCCACCCCGGCCTCTCCCAAATCTCATGTACTCACATTTCAAAACAAATCATGCCTTCCCAATAGTCCCCCAAAGTCTTAACTCATTCCAGCATTAACCCAAAAGTCCAAGTCCAAAGTCTAATCTGAGACAAGGCAAGTCCCTTCCACCTATGAGCCTGTAAAATCAAAAGCAAGTTGTTGCTTCCTAGATACAATGGGGGTGCAGGCATTGGGTAAATACATCCATTACAAATAGGAGAAATTGGCCAAAATGAAGGGGATACAGGCCCCATGCAAGTCCGAAATCCAGCAGGGCCGTCAAATCTTAAAGCTCCAAAATAATCTCCTTTGACTCCATGTCTAACATCCAGGTCATGCTGATACAAGAGGTGGGTTCCCATGGTCTTGGGCAGCTCTTCTTGTGTGGGTTTGCAGGGTACAGCCTCCCTCACGGCTGCTTTCATGGGCTGATGTTGAGTGTCTGCAGCTTTTCCAGGCATACAGTGCAAGCTGTCAGTGGATCTACCATTCTGTAGTCCAGAGGATTTTGGCCCTCTTCTCACAGCTCTACTAGGCAGTGCTCTAGTGGGGACTCTGTTTGGGGGTTCTGACCCCACATTTCCCTTCTGCACTGCCCTAGCCGAGGTTCTTCATGAGGGCCCTGCACCTGCAGCAAACTTCTGCCTGGACATCCAGGTGTTTCCGTACATGCTATAAAATCTAGGTGGAGGTTCCCAAACCTCAGTTCTTGACTTCTGTGCACTTGAAGGCTTAACACCCTGTGGAAACTGCCAAGGCTTGGGACTTGCACCCCCTGAAGCCATGGTCCAAGCTGTACCTTTTCCCTTTTAGCCACAACTGGAGCAGCTGGGATGCAGGGCACCAAGTCCCTACACTGCACACAGGAAAGGGACCCTGGACCTGGCCCACAAAAACATTTTTACTGCCTATGCCTCAGGGCTTGTAATGGAAGGGGCTGCCATGAAGACCTCTGATATGCCCTAGAGACATTTTCCCAATTGTCTTGGTGATTAACACTCAGCTCCTCGTTACTTATGCAAACTTCTGCAGCCAGCTTGAATTTCTTCACAGAAAATGGAATTTTCTGTTCTATCTCATTGTCAGGCTGCAAACTTTTCAAACTTTTATGCTCTGCTTCCCTTGTGAAACCGAATGCCTCTAACAGCATTCAAGTCACATCTTGAATGCTTTGATGCTTAGAAATTTCTTCTGCCAGATGTCCTAAATCATCTCCCCCAAGTTCAAAGATTCCTCACAATATACATAGTCTAGAAAAGTACCGAAAAATAAGCAAAAGTTCTTTCCAGCTCCTGTGAATTGAGAGGAAGTTGCTGAGAGTGGACCATAGCCCTGGAGTGCTCTCCATCTCAGGTTGAGGAAGATACAGATCTTTACAGGCCTGTGCTTGTGGAGATATTCCTGCATATGCACTGAAACTCAATGGAGGAAGACAGCAGGGGCTATGCCGAGGACCATGGACTAGAAACCTCTCTCCCAGTGACAATATATGAGCTAAAGTTTAGAAATCTTACAGGGAGAAGAGGGGCAGAGAGATTAAAGGAAGCCCTGATTTTGCTGAGTTTATACCCAAAGCAACAGAGATAGATTCAATTTACTGTTAATTGATTGGACTAGGTTTTCTATAATCATGTGAAATATGATTTTACATAGAGATTAAGGTTTTACTCCCTAAGCCTGTGTCTGAAAGATTAAACTAGTTACATTATTTTACAGTACTAATTACTTTTATTAGTAGTAAGTAGTAAATTCACCTCACAGTGTAGCTGTCTTTCAGCAGAACACCTCTAGTACTGATGCTCATCTCCTTAATTTGGAGTATTCATCCTCAAGTTAAACTTCGTCTTGTTTGGCTATTAGTCATCTTGTGTCTTCCTCATGAGAATCTTCTTGGGGCATTCCCTCATATTGGCCAGAAGGAGACATATCCTCTGTAGTCAAGAAGAATGAAGCATCAATAATATTGACAGTGTCTCACTGCATAATTCCAGGATTGTATTCTATTTAAATGATGACTTGTGCAAAGTCAATTTGTTCTCCATCAGGCAGCTACTCTTTGATAATCTTGATATTTTCTTTTCCATTCATCATTTTTAATGCATATTTTATACTATTTATAAAAATTATTTTTAATTTGTGCCTATGTGTTATAATTTTCATAACAATTTATCTTTTAGATAATTTGTATGCTTACAAGAGTATGCTATGTAAAAAAAAATGGGACACACATTATTTTGTACAATTATTTCTTCACATGTTGAATTGTTGCATTAGGATAAATTCCCAGAAATAGGTCAAAGGGTGTGGACATTCTCAAGGCTTTTAATGTTTATCTAGAAATTGTTTTCCAAGAATGTTGTTCTGATTTACTCTCCCATTAACTCTGTATGAGAGTGGCCTTTTCACTGCAACATAGCCAGTATTGAGAAATCTCATTTACCAAATGGCAAAAAGTCAGAGATTAAGCTTGTAGTTGAGTTGGAGGAAGTAAAATTTTGTACGTTTCAGAAGGGACAATTTGTCATTGTCCCTTCTGAAATGACATTAGACATGACATTAATGCATGCAAGGACATTAGAAACATGCACACCATTGAACTAGCAATTTCAATTATATAATTCTTTTTGTAAAACATATTTGACTAAAAGTTAAATGGAAAGCATATGCAAAAGGAGCATTTAAGAATGTTTATAATGGTATTGGAAAAATTGTTTTTAATTTTCTAAGCATATAATTATATCATCTACAAGCTAATTTTTTTCCCCTTTCGAATGTTTGCACATTTTTCTTGTATGATGGTATTGGCTACAGTGCCATCTTTGTGGACACTGGCTGAGGTTGCTGCAGTGGTCAGTGGCATCCTTAATACTTGTGTAGTTCCTAGAGGCAACATTATGAGATCTGGAGAAATATGCCAAATGATAAATCAAACCATGTTCAATAATATGGCCTTGTCTTTGTAAAACTCATGTTTTAAAGGAAGGGCTGTCCAGGTCCTAGGGCTTCTGCCTATAATACCCAACACTTTGGGAGGTTGAGGAGGAGCATATTATTGGGTTTTATTTTTATCCATTCATTCACTCTGTGTCTTTTGATTGAAGAATTTAATTCATTTACATTCAAGGTAATTATTGATATGTAAGAACTGACTACTGTCATTTTGTTAATTGTTTTATGGTTGTTTTAAAGACACTTTGTTTATGTCTTCCTCTTTATCTATCTTCCTTTATGGTTTGATGGTTTTCTTCCTGGTAGTTTTAAATAATTTTTATTTTTGTTTTGAGCATCTCTTACAGATTTTTGCTTTGTGGTTACCATGATGTCTAAATAGAACATTTTATGCTTATAACAGTCTGTTGCAAGTTTATAATATCCTCCCTTCCATTTTATGTTTTTGGTGTCTGAATTTAAGTCATTTGGCAATGTGTATCCTTTAACAATGTATTTTAGCTATAGTTGTTACTAATAATTTTGTCCTTTAACTGTCATACAAGGGATGAAATTACACACAACCATTACAGTAATAAAGTATTCTGAATATTGTTCTGTATTACTTGATATGGTTTGGCTATGTTCCCACCCACATCTCATTTTGAATTGTAATTCTCACATTTCCCACATGTTGTGGGAAGAACCTGATGGGAGGTCATTGAATTAGGGGAGCAGGTCTTTCCTGCACTGTTTTCGTGATAGTGAATGAGTCTCATGAGATCTGATGGTTTTAAAAATGGGAGTTTCCCTGCACAAGCTCTCTCTTTGCCTGTCACCATCCATGTAAGATGTGACTTGCTCTCCCTTGCCTTCTGCCATGACTGTGAGGCCTCTCAAGCCATGTGAAATTGTAAGTTCATTAAACCTGTTTCTTTCGTAAATTGCTCAGGCTTGGATATGTCTTTCTCAGCAATGTGAAAATGAACTAATACAGTAAATTGGTACTGGAAGAGTGGGGCGCTGCTGAAAAGATATCCAAAAATGTGGAAGTGACTTTGGAACTGGGTAACAGGCAGAGGTTGGAAAAGTTTGGAGGACTCACAAGAAGACAGGAAAATGTGGGAAAGTTAGGAATTTCCTAGAGACAAGTTAAATGGCTTTGCTCAAAATGTTGATAGTGATATGGACAATAAAATCCAGGCTGAGGTGGTCTCAGATGGAGATGAGAAACTTGTTGGGAACTGGAGGAAAGGTGACTCTTATGTTTTGGTAAAGAGACTGGTAGAATTTTGCTCCTGCTCTAAAGATTTGTGGAACTTTGAACTTGAGAGAAATAATTTTGGGTATCTGACAGAGGAAATTTCTAAGCAGCAAAGCATTCAAGAGATAACTTGGGTGCTGTTAAAGGCATTCAGTTTTAAAATGGAAACAGAGCATAAAAGTTTGAAAAATTTGCAACTTGGTAATGCTAGAAAATCCCATTTTCTGAGGTGAAATTCAAGCTGGCTGCAGAAATTTGTATAAATAATGAGGAGCTGAATGTTAATCACCAAGACAATGGGGAAAATGTCTACACAGCATGTCAGAGACCTTTGCAGCAGCCCCTCCCATTGAGGGGAAGAAAAACTGTTTTCCTGGGCTGGGCTGAGGGTTTCTGTGCTATGTGCAGTCTAGAGACTTGGTGCCCTGCATCCCAATCGCTCCAGCTGTGACTAAAATGGGCCAAGGTACAGCTTGGGACATAACTTCAGAGGGTCCAAGCCCCAAGCCTTGGCAGCTTCCATGTGGTATTAAGCCTGCAGGTGCACAAAAGCCAAGAATTGAGGCTTGGAAACCTCCATCTAAATTTAAGAGGATGTATGGAAATGCCTGGATGTCCAGGCAGAAGTTTGCTGCAGGTGCAGGGCACTCAAGAGAACCTCTGCTAGGGAAGTGCCGAAGGAAAATGTGGGGTCAGAGCCCCCACACAGAGTCCCTACTGGGGCACTGCCTAGTGGAGCTGTGAGAAGAGGGCTGCCATCCTCCAGACCCCAGAATAATAGATCCACCGACAGCTTGCACCATGTAGCTGGGAAAGCCACAGACACTCAACGCCATTCTGTGAAAGTAGCCAGGAGGGAGGCTGTACCCTGCCAACCCACAGGGGTGAAATTGCTCAAGACCATGGGAACCCACCTCTTGCATCAGTGTGATTCAAATGTCAGACATAGAGTCAAAGGAGATAATTTTGGTGCTTTAAGATTTGACTGCCCTGCTGGATTTCAGACTTGCATGGGGCCTGTAGCCCCTTTGTTTTGGTCAATTTCTCCTATTTGCAATGGCTATATTTACCCAATGCCTGTAAGCCCATTGTATCTAGGAAGTAACTAACTTGCTATTGATTTTACAGGCTTATAGGCGGAAAGGATTTGCCTCGTCTTAGATGAGACATTGGACTGTGTACTTTTGAGTTAATGGGTTAAGACTTTGGGGGACTGTTGGGAGGCATGACTGGCTTTGAAATGTGAGTACATGAGATTGGAAGGGGCCAGGGTGGAATGATATGGTTTGGCTGTGTCCCCACCCAAATCTTATTTTGAATTGTAACTCCCACAATTCCCACGTGTCATGGGAGGAACCCAGTGGGAGGTGATTAAATTTTATGGGGGAGGGTATTTCCTGCACTATTGTCTTTTTAGTGAATGAATCTCATGAGATCTGATGGTTTTAAAAATGGGAGTTTCTCTGCACAAGCTCTCTCTTTGCCTGCTGCCATCCATAATGTGACTTGCTCCTCCTTGCCTTCCACCATGATTGGGAGGCCTCCCCAGCCATGTGGAACTATAAGCTCATTAAGCCTCTTTCCTTTGTAAATTGCCCAGTCTCAGGTATTTCTTTATCAATAGTGTGAAAATGGATTAATACATTACTTATACTATTAGGTTTTGTGTTTTCATAAGTCTTATGTTATTTATTAGCAACAGCTTTTTCTTTAAGTTGTAAAAAACTTCTTTAGAAATTTCTATGTGGCAAGCCTAGTGATGATAAAATTTTTTTTGCCTAGTAAGCATTAGTTTGTCTCGGAAACTTTTTACTACTTTTTCGTTTCTGAAAGATAGCTTTGTTTAGTAAGGCATTCTTGATTGGCAGGTTTTTCCTTCAGCATTTTGAATACATCATCTCACTCTCTCCTGGCCTGTAGAGTTTCTTCTGAGGAGTCTGCTGATAGTCATATTGAGACTCCTTTGTATATGATGTATCTCTTATCTTTTGCTTCTCTAAGATTTTTTTTGTCTTTGAATTTGATAGTTTGATAATTGTATGTTCTGGAGAATTTCTCTTTGAGTTGAATTTAATTGGTTTTCTCTATAGTTTCTGTACCTAAGTGTTGGCTTCTTTCCTCAAATTAGAGGAATTTTTATCCATTATGCCTTTAAATAAGTTTTCTGTTCATTTTTGTTTTTCCTTTTTTAATGCCTACTAGGCATGAGTTAGGTCTCTTTATGATGTCTCATAAATTTGTAGGCTTTCTGCATTCTTTTTCACCCCTTGTTGTTGTTGCTATTCCTCTGATTATGTAATTTCAAATGTTTTGTCTTCAAGTTCACTGATTTTTTTTCTTCAGCTTGATCATGCTAGCTGTTAAAGCTTTCTTTTGCAATATTTAGTTTAGTCATTACATTCTTCACCTCTAGGATTTCTATTTGATGTTTTCTTCTTATTTCTATTTCTTTGTCAAACATCTCATGTGATTTGGGTATTGTTCTTCAAATCACACTTAATTTTTTATTTGTATATGTATATTTCTGAAGTTCACTGAATTTTTTAAAGAGGATTATTCTGAATTATTTTTCTGTCATTTCCTACATCTACTTTTGTAGAGTTTATGGTTTGAGTTTTGTTAGTTTCTTTTGAAGGTGTCATGATTTCCTCAATCTTTGTAATTCTTAAGTCCTTGCATTGGCATTTATGCATTTGAAGAGACAGCCATGTTTTCCTGCTTTTATGGGAATTCTTTGGTAGGGATAAGCATTTCCTTGTTAGTCCTGCCTATGATTCCGAATGAGCCAGCTGGTGATGACCCTGGGCAAGCAGAGCTTGCTTTCAGGTTCCTTGCATGGTTGGGCTACTACTCTCTTTTTTCTAAATTTGGGTGGGGTAGCTGGCTAGGTTTTGCTATCCAGCAAGACCCCTGGCTAAGATCTGCTATCAAGCTGAGCTGCTGTATAAGCACTGCTATTGCCTCTGATCTGGCTGGGCCACAGGCTGTAGTTATGGAGAAAAGGTAATGCTATTTGACTTCAGTAGTTGCATAGAGTTGCAGAAGGGGCCCCAAGTTAAGTAGGTCAGGATGGATGGAATAACTGCCATTGTCAGAAAAAATGCATGGTTGAGATTTGCCTTCCTCCCTAGGAAGTTTCTGGAAATAGGCTTTGAAGCTGAGGGGAGCCCTTATTAAACTTCCAGGTGTGTCAGATCTAGCATCTGCTTGTTATGGGAACTCGCTACAGATTTTCTCTCACCCTGAGTAGGATCCTGGGGTAAGGTCCAAGACTAGGTCTGGAGGGTAGCTGTCTAGGGATTCAAGCCAGGTAACATTCTCTACCTCTTCTGGCAGTGACCAGCTTGGCTTTGTGGGTGAGCTATGCTGTTAGCTGATATCTCTGATGGAACTCTGCTGCTTCCAGGTATATTGAGCTTTTACCAAAATCTGCATGCTATTCTCTGTGGACTCCACCTTCTTGCTTTATTTCCTTCTGACCCCAGGTGGCTTAGCTGTGTAGTTTTCTCCTATGTTCCCCATTCCTTATGAGGTGAGAATGAGGATTGGGCTTCCTAGAAACTGTCTCAGAAAGCTAGGGAACCTGGAGGTCCATCAACCTGGTTCTCTTTTCTCAGTATAGAAACTGTGGGCCCTGAGGAATCTTCTCTGTGTGGCACGGTGCTGACTTAGAGGAGGAGGGGCAATACAACCAAAGCCAGACCGTTTCTCCCACCTTTTTAATTTTGTCCACTTTTGTGGAACACACAGGTGACTAAGACTTATTCCCACATGTTAAGGTGTTCATCAAGGTGTTCTTGTGTGTGAATAGTGGCTGGTTGAACTTTCTTCTGGGGTAGGAGTGAAGTCTAGGACCTCCTATTTTACCATCTTGCATTAGCATTTTAAATATTTAAAAAAAATCAGCCAAAGTAATTTATTGTAATCAGCTTTGTTTTTATTCTGAGGAAAATGGATTTCTGACCTCAGCTATAGTCATTTGTTATATGACTATAATAATTTGCTTTATTAAAAGTCATCATAAAATAAAATCTGACAGTTTTTTCATTTTTGCATAATTTTATATATTTTACCACTGTTAAACATTAATGACATTTAAAAAAAAGTTTAAGAGAGTTTTAAATACATTAAATTTGTTACTCTTGGAAGTCCATTTAAACATATAGCAACTCTTTGCTGGTTCTCTTTGCCAGTGTGCCCCTCAGAGTCAAATTCAACTGTTTCTAAGTTAATGGACCCCTTCACTACACAAAATGTAGTCTTTTAACCAGCAGCATCATTTCCTGGGAACTTTTTAAAATGTAAATATTCAACCCTACCCAAGACCTGCTGAATAGGAATCAATAGTTTACATTCTCCATAGGATTCCATATGTACATTAAGGCTTGAGAAGCACTGAGCCAGGAGTGATGACAATAGGCACTTTCAATTTTCTTCTACTTTGTTGTTTTTGATTTGATGAACCCTATTTAAACCTGTCCTTGTGGGTCAAAACAACTGGTATAATGCTTTTCTGCCCAACCTGAAAGAAATTTTGTTTTCTTTGACAAGAAGGCAAATGCAGCTGCATGATTTCAGACTAAACAAATCAAGATAAAGTTGAAGTTTTCCTGAAAAATGCAAAGGTGGGAAAAAAAGTCACAAACAGATAATTGCTCACATTTTACCTGTCAGAACTAGATGCTGTTCAAGTAATAAGATTTCTTCTTTTTATCTACCAGATCATATTAAACAAAAACACAGATTCCTTTATATAAGCACTGACTACATCATATTATATGGATGACATTTTATACTGCCAGAACTTCTTTTGGATAAAAATGGGTTCTTTCAAAACTATACTTTAAAAAATATTAATATTTGAACTAGAACAATTCAGAAAAAAACGTGATACCCCTGACTACTTATACTAAACACATCCAGTGGAAAATAACCCTAGTTTAAAAAAGCAGATGGAAAATTTTCTTCTGGAAATTAATGTTAATAAAGAAATCTTTCTGATCCTTGCAAGAATTTCACTATGTGCACAGCTGTAAACAGAATAATGTGGAAAAAAAGATATTATTTTCTTTTCCTATGAGCCCAGCAGAAAGAATCACTTCACTAATTTTTTTAATCTATGAGTAGATAAGTAGAAGCCTTTAAAATAAAATCTTCCACTGATTTTTATATTTTTTTCTGAGAGAAATTCTTGTTGGCACTCTAAAAAGCTGGATTTTCTATAGTTTTGGCAGAATAAGACAGCCACAAATCATTTGACATTGGTCTTTTTATTTCTTTAACATTAGAGAGCCAAATGCCCCTCTTTTTTTGCAACTGGGGTGGCCTTTCAGGTGATAGCGTGCAGGGAAAATGAGATTGTGTAACTCCTAGGGCTAGGTCTGAAGAAACTGTGTAGTTCCTGCCTTGCCCACTAAAATCCATGACGTCTAAATGCTTCCCTTTGGGATACCCCTCTCAGGACCCAGAAGCCATGCTGTGAGAAACCCAGGTCATATGGAAGACATTATGTTCAATTACTCTAGTTGACAGCCCCAGCTGAGTGAGCCATTTTGGAAGTCGAGCATTCAGATAACTGGGGTCCCAGCCAATATCCAACTGCAACGTTTTGAGAGACAACAAGTGAAAATCCCTAGCTGAGCTTTTTTAAAATTTCTGACCACAAAATTATAAGCAAAATAAGATGTTTGTTTTAAAATGCTAAATTTTGAGGTAATTTCTTTTTTAGCAATAGAAAAACACCAACGAATGCCACAATCTCTGTACGCAGAGACCATTGTTTCCTTCCTGTTGCACTGTATGTTTCATAGTATTGACTATTCAGCACAAAGCAAAATGTTTTCCCAAAAATTATAACAAAAACTTATTTTTCATGAAAGCAGGCCAACTATTTTCAGCTATTAACTTGTGCTGATCTCTAACACATGGATAAAGGGATTTCTAATTTGAAATTAAAGTTTGTTGCTAAAGTGGCAGGCTAGTTTCAGGTTACAGCTGGGAATTCTTGACTTAAATCATGACTGAATCAAGAATCAGAAGTAAACACTTCAAACATTTTGTGCCATTTTTTGCTAGAGTCCAAATCTGTCCTTCCTACCCCGGCAAGCTGGCTTCATCTATCTACTGCACTATCTAACTATAGGACATACTAGAGGCTTGTAATCTAAAATTATTTTTCCTTTTGGTTCTCGCCTAAACCATGTTTAGGCACATTTTAATTTTATTTTTTTAACCTTAATCTATCGGTTTCATTTTATTCTATCATAAGTCTCTATTTATGGGAGGTAACCAATTAAAACTACCAAAAGGTGTTCATATATGAATTGATGGCAGAAGAACAGGAGTATGTAATCATAGATATAATGGGAAAAAAAACAAAAATGAAAGAACAGTGCAGTCTTTTTGATGAATGTAATCTATGTTTGTTTTTTTAGGGAAACAGGATTTTTAAAAAATTTTTTATTCCCATAGGTTTTTGGGGAACAGGTGGTAGTTACATGAGTAAGTTCTTTAGTGGTGACTTGTGAGACTTTGTTGTACCCATCACCTAAGCAGTATATACTGAACCCAATTTGCAATCTTTTATCCCTTACCCCACACCCACCTTTTCCCCTGGGCCCTCAAAGTCCATTGTATCATTCTTATGTTTAGGCACATTCTTAAGTAGGGCTTAGGAATTCTGGGTTTATACTGCATGGGGGCAACTAATGAGTGCTCACATGATTTCTGCTGGCTTGTAAAGTGGTGATTTTCTCATGAGAGATGGCCCTATTGCCCATGAAATTTTTGCTTCTGCTTTCCCCAGGAGTGGCTCTGAGAATAATTGGACTGTATCCTGCAGGAGGGGGGTTAAAGGCAGAGGTATTGCCCTGTTGAGAATTGAGCTTGGTAGAAGGCAAATAGACTCCCAGAAGCATAACTCATAGCGGTGTGCCATAGTTACTACTGAGAAATTGTAGCACTTTCGAAGAAAAGAGAAGAAGGATTAGCTCAATTAAGACACCATCTTCATATCTATGAGACAGAACTAGAGAGGCGAAGAGTGAACCTAAAATATAGGTGACAGGTATATTCAACATGTAAAAACACTTTTCATTTAAACTTACCTTAGGTTCAGATGCTAACTCATTAAATATGACTACCACTAAAACAACAATGAAAAGAAATGTAAGAAGTAACATAATAGAATGATAAAACAATCCAATTATCTAAATATGTTTTGATTCTCTGATATTTATAATATAGATAATAATCATTAAACCTTGAATTTTATGGTGTCTCCGTGTCTCCAACTGAGGCTTCTTTGAAGTAGTGATGTCATATTAAATGCTATAAATGGGCAAAGTAATTGATAACTTATACTCTTCAGAATGAGAATATTTGCCCCATCTTAGATTATCCACAGGCCCACTTGAGCTTTTAGAATTAAATTATATTTCATCTTATCAACTTTTCTAACTATTCCTTGTAAATACTCTCTTTTTAAACCTTAAGAGTAATGATTGTAATTTATTCAGTGCATACCTGGCTACAAATTATACTACAAGGCTATAGTAATCAAAATAATATGATACTGGTATAAAAGTAAATGCATAAACCAGTGAAACAGAATAGAGAACCTAGGAATAAAGCCAAATACCTACAACAAACAGATCTTTGAGAAAGCAGACAAAGATGTGCACTGAGGAAAGGATACCCTATTCAATAAATGGTGCTCGGAAAATTGGATCGCCACATGCTGAAGAGTGAAACTGGATCCCTATCTCTCAACATGTCCAAAAAATAACACAAGATGGAAGGAAGACTTAAATGTAAGACCTGAAACCATGAAAATTCTAGAAGAAAACCTAGGAGAAACTTTTGTGGACAGTGGCCTAGGCAAAGAATTTATGGCTAAGCAAATACAACAAAAGCAAATACAACAAAATAAGAATAAATATATGGTACTTAATTAATACTTAATTACTCTTATTAATTAATTGTACTTAATTAAATACTCTCTTTTGTGCTTTTGTTTTGCAGTGTTTACTCATTAAACTTCTCCCTTCTTCAATCCTTCCATGACTAAATCCTTCCTTTAGCATATTCAAAGAATGAATATCCTTACCTGAAACAGAGGAGGACTTAATTTCAATGATCACATCATTCACATTTGTTCACATGGCCACCTCTCATGCTAGTGAAGTTGTCAACTGGTATCTTGATTCAAGGGAAGTGTGCTGTGGAAGGTTATTTGAACATCTTCTGCCTCCTGCCATTAGTGGTGGTGGCATCGTGCCCAGGATTGAAGTTGGCTACATACTCAACCACAAAGACTGAGGAGAAAGGGATTATGGACAATAATGTTTCCTGGTTTTCCCAAAGTTAAGTGTTGAGGTAGGAGAAGCCTAAGAAGCCTGTTATAATTCAGTTCATCTGTAGCTCTGGTTGGTAGAGCTTCCCAAAATGTATCTTGCAAATGACTTAGACTTTATATAAAATGTCTTACTTGGGAACAAGATAAAACAGGATACAGGGCAAGATTTCAGAAAAGATTAGACTGCATTCTCAGAAAGACTTCGGGTTAGGTCCTGCCTCTGTCATTCACTAGCTTTGAATTTGGGCAAAGAATTTATATTTTTGGCCCTCTGCTCATATATCACAATGTTCATCCAACAACCGTGCCACACTCTTAATGTTGTGTAGCTATTTTGAAACTGTGTTCAAAGTTTAGGTGTGGCAGAGGTTCTTCTTTGACCGAAAGATCAGACAGACTTGGTTCAAATAGATGATGGTAATTGCATGCCTCCTGCTGGATACTGTTTTGAAAATGGACATGTTACCCATTTCTGGCCAATAAGACATAGAGGAGATCAACCTGGAAGGATTATGAGGAAATCTTCCTTGTTCTTGAAGAGATCCATTGGTAGAAATAGCCTTTTCTGCCAGTGCTCATCACTATAGGAGGATGTGATTTTTAGAACTGTGGCAGCCATCTTGTGATCAGGAAGGGTCAAGCTAGAATAATCAAAGCCTGCATGCCAAGGGAAGGACAGTAGAAGGAAGTGATGCCATTATGTTGACCCCTGGCAATGTAACGAGTTGATTCAGTAACAGAGTTTGAGACTTTCTTATGGGAAATATTCAATTCTTCTTATTGGATAAGTCTGTTGAATTAGATTTCCTGTGGGACTTGACACCAAAGGCCTCTTAATAGATAGACCAATTCTATAAAATGAGAATTCAAATATCTATATCAAGGTTTTTTGAAAAAAGAACATGAGACATATGTATAAGTAAAGATTTCACGTAGTGCTTTTCATATTGTACGTGCCTAATAAATATCATCAATGTTAGAATTAACAGCATTATAATTATTACTTCCTAAGTTCCAAAGTAAGAAAGTTCAAACTATGAAGGTTAGGTGACTTGCCCAAGGTTACACAGTAAGCAAGTAATAAAGCAAGGAAGAGAACGTAAATTTCTAAACTTCCACAAGACAAGATGCTTTTCATCAAATTATGCTTTTCATTCTACGTTAGAGATGTACTTTTATGTGTTTGCTGCCACTTTCCCAAACTCTAAATTTTTTACAGAGTTTATTTTCTATTTTCTAAGCCTTTGTGAGCTCTGTATTTTCTAGATTTCTTTTTTTTTATTTTCTAAAAGGAAAAATATAAAAGAACAAACACTCTATAGGAGTACAAAGGGCATATGTAATTGTTCCTTCTTTGTAAGAAATTTATTTTACTTTTCAGATTCTTGCATTTATCTTCATATTTTCTCCCAAAGAAGTCAAAAACAAAACAAAACCCCAAAAACTTCATTTTAAGTTCTGTAAAATTGAAAGCAAAAAAGAATCCCATTTATTATTTTTTTAATATAATAAATACTTCATCTTATCTCCTTGGTTGTCGGCTCACTTTTCTTTTTCACTTCATTATATTTTCTTACAAAGAGAGGAGAACCAGAAAATATGGATCTATATCCCAAGGGTGGATATAGCTTGGAATATGGGGAGGGGTAAATCAAAGAATATTAAAGAAGAAACTACCCCATATTATCACCCCATTTGCTTCCATTTCCTAACTTCTCCACAAATTGAAGCAGCAGATAATATTTATTGCTCCTGGTGATGTCATAGTTTTCTGGAAAAATTTATTTTACAAGAGTTTTTTTTCTAATGAATTGAACAGCTTTGATTTGTGTGTTTTGTCCTGACCTTCTGGTTTCAGGACAAGGCTGGTTTTTAAGTCTCACAGTATTTCCTAGCAGATTTGCACTCAGCAAAGAATTGAAGCTTTCTTTGTCAACTTTGAAGCTTTATGTGTCATTGTGCAGTGGAAATAATGAAATACAGCATTATTCTTTTGTAGAGTTATCTTCCAAAGAAGTAATGTTTTCCCACTAAAGTCGAAAAAACAACTTTAGAGATTTACGGCATTGGCATTGCCTGAGAATTAGACGAGCTGGAAATATATTATTTCTCTTAGGTTATCAAGAGCTTATATAGTTACTCAAGTAATTTAATGTGCACTCATTCCAGTTCCCTGCACTTTCAGATTCGGGTTGGTGGAACCAACACATAAGTTGATTTACCATTGCCCCATGGCAAGAAAACCACCAGAAGAATAAAAATCTCCAACAGAGCAGATCACACCCATTAATATTTGCAGTGGTTTTGGTGATTGATTCTTCCACATCCACTCCATTCCAGATGTCTAAAGGAATAATAGTAATGCCACTTCTCTAACTAGTAATTGGTCTAGGCATGGATATAGGTATATCCCTAGATCTATATTAATATACATGAATATAATCTCTATATATGGATATAAATCTATATGGATATGAATCATATATATGGATATGAATCATATATAGATACAAATATAGATATAGAGATATATATGGATTCTATATATGTGTATGAATATAGATATATCTCTACATTTATATCCAGTCACATCCATTTATCTTAGATTAGAATTGGTTTGGATATGAATATAGATATAGAGACCTATCTATATTCTAGATATAGAGATATACCTATATTCATATCCATGTATATCTCTGTATCAATATTCATTCCTAGACCAATTATATCTCTCTATCTATATCTATGCCTAGACCATTCATACACACACACACACACAAGAATTTCTAGCAAATGAGGCAAGAGGGAAAGTCAGTTGGTGATGGACAAGAGAGGATTCTGGGATGAATGAGACCTAGAGAGAGTATCTCAGGCTGGCTTCCCTAAAGAAAAGCCTGAGATGTGGATTCTTGTGCAAGATATTTGCTGAGGGTGTATTCCCTGGAGACGAAGAGTGAGGGAAGCAGAATAGAGTGCAGGAAGAAGGCTAAGCAAGAGTATGTTCTCAGGTGGAGAATGGCTTCAGCCTGGTCCTACAGGAAGCTCTCGGACAAACACTTCACCGTGGAGTTGGTCCCATGTTGAGGCAAAGGACTGATCTTTTGTAACCTCGTGTTGGTCAGTCACTAGTCATTGGTTGGCTCCCTCTTTCCCCAACCCTGATAAGAAAGGACATTGCATCTCAGGCAAGATGGGTCCTGTTTTGCCAAATGCAATTCTCACAACAGCTTGGGGACAAGTGTGCTGGCCCAGTAAAGGGAATCTGGGCAATGCACCAATAGCATCCCTTACTGATGATATGTCTGAAGCTACCAGGTGTCTGAACACAGTGCCCACACATAGAAGAGGGCAGGTCAAACTAATCAGACAGAAATAGAGACAGAACCCTGACACACTCAGCATACTCTAGATTTCTTATATGAGATAAATTGCAGAAGTTACTCTGACCCAAGAATTCTGTGATTGCCACCAAAATACTCTGACATAATACTTACAGAGGTGATATTTCACATATTACTATTGTAAGAGACACACTGAAAAATAGAACATTCAAACAGCACAGATAGATGATAAAATCAAAATATGTCTTCTCCCTGTCTTCCATACCTATCTCCTCATATAGCTTAACTATTTTCTTTTGATGGTTTCCTTCATAATACTAAATGACATGCTTATATTTATATTTTTATCAACTCTAAGTAATATATATTGACTTTTTGCCCTAAAACTTGAGAAATTTAGCTCATTTATATTACCTCTGCTTCCCTGCTTTTCTGCTGTTTACTAGCTATATATTGGTTAATGTTTTTATTTTATCATGTTAGGGTTTCAGAAATGCATTCATGTCTTTTTTATGGATTCACCACCTTTGCATGATTTCTGACTCCCTAGATATAAGGTGAGAGAACATGCACCTCTGCACCTCCTTCCTGACCTCTCTCCTTGCCGATAGCTCAGAATTTTTCTCAGCTCTACCATCTTCATGTTGTTAAGGTTTATCACAGTAATGTTTCCCAATGCTTTATTTCACCATTAGCCTTAGAACAGAGCTTATTTAAGTTCACTACTCCAGGTCATCCTAAGGTGTAGTCTCCCAAACCCAGTGTATCATAGCAGTGGTGGCTCCTGCCTGTAATCCCAGCACTTTGCGAGGTTGGGGCTGGTGAGTTGCTTGAGCTCAGGAGTTCGACCCCAGCCTGGGGAATGTGGTGAAACCTTGTTTCAACCCAAAATACAAAAATTAGGTTGGCATGGTGGGGTGCATCTACGGTCCCAGTAACTCTGGCAGCAGAGGTGGGAGGATCACTGGAGCCTGGGGAGGCATGGCTGCAGTGAGCTGTGATCATGCCACTGCCCTCCAGCCTGGGTGACAAAGCGAGACCCTGTCTCAAAAAAAGAGAATAAATAAAAATAATAAATAAAACATAATTTAAAAGGAAAAGGAAAAAGGGAAAGAATAGAAAAATACTCAAAACAGTTACAGAGCAAGAATCTTCCATGGGCATACCAAGCTTTCTCTCCCTTTCCTCATCACATCAAGCACTTCCTTTCCTGGGTACAAAGTCCAATAAATAAACTTTGCTCATGCATGTCAATATCGCTATTCCTTGGGGTGGAAGGAACAGGTGAAAGGCAGAAAGGAGCATAAGTTTTACCCAGAGAGATCAACATCTCCTTGTTTTGGTAATTTCAGGAGTTCCTAGCACTTTTTATTTTAACTGTTAGCAATTTTAATCACAAAATTAAAAATGTGTTTGTTATAAAATTACTCATTTACAAACATTTTCTTTATTGTTTGTGTCCTACATTACACTGTTGGCAACTCAAGGGCTGAAACATTATATCCTTAGAACAGTCTTCCATAATAACATGGTAGATATACATACAATAATTAGAAATGTACAGTGTAGTAGAAAGAGCACTAACAAATCTGAGGGTCAATAGTTCCCAGTTCTGCTACTAAAGTGGCTATTCATTAATTTATTCATTAAATACATTTTGCATTTCTCCTCTGTGCCAGGGAATTTGCAGGGTACTGAAGAATAGCTTATGTACCCCAAATATACAGTCTAAGTTTCACATGACAAGTATAAGTACATTGGAGAAACCAATGTGTATTACTTTGGAAGGTACCAGTAGTTTGGCTTATCGAAGCATAAAGCATGAGGCAATGGCTAAAGGGAGATGAGCTTGGAGAGACAGGGAGGGTCCAGATCATGGAAGGCCTAGAGTGCCAAACCAAAGAGCCTGAGTGTTACCCTGTAGTTGTATGGGAGTCATTAACGGTTTTAAACAGGTCAGGCATAGCTATTAAATAGAGTCTTGTATTGCAGATAGGAGAATGGCTTTAAGGGGAGGTGACCAGTGTCAGGCAGACTGGAAACTTTTGATTGTCCAGATTTGAAGTGAGGAGAAACTGATCTAGGATGTAGCAGGAGGAATAAAGAAAAGGAGAGAGATTTGAGGAACTGCTAGGAAGTGAAATCAGCAAAATATGAGATGGATTAATATGGGGTAAGTGAAGAATACGAAAGTAAGAGTAAAAGAGTGAGAAAGTAACATCCCAAGGCTTCTAGCATGGTGACTATTGTGGCCACCGACCAATAAGACGTGGAGGTGATAAACAGAAGAAGACAAGAGGATTAGAGTCATGGAAAAAAATGTGATGACAGAGGTAAGAGTGAAAGAGAAAGTAAGCGATTGAAAGATGGTACGCTGCTAGCTTTGATGACGGAGGAAAGGGAAACAGCCAATTGCGTGGGGTCCCAAGAAGCTGAATAAGGTGAGGAAACAAGTTCCCCCCTCAGAGGCTCCAGAGTCAGCCCTGCCAACACCTTACCTTTAGCCCAGCGAGACTGATTTTAGACTTGCGACCTCTAGAACTGTATGATAATAAATCTGTGTTGACTTAAGCCACAAAATTTGTGGTAATTCGTTACAGCAGCAATGCAAACTGAAACTTCCAAAAGTATGTATTGAATACCTCCTATGTGCCCATGTGTATCTTTTAGAAACCATCATACTCATGGAAGAGAAAGAAACAGAAAGAAATTATTATAAATATACTGTGAGAAGGGCTGAAATAAACAGAAGGTTGTACAGTGAACTATGCGGTCAGAAAAGGCAAACAAGTCAATTCTCCCAAGGATAAGGGGCAGGAAGGGCTTCATCATGGTGGTGAATCTCAGCTGAGTCTCAAAGGATGAATGTAAAAATTACTAGATGATTTCTGAGACTCCTTAAAAAAGCAGCACTCTGAGATCAGTGGACTCTTTTTAAGTGGAGTAATTAACTTGCGAGACATCCTGGGAAACAGGCAGCCATTCCGGGTTGAAGTAATGAATTTCCTCAATTACTCTTCTGAGCTCTTATTAGCATGACGCTCATTTCTATCCTCCAGATGATCCCTCTGGGTGATAACATTTGATATACCCTGTCATTCTGAACAACCCAAATAATTATAGTTCCATTTTTAGTTCTTTGTTTCTCATTATTTAGTAATGCATTAGTTTTCTGCCAAAAACTGGGTGGCTCAAAGCAACAGAATGTATTGTCTTAGAGTTTTGGAGGCCAGAAGTCCATAATTAAGGTGTTGTCAGGGGCATGCTCTCTCTGACAACTCTAGAGGAGAATCCTTCATTGCCTCTTCTAGCTTCTGCGACTTGCTGGTGACGCCTGGTGTTCCTTGGCTTGTAGATGTGTGACTGAAGTCACATGGCTGTCTTCTGCCTATGTGTCTTCACCTCATCTCTCTCTGTGTGTGTCTGTGTCCATGTGCAAATGTCCACTTTTCATAATGACACCAGTCATTGTGTATTAGGGCTCACCCTAATGACCTCATTGTAACTCAATTACATCTGTAAATATTCTATTTCCATATAAGGTTAAATTCTGAGATAAGGTGGATTAGGACCATAATGTATCTTTTTTGGAAGACACAATTCAACACATAAGAATTGATTACCTCAGTTTATTTATACTTATGAATGGATTAGAAAGAGCAAGAATATTAAAAAGCTACTTTGTTCTTTCCTAGGCAAAAGAGAAAATATAGAGTAGAAATTTGACGGTAAACAGGCTAAGATTAAGAAAAAGAAGACAATAAATAGGATAAAATTAAGAACAAGAAGATAATGAAAAAATATGCAAGTAGTAACAAAATAACTACTCTGTTTTAAAACCCATAATAAATTTTCTATTTAAATGTTTTAAAGATTTTTTAGGCTCTTTTAGAAAATAGTTTATGATATCACCTGAGATTTTTATAAATGTAAGTTATTTCAGAAAACAATTTGAATCTGGAATAATATAAATGCATATAGAGTTGTTTTCACATAAGGAAGTTAAAAAATTGATCATGAGGTGCAGAAGTCGTAGCAAAAAAGAGGAAGAGGAGACAGTCAGTGACATCAAGATATTCGGTTGCCTTTCTTCTCTTAAGTCCTACTACATGGAAGCAGGGATCAATAATTCAGAAAAGCAGGAAGTTAAAACTTTTGGAAATTTTATTCTTTCGGCAGGAAGCTATGAAAAAGGCTGCCAGTATGACACCCTATAATAAATTATTCATAATCACAGCTGCTAGGAGCTCCAAGGGAACTGCCAAGTGAGCTGCTTAAGCATTATACCACCCTGACCACCCTGAAGTACCAGATCACAGCCAAGAAAGGAAAGATGGTAACTCTATGTACATAAAATAGGGTGAGTTACAGGCATATGCTGATTGAGTATGTTTCAGGAATTAGGAATTAATGAGAAAGACACATTTTAATTTTCTTCCCCTAATCTGCTTTCTAGGGCCATGCATTTTCACTATTCAATGTGTATGCCTTTGTTTTGTTTTAAAATAATGAATGGAATTATAGAAATATGGAGTCAACTTGAAAAAACATGTCAGACTATTTAAAAGCTGGTATCACCACCAAAACACTTTTTTTTTCTTCTATTTTTAGTAGACCCTAATTGTCAGTGAAGTAGCAGATGGTCTCTTGAATACTAATTGGCTTCCTATGGCTCCTGACATTCCTTGGCTTGTGGCAACATCACTGCAATCTCTGCTTCCAGCTTCACATCTCTTCTTTGCCTTTACTTAGTCTCCCTCTGCCTTCCTTTTAAAATGATACATGTGACTACATTTAGGTCCCATATGAATAATCTGGGATGACTTCCTCATCTCAAAATCCTTAGCTTAATCACACCTGCAAAGACTCTGTTTCCAAATAAGGTAATATGCACAGGTTCCAAAAATAAGGACCTGATGTCTTTAGGAAACATAATGCAGCCTGGTATAAACATAGAGTTTGCAAAACTAAAACTTTGACATAATGATAATAAACATGCAGTATTGAGTGGTGGTTAATAAGGTCGGCTCTAGAGTCAACCAACCTGGGTTCAAGTCCCTGCTGTGCCATGTATTACTTGTGCAACTTCGAGCAGGTGAGTCAACATTTCTGTACCTCACTGTCCTAATCTGTAAAATGGGGCCAATATTCTCACCTCTATTAAAGGCATGTGAGGAGGAATAAATGAGACGATTCGCTTAAAGCATTTAGCATGTGATCTTCACATGGCAAGGTTTCAGTATTGCCTATTGATAAAACTAGTAAGAACAGTGGCAGAAGAGCAGAACTCTGTGAAATTTCCAATATGATTCTCAATTATTCTCTCTTAAATAAAATTTCCTCTTGGATCACAGAAAATGTCTGAGACCAGCTGAGTACTTTTATTTGATGAAAAAGACATCAAAATAAAAGAATTAATACACTAGGAGCAAGAGGGGCCACAGGCAGAAATATTAAATAGAAACAAATGGGGATTTCAGTCTAAATAGTTTCCCTTGTGGCAATACAAATACAGAATTGATTTCCAAGAAAAACACAAAAGCAAACAGCAGAAATGCTTTTAAACTGGTAGACATTAATTGCTTAATGGATTACTAAAGGAGAAGCCATAATTTCAGATTAAAATAGACTGTAAGTGGGTGGATTATTAGTCTAAGCAGCCCTTTTTTAGTGTCCAGAGGTATGTTTTTAAAAATTAGAAAAAAATACTATCCTGGAAGCAAAGGGTACTCTAGAATTCAGTCACTTCTTAAAAGAAACAATTTGTGAATCCACTTGGAATGGAGGACATTCTCACCAGCAGGCAGAGCGTGTGGTCCTTTCATTTAGGTGAAAATTGTTGCCCGTACATTCCTTTATTTTAAATTTGGAGTTGAAGAAAAATTGAGAGAAGGACATCTAGGGGTTCAAATCTACTTCACATCAACCATAAATCTGATTTTGGAGAACTAGTCTCTAGGTGACGAGCAGGTATGAGTATTTAGGAAATCAATTCTAGAGGAAGAATTCTCTGGAACCACAAAATAGATACTCAGAATGATTGAATGGGCTAAATATCTCTCCTTATCAATTTTACATGCAAAAGGCTTGCATTCAAAATGAAGTTCAGTTTTTGCCTGCCTGAAATTATTTGTGAATAACAATTTTTTATTGGAGAACAGCATCGACATGTGAAGCTTTATTTACTCTTTGCTGATACAAGAAGGAGTATTATTATCCCTTTCCAGAATTATCTTTAGCAGTTTCTATCAATTTCCTTGTCATTTTGAGTCTACCAAAATCGTTTCTCTGACATCAAATTCGAATGGGATTCTTCTTTATTTCTTCCCTGTAATAGGATTTTTAAAAAGCCTCCTGTAGTAACCATCAGCACACCTTTTTATTATAATCAACATTATTGTTCATCCTAACACGGGAAGTCAGGTTGTGAAAAAGCCTTGTAATAACTTCTCATATTGGCAGAGTCTGATTTAGTAGGTTTGGCATAAGGCTTAGGAATTTGGGTTTCTTAAAATCTCTCCAGTAGCTTCATTTATACAGTGTTTTCTGGTAGTTAAAGTACATTAATGTACAGGTTAGTAGGAGAACTTTCTCTCTGGAAAAGTGATATGTACGACTCCTTAAGGAGACATTCTAATTCTGCCTCTTGTGAGCTCGAGTGCCCTGGTGTGTCAATATTTATACCTATGTGCATGTGTGTGTGTGTGTGTGTACGCACATGTGTGTTTTAGAGTGCATGAAATAATGCCTATTACTTCCAAACATTTGGAAAAATCTTGATTTAGACTATAAGTGGAAATAAGAAAGTGAAAAGTCCCCTAATAATAAAAAACTTTAAAATTATTTGAGAATTGATTATAATTTCAATAACAAAGATTATTATAACAACAGAGTGATCATCTAGACTATCATAGCTATCAATGTTCTTAATCTTTTTTACTTGCTTCTAATTATGGGATTTTATGAATTCCATGTATCTTTGAGGGTGTTTAAAAATTTTTTTGAGCAAAATTGCCAATAACTACCAACAACATTAACAATAATCACAATAGCTGACACCCAGTAAGTTTCAGGGACTATAGCAAGCATTTTACATATAGTTTATGTACATCTACAACTATCTTATCAGAGCAAAATTATTACTATTTCTGTTTTATTGAGAAGGAAATTGAGGTGTTAATTAACAAAGAAGTTAAATCATACAACTGAAAACTGGTTAGGTTAGGATGATCCCATGAAATCAAATTTTAAAGCTTAACACCTCCATTAAATAAATAAAACTATTAATATTTAAATAAGTGGCATTTTAGAGCACAGGCTTATTTGAAACTTTGCAAATTTTTGCCTCAGAACACGATGCCCAGAGACCAGATTATTATTTCTTCATTCATTGATTTTTTTATACTGTGTCTACTTCCCAAAGGAATTCAAGTTGGCTTACAAGAGCAGACTTGTATGCTAGAGATAAACAATCTAAGAACCGGAAGTTTGATCAGCAGCAGGGAGTATCAATAGCTGCCAGTAGAAGACCTAGCTGAAATGAAGCCACTGTGATCCAAAGCAAAGTTATGACAACTCAGGCAGGAAAGAAAACAGCATGAGTGTGGAGATTAACATTTGTGTTCTGAGTGCGGTGGAAAGAGTTCTTGAGATACTAATCTTAGAGATTTTGCTTTCTTGTTGCTCTTTCCAATCTTTTCTTTCTTCATCAGTCTGGGGCACCCCTGTGGCCTCCAGGAGAACTAGGGTTGTTGTAGCAGAAATGTAAGGAGAAAAACAATTATTTTCAGTAGTCATTTAGTCATTTTAAGTCCCACACTAGGCTTCTAAGAATCAAAAGGAAAGTCTTGATGGAGAATTTTTGACATGGAAGTTATTAGAGATGCAAGGGCACTGGGTCCCATCTCTGTGACCCCATAAGGCTCCTTGTCTAGGGGCGGGTGAATATCATCAACATGGAAGAGTTCACTAGTCTAAGGGAGAAGGTCCTGCCCCAGTGGATCCTGGTGGAAGCAAGGCGAGGGTGACTTCTGCATCCTCTTAGACAAAGGAGTCATGACCTCATTCTTCAAAACTCTTTAAGTGAAGGCCTTTTATCTACAGCTGCCGGCATGTCTTCTGCGGCCCACTCAGCAAGAAGGACCCCTGCTCATGCTGCTGGAAACTGCCCCATGAGAACAATATCCTTGTCATCAGCCAGGACACAGGGCAAGGTCCTCAATCCTTAGAGTGGGAAGGAGTGGTGTGGAATAAAAAGCCTTAGCACAAGAGCTAAGGGAAACCAAGCCCACACTAGCACTGACATGGGAGAAATTTAGTGCTTCAATCTGATACGCACTTAACGCACAGAGTAATACTGGAAAGACGTTGACTATTGCTATAAAAACAATGCATCCGTTAATATTGCATTTTTCACTTAAAATCACTTTCACATGGGGTAATTAAAAGTTTTTAAAAAAGATGTAGAAACACTTTTTTAACATGAAAAAATTGTATTCCCTATTTATTCACCCTCTTCTCACAATAGGATATAAACTCCATGAGAGTGGATATCTTATTAACTGAGTGTCTTATTCACTACCATCCTGAATGTGGTGATAGAATTATGTCTGGCACTTCATAATTATTTCCTGTGGACAGACTCTGTGACTAATCCCGCTATTAACTGAATGAATTAATGTGGGTTTGAAATGATGACCTTAGGGTGGAAAAGAGTAATCCCTTGAATGTCAACTCTGGTCAACTGGTATTGTTTCCAGGGAATACAAAACAGAGGACTTTAACCATGGATTTTAACAGTTATCTAAGTGAACTTTAAAAAAATTTGGATGTGGCACCTGGCATAGCTGGATTCTGATAGCACAGTTATCATAACAGACACATTAGCTGGCATTGACCAGAAAATGGACCTCAGGTAACTGAAAGACTCAGTGACCTGAATTCTTTAGCACTGTCCGTCTAAATGCCAGGGAATGCCTGCCTACCTCAAAATCATGGTTTCAGTTTTACCTACTGGATGTTGTGCTGCTCTTTCTGACAGTAATTTGTGGTTAAAGTTCAACTGTTTCTGCAACTTATGAAAAATAAAGAAGGGTACTTGTATTAGTCTATTCTCATATTGTTTTTAAAGAGCATATATAAATATACGTGACACTGTATATTTATAAAGAAAAGAGGTTTAATTGACTCACATTTCTGCAGGCTGTAGAGGATGCATGGCTGGGAGACCTGAGGAAATTTAAAATCATGGTGGAAGGGGAAGCAGACATGTCTTATATGGTTGGAGAAAGAGGAAGAGAGAGTGAAGGAGGAGGTGCTACACACTTTCAAACAACCAGGTCTCGTGAGAACCCACTCACTATCACAAGAACAGTAAGGGGGAAATCTGTCCCCATGATTCAATCACCTCCCACCAGTGGGGATTACAACTGGTGGGTTGTAATCCTCCAACACTGGGGATTACAATTCCACATGAGATTTGGGCAGGGACACAAATCCACACCATCAGTATTCATCTTCCTATTAGCTGCAGAAGCAGAGAATGTACATGTTGTTTGTTCAAAAGTGATACATATTTAAGGTAAAAAAAAAATGCATAAATCTCATAAGAAAAAAATTACCCAGAGAAAAACAGTACTGATAATATAGTGCAAAACTTTCTAGAATACTTTCATGCACAGAGATGCATCATTTTCACAAAAAAATAGTTATTTTATGCATACTGTTTTATAACTTGCTTTCCTCCCTAAAATATATTGTGTACATTTCCCCATACATACTCTTCTCCAGCCATACTGTTATTCTTCAGGCATGCTCTTTTAAGAGCTATGCCATTTTTCATCACAATGATGCACATAATAATGGGCTTAATTCTTTTTCTATTGGTGCATTTATAGGTATTTTCATTTTTAAATATAATATATAGATCTTGAATGTGCATTCTTTTTTTTTTTTTTTTTTTTGAGACAGAGTTTCGCTCTGTTACCCAGGCTGGAATGCAATGGCGTGATCTTGGCTCACTGAAACCTCTGCCTCCCGGGTTCAAGCAATTCTCCTCCCTCAGCCTCCCAAGTAGCTGGGGCTACAGGCATGCACCACCACACCCAGCTAATTTTTGTATTTTTAGTAGAGACGGGGTTTCGCCATGTTGGTCAGGCTGGTCTCGAGCTCCTGACCTCAGGTGGTCCACCCGCCTCAGCCTCCCAAAGTGCTGGGATTACAGGCATGAGTCACAGCACCCAGCCGAATGTACATTCTTTTAGTGATGTTTGTACAAATATATACTTGTATAGTTTGGATATGTTATTTATGGAGCAATTGCTGTCTTCTTCATTAATACTTTTGCAATTTTGATTGAGCTGTGCATCCACATTAAAATAATTCATTTTTTAAAATTAGCTTTAGTGTACTACGCCCTTACTTCAAAAACATTATTTCTTTGCTCATAAGCTTAATTTCGTTTTATTGCTATATCATTGGATATGTTTCTTCAAGTTGCTGAAGAATGATAAATAAATGGGTGATGTACTTTATGAGTCCTTCCAAATATAAGCGTGAATTTTTATTGCCTTCATACGTGATAATCAATTTGGCCTGAGACAATGTTTGGTTATATCCTCCCCACCCTCAAACTCTGTAAATATTGCCCTAGATTTTCTTGCAAATGTTTCTGAGAAGAAAAGTCTTGGCCCAATCTGAATTTTGGTTATTTATTGGTTATAGATATAGATGTAGGTATATAGACATAGACACAGACTGGTATATCTAGATATAGATATAAACATAGATATAAAGATACGTTTTTATCTAAAGGTTTTACAGATGTTAAAAAAATTCTTGTAAATAAAAATATTGTCAGAGGTACATAGGTGTAGATTTCCTTTGATTAAGTTTGCCGAGAAGATAGTTGACTCTTAAAACTGCATATCTTGATATTTTTTGTTCTGAAAAGTTTTTTAACATTGTTTCATATTTTTGTCCTCCCTCATAAATAATAATTGTCTTTTTATTGTATTTTCCATCTCTCTATTTCATATCTATCATTTATCCAGCCTTTGCATTTCAAGAAAGTCACTCAAATTAGATCTCAACACTCTGTTTTAGCTTTTTCATGGCACCATTTTGGTCTCTATTTCCTGCAATATGAGTTTTAATTTGTTATAATACTTTAGTTTCTTGAAGATATTTTACTATATTATTCTTCTCTTTTTTTAATATTGAACTGTTCCTTCTTATCTCAGTCCATTCTCTTCTTATGTCTTTTTATTTCTGTTTCAAAGAAGCCACATCTAATTTAATTTGATAAAAGTGCCAACATCTTCTTAAAATGTTCTTCTAAGATAATTAGATCACGATTTTCCACCAATGTGCTTCTCTTCTGAGTCTTCAGAATACGATTTCTTTTCCTTTTTCTCCCCCATTTGACCAGGGATGTAGATTTTTCTTTATTTTCTTTTTACCTTTATACTACTCAAATTCCACTCTCAGATTTGTACCTAGAGAGTAAGATAAAGACAAGCCCCAGTCCAATTGCTATGGTTTGGATGTGAGTCCCCACCCAAATCTCATGTTGAATTGTAATATCCAATGTTGGAGGCAGGGCCAGGTGGGAGGTGATTGAATCATGGGGGCAGGTTTCTCACAAATGGTTTAGTACCATACCCTTGGTACTGTCCTTGTCATAGTGAGTGAGTTCTCATGCAATCTGGTCATTTAAAAGTCTGTGGCATCTCCCCCATCTCTCTCTGGCTCCTGCTTTCCACCAAGTGATATGCCTTCTCCTCTTCACCTTGTGCCATAATTATAAGTTTCCTGAGGCCTTCCCAGAAGCCAAGCAGATGCCAGCATCATGCTTCCTGTAAAGTGATATTTCTTAAAGTCTCATTTGAACTTTAACTTTTTATACAATCTGCAAATCTGCAGTCTTAAACCCTTAGTTTTGCCAGTGCAAAATGTGGATTCCAATGCAATAATATACAGAGATAATTACATACAATTAAGTGAGATGTTCACCAAAAAACTCTATTGGTTTCCTATTGTTGCCATAACAAATTACCACAAACTAAGTAGTTTACAAGAATACAAACTTGTTCTTATACTATTCTAGAGGTAAAAGTCCAACATCAGTTTCACCAGGATGAAATCACGGTGTTAGCAGAGTTGCATTCCATGTGTAGGTTCTAGAGGAAAATCCATTTCCTTGCTTTTTCCAGCTTTTAGAGGCCTTCTGCATTCCTTGATGCGTAACCTTTTCTTCCTCTTTAAAGCACATTACTTCAAGCTCTCCTTTCATTGTCACATCTTGTTTTCTGATGCTGACCCTCATGTCTCAATTTTATAATGACCATTGTGATGACATTGCCCACTGGACAAGCCAGGATAATCTTCCCCTGTTGAGATCCTTAACTAAATTACATCTGCCAAGTCCCTTTTACCATGCAAATTATCATATTCACAGATTCCATGGATTAGGCTGTGGACATCTGGAGCAGAGTGGGCAATTTTCTGCCCCTCAGCCCTTTGCCTTACTTTTGTAGGGAGATCATAAATAGAATATTATTAAAAACCATAGTCTCCTATTACCCATGGTTTCCTTTTCTGCAGTTTTAGCTACCTGCAGTCAACTATGGTCCAAAAATATTAAATGGAAAATTCCACAAATAAACAATTTTAAAGTTTTAAATTTTGCACTCTTCTGAGCATCATGATAAAATCTTGCACTGTCCTGCTCCATTATGTGTATGACATGAATCATTCCTTTGTTCAGCATCTCCATGCTGTAGATGCTACCGGCCTATTAGTTACTTAGTAGCCATCTCAGTTATCGGGCAGACTATCTCAGTATTGCAGAGTCTGTGTTCAAGTAACTCTTTAGCTAACAATGGCTCCAAAGTACAAGAGTAGTAATGCTGGAAATTCGAATACGCTAAAGAAGCCATAAAGTGCTTCCTTTAACCGAAAAGGTGACCTTGGTGTTCTTTGGCTAGGGTTTGTTATTCTGCATGGTTTTAGGCATCCACTGGGTTCTTGGAACATATTCCCCCATGGATAAGGGGAGACTACTGTATGCCTTCTCCTAATATTTCAGTGTTGCTGGTACACATGTATTAGCTATCTATCACTGCATAACAAATTATCCCAAATTTAGTAGTTTACAACAACAAATATTGATCATCTCACAGTATCTATGAGTTGAAAATATGGGTACAGATTAACAGTGTGCCTCTGGCTCAAAGTACCTCATGAGGTAGCTGCAGTCAAGGTATCAGTTAGGGCAATAATCTCATCTAAAGCTTGGGTTGGAGATGGGATCTACTTTCAAGCTCATGAATATGGCTGTTGGAAGGCTCCAGTTCTTCATTTTTGGGCCTCTCCACAGGGGTGACTCCCAAAATGACAAATGGATTTTCTCAGATAAGCAATCCAAGAGAGAAAAAGTGAGTATGCACAAGATGAAAGCCAAAGTCTTTATCTAACCTAATCTTAGAAGTAATATCATGTCACTTTGCCATATTCTGGCCATTAGAAATGAGTTGATATGTGCAGCGCACATTCAAGCGAGTGAATACCGCACAAACGTCAGCAAGTAGGGATCATTGAGAGCCAGGTGAGAACCTGTGTATCACTGGTACTCTAATATTTTGAACTGTATGGTTTTCCAATGCCAAAATTACACAAATTGTCTCTTCCTCTCTTTCTACTTGAGTATTTTTTTATTTCAGATATTAAATAATAATTCTAGGAAATTTAAAAATATATTTCAATGGAAAATGTTAACAGTCTGTGCAATTGTGGAATTCATTTGTGATGAATAATGTAATAATTATGGATTTTCAAGCCATCTTAAGAGTGTTTTAAAAAATACTATTTGATAATAATGGCTGGAAGGCAAAATACTAGAATTAAAGTTATTACTCTAAATTGAAATACTCTGGCGGATATTTTCTAATAATAGATAAATAAAAGTCAAATTGGAGAAATACGTCTCTTGAACCCTAAATAACAACTACAAAAAAAAGTCTTATGATAAAAAGTACCCTTGTGTTTCCAT
This sequence comes from Pongo pygmaeus, assembly GCF_028885625.2. Taxonomy (NCBI): domain Eukaryota; kingdom Metazoa; phylum Chordata; class Mammalia; order Primates; family Hominidae; genus Pongo; species Pongo pygmaeus. The sequence continues at coordinate 35,657,983 of NC_072377.2, read as the reverse complement.
CCTCAGTTGAAAGAACTGCTTGATTATTTTAAATAATGGATAACACATAATGTACACTTCTCCCATCTCTTAATATTTCTCTCTTTCCTTTTTCAAATAATGGAATACAACATAGGAATAATTTTTTATCATTAGAGTAACAATCTAAATTTTAGCACAGTCTTTCCATTGGATTAATGAGAGTTCTTACCTGAAGAATTCCTGTACCCATCCACCAAAGGAAACCTGTCATCAACAATTAATGTTGTTTAGTCAGTGGTAGTTCTACCATGTTGGTTTCTTGTTTTACAAAATATAATCCTGGTATTTAAAGTCAGCACATTATCCCTGTTTATAAATCATGTTTTTCCTTCTTAAGGAAATAATTAAAAGGTACAACAAGATAGAAAAAGGTGCTGGAGGTTTGAAGATACAACAGATGAAATGACAAACATGCTCACACAGTTGAATTCAAGAAATAAATAAAAATATAGAGATCAAAGCATGATGTAGGCTTATTAAAATATAAATATGTGTGTGTAATACATATATAAATATGTATTCTGTTTAATCTCTGTCCATATATGTGTGTTTAATCTTTATACACATATGCACACACGTATGTATAGAGAGGGATTAAACAATAAAAGACACAACATAGTATAATTGTAACATTTTAAAATCTAAATGTGAGTACAAATTAATCTTATATCAGACATATTTCCTGAAGTTTGCAGAGATGAATGGTATTCTTTAAATTTAGGGAAAAATTATGTTTAAATAAAGGCATTTAATGGTAAAAGAGGATGTATGGAGGCCGGGTGCGGTGGCTCACACCTGTAATCCCAGCACTTTGGGAGGCCAAGGCGGGCGGATCACGAGGTCAGGAGATCGAGACCATCCTGGCTAACACGATGAAACCCTGTCTCTACTAAAAATATAAAAAATTAGCCAGGCATGGTGGCGGGCATCTGTAGTCCCAGCTATTTGGGAGGCTGAGGCAGGAGAATGGCGTGAACCTGGGAAGCAGAGCTTGCAGTGAGCAGAGATCGCACCACTGCACTCCAGCCTGGGTGACAGAGTGAGACTCTGTCTCAAAAAAAAAAAAAAAAAAGAGGATGTATGGGAAAAAAAGATGATATATCCATATTGTGTGTTTAGGAAGTTTCACAGTTTTTCTGTTTGTTTTTGCACAGCTATTCCTATATTCTGTTCATTTGCATTTCTTTCTTAGACGTTCAGGCCACACTTAAACACCTTCAAGCAGCTGGTAGTAAGTACCTTATGAGAAAATATCACTGTAATTGTTTCTACATAGTCACATAGTCAGACATTTTACCTTGTAAGCTCAGTCAATAAATTCTAGTTGTTGCCCTATTGAATCCTGAATGTAAATTTATAGAGAATGAACTCTCATGACCTAATCAGAGTCAGGTATTCTCTCAACTAATACATGGTGGCTATGTGGGGTAGGGAGAGGGAAAGTTGGGTGAGGAGGGGATCACACAATATTGAAGTGGGTGCTGTCAACCATGTGAATGAAATGAGAAGGGAAAAGTGGAAGGGGTGATTTCCAGGAAAACAGGTATCAGAACCCAGAGAAAAGAAAAGTGTGACGTAAACAAAAACAAAATTTCCACTATAGCATAATAGCCTTCAAAATAACCGAAGATAATTGTCAGGCTCTCAGAGAGTCTTCTCTTTTCTGGGTTTTACACCTTGAGATACTTTTTAACATCTTCATACAGCTGTGAAGCCCTTATCTTTTTTAACCTTTCCAAATTTGTGAATATTAGATATAATGTACAGTCCTATAAATGATTAGCATAATGTGTAATTATAAACACCTGTCTAAACACTACCCAAGATGGCAAGCAGAATATTGCCTGGACCTTCAAATTCTCTAATTTATTCACATCCTGTAGACCTCCAGAGAAAAAATACTATCTTTTTTTTTTGTGACGTAGTCTCTGTCGCCCAGGCTGCAGTGCAGTGGCGCGATCTTGGCCCACTGCAAACTCTGCCTCCCGGATTTAAGCAATTCTCCTGCTTTAGCCTCTCAGGGAGTGGGGATTACAGATGCCCGCACCATGTCCATTGAATTTTTTGTATTTTTAGTAGAGATGGGGTTTCACCACGTTGGCCAGGCTGGTCTCGAACTCCTGACCTCTAGTGATCCACCCTCCTCGGCCTCCCAAAGTGCTGGGATTACAGGCATGAACCACCGCGCCCAGCCAAAATGCTATCGTAACTTTTGAGGTAATTGCTTATTTGCTTCTTTTTTTTCCCCCTCCTTTTGGTAGTTTATTCACATAACTATATATCCCTAAATGTTTTAGTTTAGTTTTGCCTGTATTTTTTTTAGGTTTGTATAATGGACACATACACACATATGTCTGTGTCTTAATTCCTTTGCTCAACATATTGTTTATAAAATTCATGCATATTGATGTGTGCAGCTATATTTTGTTTTTATTACTGAATTATGACAGGTTTCTTAAATCCATTCTGCAGTTGAGGCACATTTGGGAACTTTCCAAGTGGTGTATTATTATGCACAACGTTGCTAGGAACCTTTCAGATCATGTATCCTGGTGCCAACAAGTAATTGTTACTCCAAGGTATACACTTAGGAGCAGAAATGTTGTCTCATAGGGTATGCATGTCTTTAACCTTACAAGATAAGATCAACCTATTTTCTAAAGTGATTGCACCCCAGGCAGGATATGAGAGTTCCTCTTGCCCCATATACACACCATGACTTAGTCTAGTCACATGTTCAGCCTCTTCTTTGTGGCTGTAATTTACAGGTGTCACTGTCTTCCATCGTGGCCCTCAGAATTATACCCAGGACTTCAGGTGTGGTCTGACCACAGCACTGTCCTCTCGTTTGTTATTCAATGGCATACATCTATGATTAACCTAATCACATAGATGTTGGACAAATCTAAATCTTTGTTGATAAGTCACATCTCTTTTGTATTATATTTTTGCAGTTGATTTTTTTTGACCAAACATTAGAACTTTGTACTGATTCTTACTCGTCTTATCCGATTTGACCTATGATTCTAGTTATTAAGATTGTGTAAGATAATGGTTCTGTCACTGAAAATACTAGCTGTCTCTCAGCTTCAAGAAACTTTCATATAATTCACAAGTTTATCTCAATGTAAGTCACTGGTATGTTGTGAAGAACAGAGTATAGAAAAGAGTTTTGGAAAATGTATCCAAAAATTTTTCTCAGGCTACCTCGTATCCACTATCCAGCGCTCTCACAATTTAGCTAGTCAGACAGGAGCAAAAGCATCCCTGCTACTTTACCATCCAGGCATTGTCATTTTATGCCTATAACTCTTTAACTTCCGGTTGACATCCTTTCCTTGCTCTTGTTCTAATAGAGCTTACAAAGAGCCCACGTGTGTGTGTGTGTGTGTGTGTGTGTGTGTACGTGTGTGTGAAACTTTTCCCCAAGACTCAGATCATTCTGAACTTTGATAAGCCTGGTCTTGTTCTGTGCAACTATAGTACCCTGTGACACTCACTTTTGGGTTCATGCCCTTGTTTTTCTCTCATATACAAGTTCTTTAAAATTTGAACTCATCTGAGAAGGCCAGTATAATCAGCTTTTTTTTTTTTTTTCATATACCTGCCCTATGTTTTCTTGTTTGCAATTTTGAAATGAAAATTAAAGTTTTCAAGAACTTCCTAACTCTCTGTCTCTCTATGGCCTAAGATTCATGCTATGAATTCATACTTACTTTTTCTGATTTTTTTTAACGACCATCTCTCTAAAATCTATGGCATACTTTTCATTGGCTACCATGAACTGTAAAATGAATGTATTCTCCCAGGTCCCACCAATTCTTTTTTTATAAACAAATGATCCTATATAGGAAGGACTAGCTTTATGGGCATGTGGCTTACTTACACAGTTGCACAGAGTCTTATGCTCAGAAGGCCCCACCCACTTAGTTTTAATACTCTGCTGTTGCTATCGTGAAATTCTTAATAAGTTTTGAACAAACGGCCCAGTATTTTCTTTTGCACTGGGCTCTGAAAATTGTGTAGCTGGTTCTAGCACCAATCTGTATTAATAATAGGAAACAATCTATCTATTGTCTCTGTTTCCTATGAGATAAAACTGGCTGTAAGGCAATTTAGGACATTTTCAGATTTTTGTCACCCAACAATACTTCCAGAGATAATAACTCTGTTCTACAATTTACTTCCAAAATCATTCCTCAGGGCTTTTTATCAAGGTCCATCTCCAAAAAGTTTCCTTTCTAAAAGTAACTTTGTTTTTCATTATAATACAAGTATATTGCAAAAAATTTAGAAAATGACTATGGGAAACCTACAAAATGATGTATATTAATATTCTAAGTGGTATTACTTTATTATAAATATATATGCTGAATTACAAAAAATGAATTCAACTAAATATAAAGATATTTTAAAAGTTAAAAGCTTTCTAAGAACTCAACACTCAGAAATAACAACTTTGATAGTTTTTGCTATAGTTTTTATCTCTGCAGATTTTTAATAGATGAAATTGTGCTACATAGCTGATACCTAAGTAAATACATATCATAATTCAAAAATAATATCAAAGTGGCTTAGTAATGGATTATACTTCACCAATTTCTTACCCTTCAATATTCACTTTCTAATTCTTCTGTCTTTGCTTTCTCACTTACTTCCAACTCATGTTTTGATCATGTCATATTGCTACTGGTATCTACTGAGTGGAGACCAGGGATACTGCTAAATATTCTACAGTGCATACAACAGCCCTCCCTGGCACCCACAACAAATCTTTTCTGATCCGTAATGGCATTAGTGCTGAAAAATTCTAGTTTAATGTTATTCTGGATGTGGTACTCAATACAATTAGGAAAGAGAAAGAAATGAGAAATACAAATGTTAAAAAGACGCACTTATTATTTGTAGGTGAAATGAACATATACTAGTCAACCCCCCAAAAACTATTTAAAATACTATTGATCAGGGATGGAATAATTAATTCTACTAAAAACGGCCTAAAAGAAAATTAATGTGTATTACAACTTGTGATATTTTAAGACGTATCAACTGCAACCTAATGTATTCAAAAAATGAGAAAAACGTAAGCATTTATTTCTTTTATAACTTATTCCTTTTTGTAATCATTTTCACTTTTAATTGTCTATTTTTTGTCAACAAATGTGGTTTGGAGTGTAAGTTCTATACAGGAGGATGATTTGGTGATGCAGCTGCAATGACAGGAAAACATTCCAGGTTAAGGGACTATGCTAGGATATACATCAACATATTGCTCCCTTCACTGAGAAAGTCTTCCTGTGAAAAATGTCAGCTGACCTAATCAGTATGCTTACTGATGCAGTAAAAATTGTGAATTATGAAAAAATTTACCAAGGTTGTTGATCACAAATGTTATTGCATAATGACATACATGGTTATCGAAGGGAAGAAACTCTATTGAGAATGTTTGAGATCCGAAAAATTTCTCTTTATATTTTGGGCTCAACTTTTTAAAGATGCAAAATAGACAGCCAGACTTTCTTTTTTCTAATTTATTCTGAATTGTTTACAGTTTTAATACTTCCATGTGACAAAAAATGCAATTTTTCAATTGGAGATAAAACATAAGAGCAAAAATGAAAGCTAGAAGCTTGGAAGAATTGTTTCTACAGACCATTGTTACATGTTCTGTAATTTAATAATAAGTAACCATGAAGTAGGTTAAGAAGCTATGCTAGGATATACATCAACTATTGCTTCCTTCATTGAGAAAGTCTTGCTGTGAAAAATGTCAGCTGACCTAATCAGTATGCTTACTGATGCAGTAAAAATTGTGAATTATGTAAAAATTTACCACGGTTGTTGAACATAAATGTTATTGCACAATGACATACATGGTTATCGAGGGGAAGAAACTGTTGAGAATGTTTGAGATATGAAAAATTTCTTTTATATTTGGGCTCAACGTTTTAAAGATGCAAAATAGACAGCCGGACTTTCTTTTTTCTAATATCTTCTGAATTGTTTACGATTTCAATACTTCCATGTGACAAAAAATGCAATTTTTCAATTGGAGATAAACCATAAGAGCAAAAATGAAAGCTAGAAGCTTGGAAGAATTGTTTCTACAGACCATTGTTACATGTTCCGTAATTTAATAATAAGTAACCATGAAGTAGGTTAGTGATCTGAATACTGCACACTTGCAAAAAGTTATCATACTAAATACCTTCCAAACTTGATAAGATGTTTTGAATTTTCTTTTGGGTCAAAAGAAGATCCATTCTAGGTAGTGAATTAGTTTTGAATCTATGTCTTTCATCAAGTGATATTATAGGCTGGACACAGTGGTTCATTCCTGTAATCCCAACACTTTGGGAGGCCAAGGCAGGAGGATCACCTGATTTGAAGACTAGCCTGGGCAAGCACATGGTGAGGTTTTGGCTCAAAAAAAAAATTAGTTAAACATTTTTAAAAAGAAGTATTATAAATGTATAACCTTAAAGAATAAGTTGTTAGAATTGAATACTAATGAAAAATTGAAGATAGATTTTGAAAATATAGCTTTATTTTCATCCTTTTGGGAAAGTTAAAAATTAATACCAAGAACTTGATGAAATTGCTTTAACATCTCATTTCCATTACCATGAACATATTTTGAGAGACATGTTTCTCTACTATGAATCAGTAAAACAGTGTAGACATACTTTGTCCCTGTATGAGTAGTAGTATTGTCAATCTCACCCAGAAAAAAAGTGGGCAAGAAGAAAGTCCACTGGACACATTAAAACCTTAAAATACTGATATATATATATATATATATATATATATATATATATATATCATGTGCATTCAATGTATGTGTATAGATGTTCAATATGAAAAACTGTAGTAACAGACTAGATTTTTTAAAATTTTATTTCAAAGGAAGCACTGATATAAAAAGACCTAAAAAGAGGGAAAAAATTAGGAAAATTGTCAAAGAAATTCTCCCTCAAAATGTGCCAAGCCCTAGTGGTTTTAAAGATTAGTTCTTTTAAATTCTTAAACAACAGACAACTAGTGTAGCTAGCAAATAGTTCCAGAACATAGGGAGAAAGGATTAACTCCAATGACAAACAAGAAAACTTAATAAACGAGACAAATAGGTTAGTTACATAAAAAGTAAGTGTAATAATGCCAAAAAGGCATTTGATGATGTTGAACATCCATTACTGATTTAAAAAATAGAAAATAGGAATAAATGAATATTTTTAATACAGAGAAGTCAGATACACACACACACACACACGCACACATTTCAAGTCAAAAGCCAGCATTATGCTGAATGAGGAAATGCTAGAGCTATTCTCATAAGTCGAGAACAAATTAAGTTCTTTGCTCACCATTGTTGAAGCTCTAATATAGATGCTATTATGGTAAATTAAATAATGGGCCTCCCTATTGTATGTTCTTGCTCATGTATTACTCCCTGGAAGCTATGAGCATTTTATATTACATAGCAAAAGGGAATTTGCAGATGTGATTAAGGCTACAGACCTTAAATAGGGAGGTAATCCTGTTTCATATAGGTGGGCCCAATCTAATCACATGATCCCTTAAAACCATAAAAATATAACAAGAAATCAAAGAGATTCCAGGTATGAGAATGCTTTGATGCACTGTTGTTGGTGCCAATGTGGAGGGCCCACATGCAAGGACCTGATAGAGACCTGTAGAAGCCAAGAGTGGCCCCTAGATTACAACCAGCAAGGAAACAGTGGACCATAACTACAAGGAACTGGGTTCTTCAACAACCTGGCTGGGCTAGGAAATACCTCCCAACGCCTCTTGATAACAGCCCAGCAAGACAGTGCCATGATTTCATCTTTGTGAAACCCCAAGCAGAGAAACCAATCTGGATGAGCCAGTGCAGACTTCTGACTCATAGAACTGTGAGATAAAAAAATTTTGTTGTTTTAAGCTGCTAAGTTTGTGAAATTTTTATGGCAGCATTATAGACTGAATTGTATCCTTACAGAATTCACATATTAAATCTCTAACCTCCAAAGTGACTATTTTTGGAGAAAAGGCCATGTAAGGAAACAGCAAGAAGGGAGCTATCTCCAAAACAAGAAGAGAGGCCTCACCAGAAATCAACGCTACTGGTTCCTGGATCCTGGACTTCTAGCCTCCAGAACTGTGAGAAAACGAACTTCCATTGTTTGAACCACCTAGTCTGTGATATTTGTTATGGTAGCACTGGCAAATGAATACAGGCAGTGACAGAAAACTAATAGAGTTAGTAAGAGCTATCAACAGGAGAATGACCCTTGCAATGTGAAACATGTGTGTTTGTTTTTTACACTTAGTTGACAGTATACTTTTTCAACTTAGAAATTTTATCTATGAATCAAATGTATCAGTTCTTTCCTGGCTTCTGGATTTTATGTCTTGCTTAGAAGGCTTTAAATCCCTACACTAACCATCAATTGCTCCTTCACTCAGTCTAGCATCATGTTATTTGTTTCAATAGGTTTTTGGGGAACAGGTAGTGTTTGGTTACATGGATAAGTTCTTTAGTGGTGATTTCTGAGATTTTGGGGCACTCATCACCAAAGCAGTGTAAACCGTACCCAATGTGTAGTCTTTTATCCCTCACCCACCTCCCACCCTTTCCCCAGAGTCCCCAAAGTCCATTGTATCATTTTTATGCCTTTGGGTCCTCATAGCTTAGCTCCCACTTATGAGTGAGAACATACAATGCTTGGTTTTCCATTCCATTCCTGAGTTACTTCACTTAAAATAAGAGTCTCTAGTTCCATCCAGGTTGCTGTGAATGCTATTATTTCATTGATTTTTATGGCTGTGTAGTATTCCATGGCATGTGTATATATACACATACAATCTGGAGATTATATATATACAACATTTTCTTTATCCACTCATTAATTGATGGGCCTTTGGGCTGGTTCCATATGTTTGCAATTCTGGATTGTGCTGCTATAGATATGCATGTCCAAGTATCTTTTTTGTATAATGACTTCTTTTCTTCTGGGTGGATATCCAGTAGTGGGATTGCGGGATCAAATGGTAGCTCTACTTTTAGTTCTTTAAGGAATCTCTACACTATTTTTAATAGTGGTTGTACTAGTTTACATTCCCACTAGTAGTATAAAAATGTTCCTTTTTCACCACATCCATGCCAACATCTATTATTTTTTTATTATGCCCATTCTTGCAAGAGTAAGATGGTATCACATTGTGGTTTTGATTTCAATTTCCCTGATAATTAGTGATGTTGAGCATTTTTTCATACGTTTGTTAGCTATTTGTATATCTTCTTTTGATAATTGTCTATTCATGTCCTTAGTCCACTTTTTGATGGGATTATTGGTTTTTTTCTTGCTGAATTGTTTGAGTTCCTTGTAAATTCTGGAGATTAGTCCTTTGTTGGATGCATAATTTGTGAAGATTTTCTCCCACTCTGTGGGTTGTCTGTTTACTCTGCTGATTATTTCTTTTGCTGTGCAGAAGCTTTTCAGTTTAATTAAGTCCCATCTATTTATCTTTGTTTTTGTTGCATTTGCTTTTAGGTTCTTGGTCATGAAGTCTTTGCTTAAGCCAATGTCTAGAAGGGTTTTTCCGATAGCATCGTATTTTAATGGTAAAGTACTAAACAAGTATTCTTCCCCTTCCCAAACTTGCTTTACTTTTGAAGTCTCTCTTCTATTAACTTGCTCTTTCTTGATTACCAGTTTCCCTGAACACCAAGAACAGCCCTTGGTATATGGTGTGCACAAAATAAATTTGTCTCGACTAAAGGCAGTTAGTTTGGAGAAACACTCTATTCAATTGCCTTGTCTCGATTTCAGTTTTGTGTGTGGGGTTGGGGGTGGTGTTATTTCTTTTCTCTGCTGATTGTCACAGGCATGAAGAAGGGAAATTCCACAATATACATATTTCCTCTGTAACCCAGGATTATTATATTGATAGAAAGTTAAAACTGACCTGTTGAGTGGGCAGCTCAAGCACTCATGTACCCTGTATCATGTGACTGATTAGAACAAAAAGGCACTCCTTGGACACTCCACTCCTGTTCAAAGCAATGGTAAATTTCAATTTACCATTGAAAATTATTTCAGATCTCCATTCTGCTCCTTTTGTTATTATTATTTTATTTTCTATTTTAAACAAGCACTCATTCATGGTCCATTTGGCTCTTTTTCCTGCTTTTCCATGTGAACTACCTTTGCAAAATTACAACAGTAAGAATAGTCTGACATCATTGACTCCATCTTGCTTCTAACCTCCAAGCTGTCCTTGGTCAATCCTGGGTATAGGCCAAACTAACTTTTGGAGAAACTTAGTTTATAGTTTCACCTTAAAGCAAGGATATTAATAGTCCTTCCTAAAATTAAACCACCTTTGTAAAACTAATAAAAAGCCACAAAGTTAGGATTAGGAGAAGAGCCTGCTAAAATGTAGGCATAGTTAAACGACAAAATAACCAGCCATTGTTCTGGAATTAACAAGATTTGTAACTTCCCCAATTACTGCTGTAGATAACATCACTATGGCAGAACCTAAGATTGGCCTTTTGAGTTGTGTTTTCAGACTTTTACATTTCTGAAGATCAACTGACCCCCACCTGGACTCCTGGTTCATGATTCAACCAGTCCTGTGGCCCCAGCCAGAGGTGGACCCAGCACAGAAGGACTATTTCTCAGATGACATCCTCGACTAATCAACAGCACCCATTCCCTACTCTCTGGCTCACCAACTGTCCTTGAAAACCTCAGTGATAACTCCAGTTCTCCAGCACACGCTGTCCTTGTGTCAATTAAACTCTTCCTCTATTGCAATACCATAGTCCCAGTGAGTTGATTTGGTCTGTGCAGTGATCAGAAAGAACCCATCAGGTGATTACACTTGCTCTCTTCCCTCCGGACCCCAGGCAGGGGCATGTTGAAGGCATCTTGCAGCTGCTCTTAAGAGCTAATTGTTTGCATCTTCTCCCAACTCCATGTTCAGTGACTTCAAGTTGGTCACTTGAAATCAGTCATGGTGGGAGTATAGATATCACAGCGTTTGGCAAACGCTACAAATCAGAATCTTTTTTGCCAGACAGTACTGGCTCTAGGACTCAACCTGCAGCATGGGTTAGCCTTCTTCATGCCCTGGCCAGACATTCCTGCCCCTGTGAGAGAGGGAGAGACAAGGAACCAAGAAAATCTGCTTGTCTTGTCACTAAGAAGTATTTATAAAGATTACTCAGAGGAAGCCATGAATGGCTTCTGGAAGGCCTTTACTGACCTGTGGATTATTGCAATTTTATGTTTGAAAAATTATCAGTTAGCAACGTTGGAGTTTTTTTTGATAAAAATAAAGATTCAAAAGAATGATTTTTATTTTGGTAAAATAAAGAATTGAAAACTCTCAGCTTAAAATTTCATACAAGATCAATTTAATAAACTAAATATCTGTTAATAAGGCAATATTACTCATATTAAGTCCATAAGGAAAATTATACAGTGGTGTAACAAGTATATATGTTCTTGGCATAAAAATCTTAAGTGGAAAAAGTAAATGGCACAAAAATGTGTACCTTATTATTGCATTTATATATAAAAATTATATATAGATAGGAAACACTTAGGGGTCTGTGAGGTACTGATAATGTTCTGTTTCTTGGTCTGGGTGATGATTATATTGGTGGTCACTTTGTAACACTTCATTGAGCTATAAATTATGATATGTGTACTTTTGTATATGTATGTTCTACTTTAATACAAATGTTTCCTTAAATAGTATCTAAAGATACGTATGTGTAATTTCTTAGAAAAAAATCTAGAAGCATTCATTCATTTAATAGCGCTTTCCTCTGGTGAGAGGAGTAGGATTTGGGAAATGGTGCAGGGGAGTTTCCTTTGTTACCATACAAATTTTGTATTGTTTGCATGTTTTATCATGATTATGCATTATTTTATAGGGATAAAATATACCCCCAAAGAACTATTAAAATATCAGCTATCCATCCATTCACATTACTTTTAACATTGATTTTTACTCTACGCTTTCAGCTGTTTCTCATGTTCTACTTGAAGTTCCAGATGGAGAGAGGATTGCATTTTCCCCCCTGTTTTGAAAACACATTAACAAAGGCAACACCTCTGAAATGTAAAATCTATGTGATAGCCTCTTTCAAGGGAGTCTCTTCTGTATTTGAAAGCAAGTAAATTACCCAAGATAATGCAAATTCCATTTTGTGAAATCTTTGTTGAGAGGTAAATGAATAACTGATCAGGACACTATAAGCCTCTGCCTTGGCCCTTACTCTCCTCCTCTATGGACTTGAACAAATATTTTTTTAAAGTTCTTGAAAGTTAGTGTGAGAAATTATTTGAGGACTAGAGATACAGTCATTAAGTAATATGTCCAAGGCTGGCATTGATGAAGCCTTCTGCAGAACCAAGAGAGTTCTTCACAAACCAAGTTGTACACATTTCTTGAGACTTCACACCTAAGTTTCAGCCACACAGGAGTAAGTTCCTAACCTACTTTAACTTAACCAGAGCTGTTACATATTGCTACGCAACAGTGCACTGAGGCCAAATGAGGAACTGAAACCAGCTTTTGCTGCCGGTCACCAGCTGAGTGCCACATGGGCTGCTTTCACCCACAGGGGACATTATTTTCTAATTCCCAGAAAGCCACTATGTAGGTTAGTGGTGGCTCTGACTGAACCATTCTTATAGAAAGTAGGACAATGTATTTGGCATTGATCATTTCAAATACCCTTTAAAATAAAAGTTATTTGAGAATATTACTTATTACTACATTGTATTAAGTTAATCTCCAATCCTAACACTTTCAGAGCCTTCCTGAGACTTTCAGTTACTTAGCATATATCAGGTTGGTGCAAAAACACACATGGAAATATCTAAAAACATTCTTCATTTCAGCATTGTTAATTTTTAAAGCTTTCCCCAGAGTTGCCTTTTTATATCTTTGATATCTGAATTGGCAAAGAGAGACATTATATATTGTACTCTTTTCCCTTAAGGCAAGTCAATAATAAATGCATTTTTAATTAAACTTGGCAGATCTGGGCTAGGAGTCTGAAATTTGCATTTTCATTCTGCCTGTAGCCCTGACTTGAAGCTTGGAAGAATTTTCACTCTCTAAATTCTGCACAATACAGTACTACCCTCTGGTTATTGGGAACCTTTTCACAACTAACCTCTTGGTCAAATCCTAATCTGTGGAGATTATCACAGAATTAATATCTACTCCAAACTCTGGGCAAATTCCTAGGCTTTTACATGTGGCTTAAGGAGACGGAAAGAAGCAGAGAGACCCTATGGAGTCCCCTTCAGGAGCAGCTGATAAAACTAGAGTTACAAAAAAATTGGGGGTGGATTATTGCCCGTAAAACTCTCCGGTCTCTCAAGATCCCTGAGATAAAGCAAGGGGTTACCAATGCAATCCTCCCCTCTGGAAAATGTGGTGCTGTGTTAAGATTCAGGAAACTGACCCTATTTCTCCAGGCATGGAGGTAGGGTCGGTCAAGAAAAACAAGAACTCTTCAGTTTCTCAGACATTCCATCATTCTCCTTCTGTCTGAAAAACATGTTTGTGGGGTGTTAGGAGTTAGGGCTCTGGGACATCTCACAATTTTAATCTCCCTGCTTTTTGTGTGTGATTGCAAAAAATCTCCTTTGTGTGATCGTCACGGACCAGAAAATTTGTGCCCCATTCAGAAAAGGCCTGGGCTGCTGCTCCACAATGACCCTGCTGCTGCCTCTGTGCCTGGGTCATCCCTAGCTTCCTCCATCTGGGGCAGGACACTGGGCATTGGTAGGTGCCTCAGGAAGATGATCAACTGCATTGTATGGTAGGCAGGAATGTGGGTATTCATGTTGCCTTGACTGTAGCTACTTCACTGTCACCCCCTACCTCCACCTCAGATTTATGTTGACTTAACCACTAGGCTGGGTCTAGGTCTTTAGCTGTGTAGCGCAGCAGTCCCCGACCTTTATGGCACCAGGGACCAGTTTTATGGGAGGCAGTTTTTCCACAGAAGGTTGGGAGGGTTGGTTTTGGGATGAAACTGTCCCAACTCAGATCATTAGGCATTAGTTTGATTCTCATAAGGAACACACAACCTAGATCCCTGGCATGCACAGTTCATAACAGGGTTTGTGTTCCTATAAGAATCGAATGCCCCCACTGATCTCACAGGAGGTGGAGCTCAGGCAGTAATGTTCATTCATCCATCACCACTCACCTCCTGCTGTGGGGCCTGGTTCCTAACAGGCCATGGACCAGTCCACAGCTCAGGGGTTGGAGACTTCTGGTATAAGGTACTTTTACCTATGTCTCCTCCCGATTCTCCACCTCCAATTTGCCTCAGGCAGCCTCTTTCATTTCTTTTCTCACCTAATTAAAGCAATCTACTTCTAGTCTGTCAAACTAGCTAAGATCAGCCTGTAGTTCATCCCACCACTCCTGAAAATCAGCCCACCCAGCTTCAAGTTTATGCCAACTACCTCAAGATTTCTTTTAAGTTTTGTGCAGTTCTTTAAACCTTTCACTGTAGTATCAAATGTCCAAAACTTGAGGGCTCAAAAATGAAAATGTAATAGTCCTAAATATTAGTATTTCAACAAACCTGACAAAAATACACACAAATATTTACATACAGCATTCATGGATACTTGTTGTTTCCATATTTTCTCTATTTGTTTTTTAAATGGCAGCATTCTATAAAGGTAATAAACTCTATGGTAATAAAAATTGTATTTGAAACTCTGTTCCTACCCTTATTTACTTCTGCTCAATTAGGAGCACCATTTGCTGATCTTAGAGTTTGTTTCCTATATGTAAAATTGTTACCTATAGGAACAATTTTGGTGAATCGGTGAATCCATATGGGTCTGCAGCAACCTCAATTTTTGTCTCCTCAGAAGAATTCAACCAAGAGGCATAAGGCAGAGTAGGAGAGGGAGGCAAGTTTTAGAGCAGGAATCAAAGTTTATTAACAAGCTTTAGAGCAGAAACAAAAGGAAGTAAAGTACACTTGGAATTGGGCCAAGCAGGCAACTTGAGAGATCAGGTGCATAGTCTGACCTTTTGACTTAAGGTTTTATATGTTGTCATGCTTCCAGGGTCTTGCATTCCTTCTCCCATGATTCTTCCCTTGGGGTGGGCTGTCCACATGCTCAGTGGACTGCCAGCAGTTGAGAGGGCCCCACGTGCAGTGTCTTTACTGGACTTGCACACATGCTCATTTGAGGTGTTCTTCCCTTGCCAGTCAAACATCCCTAGAAGGTCATATACTAGTTAAACTCTGCCATTTTGCCTCTTCATGCACATATTTGAGCCCACTTGCTGAACTCCTAAGATCTTATCAGGAAGCTGCTAACCACCAGTTTTAGTTTTTTTCTATCTATTGGGAGACTGCTTTTCCCTGGAGTTGGCTACAACCAATTATTATTTTAGAGAAAAAATTAACAACCATCACTTGATGGTCGCCTGATGTTCCTGGTTGCAGGGGCCCTCTCTTGCCTTGCTCACATCTGCCTGACTACCTACAGTAACAAGAGGAGGTTGTAATATTTACCTTGAAGATTTAGGGGGCTTTCCCTTAGAAAAAAAATTCCTAAATACAATACCAGAACACAATACACAGAGATTTTTATTTTTCCAGTTGAACTGAAATATTTTACTCTTGCAAAGGTTGCAAAAACTATGACCATATGATATGGTTAGGCTTTATGTCCCCACCCAAATCTTATCTTGAATTGAAATTCCCAGGTGTTTAGGGAGAGACCTGGCGGGAAGTGACTGTATTAGGGAGGCGGTTTCCTCCATGCTGTTTTCGTGATAGTGAGTGAATTCTCATGAGGTCTGATGATTTTATAATGGTAGTTTTTCCTGTGCTGACACACACTCTCTCCTGCTGCCATGTAAAGAAGGTCCTTGCTTCCCCTTTACCTTGCACTATGATTGTAAGTTTCCTAAGGCCTCCCCAGCCATGTGGAATTGTGAGTCAATTAAACTTCTTTTCTTTATAAATTACCCAGTCTCAGGTATTTCTTTATAGCAGTGTGAAAGCTGACTAATACACCATATGACCATGTAAACCTACTGCTGTGAGTGTTGGCTGCTAATTAGCCCCACAGCTGGCCTCTTCTCCACATCTGGTGCCTGTAGTGGAATGACTTAAAGGTTGGGCTCAACTGAAGCTATCTTCCAGAGAGCATGCATATAGCCTCTTCACAAGTCGTGGCTTTTGTACAGCATGTGGTCTCAGTGGAGTCTGAGTGCTCTAGAGGGGCCATCCCCTTGAACAAGGAAGAAGCAGCGGGGTTTTTTATGACCTAACCTCAGAAGGCTTCTAGTATCCTTTCATCATACTTTGCTGGTAAAGGAGACACATACCCACTCAGATTCTAGGGAAAGAAACACAGACCTCACTTCTCAATGGGAAGAGTGTCAAATTATTTGTGGTCATATGTTCAAATAGCTGTAGGGGGCCAATTAGAAACAAATTATACAAAAGGGTATACAAGTTGTAGAAAAACTTTTTATTGTTTTTCTATGACCTGCTCTGAATCATCACCGTGTAGGTCCTTGCAAATCTCAGTTCTCTGTGAAATCATCTCTAATTTACAGATTCTGCTTTGGAGATGCTGAAGTTATTGCATAGTCATGGAACTGCATTGGGAATGAAATAAATGAGAAGTCATTAAAAAGTCTGAATCAGCAGTCCTTGGACAAAGGTCAAGTCTATTTTTCTACAAGCAATATTGAAAGCCTAAATGGCTAAATTATTGATGCCAAAGTGCTTCACTTTTACTAACACTAATAGTCTTTTAACAGATTTCTGTAACACAGACATATATCTCCCCCAGAGAAGCAAAAACAGTTGCTACACTGAAAATGTCAAGTCCATCGGTATGGGGATGAAGAAAGTGGGGCAGTTCTGAAAAGCTGGTTTATGATTTTTGCACCATTAAAATGTTTTTGTTATTTGTTTTTAACTTTTATTTTGGGTTTGGGGGTACATGTGAAGGTTTGTTACATAGGTAAACCTGTGTCATGGGGGGGTTGTACATACTATTTCATCACCCAGGTATTAAGCCCAGTACCCAATAGTTATCTTTTCTGCTCCTTTCCCTCCTTCCACCCTCCACCCTCAAGTAGAACCCTGTTTTTGTTGTTTCCTTCTTTGTGTTCATAGTTCTTATCATTCAGGTCCTACTTATAAGTGAGAACATGTGGTATTTGGTTTCCTGTTTCTGTGTTTGTTTGCTAAGGATAATAGTGTCCAGATCCATCCATGTTCCCACAAAAGACACGAACTCGTTTGTTTTCATGGCTGCTTAGTATTCTATGGTGTATATGTACCACATTCTGTTTACCCAGTTTGTCATTGATGGGCATTTAGGTTGACTTTCATCTTTGCTATTGTGAATAGTTTTGCATTGAACACTCATGTGCATGTGTCTTTATGGTAGAATGATTTATATTCCTCCAGGTATATACTTAGTAATGAGACTGCTGGGTCAAATGGTAGTTCTACTTTTAGCTCTTTGAAAAATCACCATACTGCTTTCCGTAATGGTTGAAATAATTTACACTCCCACCAACAGTGTACAAGTGTTCCCTTTTCTCTGCAACCTTACCAGCATCTGTTATTTTTGGCTTTTTAATAGTAGTCATTCTGACTGGTGTGAGATGGTATCTCACCATTAAAATTTTGAATAGATAGATAGATACAGAGTCAGACAGAAAGATAAACAAAAACAGGGAGACCAGAAAGACAGAGATAAAATTTACATGCATGCATGCATGTGCCAGAGCATTACATTATTCAAAGTAAATATTTAAAATACAAAACAATTTTTTATTCACAATGTCTAATTTTATTTATTTATTTATTTATTTTTGCTGTGGTAGAAAACATAATTTAAAATTTACTGTAATAATTATTTTTAATTATTTTAATTACTAGGCAATACAGTAGTTCTATTTTTAATTTTTTAGAAACCTCCATACTGTTTTTTTTTAAATTTTTTTAATTATACTTTAAGTTTTAGGGTACATGTGCACAACGTGCAGGTTAGTTACATATGTATACATGTGTCATGTTGGTGTCCTGCACCCAGTAACTCATCATTTAACATTAGGTATATCTCCAAATGCTATCCCTCCCCCCTCCCTCCACCCCACAACAGGCCCCAGTGTGTGATGTTCCCCTTCCTGTGTCCATGTGTTCTCACTGTTCAATTCCCACCTATGAGTGAGAACATGTGGTGTTTGGTTTTTTGTCCTTGCGATAGTTTGCTGAGAATGATGGTTTCCAGCTTCATCCATGTCCCTACAAAGGACATGAACTTATCATTTTTTATGGCTGCATAGTATTCCATGGTGTATATGTGCCACATTTTCTTAATCCAGTCTATCATTGTTGGACATCAGGGTTGGTTCCAAGTCTTTGCTATTGTGAATAGTGCCAAAATAAACATACGTGTGCATGTGTCTTTATAGCAGCATGATTTATTGAAACTGGATTCCTTCCTTACACCTTGTACAAAAATTAATTCAAGATGGATTAAAGACTTAAATGTTAGACCTGAAACCATAAAAACCCTAGAAGAAAACCTAGGCAATACCATTCAGGACATAGGCATGGGCAAGGACTTCATGTCTAAAACACCAAAAGCAATGTCAACAAAAGCCAAAATTGACAAATGAGATCTTATTAAACTAAAGAGCTTCTGCACAGCAAAAGAAACTACCATCAGAGTGAACAGGCAACCTACAAAATGGGAGAAAATTTTTGCAACCTACTCATCTGACAAAGGGCTAATATCCAGAATCTACAATGAACTCAAACAAATTTACAAGAAAAGAACAAACAACCCCATCAAAAAGTGGGTGAAGGATATGAACAGACACTTCTCAAAAGAAGACATTTATGCAGCCAAAAAACACATGAAAAAGTGCTCATCATCACTGGCCATCAGAGAAATGCAAATCAAAACCACAATGAGATACCATCTCACACCAGTTAGAATGGCAATCATTAAAAAGTCAGGAAAAAACAGGTGCTGGAGAGGATGTGGAGAAATAGGAACACTTATACACTGTTGGTGGGACTGTAAACTAGTTCAACCATTGTGGAAGTTAGTGTGGCGATTCCTCAGAGATCTAGAACTAGAAATACCATTTGACCCAGCAATCCCATTACTGGGTATATACCCAAAGGATTAGAAACCTCCATACTGTTTTATGATGGTAGTGTTAACTATATGGACACTGTTGTGCAACAAATTGCTAGAAATTACTCATATTACAAAACTGAAATTCTGTACACATTGAACAATAACTCTTCCTTTCCTCTTTCCCCTAGTCCTGTCAAGCATCATTTCACTTTCTGTTTCTAAGAGTTTGACTATTTTAGATACCCCATATAGTGGGATTATGCAGTATTATTTGTCTTTTTTTGTAACTGGCTTATTAACTTAGCGTAATGTCTTCAAGACTCATCCATGTTGTAGCATATGATAGGACTTTCTCCTTTTATAGGGCTGAATAATATTTTATTGTAGATATATATCAGTTTCTTTACCCTTTCATGTGTTGATATACGTTTAGGTTTTGTGTTTTTGTTTTATTTTGATGAAGTGACTTCACTCTAATACATGTAATAGATTTTGTTTTGTCTTTAAATTATTTTATTATATATTTAAGGTGTAAAATATGGTGTTTTGTTATACATTTACATAGTGAAATGATTGCTACTGTCAAATTAACATGTTCATCACCTTCCATAGTTGCTTTTGCTGTGGTAGGAGCACCTAAAATCTACTCTTAGCAAATTTTCAGTGTACAATACAATACTATTAACTATAGTCCTCATGCTGTACATTACCTCTCTAGACTTACTCATCCTACATAACTGCAACTTTGTACCCTTTGACCTACTTCTTCCTATTTCCTTCCCCCCTTGCACCTGGTAATCACTGTTCTACTATCTGTTCCTATAGATTTAACTTCTTTTTTTTCGATTCTCCATATAAGTGACAACATAGAGTATTTTTCTTTCCATGTCTGGTTTATTTCATGTAGCATAATGTTCTCCTAGTTCACCTGTGTTGTTGCAATTGGCAGTACTCTTTTTGTAAGGCTGAATAAAACTTTATTTTATATATATATAGGAATTATATATATATATATAAAATGATTGTGTGTGTGTGTGTGTGTGATTAGTACCCTTGTAAAAGATATCCCAGAGAGATCACTCATCCTTTCTGCCACATGACATTACAGTGAAAATATGACCATCTAGGAAGGGGACCCTAGCACAGCAAAGAAAACAAGCAACAAGATGAAATGCATGGGTGTGTGTGTGTGTGTGTCTGACAATTTCTTCATTCATTCGTTCACCACTTAGGTTGTTTCCATATCTTGGCTATTGTGAATAACGCTTCAATGAATGTATAAGTACAGATATCTCTAAGAGGTGCTGATTTCATTTCTTTGGGGTATATACCCAACAGAGAAATGGCTATGCCATATGGTAAGTCTATTTTTAATTTTTTGAGACACCTCCATACTGTTTTATGATGGCTACACTAATTTACATTCCTACCAACAGTGTCCAAGGGTTCCCCTTTCTCTACACGCTTGCCATCACTTGTTATCTTTTGTCTTTTTCATAATAGCCATTCTAACAAGTGTTAGGTAATAGTTCATTGCAGTTTTCATTTGCATTTCCCTGATGATTAGTGATAATGGGCACTTTGTTATATACCTGTTGGCCATATTTATGTCCTTTCTGGAAAAAATGTCTATTTAAGTCCTTTGCTCATTTTTTAATTAAGTTTTTTGTTTTGTCTTGTTTTGTTTTACTATTGAGTCATGTGAGTCCCTTATGTATTTTGAGTATAAACTTCTTATAAGATACGTGGAAGGCAAATATTTTCTCCCAATTCATGGGATGCCTTTTCACCTTCTTGCCTGTTTTCTTTGCTGTGCTACAGCTGACTTCCTGGATGATCATATTTTCACTTTAATCTTATGTGGCAGAAGGGATGAGTGCTCTCTCTGGGATATCTTTTATTATAAGGGCACTAATCCCATTTATAAGGGTACTAATCCCATTTGTAAGGGATTTGTAATCCTTTCTATCACCTCCCAGAGGCCCCACCTCCTAATATTACCTAATACTCCCTAACATCTTGAAAGTTAGGGCTTCAACTCAAATTTTTGGGACACAAACATTCAGACCATAGCAAGCCTGGAGAATCTTCTGTGTATGCTTAAAAATGTACTCTACTGTTATTCCTACATATGAAAAACAGTCAAGCCAAGAGCCAAATCAGGAACAAACTCCCATTCACAATTGTGACAAAAAGAATAAAATACCTAGGAATACATATAACAAGGGAGATAAAAGATCTCTGCAAGGAGAACTACAAAACACTGCTCAAAGAAGTCAGAGATGACATAAACAAACAGAAAAACATTCCATGCTTATGGTTAGGAAGAAGCAGTATTGTTAAAAGCCCTATTGCCCAAAGTAATGTATAGATTAAATGCTAGTCCCATTAAACTACCATTGAGACTCTTCAGAGAACTAGAAAACACTATTTTAAAATTCATATGGACCAAAAAAAAAAAAAAAAGAAAAAACCTGGATAGCCAAGGCAATCATAAGCAGAAAGAACAAAGCTGGAGACATCATGCTACTAAACTACAAACTATACTACAGGACTACAGTAACCAAAACAGCATGGTAGTGGTACAAAACAGACACATCGACCAATGAAACAGAATAGAGAACTCCGAAATAAGGCTGCACACTTACAGCTGTCTAATCTTCAACAAACCTGACAAAAACAAGCAATAAAGAAAGGATTACCTATTCAATAAGTGGTGCTGGGATAACTGGCTAGCCATATGGAGAAGATTGAAACTGGGTCCCTTCCTTACACCATATACAAAAATTAACTGAAGATGGATTAAAGACTTAAATGTAATATCCAGAACTATAGAAGCCCTGGAAGACAACCTAGGCAATATCATTTAGGAAACAGGCATGGGCAAAGATTTCATTAGGAAGACACCAAAAGCAATTGCAACAAAAGCAAAAATTGACAAATGGGATCTGATTAACTAAAGAGCTCCTACACAGCAAAAGAAACTATCGAAAGAATAAACAGGCAACCTACAGAATGGGAGAAAATGTTTGCAAACTATGCATTTGACAAAGGCCTAATATCCAGCATCTGTAAGAAACTTAAATTGCCAAGAAAATAAAGAACTAAACAACCCAATTAAAAAGTGGGCAAAGGGTATGAAGAGACACTTTGAAGACATACATGTCACCAAGAATCATATGAAAAAAAGCTCAGTATCACTGATCATTTTGTTATGAATGAGTCTTTGTTCTTAGAGCTCCCAAGATGTTGGTGGTCTGCTCCCAAGATGGTAGTGGCCACTCCGAAGATGGCAGCAAGCCTTTTGTTCTCTGACCTGAGGTTCGTAGCCTCATGAATTCCAAGGAATGGAACCTTGGGCCATGTGGTGAGTGTTATAGCTCTATTAGAAGCCGTGGGTCATGGAAGAGAACCGTGGAATCCAGCGACTAGTGTTCAGCTCAATTAGGATGAGCCTGGGCACTTAGCCACGCAGGAACAATGGCGAGCCTCTAGCCCGAATGGGAGTGGTATGGGCACCTCACTGGATCAGAAAAGCAGCAGACACCTTGCTGGATCCAGAGGGGTGGAAGTCAATGGCGGGTCTGCAACGGTGGCGAACAGCAGTGGTGGACAGTGAGTGAAAGCTCAGCTAGAGCCAGAACAAACACGGACCAGAAGAGTGTGCAGTTGCAACATTTAATAGAGTGAAAACAGAGCTCCCATACAATGGGAAGCGACCCAAAAGAGGTTGCCCACTCCCGGCTCGAATGCCTGGGGTTTATATCCCAATCATTGTCCCTCCTCCTGTGCTCTCAGATGATAGATGATTTGACTACTTCTTTACCTCCTGCTTTTAGCCTAATTGATATTTTAGTGAGCCCTCTTTACTACCTGATTGGTTGGGTGTGAACTGAGTTACAAGCCCCATGTTTAAAGGTGGGTACAGTCACCTTCCCCAGCTAGGCTTAGGAATTCTTAGTTGGCCTAGGAAATCCAGCTAGTCCTGTCTCTCAATTTGAGACATGCAAATCAAAACCGTAATGAGATACCATGTCACACCAGTCAGAATGGCTGTTAGTAAAAAGTCAAAAAATAACATGCTGGTGAGGTCATGAATAAAAAAGAATGCTTATACACTGTTGGTGGAAGTATAAATTAGTTCAGCCATCATGGAAGACAGTGTGGCGATTCCTCAAAGACCTGAAGACAGAACTACCATTCAACCCAGCAATCCCATTACTGGGTATATACCCAAAAGAATATAAATTGATCTATTATGAAGAAGACACATGCACGTGTATGTTCATTGCAGCACTATTCACAGCAGTAAAGACATGGAATCAACCTAAATGCCCATCATTGATAGACTGGAAAAAGAAAATATTCTATATATATATACCATGGAATACTATGCAGCTATAAAAAAGAAAGATCATGTCTTTTGCAGGGGGGACATGAATGGAGCTGGAGGTTGTTATCCTTGGCAAACTAACAGGACCGAAAAACCAAATACTGCATGTTCTCACTTATAAGTGGGAGCTAAATGATGAGAACACATGGGCACATAGAGAGGAACAACACACACAGAGGCCTATTGGAGAGTGGAGGGTAGGAAGAGGAGAGGATCAGGAAAAGTAACTAATGGGTACCAGGCTTAACACCTGGGTGATGAAATAATCTGCACAAAAAAGTCTCATGGCACAAGTTTACCTATATAACAAACCTGTACATGTACCCCGAAATTAAAATAAAAGTTGAAAAAAAAGAACATATTCTGCTGTTGTTGGGTGGAGTGTTCTGTTTATGCCTGTCATGTCCAATTAGTCTATAGTATTTTTCAAGTCCTTGGTTTCCTTATTGATTTTCTGTCTTGCTGCTGTATCCATTATTGAAAGTGGGGCATTAAAATTTACTATTACTGTGTTACTCTCTACTTCTACTTCTAATTTTGTCAGTGTTTGCTTCATGTAACAATATTATGGTGTGCTGCTAAGTTCATATATATTCATATCATCCTAGAAGATTGACTCTTTTATCATTATAAAATGTCTTTTGTCTCTTGTAACAGTTTTGGAGTTAATGTCTACTTGTCTGGCATAAGTATGGCTACCTTGCTCTCTTTTGGTTATCATTTTCATAGAATATCTTTGGCCACACTTTCACTGTCAGCCTATGTATATCCTTAAGTCTAAAGTAAGTCTCTTGTAATCAGCATGTATTTGAATCTTGTTGCTGTTTTTTAACCCATTCAACTATTCCATTTGTATTTTGAATGGGGAATTTAATCTATTTACATTTAGTGATTACTGATATGAAAGAACTTAATATTGCTATTTTTAAAATTGTTTTCTGTATGTCTTGTAGTTACTTCATATATGTGTTCTTCTCTTGCTGCCTTCTTTTGTGTTTCATTGTTTCTTGTAGTGATATGCTTTGATTCCTTTCTCATTTTCTTTTGTGCATCTTCTATAGATATTTTCTTTGTGTTTACCATGAGGATTGCATAAAACATCTATTCAATTGCATACAAAAACTTTAGTCCCTTACATTTCCCCACAACATACATTTTATGTTATCATAAATTGCACATCACAAATTGCATCTTTTTATATTTCGTAGCCATTAACACAGTTTTATAGTTATAAATAATTTCCATGCTTTAATCTTTGAAACTCTATACTTGAATTAAAAGTGATTTATATGCTATCATTGCATTTTTTACAGGATTCTGTCTTTGTTTATGTATTTACCTTTACTAGAGCTTTATATTTTTATATGTCTTTTTTTTTTTTTTTTTGAGACCAAATCTCTCTCTGTCTCCCAGACTGGAGTGCAATGGCATGATCTCAGCTCACTGCAACCTCTGCCTCCCAGGTTCAAGCAATTCTCCTGCCTCAGCCTCCCGAGTAGCTGGGATTAGAGGTGTGTGCCACCATGCCCGGCTAATTTTTGTATTTTTAGTAGAGACAGGGTTTCACCATGTTGACCAGGCTGGTCTGGAACTCCTGACTTCAGATGATCCACCCACCTCAGCCTCCCAAAGTGCTGAGATTACAGGCGTGAGCCACAATGCCTGGCCTATATGTCTTTATGTTTATGTTGTTGACTAGCATTGTTTTGTGTCAACTTGAAGGATTCCCTTTAACAATTCTTGTGAGGCAGATCAATTGGTGATGAACTTTCTCAGCTTTTATATTGGAAAGTCTTTATTTCTTCATTTCTGAAGGACAATTTTGCTAGATATAGTACCTTTGGTTGGCAGGGTTTTTTCCCCAGCACTTTAAACATATCATCGCACTCCTTCGTGTCCTGTAATATTTTGGCTGAGAAAGCCACAGATAATCTTATGGTTGCTTCTTTGTATATGATGAGTTGCTTTTTTTAATTATTATTATTCTTTCAAGGTTTTTTTTTTGTTTGACTTTTCAGTTTTGTTATAGTTTGTCTTGATGTGGGACTCTGAATTCATTAGCGTCCTTTCAGATTTTTGAATTTCAATGTTCATTTTATTTTCAAGATTCGAAAAATTTTGGAGTATTATTTCTTTACCTAAGTTCCCTACTTGTTTATCTCAATGCCCTGCATCCAGAACTCCCACAGTGGATATATTGGTTTGCTTGATGGTAAGTTTCTTCAGGTTTCCATAAGCTTATCCTATACAAAGTTTTGTGGGCTGGCTTTGTATAGGAAACTTTCCATAAGTTTCTTCAGCTTTCTTTACTTTCCATCATTCTTTTTTCTCTTTGCTCCTTTAACTCAATAATTTCAAATTACCTGTCTTTGAGTTTGCTAATTCTTTCTTCTCCTTGATCAAGTCTGCAATCAAACCCCTCTGGTATATTTTTTTTCAATTTAGTTACTGTATTCTTCAGATCCAGAAGTTCTGGGTTTTTAAAAATAGTTTCTGTCTCTGTGTTGATATTCTGATTTCATTTATGCATAGTTGTATTGATTTTATTTGGTTGTCTTCATTCTCTTGTAGTGCATTATGTTTTAAGATGGTTATTTTGAATTCTTCATCCAGTAATTTATAGATTTCCATTTTTTTCTTTTTTTTGAGACAGTCTTGCTCTGTTACCTAGGCTGGAGTACAGTGGCATGGTCTCAGCTCACTGCAACTTCCACCTCCCAGTTCAAGTGATTCTCCTGTCTCAGTCTCCTGAGTAACGGGATTACAGGCACCTGCCACCATGCTCCACTAATCTTTTGTATTTTTAGTAGAGACAGGATTTCACCATGTTGGCCAGCCTGGTCTCAAACTCCTCACCTCATGATCCGCCCGCCTTGGCCTCACAAAGTGTTGGGATTACAGGTGTGAGGCATCGTGCCCAACAGATCTCCATTTTTTTAGAGGTGGTTTCTGGAATTTTATTGTGTTCCTTTGATTAGACCATATTTATTTGTGTGTGTGTGTGTGCATATACATGTATGTGTATGCATGTGCTTTGTTATTTTCTTGTGTGATTTGTGCATTTGAAAAAACAGCCACCTCTCCCAGTTACATGGGCTGGCTTTGTATAGAATAAGAATTTCACCAATGAGCCTGGCTAGAGAATCTGGGAACCTCTCAACCCTTTTATGGGGATGTGTCTTCATTGGGGTTATGTATCCAACTTCCCAATTAGAAAGGTTTGTCAATTTCTTTTTTCAGGAGCTTGTAACATCTTTCTTTATCTATTGTTTGTCTGGGGTACTACAGGATTTCTGGTGCTACAAAAAACTGCTGAGCTCTTTTTTGTTCTCTATGACCCCAGGCACCTAAAATATGTCAGCTCCATCAGGGATACATCAGGTGAGGTAGAAATCAGTCTATCAGACAACACCCTGAAATAACCAAATTTAACCTCTTTAACTCTTCTATTTTCCACCAAAGAAGAAAGTGTGAATTACACTTTTTCTCCTAATTGTGCTGAGTCATGTGGCTTGGAGAACGGAATGATGCAGTTGAAATCAAACAGCTTCTCTTACACATTTCAACAGGGCTGTCCTTGGCTTTGAGCTTACCTGGGGGTACTGTTACCTCCTAACTGGTATCTGAAGATCTCATAAAGACTTTTTGGACTGTATATTTTTGTTCAGTTGGTGTCTTTGTAAGATAATAAAGTCTGAGGCTTCCTATTCTGTCATCTTGCTGTCAATCCTCTAATTTTATTTCTATCTTTCTACCAAATAGATAGGTAATTGTCCTATAGGCACTTGTTGACAAGTTTATCTTTATATCGTTTTTCCACTGATTTTCAATGCTACTTTTGTAAGTTCCCAGAGATGCATGGGCCTTTTTAAGGGCAATTAATTCAATTCCTTTCATCAATTTGCCTATTCCTTAACCAATATCACACTTTCTGTTACTAAAGCAGAATACTTAGTCATGATCTCTGTTAGAGTATATACTCCTACTTTATTTTTTATGTTGTCTTAAGTTTTTGTTTTATATCCATTTAAAATCACTAGGTAAAATCCCTCCCAAAAATTTCTTGAAATTCAGATAGAAATTGCACTGAATTAATTAATTAATTTTGGTGGGTATTGTCATATTTACAATAGTGAATTTTTCCATTCCATCTGTCAATGTACTCAAATCTTTTTCTTTTTGCCCTTCAAAAGTTATTTGTAATTGTCTCCATTCAAGTTTTACACATCTTTTGTTCAATTTATTTCTGAGTAATATATAATTCTTCTTGCTACTGCCAATGATATCTAATTTTTATGACAGATATTAAGTGGCTTTACTAATGTATGAAAGTGCTATTAATGTGTTAACTGATTTTAAATCAAACCAACCACAATTTTGCTCATTTTTGTAATGCTGTTTTGATATCATTATTTTTAATATTCTGGGATCTCAAAACCTGGAAGTGACTTGGGCACCTTCTGATTTCTGAGAGGACTTGGATAAGCATATCACAGAACAAAGTGCCAAAGCAAGTCAATAGTAAAGAAATGAGATTCGAATGTCCTTGTTTAGTTACCTATTCATTGCTGAGGTCCTCAAACTTCAGCATACTTCAGAACTACTCATAAGAGGTGCTCATGCAATAGGGCTGGTGTTAGGTCATATAATCTTCATTTTAAAATCAACTAAGATTCTCATTAAGATAATCCTTAGGCCACACTTGAATAAACAGGGATCTATGGCATATGCTGGCCAGAGGAGTCAGTTGCAATATAACTGATGGCATCTTGGTTATGAATTTTGCTAAGGATTTTTACCTAGTATGCTGCCCTATTAACTTTTGCCATGAATTAGGGAAGTCTATCTTTCGAGATTAAAAACATTTCCCCAATTATGGTCAGTTTGTTTATTTTGTCTTCCTGCCAGCTGCGTCCTCCTTATTCTCAGTGTTAGCAGCTGTGGTCAATGCATTTCAGAGTTTCTTGTTTCTTGCTAAAATTGTTGGCCATGAATGAACTAATTAGTTGGCTTGCGGGGACAGGAGCTACAGTAGTATAATCACACTCCTTAGCAAGAAAATGAAGCCTGGTGTATTCATGAGATCAACTTTGATCTTAATGTTGTGGTGAGCCTCATGTGTATTATAGCGGTAAGCCAAGATGAAGGGAAAAACAGAGAAATCCAAATGTATATACAGCTGATCCTTGAACAACATGAGTTTGAATTGTGTGGATCCACTTATGCATGGATGTCTTCCAATAAATGTACTAGAAATTTGTATGGAGATTTGCAACAATTTGAAAAAACTTACAGATGAACTGCTTATCCTAGAAATATTGACAAAAAAATAAGAAAAAGTTAAGTATGTAATGAATGCACAAAATATATGTAGATACTAGTTTATTTTACCATTTACTACCATAAAATGCACACAATACAATTACCTAAAGTTGAAATTCATTAAAAGTACTTATAGACCATTCATGGTGCCACTAGCAGTCAAGAGAAATATAAACAAAAAGATACAGTATTAAATCATAACTGCACAAAATTAAGTACATATTGCACTACCCTAATAACTTCATAGTTACCTCCTGTTGCTATTGCAATGAGTTCAACTGTTGCAAGTGTCCACTGAAAATGCCATGTGATGCTAATCATCTCTGTGTGAGCAGTCACTCTAGTAAATTGTGAATCAGTAAAAAGTGATTGCTTGCTGTTCTCACATATTTTTCATTATGGTTAGTGCAATACCATAAACCTTGAATAATACCAAGGGACCATACAAAGTGTCATTGGTGATGCTGGAAGTACTCCCAGGAAGCATAGAGAAGTCATGACATTACAATACAGGGTTGAATTTATTGATATGTACCTTAGACTGAGGTCTGCAGCTGTGGTTTGCTGCCATTCAAGATAAATGAATCCAGCACAAGGACCACTGTAAAAAGAGATAAATTCATAAAGCCTTTGCTGTAGCTATGCCAGTAGGCATGAAAATGTTGTACTTTTGGGGAAATATGTTTTTATCTCATATTGAAATTGTCATTTTTATGTAAGTATGGGATTGGTACCAGATAGGCATACCTAGACACTAATATGATTTGAAAAAAGTGAAGTCACTATATGACAATTTAAAGCAAATGGAAGATGAAGGATCTAAAGCTAGAGAATCTAATGCCAGCAAAGGATGGTTTAATAATTTTAGAAAAAGTTTGGCTTTAAAAATGTCAGATAACTGGAGAAGCAGCTTCTTCTGAAAAAGAGGCAGCAGGCAGGTACCCAGATACCATCGAGAAAATCATTGAGAAGAAAGGATATCTGCATGAACAGGGTTTAAATGCAGATGGAAGTGCTCTACTCTGGATATAAATGCCATAAAGGACATTAATTAATAAGGAAAAGGAGCAAGCACCAAGATTTAAGGCAGAAAGGGATATGCTAACTCTACTATTTTGTGCAAATGCAATAATATTTATGATTAAGACTGCCCTTATCTATAAAGCTGCACACCTAAAAGCCTTGAAGGGAAAAGATAAACAACAACTGCAAATATTTTTTTATGGACAACAAGAAGGCCTGGATAGTGAGAACTCTTTTTCTGGATTAGTTCCATCGATGCTTTGTCCCTGAAGTCAGGAAGCACTTTGCCAGTAAGAGACTGCCTTTTAAAGATTTTTTGATATTGGACAATGCCCCTGGCCACTCGGAATGTCATAAGGTCAACAGCACAGGTGTGGAAGTGGTCTACTTGCCCCCAAAACCAATGTCTGTAATTCAGCCTCAAGATCAGGGGCCATAAGGACTTTTAAGGCTCATTCATTACACATGATACTTTACGGAAAGGATTGTCAACACTATTGAAGAGATCCCCAGTAGAGAGAATGTCATAAAAGTCTGGAAGGATGAAACCATTGAACATGCCATCATTGTTATAGAAAAAGCTGTGAAAACCATCAAGTCAATAAATAAAACAATAAATTTCTGCTGAAGAAAACTGTTTCTTGATGTTGTACATGAATTTACCAGATTTATAACAGAGCCAATCAAGGAAACCATAAAAAAGATTGTGGATATGGCAAAAAAGGTAGGGGGTAAAAGGTTTCAAGATATGGATCTTGGAGAAATTGAGGAGCTAATACACTTAACACCAGAGGAATTAACAAAAGATGAGTTGATGGAGATGAGTGCTTCTGAACAAGTGCCAGATGATGAGGACGATGTAGAAGATGCAGTGCCAGAAAACAAACTGACATTAGACAATCTAGCAGAAGGGGTCCAATTATTCAAGACTGCTTTTGACTTCTTTTACAACAAGGACCTTTCTATGACACAGGCACTGAAACTAAAGCAAACAGTTGAAGAAGGACTGATACCATGTAGAAACATTTTTAGGAAAATGAAGAAGCAAAAAGTAAGAGAAAATACAATATATTTCCATAAATTTACACAATTTGTGCCTGCCTCTCCTGCTTTCCCTTCTACCTCCTCCACCTCTTCCATCAGAGACAGTAAAATCAACCCCTCCTCCTCCTCAGTCTACTCAACGTGAAGATGAAGAGGATAAAGACCTTTACGATGATCCACTTCCACTTAATAAATAGTAAATATATTTTCTCTTCCTTATGATTTTCTATAACATTTTCTTTTCCCTAGCTTACTTTATTGTAAGACTGTAGTATATAATACACACAGAATAAAAATGTATATTAATCAACTGTTTATGTTATTGATAGGGCTTCCAGTAACAGCGGGCTATTAGTAAAGTCTTTGGGGAATCAAAAGTTATACACAAATTTTTGACCACATGAGGATTGCCACCCATAAGCCCTATGTTACTAAAATTTCAACTCTGTGTGTGTGTGTGTGTGTGTGTGTGCGCGCGCACAGAAACACACACACACACATATATACACTTATTTAATATACACTCAACAGACACAGAAATGCACACACACATATAAGATGTATATCTTTCTATGGTTTTTGAAAGTAAAAATATTTTATTTTTTAAACTTTTTCTTCATAAAATGACCTCAGAGAAAGATACTGGCTTGTCTAAAAGCTGTGAACCAAATATCCCCCAATTGTTTGAAGTGAAGAGTGATGTCATTCTTACTTGATAGTGACCAAAGAAGAGTGTAAACTGGGTATTTACAAATCCATGCTGCATTAATCGAATGGTGCATCTCCTTTCAGTATCTTATTAAATAAGATTGTTCATTTGGGTAGTTTCATTTCTTGGCACATATTGGAGTAAGCAGAGTCATCTGTTATTTTGTGATGTTCTTACCTCTGGTTTCTAAAGTTCTGAGAAAAAAAAAAATGCAAGGAGGAGAATCTAATATTTATTGAGTTCCTAAAACATGCCAGACTCTATCTTAGGGTAATCCCATACTTTATCACTGATTTAATCTTCATAAAAACCCAATGGAATAAGATATTATTATAATCTCCACGAGATTATCAGATTGAGAAGATTAAGGCTAGACAATTCACTGCTTGTCCAAGGACACATAGGTAGCAAATTATTGGGCCACCAATTGAATCTAAGACCATCTAACATAAGGCTCAGGTTCTTCATGTATTCCATCTCATTGTCTTTTATATTAGGACACAAATCAGATTAGGGAACATTTATGGAAAGACTTGATCCAAAAATATAGTTCTCTTTATGTAAGAAGAACTCCTCGAATTGAAGAATGAATGTATGTTCCCCTGTGTGTGGGTGTGTGTATTCCTTTGGGCTATTTCTATAGACTTACCACATATACACAGAGGAGTTAATTCTCATAAACACAGAGGAGTTAATTCTCCTCTGTGTTTAAAAGTGCTCGGGTGAAAGCTCGTAATAAGTACTGTGCTAAACTATTCTCTAGGTTGTCAAATCAAACCCAGATACTCTAAGAAACTATAGCAAGAGCACAGATGGACCACTGAAATAGGTTTCACACCTCTGGAGAGTCTCAAAAATACAAATAACTCATTTAAACAACAGCTCGTGAGTTGACTTATGCCGGTTCTTCTCTAATTAGATGTGTACTTTCATTTAATGGAGTCAATGGGAAGGAATAATATTTAGTGAGATCTGCCCTCAAGAATAAAAGAAGGCAGCAGAAGTTAAACGGCAATTTCTAGCTACCAATGCGCATGGGATAAAAAATAATTAACTATAGCTATAAGAGTTTTGTAAAGTGGATTAGTTTTGTAACTTCTTAATCTTTGAGACCTTGCTTTCTTCTACTTCTCCACAGTGATTAGTATGAAAACTTGTTAAAAACAAAAGGCCTGTGGACTGGTGTAGCTTGTAGCCTGTACTACAGTGGCTTCAACTAAATTCTGACCATCACAGCTCTGACCTTCTGCTCAAAGAGAATGTCTAATGATGCTCTCCTTAAAAATAGTTCAGCTTCTAGTTCTGCCCAAAGGGCTCAAGAGGAACCAAAAGCTGTATTCTTTTCACAAAAAGAATATACTTTTGAATTAGTGCATAAGCAAAAACCTAAGAACGTTTTGTAAGTGATTACAAAGGCCTGAAATAAGGAACAACATGCTGGTTCAGACTGCTGGGAAGAGAATATTGGGAACCCAAAAGATCAATAAAACTTGGAGGAAAAACTGAATCCAAAAATTACACGGACAATTTTCTTAATAATTGTTTTTTAAACCATTTTCTTATATAAGAGGGAAATAGAAATTAATATCAAATGACAGTGGTTCTATGAAGAATATAGTTATTGAGCATAAATTAACTATAAAGATAGAAAATCTAGAGCTTTATTTTTGTTGTATTCAAATGTTTTGAGCTGAAGAATTCTTCTAGGTATCATTATAGGTGATTTGACCTGCTTCTGATACTGATACAAAGACCAAAACATGACAAGAAGTAATCCCTTATTGTTGGTTTCATGGAATTATTTCTGCCTGAATATGTTGTATTTTTTTTCAAGGGAGAAAGGAAATGAGGAGTTCTGGTAAGTGTGTCTATACCCAATATTCCAGAATAGAGTAGGGATAAGAATCCCAAGGGATAGAATGGCTCAAATCAGTATTAAGGACAATAGGAAATCAGGCTGCCTCTGAGGTGAGATTTCAGAGAGGAAAATAAATCCCTAGGAATTGTCCTGGATCTAAAAAGTGACCTCATGGACCTAACAATAGAATGCTGGCTGGGTGGGTCCAGATGCATTAAAGCTACCCAAATAAACATTGAGGTATTCTGACAGACAAATTTGAGTGAGTCAAATATTCTGATACTTTTTTACAATGTTAAAGGAAGAATTCATAGAATTGAGAATCATAGAGGTCGCCTTATGTCGATTCTTACCAGTGAGTTCAGTTTTTCCTTTACTCACTGACAAAAGGTAGGAAGCCAATCAAAAATTCCTTCACTCAGCAAACATTGAGTAAGAAACTTATTACCCAATTAGCTCATCTTGGGTCAAGTGCCCATCCCTGAACCATTCAATTGTAACAAGAAAGGTGAGGGTCATAATGTATGAACTTAGCTTTGGTCATTGCAATTAAGATGAAGACGAGGGGAGGGGAGGAGGCATTTCTTAGGTGTTGCTAAGAAGCAGTTCCATAGGTATCCAATATAGAAACATGGTGATTTTTTTCAGATATCCAGATGGGTGAATTTTCTATAAAGTTTCAAAGATAACATGTGTGTTCTTTGTCTGGTCTTGCATTTGTAGTGGGTTCTCAAAAACAATAGCATTGTCTTCTCTCTAGTCTTCCTTCCCTTAATGATCTCATCCATTATCATGACAGCAGAAATGTTTATAACTCCTCCATGTATTTCTTGGGGAAGATCTCTTTTCCTGTGCATGAAAGCATGATGAAAAGTATGTAGATGAGGGTGTGAGAAGTGAAGATTGGCAAAGGACAAAGTTCTGGGGAAGAACAATATTTGGTGCACCTTATGTCAATTGGTGATAGCTGCCCAGATCATTTTATTGTGAAGAATTCTCATTCTACATCTAGCCTCTGGATCAGTTGTAGGGGAAAGGGAGCGAGATGGAGATCAGCTATGCCATATATTTGAATCACTTAATTGTCATCTCCAGTGAAAAAGCTGTGTGGAGGGAAACAAGCTAGTAAAGGAGATGGATATAGAGAAATTAGGTAGAACAGAATTAAAATAAGGTCAGATCAAGGAAAAACACCCTTATGGCATGAAGGGAGGCTAATGGTATAAAACCTAAAAGTCTAAAAGTGATCAAGTATGATAATGTCAAATAATATGTCTTTTTGTGTTGGCAAGTAAGTCATTGAAAATAGCTTTTTATGGAGTATTGATTGTGCAAACCTAATATGAGAGGACTGAAAAGCTAATGGATGATAAGAAAATGTAGACAACAACTGTAGCCTATTAAAGGAGCTGCCTATAAGTGAAAAGGAAAAGCAGTAGCTAGACTGGTGTATAAGGTTCAGAAAGTTGTAATTTTTAATAGACAGATGTAAGCTAGAGATTTTTCACATCTGCGGAAAGAAAAATAAACTATAATCTTTATTATAACATTGTAATAGCAAAAAAGTTGGAAATGACCTACATACCCATCAATTTTTTAAAAGATAAATTTTGTATAATTATATAAGGAAAGTGGATTAATAATATTTTTTAAGTTAGTTGGGAGATATTCGTTATACCATGTAAATCTTTATTCCTTTTGTCTGAAATAGTTTACTATAAATTTAAAATTTTTTTTTTGTTTTTAAAATAAGATAAAATAAGTCAAGTGTTTTTAATTCTTATAACAAGAGAAGCAGTGAACCACCTCTGTTCCCACCTGGAATTCTACTTCTTAGATGCATTCATATCCAAGTCTTAGTCTTGTTCTTTTAGAATTTACCCCATTAAAAAAAAAAGATGCTGAGTACTTGATCCTACATAGAATTGCACACAGTGAGCACATCACCTAATCGTGAGTATAGATTCTGCTTAAGAAAAGGAGTCCCTTTATAGTGTAGAGTTGTGGCTCAAGTTCATCACTGGCTAAATTTCAGACCAATATTAGCCCTAGGAATGCAAATTGAGTGGCATATGCAACAAACTTCCAACTAGATTTCAAAAATCAGGCCATATGGGAGTGAAGAAGAAGGAACCTGCGGGTTTGATAGTGGTGAGAGGGACAGGAAGCACGGCAATGTTTGAGAAGCACCAAAACAATGAGTCAGACAGAGATGATTCTGATAAAGATTAAATACATGCAAAAAAAAGTGGCTTATATTATTACCAAATTTTGCTCTATAGATGTCTATCTCCATCCACTTAATGAGAACTTGTGCTTGTCTGTTGTGTTCATTAATTCCTAATTGCCTACATAATAGGCACTCAATAAATATTTGTTGAATTAATGAATACATGCAAGAGTAGATGGAGCATGGCAAAAAAAATAGAATAATATGTTGCAATGCTGTGGTTGGTTTTCCCTGAAAGGTTCCTTCATAAATGTAAATTGAAAATAATTATTTCTCATCCAGGTTGGAGAGCTAAAGAAAAATGCAATATGTGCTTCCAGCACCTTCCTGTTGGTCTCAGTGGAAGTCAGACAGTATTTTTGTCAACCATGTGGCTTCACCTCTCTTAGGAAGTTGCAGTCAGAAGAATTCATTTCCCAAAGTGCTTACTGATAAGAATTCCTTCAAAGTCAGCGGGTGAAGGGGCTTCATCTGGGGAAAACAGAAGGATTATTTAGGGTACATGCTTTTAAAAGCTGTTACTTCAATCTTCTCCTGTTTTATCTCCCCTGAAGAGTCTATTTGTTTTGTCTCTTCCTTTTCCCTTACTCCACACACAATTTGGCTGATAGTTTCATGCACAAGACGTTTTTATTATTTACAGAAAGATCTAATGCTGAGACACTGGCATAGCTACTCATAAATTCTTCACTTGCAGATTCATTTTATGTGTTTATGAGTTACCTCCTGAGAGCTCTCATCATATTTTGCAAGGTTTGTTTTTTTCAGTCCCCCACCATTCATGCCAGGGTTTGAATTAGCAAATGTGTTCTTTAGTTTAATCTTGGTGATTTTTTCTTTACCCTCTTTTTTTCACTGTGCTTATTTCACTGTGCTTCTGAAGAACAAATGTGCCCTAGTGCTTTATTCTTTTGGTTCTAATTCAAAAACATGACTATAAAGATCCGTGAATTTCTTGTTTGTGCTTTTTCTGGTGGTAATATTCTATTATTTCATTAAATTACATCACTACAGTGGGTTTTGGAAAGGACAGGGGTTGGAAGCCCTGTTTTTTATCCAAGTTATGCAATTTACCAGTTCTATGAGTTTAGGCTAATCCCTCAAGCCCACTATGCCTTAGTTTATTTATCCACCCAGTGAGTAAGACAATACTGTTCTTATAGAGTTGTTGCCAAATCAACTGAGACAAAAAGCTAGTAATGTCTTCTGAAAAGCGCAAAGCACGTAAATCAAACTAAATTACTATTACAAGATGTACCTTTCCAATGAGGTTGCCCTGATCACCAGCTTAGTTGTGCCAGCCCAGCCATCATTTCTCAACACTGTCAGAATTATCTGCTGTTCAAGTCAAGCAGAATCACAGCCAATCCCTTC
Organism: Pongo pygmaeus; assembly: GCF_028885625.2. Taxonomy (NCBI): domain Eukaryota; kingdom Metazoa; phylum Chordata; class Mammalia; order Primates; family Hominidae; genus Pongo; species Pongo pygmaeus. Next base: position 35,620,816 of record NC_072377.2, on the reverse strand, counting down.
TTAGAATCCAATTATAAAGTCATTACTTAAAACATTATTGAACACATATATGTGCTCAACCCTTCTCGAGGAGTTACAAATACAGTGGTTAGTCAAATATATGGATAAGTCATGAGCTCACATTCCAGCTCCCCTCATGAGTTTACATTTGAGTCAACATAAGATAATAGGAAAGGGTAATTTATGTAGTCTAGAATGCATGCAGGCACATTTATATTTATACTGCAGAAGTGATGGTGTATCATTACCATTGCAAATTGTACATATAAATCAATTCTCCCTAAAAAATATCCCATTCTTATTGTGTGTGCACACACCTTATAAAACTCAGGGGCATTAAAAAAACAAACAAACAAAAAAAACCAACATGGTGTTTAGGGTGGAGGTAGGGGGAACGCTCACTCCTTCAGCCAGAACTCAGCCTAAGCGACTTCATTAATAACCCTTTTATAGAAAGGCCACTCTCATCTGAGACACAGCTGCTATCTTCTCTCCATCCTGACCTCTCTCAATTGTTTTTTTGTGAAAGAAAATATGTTGCCTTTCATCCGTGAATTGTTTTTCCTCCACAATCTCCAACACCCAAACAAAGTAATTATCTGTGTTATACTATAAACATTTCCTTTACCTCTCATTCCACACTGGAGACAATATGTATGCCTCCAAATGATCCACTTTGGGTTTATTTAATCCTTTTGGTAGGAAGCAAAAACTAGCTCATGCTTCATCCTTTTAACGTGGATATTGGTGGAAGACACATGGGTGGAAGGCTCAGGTCCTACAGATACCTCCTAGCAGCTGCATGAGTTTGGACAAGAGACAATTCTTCTGTGCCTCAGTTTCTTCATCTGAAAAATGAGATAATAAAAATTACTCGTCTGATAACATTCTTGTGAAAGTTAAATTAGCTAGTGCACGTAATAAACTACCTGGTAAATGATGGTCATTCAATCAATATTAGATAGTGGTATTATTTTTTGATAGGGTAATTGCAACTGCTCAGTGGATTCTTCTTGCCTCCTGCCCAGATAGAGCCAAATTATCAAGGCAGGGGAAATGCAATAAAATGTTTTACACATATATGGCTAAACAAGAGACTGGAGTTCTATTATTACTCAAATCAGCTTCCCTGAAAATTCAGAGGATAGGGATTTTCAAGGATAGTTTGGGGGAGTGGGGGGTGGCTTGGCAATGGGTGCTTACTGCTGATTGGTTGGGGTACAATCATAGGGCTGTGGAAATGGTCCTTATATGCACTGAGTCACTTCTGGGTGGGGCCACAGGAGCAGTTGATGGGTCCAAATGGAGCCATGGTTGGCAGGTCCAGGTGGAGCCATTGGTAGTAAGATATGCAGAAAAACCTGAAAACACATCTGAAAAGACCAATCTTAGGCTCTGCAATTGTGATGTTATCTGCAGGAGTAATTGGGGAAGTTGTGTAGCTTGTAACCTCCCAAATAATGGCTGGCAATAGTTTATGTCTACACCTTAGCAAAATTCAGGCTTCTCTCATCCTCCTAGCCTGGTAGTCTGTCATTAACTTTACAAAGGCAGTTGAGTTTTGGAGAAGGACTATTATCATTTAAAATATAAACTAAATGTCTCCCAGAGTTATCTTGGCCGAAGCCTAGGAATAATTAAGGCCAGTTTGAAGGCTAAAGGAAAGATCAGGGGTTGGTTAAATCAAATCTCTTTCACTGACATTATTTTCTCACTACTTTAATTTTTGCAAAGGTGGTTTCATAATTTGTCTTAATTTTTATCATATTCTTTTAACAGACGGCTTGGTGGCTCTAAGAGAATAAAGGTTTGTTGGATAAATATAGACTCAGATTAGATCATTATTTTATCAGTAGGAAGCCACCATAGTTGCAACATTTTGGATTCTACTATTTGTGATTTCAGGCAATTTACTTAATTTCTCTGGAGGACCTTTTCTTTGCCCATCAACAACACGAAGTGTTGGCCTCAATTTATTTCAAGTTCAAAATCATCTGAGAAGGTAAAGAAAAATAAACAAAAATAAGGATTTAAAATTATTCAGAGGAGAAACATGTATAAGAATCAAATAGAAGAGGTTTTGAGTTTATGTGGATAAGAGGAATAAGAAGATTATTTATTGAGTCATATAAACAGACAAGGGCAATGGTCTAAACAAAAATGATAGTTTGTAAGGTGTCTGGGTCATGGGAACCAGGAAGGATGAAACAATTAACACTAAGTGTCAATTTCTTGGATTGCTGAGTGGATAAAATGACAATTTTAAAGTGTCTTGAAAAAGATAAAAGTGCTTTAAAAATGCAAAGCCATTTAATTCCCTCAGTGTCTTCTTGGTTTGGTTTTATTAAGTTATGAGGTGTATAGTCATCCACCCTTTGTTTATTGTAAATTTAGTATCCAAAATAACTTACTTTGTTTTAACAGAATTTTTGACCTTTGCTGCTGTTACAGAATTTAAAAAGCATTTTTCAGAACCCAAACGGGGGAGATTAGTAAAGAGTTCTAAGTGTCAGATGGCATTTGTAGGAGGCATCTTCCAACACGGTCCCCAATAATCCCACCTCCTGGTATTCATATCCTGTGTTATCTCCTTCACATCGTATCAGGGTTGGTCTACATGACCGATAGGACATGACGGGGTGATGGTGCATCACTTCTGAAATTAGGTTACAGAAGAATATGTGGCCTCCATCTGGGTCCCTCATTCTCTTTTTCCCCTTAGAATGTAAGTCAGATACTGTGTTGTCAGCTGCCCTGTAGAGAAGCTCACAGGTGAAAAACTAAAACCTCTGGCCAACGGCAGGCAAGGAACTGAGAACTACAGCCAATAGCCACATGAGTGAACTTGGAAAAGGATCCTGCAGAACAGGTAACCTTCAGAAGGCCTTAGCCCCAGCCAGCATCTTGATGGCAACCTCTGTTGTACTCTGAGCCTGAGTTACCAGCCCTCAGAAACTGTATGAGGTAACAAATGTTCACTGTTTCAAGCTCTAGGTTTGTGGCAATTTGTTATGCTGCAATGTATAACAAATGCAGTGTTCTTCAGACTAACACTGCTCTCAAAATTAAGAAAAGGTAGAGGTCAGTGAGGCCTCAGCTCATGTGGCCAGGCAGATGCATTTCAGAGAGAATAGGCCTTGGTCTTGTTTCCTGTCTGCTGCCACATACTGTAGTTCTTCTCTCCAGGGAAGCCTCTGTTATGAGCTTCTTATTATCTTTCCAGCATTTTCTGAGCATTTCTGATACTGATTTTGAACACCTTCAATATATATTACATACTAAGAATTTCTCCTTAGTATATATGGGGGAAGGAAGCATGTAAACTTGTGAAAAACTTTGTCCTATGTTATAAATGCATCTGCAAAAGTGGATTTGTTTTTCAGTCCTAACGATACATTTCTAATTTGTAACATCTATTGCCTGAACTTGCTTTCTTTTCATTCTGCTTTTCTATTTTGTCCAGATCCATAGGACAGACTCTTCAAAGTTGCATTTGGACTTGGGACTATTTCAAAATCACTTGAGCAAACACTTCTCTAAATGACAACTTTTCATTTGTTCAGCAGACTAGCTCTCATGAGTTAGTCTTTCCTCCCTTCCTGGAAGATATTTAGCTTCCATTGATAATTCGTTAACTGTTTTTAACAAATGTGTAGTTAGCTTTCATTAATAATTCATTATTTGTTTTAATAGTTGTGAGTAGCTGAGGGTCCCTGGACACTGAATTTACCTTTTAGAGTTGAAAAGACCTTCAGCCTTTTTGAGTTGAGAAAAGTTTAATCAATTTAATTACTAAGGTTTTGTTCTTGCCTATTAGCCTCACAAGCTTCTGAGACTTTTTACGCAGAGGCTGTTAAGTTGTGACAATTTTCTTTTGGGGAGATTATTTGTATCATACATTGGCTTTGGAATCACACTGCCTATGTTCTATTTCCTTTTTTATTTTAACTTTTAAAAATATAAAAGACCATTTGAGTTAACATTCTAAGACTCAACAAAAATGTATTTCAGTCTCAGATATACAAAAAGGAAGTTCTTTATTTTTACTTGCTGATAATTTTTTTTCAAATGTTTCCACATTCCTTTGTCATAGTTTCCATGGTTATGTTTATGTCTTTTTTGTAGCCACTGTTTTCTGTTTAGCATGTGTTTCGCTTCATTTTAAAGTTTACTACTAATTTTATTTTTAACCCCAGACCACAAAGCATATTTACATGATTTAAAACATTTACACACAATAATTTCAAAATTCTAACAGTCATAAAAGCCATGGCAGTCATGATGTTTTACTTAATCCACAGAATGTACTTGTTTTTATTTTGATTTTTTAGAAGGCTATTTTTTTTGCCTTTAGCTATGTGTTTCTGAACTTTTATTTTTACTAGTATAATTAATTTTGCACATAGCTTTGCAGAATGTGCAACAAGTTACACAATTCAAAGAGATTTTCTCCAGCTTGCTTTCATTTCCTTTGCCCTGGTCTAATACTAACATTTGCTCCCGGGCTCTACCAATTTCCTCCACCTAAACTCAACTGATTTTATTTTTTGTTTCTGGCCCTGGCTCTATGGGACCAACCACCAATAGGTTACTATCTATGATTTTCCAAGTTTTCTAATTTTATTTTTTTCCATCTTAACATTCATCACCGGTCAATATTGGTCTATCTACCTAACACACAGTGCCAGTCTATCTTTCTCTGTGAAAACTGCCTGTGTGGCACATAATTTAGGGCTTGTATTAGTCACGGTTCTCCAGAGAAGCAGAACCATTAGGAAGATATATCTATACATCTATATCGATATCCATATCATCTATATCTATGTCATCTATATATATACATATATACATATGCACACACACATATATAAAACAGCAAGAGTGAGAGAGGGAGAGACTGAGTATGAGGAATTGGCTCATGTGATTAAGGAGGCTGAGAATTCCCATGATCTCGATCTGCAAGCTGGAGAACCAGGAAAGCCGAGGGTGCTGTAATTCACCCAAGGCTGAAGGACTGAGAACCAGGAAAGCCAATGATGTAAATACCAGTCTGAGGCCTGGAGAGGATGAGATAAAATATCCCATCAAGCAGTGAGGCTGGGAGGAGAAAAAAGGAGAAAATTCCTCCTTCCTCCATTTCTTGTTCTATTTAGGCCTTCAGCGGATTGGCTAATGTGCAGCCACATAGGGAAGGGCAGTCTACTTCACTGGGTTCACCAATTCAAATGCTAATCTTATCAGGAAACACCCTCGTGGACACATCCAGAAGTGCTTAATCTGGGCATCCCTGACCAGTCAAGTTGACATATAAAATTAATCATCATGGAGCTTGATAAATTAAAATCTTAACAAAAATAATAAACAGCAAGGAAAGGTCAATCTTCTGATAAGAAAACACTTCATCAGTATAAAACATAGAAACAGACACTGCTCCTAGCTCCTGGAGGCTGTAACAAAAGTGGCGGTTCACTGTGAGAAAGTTTACATTTAGTAGTTCTCCCAGTTGAATGTACTCTGGAAAATATACTACCACCTGGAATGCTTGTTAAGTGTTGCTAATTTCTTTCTTCTTCTTCTTCTTTTTTTTTTTTTTTTTTTTTTTGAGATGGAGTCTCTCTCTGTCACCCAGGCTGGAGTGCAATGGCACGATCACTACAACCTCTGCCTCCTCGGTTCAAGCGATTCTCCTGCCTCAGCCTCCTGAGTAGCTGGGATTACAGGTGTGTGCCACCATGCCTGGCTCATTTTTGTATTATCAGTAAATACGGGGTTTCACCATGTTGGCCAGGCTGGTCTCAAAGTCCTGACCTCAGGTGATCCACCTGCCTCAGCCTCCCAAAGTGCTGGGATTACAGGCATGAGCCACCACAATGTTGCTAATTTCAAGGCCCAACCCCTAAAAACTCTGATTCAGTCATCCTGGAGTGCAATCCAAGAATCTGCACCCTGCAAGATTTCCAGGAAACCAGATTTAGTCCCATGCTTTGAGGAAAGGACATTGTGATGAGAAACACAGAAAGCTCTTGTAATATGTATATGATTATAGTATTGAAACAAGGAGAAAGGTAAATGTAGTGTCTTTCCTGCACGAGAAACAAAAGGATTATAAATCACACTGCTATAAAGACACATGTACACGCCCTATGTTTATTTCAGCACTATTCACAATAGCAAAGACTTGGAACCAACCCAAATGTCCAACAATGATAGACTGGATTAAGAAAATGTGGCACATATACATCATGGAATACTATGCAGCCATAAAAAAGGATGAGTTCATGTCCTTTGTAGGGACATGGATGAAGCTGGAAACCATCATTCTGAGCAAACTATCACAAGAACAGAAAACCAAACACTACATGTTCTCACTCACAGGTAGGAATTGAACAATGGGAACACTTGGACACAGGGTGGGGAACATCACACACTGGGGACTGCTGTGGGGTGGGCGGAGGGGGGAGGGGTAGCATTAGGAGATATACCTAATGCTAAATGACGAGTTAATGGGTGCAGCACACCAACATGGCACATGTATACATATGTAACAAACCTGCACGTTGTGCACATGTACCCTAAAACTTAAAGTATAAAAAAAAGAAAGAAAAAGGAAACAAACATTTAAAAAAACCAAATTTTTATAATAAATTTATTTTTTTTGCCTTCAGTTCTAAAGGGAAAAGGAAGCAGCATCACCACACACTCAGCTCCCAGCCTTTTACTTTACTCATTTAAACTTAAAATACAAAACTTAGTCTTGAGCAAGTGTGGTTAAAAATCTAAGAGAAACAACAAAAATAGAGAAGAATCCAACATATTCAGTTACTATATCTTCTAAAGAAGGAGAATGGAGCATCTAATATTTCTTATGCATGAAATCAAAGACATATTCAGGCACATAGCAGAAATGCTTTAATGACCTAGAAAAGGGTTGTAAAAACCCTGGCTTATTTGGTTCCTCAAGTTGCACACCACCAGAAGACCATGGAGTAAGCAGTACTGAATTAGAATTTAAGCACAGAAAACTAAGTCCCAAACTATCAAAAAATGATTCCCAATTCTAAATGTTCAACCACATCTATCTTAAAACATTTATAATATTTTTTTCAAATTCTCTCATACCATTCCAAATGATTAGTTTTCTCTGCTATATTTTCTCAACTTTCAAATTAAAATTCTTTGCTTTAAAGTTAAAAAAAAAGAAACATAACCATCCCTCCTCCAGATTTTCTAGTAGATTCTATAGTGAAGGTGAAATTAAAAGAACCATTTAAGTAAACAAGAGGAATGTATTTTTGGAAAACTGTCTCATGAAGAGTGTAAAGAAACTATTTGAATTTGCTTTGAAACATAGAAAGAAACATCTAAAGGAAAGTAGGCCTTGTTGGCATGGTGGAAGAATCTGAAATAGCCAAGAGCAAGGCCAACGTAAACCTTCCAAGGGCCATTCATTCTAATAATTGTGTCTGCTTTGGACATATAGCTGATTCCCATTTAATCTAGGAAGATATTTGAATTAGGCCTTTGCCTATGGAACTGTGATTCTCATTACCAGCTACACATTAGAGTTATCTGGGAGCTTTAATAAATACAAATGTCTGAATCTCACTGACTGGATAGTGGGTTTTAATTGGTCTGAAGTATGATCTGATTACCAGAATTGCTGAAAGCATTTCAGAGATTTTTAATGTGCAGCTAGATTAATAACCACTGCTCTAGTTAACTTAGCAAGTACTGCACCAGTATAAAATTAACCTAAGATTGACAGTAGAGTAATTCACAATGCTTTGCATTTGCAGTTCATTATTAGCTAAAAGCTCAATATTTTCAGTGTTCCCCAGGTCCCTAAATAAACAAAGCTCTTATTTTGAGGATTTGTCACCACACTGTTAAGACAGTCTTTTTTTTTTTTTTCTTAAGTGTCACTTTTGTAATCAGCCCTGTGTACATTCATTGTTCATGGACAATTGCCTGATCTTTCACAGAGAAGCTTTTACTTCTGAAATTCCCCGATTCTTCCCCAAAGTCCCTGTTCTGTGCATAGAACTTCCCTCCCCACTCTAGCCTTGATAATATACACTATGAGATCGGCACAAACAAGACATTCTGAGTCTTGACAGAAGGACAGAACGTGAGAGGAGAATAAAAGTTTCCTTTGTGTAGAGCATCGGTTAAACTTGCTGGTGGTGGTGAAGGAATTCAGCTTCCTGGTTGCATAGTATCTGTGTAGTTTCATTTTCATTTTCACTTTTCCCTTGTTCATTCAACAAATATTTGAATCATTACCATATGCTACTCACTTTGCTGAGCATTAAGGATACAGTGATGAATAGGAAAGAAAGGAGTGATGAAAAGGAAAGAAAGAATAGAACTGAAAGGAGGGTGGTGGAGAGTCCTTTCTCTTCAAATTTAATATTAATAGAATAGATTTAAACATGCAGAGATTGTATAAAGCTGATTGACAGTAGCCATCAAGTATGGCTGTGAAGTGGGTTGTACCTCTGTGTGGCTCTTTATAAAACTTTGGCAGGGACCACTCAGTACTTGAGCTTTTGGTGCTAAGGTACTTGTAAGCCATGAACTTAAGCCTGTCTCTATTTGGAGGCTTTTTTTTTTTTCCTAAAACATGAAATTGTTTCCTGAAGAAATGAATCAAAATCCAAGCTGATTTTGCAAATAAGAAACCTTAGAAGAAAGGGATTTTGTCAGCCACTAATATAAAATCATCTGGGAATACAAAATTTTTACTGAACTAGAATCTCAGTGACTGACAGGGGAACCTGCATTTTTAACATGGACCCCAGGACTAAAGTACGATAACTGTCACCTCAGAGAATCTGGTCTGTCTCTCATTGACATTTTTCTTTTATCATTCCCAATCAGTGAGTCCTTATGGATATTTTTCCAACTTGATTATCAAGTCAATAAGGTTTCCACAAGGATTTGAATAAGGCTATCTTCTTAAACTAGTATTAATAAATCCCGTATATGATACATGGGATGCCATCTGGTGAAGTAACAAAGGAACTTGTCTATAAATGTTTGAAGTGAGGATAGGGGAACACTCAAGGTCAGCCATCCAAAGTGAGTGAGGAGCAATTCAGGTGGGCAAGACTAGAATATGTTAGTAATCAAAACATTGAAACCTACTCAATGACATTGTAGTAGGGCTGAGAAAAGCCTGTGAACAGAAGTCTATTTATGCCTTCTCTCTAGTTTTAGACTTCATGTTGTCTAAAACAAACAAACAAAAAAATCCTGTTATTGTTACTAAGCATTGACTGTCCAGGAGAGAAATAGAGAGAAAAAATAAACATCTGATAAAAAGAGAAAGCCTTTTTTCTCTGAGTTAAAGAGGAGCCACCAGGCTTCATCATGAACTGGAGGAAGTCTTCTGAAGACTATCTCAAGACTTGGCTCAAGGTCCATAATCATTGCTCAGTTTTCTTACTGTAATCTGGAGTTCCCCTGAGATTTCAGTACTAAGAGAGTGCACTGGCCAGAACATCTGTGCATCCCAGTGCCCTTAGTGTTTATTTTTCTCACTGTGAATTCATATGCTGGCATGTGGTTTATCCTTTTTTCTCTATTGAGCCTGGACAGTATTGGTTGAGTCCCCGGCTCCATCAACCTCTCTAATTATGGTGTCAAAACAGAAAACAGGAACAGAGTTTCTTGACTTCAAACTTGAGCATTAAGACTCTGTGGGACTACATGTAGGTGAGCAGCTGGACTCATTCAATAACATGTCTAGGTTGTTTCTCAACAACCGTAACTCATATGATAGACTTTTTAGAGCTCTTAGGAGACAAGCTTTTATTTTACAAAGAAGGAAACAGATTGAAAGAGGTGAAGTGGTGAGCTAAGGCCAAAAAGCAAGAACATGGATGGATAAGGACAGAAAACTTTTCAATCTAAGGGTAATGTTTCTTCTACAGCATGACAGCATCTCTCACAAACTGTGCTTGCCACAATGACTTTGTTTTCATCCACTTATATGTCCACTGAGGTTTTGATGACAGTATACCTTTGTTAGGATGCAAATAGATAAAATGACTTCATAATTATAGAAGCTTAAGTTACAGTAATTTTGTCCAAGGCCCTATAGCTTCCAAAACCAATATGTATCAATATATATTCATATACTTCTTAAGCCTGGCATAGATTTCTTCTTTTCCTTTTAGTCACCTAGAAATGTCTCTACCTAAGCATATTAAAAATCAGATGGAAGACAAACAAAACTCCCTTGCTTGAAAATGTGATCTCCCTCCTTTTGAAAATAATAAAAACTGACAAAATATTTATGTTCTATTAAAAGACACAGTCAACCCTTAAACTTGGTTTTTTCCTTAAAAAACACATCACCAAGTACTAAAAGCTAGTTCCTATGAAACTGTCTCCAGCTAGAAAGGGAGGTCAAGATGCCCCACAAATGTGATTTACTTCCTTAAGCATGTTTAGACAGACCTCTTGCACACAGAATTGCCTTTAAATAAATAGCCATATAAAATTCATTTTGTCTGTTCTGCCTCAAGTTTGTTGTGCTTGAGGTTTATTTGCCTGGTGTTTACAGGGCTGGGGTATAACAGAAACCAGACCAGAAATCAACACATTTTATCTGGGCTCTCAATGTCAGTGTCAGAACAGTCACTGGCCTCCCACCAGTCAGTTGATTGGATTCAGATTATGACCTCCCTATTCGTTCCGTTTAAATTACCCTGAAGGTATGACCTCAACAGTGCTCTGAGACAGTGTTGGAATAAGCTTTGCAAACAGCCCAAACTAGGAATTCAAAAAGGCCTCAGCAGTCGCCTAAGAAAATCTTTATTACAAAACAACTTATAGATTTGATGTAAAACATGCTTACAATCACTTTGAGAACAGCGTTTGCAAGATGTATTACAGCTTGTATGAACCGGAAAGAGAAAACCTCTTCCAAATGATTATCCAAAACAGTTTTAAACCAAGGGTATCTCTGAAACAGTAAATTGGTATAAACAATTGTTAGGGATTTTTAAATGTAGACTGTTCTCCTTCATGTCAGCTCTGATTTTCAGGTAGCTGCACAGCTCTCAGGCTAACATCTTTCTCTGTATAGTTGATACTACAATTTATGTCTGTGTGTACCTGGCTCATGCATCTGCAGTGAAATTAATTGCCAGGGTCAAGACCACAGAAGCAAAAAGAGATTAATAGGAAAAGACATTAGTGCTTCAGAAGATAAAGGGCTTAGAATTCTACAAATATGACTCCCTCTGATTACAAAATGGTAACTTCCTACTTTTAGAACGATCAAAAAGATAGAACACAGAAACGTTAGTAACAGTTGGCCTCATATTACCCAACATCCACATATGTTAGAAGATACCCATGTAATTAGAATTGAAGTCTCTGAATTGCAACAGCGCATCCCAACCAAAAATAGATGTGGCCAGAAGTCTACTAAGTGGGGACCACCCATTCTTCCAGGTTCTACATGAAACTGAGTGGGAGTTTGGCCCAGAAAAGGCAAAGTTCCCTTTTAAGATTGGGGGAAAAAATAGTCTGTAAAAAATTAACAACTGTTACTGAAGTTTTAACTATTAAAAACAGAGATTGCATCTATAATACCCACATCTTGGTTTCTAATGCCATTCCCAGAAATGGAAACAAACAAACTAAAAAACAGGGCTCCTTAGAGAAATGGCTGATCCAGGACTGGGATAGGAAATATACCATGTGAACCTGGAACATCTCTTAGTACCTGAAAGTGAGGACATGCTCAACAAAAACCAAAACTCATTGATAGGAACACGTCAAAGGGGAATGGGAGCCAATGGAAAGAGCTCCCAATGGTCAAATTTGAAACAACTCGAGCAAACAAAATACATAAAGTAGTATTGGATTATAAACCAAAATGTAAAATAAATATTCATGAATCTGTACTTACATGAATATGAATCCCAAATAATTTATGTATTCTACTCTCAAGGAAGTGGATCATAATTCTCCACGCCATAAGTGTGTGCTGCATATAGTAACTCCCTTCTCAACAGTGCATTATGGTGGCCAGGCGCGGTGGCTCACGCCTGTAATCCCAGCACTTTGGGAGGCCGAGGCGGGAGGATCACCTGAGGTCGGGAGTTCGAGACCAGCCTGACCAACATGGAGAAATGCTGTCTCTACTAAAAATACAAAATTAGCCAGGCATGGTAGTACATGCCTATAATCCCAGCTACTAGGGAGGCCGAGGCAGGAGAATCGCTTGAACCTGGGAGGCGGAGGTTGCAGTGAGCCGAGATTGTGCCATTGCACTCCAGCCTGGGCAACAAGAGTGAAACTCCGTCTCAAAAAAAAACAAAACGGCATTATGGAGAGGAGTGGGGGAGTACCTTTACTGTGGAGAAGCCCAACAACCATACCATGGCCAGGTGGTCATGGCTAACATCATCAGTGATAAGTCATATTAATAGTATACATCTTTGATATGATGCAATGAGAATTACATTTTACCTCTATGGTCTTCCTCTGCCGAACCCACACTCCTGAGAAAACACAGACAAATTCTGCAAAATACCTGGTCCATACTCCTTAAAATTTTAAGTCATCCAAAAAAAACAAACAAAAAAAAGAGTCTAAGAAACTGCCACATCCAAGAGGAGCCAAAACGTAATATGGTATCCTATATGGGATCCTGGAACAGAAAAAAGAGCACACATACACACACGCACGCACACACCCCTCCTAAGCAAACCTGAATAAAGTATGGGACTTAGTTTATAATACTATATCAATACTGGTTCATTGCTGTGACAAATATACCATTTTAATGTAAAATGTTAATAATAGGGAAGCTGGATGTGGGGTATATGAGGATCCTCTGCATTACCTTCATAACTTTTTGTAAATCTAAAACTATTCTAAAATGAGAAGATGATCAAAACTAGCATTTACTAAAAAGCAGAATAGAGTGGTAAGATAGGTGCACAATGGGTAAGGAAAAGAAGGAATAAAGGGATAATCAGGTAATGTGCTTGAGTTTGTTGTGAAGTTATAGAAACCTGGAGAATATTTCTTAGGGACAATCCCTGTCCTGGGTGTGTGCAACACACTGATAGTCAACCTAAGGACATTTCAACCTAAGGACCATGAGGGCTCATGCATATATTTGCATGTTAGAAGGCAGGAAGAGATGAACACCTGGAATAGAATGCCTAGGAGTTCTAAGAGGGAAGAGTTGTGCTTTCTGATGTTAAGGTTACAGGAAAAGGGCCAGGCGCGGTGGCTCACGCCTGTAATCCCAGCACTTTGGGAGGCCGAGGCGGGCGGATCATGAGGTCAGGAGATCAAGACCACCCTGGCTAACGTGGTGAAACCCCGTCTCTACTAAAAATACAAAAAATTAGCCGGGCGTCGTGGCGGGCACCTGTAGTCCCAGCTACTCGGGAGGCTGAGGCAGGAGAATGGTGTGAACCCAGGAGGTGGAGCTTGCAGTGAGCTGAGATTGGGCCACGGCACTCCAGCCTGGGTGACAGAGCGAGACTCCATCTCAAAAAAAAAAAAAAAAAAAATTACAGGAAAATGGTTTCTCTTCAACCTAGTTATGGAGGACTTTCAAGCCCCCAGTTCTCATTTCTGCAAGCTTGCTCTATTCTAGGGCTGAGAGTCTAATTCCAGGAGAAAGCTTTTCAGGGATCCTTTTCATAATCAATAAACATCTGTTGAGCATCTGTTATGAAGCAGGAACTAGAAATACAGAAATGAACAGGCAGTGACTGTGCTTGCTCGGAAATAGGCAAGGGTGTTCTTTTGAATCCTCAGATTTCAATTGTCTGTGACAGAACACGGAGTTGCATTCAAGTTTTATCATCTGAGTAAGAGGATACTGTGTGGGGAGGCAGGGTTTTATGAGACCTAAATTACTATGAACACTTACTACACATGTAATAAAATTTTTACCTCAAATATTCAAAAAAAAAACAAAAGAAAGAAATGATCAGTATGAGGTCCTTCATGTCAGGAATCTCACTGAATAGTGGAGTGGGTCTGTAAGGCAGCATGAGAATTGCTAAAATAGAATTAAACATGGGCTGCTAAGGGGACATAGAACAGAAGTATCTAGATTGTACTTGGGGTCAGTGAAGGCTTGAGCTGAGTGTAGAAGGACAACTTAGAAATAGGTTAGGTGAAGGGCTGGGCCTTGAGGCAAGAGGGAGCAGCTGAACAAAGTTTGGAGGCATAAAACAACATGTCCCAGCTGGGTGCCGTGGCTCACGCCTGTAATCCCAACACTTCGGGAGGCCAAGGCAGGAGGATCATGATGTCAGGAGATCGAGACCATCCTGGCTAACACAGTGAAACCCCGTCTCTACTAAAAATTAAAAAAAAAATTAGCTTGGTGTGGTGGCACTTACCTGTAATCCCAGCTACTCGGGAGGCTGAGGGAGGAGAATCGCTTCAACCCGGGAGGCAGAGGTTGCAGTGAGCTGAGATTGTGCCATTGCACTCCAGCCTGGGCAACAGAGCGAGACTCCATCTCAACAACAACAACAACAACAACAACATGCCCCACCTGAAGAAGTGCAATGAATTCTGCACAGCTGGAGTGAGGGGTATCTGTGGGCAAGGGCAAGAGTTAAGGTCAAAGGTGGAGATAAAGTCAAAGGTTAAAGACTGGGCAGAACAATAAGGGCCTCAGAAGTGACCTAGGGACTTGAACTATTTCTAGAACATTATAATCATCCTCCTCATAGTCTCTTATATCCTATTTCCATGTCTCCACTGGTGCTTCACAGTAATGTACTAAATGAAGTCCTACAAGACAAATGGAGAGATGAACATGAACTTGACTCATGTCAGAGGACAGACCACAGACTGATGTTTCACTGTCATTTTTATTGTACTATATAACTCAATTCTATCATAAAGATTACATTTTAAAGAAAATAAAAACTCAAGTGATGAATGTGTGAAATTTCCACCTTATGAAAATGATAAAACAATGTGTAGGGGGAATTCCTAAACCAGGCAAATTGTTCCATAGAACACTTTAAAAAATCCCTACCCTTAACTTCGGACACCCTCAGGATGAAGATCTGGCTATTCATGTAATCATAGATTTAATTTCTCCCACAGATTGTGCATATTAATTTCTATTAATTTCTCCCACAGATTGTGCTTATTAATTTCTATTAATTTCTCCCACAGATTTTTGAGTGCCTTCAGGGTACAGAAAACTACTTTAACTCCAGCATTCCCTTAGCAACAACAGAAATGTTCTTAGAACTGAGAATGTTCTGCTTAAGGAAGAGAAGGCTAAGGGGCGACGTTTGAAGAAGGACTCGTGACTGGGGTCTGTCATGGTTGGCCTGGAGAACACATGGCTCGTGAGGGCTAAGCAGGAACACTGTTGGTCTAGTTTCCCTCGTATCCCCAGTACCTAGCAGGCAGCCTGGCAAGAGTAGGCAGTCAGTGAGGACTACCGGATGGCTGAAGGATGTGGAATGGAGGGATGGAGGAAGGGACAGGTGGGGGTATTTGGGAAGTGACGCTGCCAACTACACAAAGCTGGCAATCTTAGGAGAGGTGGTGAAGGCCCACTGTCGAAAGCCTAAATGGTGGCACAGCATAGATTAGCTCTGAGACCATGGGTTCTGAAACCTGGCTCTGTGGAGTTGTTTCCTGTCTCCGTCACTTTCTAGCCTGGTATGGGTAAGAAACATCACCTTTCTCTCCTACATTTCCTCATCAGAAAATGAGGAATAATAAAAGATATTATAATAATGTTTATATATTATGATTGTTGTGAGGATTAAATGATACACATACCTCTTAATTTGTATGTAATATATATAAATATAAGTATACATATTTTTTCAGCCTCTAACAGTTCTAACAGTACCTGGAACACAGAAGTTATTAAAATACCATTTATATATTCATTTTGAGGTGACTTTCCTCTTTGGTACTTAGACTCTTGAACACTAATAGCAAGAAGAAAGGCGAGACAAGACAGGAAAACATAATTTTCCATCTTTTTTCACTCTCTCTTATTCTGACTAAGGAGAAATTGAATGGGAACCATGGAAAATAACGATTACAGAAGTAAAATGACATCAAAAAGTCAAAATGAACCTAGAAAAACCTGAAAGCCATGATGTAGTAAACATCATAAACTAACGAGCTTTTGGGTTTGGCCAGATGGGTTGATATAAAGTTGAATTCACATGAACATGAAATGGAAGGACGGTAAGAGATGGCAGATTTTCAGCACATACCAGGGTGAGAAAAATACTTTCTCACCTAAAAATGAATCTTCTCCTGCTTTAGTCTTTGGAGAGAAGGAGAAACGCATAGGGCTGAAAGCCCTGTGCAGGGGCTGCTCTGTGCTTTGCTCTCATGGCTGAATTCCTGATGGCTTACTCATTCTGCTCTGGGAATTGTCCTAGCTTCACACAGGTTCCAGGAACTTCTCATCGTCCCTAGAAAGGGAGCAGATCATCTGCAGCAGGTGGTGGTTGACTCCACAATGACACTCAGGTCTAGACTGATGAGGACCACTTCTCTCTTTATCATCCCACTCCTCGCTCAGGCCGCCTGTGCCTTGCTCTCATTACATCCAGCTAACTTTGCTAGTGCTGAGAGGAAGCCTCTCAAGGCCAGAAGTAAGAATACTGTGATTCTGACTTGCTGACAAATCACTGGTTCTTGGAATTGTTTGGCAGGCGTATTTGCCAAACCACTAATTTACCCTAAATTGAAAATAAGACGGGGAAAGAGGAACAGCTGAAATACCTGATGTCTGTGGCTTCCTCTCTTCCTGTATTCCTACTCACAGTGTGGCAGAGCTGTGCGTCTCAGAGAACGTGGCTGCCATGATCGGTGCGGATTGACCTCCGGTGCGCAGTATTTGCATTGAGGCACTTGTTGTGCATACTGAGGTTGTCTCCCACATATCCAAACCATACCTCTCCACTAGATATTAAGTTGCATTTGGGAGAATTAGAGAATTGACCATAGTTTAAGAGAGGGCCTGCTCAGTTACAAGGTCTTTTCAACATCTTTAATGGAATTATCACAGCCATGAATATATGACCCAATCTGGCACAAGAAGCGTTTGTTAGAGGCTGCGGCTTCACGGGACATGAAAAAGTCAGCCATCCTATAACCACAGTTGAGAGGAATCAATTGATGCTGTGGATGGATGTATAGCAGAGGGGAATCTCAGCCTTGATGACATTTATGAACTGCTGGATTAAACCTGAACTGCGTCCTACCTTAGAATATCCTCCTATGAGACCTAGTAAATGTATTTGTTATATCAGACCATTCAGTTCTCTTACTTGCTACTAAAACATTCTAAAAATATAGAAATTGACTTAAAATGTATAATTTGTCTAGATGGCTTTTAAATTGTTATCTTTTAATGTAAACATATAGGATAAATTTTCTAAGACATACAGTGTTTCATATGAATGAGTGAATGCATACATGAATGAATGAATAAAAGTTGGCTAAATCATCAAATTTTATTCTTTCATTCTATAAGCCTTAGCTGATTGCCCACTTTGGGCTTAGACTTGACCCTGAGGGTAAGTGGATAGATATATAACAACCTGCCCTCAAATTGTTTACATCTGCTAGAAGATACAGATGCAGAAAAATAACATGGAAATACAATGTGACAAATGTGATGAGAGAGCTATGCACAAATATTCCTGGATTTCAAAAAAGTATTGGTGCCAGACTGTATCTTACAAGATAACTAGGGACTAAGTCAGGCAAAAAGAAAGCAAATGAGTGTTCCCAGCATTGGAGACATAAAACAAAGGCAGAACTTCCATCACTCCAGCTACAATATGAATGGCAATCCTTGGAGTTGTCCAGTGCACAACCTGCACTACTGTGTGTAGCAGCCCCCAATAAAGACAAAGGAATACAGAAACCAGCATGAGAACTCCTGGAACTACAAACTGTCATTCCTGCTGCAATGGCAGCCAGATCCTCCTTGGAGATTAGGTTGGAGAGGCATTTTTCTTTTAGAGTTATCTTATACAGCATGTTAAGGAAACTAAACCTTAGTGGTTCTCTTAAATATGTGCATTAGAATCACCTGGTGAACATCTTAAAAATGCAGACTTGTAGGTCCAACCCTCAGAGATTGATTTTATAAGTCTGGGGTGGGACCGGGCACCTGTATCTTTAACCAGATCTCCAACAGATTCTTCTACTCCAAATTGAAGAAACGGTGATGAAGGTGATGTGGTTTGCTAAAGGAAGTCATTCACATGGCCAAATTTGTTTCAGAAAAAGTCCATTCCATCTGAGGCATGGGTTGGGAGCTGGCCAACTGGAGGCAGTTAGGAAGATGTTCAGTTATTCAGATAAAACGTAAGGAGACCAACATGGTAGGAATGGAGAGGAGGCAACAGATTTGTGCAGCTTCCTAACCAGGCCAGGTGGCCTCAGGGCCAGAGGAACAGTATGACCCTCACTTGTTCTCTGGATGAAGAGCTTTACCCTGCCCCTTGTGAGTGGACAGAGGATGCCAGAGGCTTGCGTGACATTTCCTGAAATTGTTGCAGCAGTTGCCTTCATAGGGCCTGCCAAGGAGACACCTAGTCCAGGAGTTGAGGCTGATGGCATCATAAAACACTGTGGTCCCAAGCACTATAAGCCACCCCAGGTGACCAAGAACAGACAAAGCTCCTTGTCCTCGGGAATTCTTCATTTACGGAAGGAGATATATGGATGCTAAGTAAACAGAATGCTAAGTAAGTAGTTCCAATTACTCTTAGCATTGTTGAAAATGCCTGATGCTTTCATTTTCCATGAGTTTCCAGCCTCTTCTTTTTGTTTTTGTTGTTGTTTGTTTGTTTTGTTTTGAGATGGAGTCTCAATCTGTCACCAGGCTGGAGTACAGTGGTGTGATCTCAGCTCACTGCAACTCTGCCTCCCAGTTTCAAGCGATTCTCCTGCTTCAGCCTCCCGAGTAGCTGGGACTACAGGCGCCTGCCAAGCCCAGCTAATTTTTGTATTTTTAGTAGAGACAGAGTTTCACCATGTTGGCCAGGATGGTCTCCATCTCTTGACCTCGTGATCTGCCCACCTCGGCCTCCCAAAGTGCTGGGATTACAGGCGTGAGCACCACCTCTGGCCAGCCTCTTGTATTTTAACTCACAGATTCCAGACTTTGCCCCACTCACTTATTTCTAGAGATACAGGAAAAAATACTGGTCAATGCACTTGTTATTTTAACTTCCAAAATAAGCTTTTCCATTCTTCTTTCCACAATGATATGTCTATAAAAAACTACTAACATTATATTTGTTTATGGTTCTACCAAAAGGATAATAGAGTCTCATTGAGGCATGTGAGGCCTTGTAACACTGTTAGAAGAAAAAGCTGCCTGGTAGACAAAATAAGGAGCTTAATTCAAAAGTTTAATTCTCAATTCCATTCCAAAGAACTATGAGCTGGATTGACATTAATTCCCATATCTCTGAGGGAGAGTTGGATGTTACAACACTGTTCAAGCAACTACACTTAATTAATGTATTTTATTACAAAAAAGAAGCATCAGAAGGGAGCTATCTTCTCTAATACCTATTCAGGCTGAAAGACGTTTTCATAGAACAAGGTTTCTCAAAGTGTGGCCTTTGGACACACGTACATAGGAAACTCCAAAGGCATTTATTGAAATTTCCAAGGCATTTATTCCAATTTCCTGTACTGCAGGCCTAAGAAAGCTGTATTATAGGGGCAGATCCAAAGCAGCCAGTCTCCAGATTTCTCTGCTGATTCTGTGCATACTAAAGCTTATGAACATACTAATGAAGACTCCAACATTGTTTACCCTCATAGCTCTGATACTTAGACTGAGGAAACTCATTAACAAGGGCCAAAGTTTCAGAAAGGAGGGTAATCTTAGAACAAGAAAACCTCTATACCTAAGATATTCGTGTATAAAATAAATGTTAACTTTAAGGAAATTATAACCCAAGAAAAAGGATACAGAACATGCTTTAATTATTAGAAGGCAGATCCATAACAAGTTACGGACAATTTGAGACCTGAACCGTATAAACTTTGAGGGTCACGTTCCCCACAAAATGTTCCTTGGAGATGCTATGAAAAACAGATCCTAAGGATGCTCAGATTTGGTATTTTGAGGATATATCAAACTTGACACTATATATTTTGCCATGAAATTATACATTCCTGAAATACAGAAAGTGTGGCTTTTGCATTTTTGTATCTTTGGAAACTTAACACAGTGCTTGTTAATATAGATAATACTGGGCATCAGCAAATGTTGAGCACATATCTGCCATTCAGTGAATGTTGGCTGACTTGAACTGGGGGGAAGAATCACTGTTGTAAAAGTCCACCATAAATGAGAAAAATCCAGTAAAGTTCAATGAGATATGAGAGTGAATTTACAAAATCGCATGCATTGTTGTTACTCAACACATCCTTGACATTTCACCAAAAATGCTTATCAATGTCACATTTTTACATTCTATCCCAAGTATTGCATACAATTCTATTCTCAGAGATTTGTCACTGTGGTGTCACTGTGGTGACTGTGCCTGGTGTCCTTGGTCATGTCCTTTTAGGTTACCCAACTAATTACTAATTTAGCCATATTTATTTATACTGACTCTTCATAATACTGAACTCTATTTAGAAAGTAAACTTTAAATAAACTTCTTACTCTTGATTTACTTTGCTCTCTTTTTTTTTGGTTTGTTTTAAAATGACTATGGCTTAAAAATATTTCTTTGAAAAAAGTTCTACTGGAATATTAAGATACAAAAATAAAGGTCTTCCATTGGTTATAGCAAAGCCTCTTGTGTCTGGCATGCTGAGATAGAGGAAAAATGGCTTGAGAAAGAGAAATTGCTTTGACCACCTCCGAAAATCATGTGTTAAAGAAAAGAGAAAACAGATTTTGGCTAGTTTTATCTCCCATTGTATTTGATTCCTTTGAAAGAGTATAGAAGTTGGAAGAGGATTTGAGTTAATTACTCTCGCAAAATTTTTACTTTGGTTTCTAAGACAAAGAATTTTGTAAAACACCCTTTACACATTGAAAGAGATTTGTACATTGTTATGAATTATATAATAATATGAGCTAAAGACAAATAAAAAACACATGGATTAACCATCCTGTTGACTATGCATGTGTTAAAAAATTAAAAGAAAAAATGTTGTGATACATATAGAGATTTTACTAAACAAAAAACCCTATCTGGAATATAATTTGGAGTGTTGAAGAAGCCCTTGGGATAAAGGCTTTGAATACTTTTTCCATAGCTGTAATTTTTACAGAAACACAACAGGGGCCTTTTTGTATATTCTATATACAAATACAAAATACAGTTATGTGTGTGCAAAGTCTAAACAGAGCAAACTTACTTAGAGTTATTGAACAGGCCTTCCAAAGTGAAATGGATAATGGAATTATAAACTGTCATGGCTAGAAAAGATCCTAGAGATGATTGACCCTCTCATATTGACCCAGGACTGGAGATACTGGGCCTTGCGTGAGATTATACAGCAGGTAAAAGTTAGAATTGGGGCTGGTTTAAAACTTCTGACTTTAGTTCCAGACAGGAAAGAATTATTGGCAATAAAAATGTCAAAAATGATTGCTATTACTCCAACTTGTATCTCCATGAACTAAAAATTTACTTGTCATAGTTCATAAAATCCTGCAGCATGTATTCAACTAAATTAAAATCTTCTATTTATGCAAAGTAACTCTATGATGCAAATAGATTTTTAAATTTACTGTGTTGAAAAATAGCTCTGACTATTAATATTTAAGAATTTGATACTGGGTCAATGGCCACGTTGAAATGAAAAGGCTTGAATTGATTACACAAGACAGACTATAAAATGAATTCTCATCTAAAATAGAAGAATGGAGCATGGAGGCTGAGATGAGAAGTGACAAGACTGCCCCTTAATACAAGTAGCCTTAGACAAAGTATTGCTTTGAGCCTCAAATTTCTCATGCCACCTCCTAGGACTCAAACAATCCAGAGAAAGCATTGCATGGGAAACCACTCCAAAAATCATTAGTGTAACACGAATGCAATGTTAGTGCCACTGTTATATGAAGTAGACACACAATATATATATCATACTAATTAATATCAGAGAGAGAAAGAGATGACATTTTAAGAAATTGGCTCACATGGTTGTGGGAGCTGATAAGTGCAGGCAAGTTTTGATGCTATCAACCAAATAACAAAGAGAGATTCTCCAAAGATAATGAGTTTGTTCAGTGTTGCACAGAAGATTTGCAAATCTGTAATGTGCAGGCTATGAGAATCGTAAGCATATCCAAAGAGGTTGAGGCAAGGAAAGCTTTTAAAGGCAAAAGAGAGAAAGTATGCAATAAGTTGTTTTAAAACAAAGAGAATGTTGGTTCCAGGGGCTTATCACAGGAGTTGATGCCAGTTCGTTAATGAAGACAGTAGGTCAGGCAAGTGTACTTATGCATCTGGCTAGCTGTCCTTGTGACTCATGTGGCAAGCTGCAGTTTAAAATGTCCTTGGCAAAAGTTCTTGTACAGGCATTTGTGCATAAGAGCCCTGCAGAGAGTCTCTGTAACAGTTCTTATCATAGGTAGGTGTACATAAGTGCCCTCCCACCTTAGTCTCCTGGCTTTATTTATTTATTTTTTTGTGAGGGTTTGACATAAGTGACTCCATATTGATTCTGACAACTTTCAAAATGGAATCTTGAGTTTAAATTCTGCAGGCCAGGAGACTGGAAACTCAAGTAGGATTTCCATGTTGCAGTCTTAAGGAGAATTCTTACTTCTTTGGGAATCCTCAGTGTTTGATCTTAAGGCCTTCAACTAATAGAATCTATCCACAGTATACTGATTTAAATGTTAATCACATTGACAAATTCCTTCACAGAACATCTAGACTCGTGTTTGACCAAATAACTGGGCACCATAGTTTAGCTACATTGACACATAAAATTAACCATCACATCTATCTAAGAATATAATTGTGGGATCATGTGGTAATTTTATGTTTAACTTCTTGAGAAACTGCCAAACTGTTTTCCACAGTGGTTTTACCAATTTACGCATTCACTAGCATGCACCAGGGTCCAATTTCTCCACATCCTCTCCAACACTTGTTTTTTTCTATAGTTTTATTAAAGCCATCCTAGTAGGTAAGAGGTGGTCTGATTATTTTTTAATATACCTTTGGAGTCACTAAATATTTGTTGCTGGAGTTTCAGTAAGATAGAAGAGGAGGTGCACACCTGTTATCCCAGCTACTCGGGAGCTGAGGCAGGAGAATCCCTTGAACCCGGGAGGTGGAGGTTGTGGTGAGCTGAGATTGCACCATTGCATTCCAGCCTGGGTGACAGAATGAGACTGTCTCAAAAAAAAGACAGAATAGCTGCCTTTCACATGACATAGAAGGTGGGTACCTGGACTAGATGAACTATTTGGGTTGATTATTTAGGCATCATGTAGTAAGATTATATTTCAAAAATTATTGCAGTGTATATACTGTGAGCAGGGAAACACTTTTTCCTAACTTCTGGTGTTTCTTTCCACATCACAGTTTAACATTCCTAACCAATCTGTCCTCTTTCAGATATAAATAGTGATTGAGCTTGAGATGCTGCCTTTCCTTTTTTTTCTTAAGAGCTAACTGCATGTGAAGAGTCGATCTTGGCTCTGCTTCTCCAGGGACATGCCCCACCTCTGCAGGTAGGGAGGTCTCCCCAGTTTCAGGCTGACCAGTAGGTCTGCCTAATCTTGGGATTCAGTATGAGGAATCTCACATGCCAGCAGATGAATGCCAGATTTTCTAAAACAATCCTTTTACCAAAGGAGTTATTTGGGTCTCTGTCTGCTGTTCCTTTTGTCTTATCTTGAATATTTTAGACTTTAGGTTGGAAAAAAAGGAAGTATTTTATTGTATCCATTACTTGAAGACATCTCTATAAATATAATTCATATTATTATATTAATATTTCATTTTATGATTAATCTGATCTTGATAACAAGAGAAGACTCCATGCATTTATTAAAAGCATTTTATGAATGTTAGAGATTCACCTTATTGATGGATACTATTGAATGGGTAATTAATTTCTAGGGGCTTAACATGTTTGATTATACTTAGTATCACACCAAAAGATGGATCAGATGTAAAATTTACATAAGTATTATAGTTGTTAGTGTTTAATTTTTAAAAACTAATTTTGTAGGATTGGAGAAATGGCCTGGTATGAGATTTTCTTTTCAAAATTAAAATAGTTGCCTTACTGAAACAAAATAAAAAATTGTGATGACATAAGAGAAAGGAATTATGATATTAAAAAACATAAAGGGACCAAAGGGTGTATGAAATTTGCAGGGAGGTGGAAGAAATCTTGAAGGGAGAAGTGGGTTTGAGTAAGTAAATCTTACATTTATTCAGTTTGAATTGGTCCTTCATCCTGTTCTTTCTCAAAGCTATTGCCATTTTATCTGAACTGTCCTTTCACTCATTCCCTCATATTATTTTTTCAATTGCCACTGATTATACTTTTCTTGGTCTTTTATGATCCTTCCAGGTTGATAAATAAGTGGGAATCTTTCCTCTTTGGCAATTTTTCCATCGTGACTAGCTCTTTACTTAACTAAGATAATTTATTCTCTAGATAGATCATTAATAATCTGTGATGGCTATGTGTGTTTCAGAATACCCAGATAGTCAGGTATCCCATTGTAAATGTTTTTGCAAAACTTCAAATTTAGGTTTCTAAACAAATAAACATTTTTCAGAGCCAGGCAGTCTTCATATTCATGTCTCCTATGGATATGCCTGTCATACATTCAAGTTCTATTTCAAGACCATTATAATTTTTCACCATGAGTATCCAAAGCATGAGATTACAATAATTTTGTTCTAGGAACACTGTCGACTTAGGAATTAATTATAAGCAAAAGAAAACAAACTAAAACAAAATTAAAAACTCCACTTAGAGTTGTGTATAGTAAGGCTATGTATATTGAATCCAAACTATGATTGTAAAAGAGTATTTCAACTTGAGCAATTAATCATTCCCTATTGTTTGCTTTGAGGTTTGAATTTCATCATTTTTGGTTTTATTTTATTTCATTTTTAAAGACAGAATCTCATTCTGTCATTCAGGCTGGAGTACAGTGACACAGTCTTAGTTCACTGTAGCCCCAACCTCCTGGATCAAGTGATCCTACCACCTCAGCCACCCAAGTAGCTGGGACTACAACTGGACAGCCTTTGGCTATTTTTTTTTAATTTTTACAAATTTTTTTGTAAAGAACAGGTCTCACTTTGTTGCTCAGGCTGGTCTTGAACTCCTGGCTTCAAGCCATCCTCCTGCCTTGGCCTCCCAAAGTTTGGGGATTACAGGCATGAGCTACAGTGCCTGGCCTGAATTTTATTTTTATAATGTATTTTTAAGTTGTTGTATTAGTGTATTAAGAAATAATCATAAAAACAACTTTATAACTTTGTAGTAAAGATATAATGAGTTAAGCCATTTAAAGCATTGTTTGCAGCTATTATTATTCACCTAAACTTTGGGGAATAGATTATGTTATTTTTATTTAATGTCATGGTTAAAAGTGTGAGCCTCAGTTTTAACTCATGCTTAGTAGATGGATGAGTGTATTAGTCAGCTCCATCACCAAAATATTATAGACTGGACGGTTTAAACAACAGACATTCCTCTCCTCATAGTTCTGGAGGCTGAAAGTATGAGATCAGGGTGCCAGCATTGTCAGTTTCTGGTGAGTTCCCTCTTCCTGGTTTGTAGATGGTTGCCTTCTGGCTTGTTATCTCATGACTTCTTTGTGTTAGAGGAGAGGTGGGGGGAAAGCTGCTGTCTCTTTTTATAAGGGCAGGGCACTAAGCCCATCCTGAGGGCCCCACACTCATGACCTCATTAAACCTATAATAATAACCTCCCAAAGGCCCCATCTCCCAATACTACCACATTGGAGGTTGGAGCTTGAACATATGCATTTAGAGGGGGGCACAATTCAGTCTATGACAAGGAGCCTGGACAATATTGACCCTCTCTGAATTTCTTAAACTCTAAAGTGAGGATTAGAACACAACAGAGTTATTGTGAAATTTAAATGATTTTCTCCTTTTGCTTGTGTTGTTTTGTGAGCATTGCTTTTGTTATAAGAGAAAAAAGATAAAACAGAAACTCCTAAGGTAAAAGGAAATGTCCCTCTTCTTATTGGCTTTGCTTTCAGAATCCCTCCTGATCTAGCTGTAATCCCCCTCTACTCCTCTCATGCAGTGTGTTTCCTAGCCAAATTAGACTGGTAGTCATACTCTTAACTTGTACGTTTTATGTCTTTTTCTCTGGAATATGCTATTGAACCAAATCTATCTAATGAAATTCCACCTTCTGTAGAAAACTTTTCTAAATCTTCTTATAGAAATAAAGTCTCTCCTTTGAGTTTTCACAGAATTTTGAGCCATTCTTATAAATATTATTTCATATGCTTTGTATTATAGTTATGTACAATCATAATTTATGTCCCTGTTGGTCGAAGTTCTTTGAAGGAAAGACAAACCAGGTTATCTACTGTAGATTTAGGACATAGTAACAATTCAGTTTATAAATAAATTGATAAAACTGTAGGGATAGGTAGTTCATTGGAATTTTCTTTTATTCTTTTAATGCATAAAAAGATTGTCATATGCACTAATAAAAATGAAAGACCATGAGAAAATGGCTTACTCAAGAGAAACAACTTTTGAGCACTCAGTAAGCAGTAATTGTATAGTTGACGTGTTAAATTTAAATCATAGTCAAGTATTCATTAAAGTAATTTCCCTGAGGATCAGCACCAGGCAACTGTTTATTAGCTTAGGTTGCTATTGTATATACTTGAATACAATAACAATACCTACTTTGGCCCAGCATTTAAGAGTTTACAAAATACTTCTATGTACATTATCTCATTTGTTCATCACACCAGCCCTGTGAGACAGGCAAAGAAACTATTTTTATACCAGCTCTACAAAACAAAAATTTGAATCAGAAATAATGAGATTTGTCCAAGGTCACAAGCTAGGACAAGTGAAACTGGGACAAATCGTTCATCTTTTCACTCCTCATCTGCTCTCCTTTAAACAGCATGTTATCTCCTGCCACACAGCATGTCTTTAAAACTATTTCATTTGCTTTGTATTATAGTTATGTACAATCCATAATCCATGCATTTTGATAAATCAGACCAGTGTCACCACCATCCTCCTCTTAATCAGTATGTGAGGTTTTGCTACACTCTAAGATTTCATTTGATTAAGCCTTCAATGGAACAGATTTTATTTGATTGCAAAATGCCCAGGGAAAACCCTAATATAATTACTGCAATGCTTTTTTTGTTGTGTGGTTTTATATTACTTCAGTAAACTGCTATACTACATTTATCAATGTATTCAGTTATAAAGACATATCATCTCCCTATTAATTCTCAATGCTTTTTAATAAAACAGAAATCCAGGCAAATCACTTCAATTTTACAAAAGTTCTAAACTTGCTTCCCTGAAGAACGCATCAATTAAAATGAACATGAAAGCTGGGCATGATGACTTGTGCCATTATTCTCAGCCCTTTGGGACCAGTTGAACCCAGGCATTTGAGACCAACCTGGGCAATATGACAACCCCCCTAACCCGCCTCTACAAAAAATAAAAAGTAGCCAGGCATGGTGGCACATACCTGTGATCCCAGCTATTCCGGAGGCCTAAGTGGTAGTATCATTTGAGCTCAGGAGGTTGAGACTAGAGTGAGCAGTTATTATGCTACTGCACTCCAGTCTGAATGACAAAGCGAGACACTGTCTCAAACAAAAATGAATAAATAAATAAATAAAATGAATGTGAAGTACGATGTATCACAGACTAGTTTGTTTCTTACTAGAATTTAATAATAATTGATCAGAGTGTCTAAATTTCATAGACATTAAGCATTTCTCATGGGTATCTTTGCTAATAACTGGCTTGCATGGATCTGGGTTATTATTTACCTTTACTTTTCTTTATAAAATGCTGTTCAACCTTTGTAACTAAAATTACTGCTCGTTTAGGAAGTAATACTAATTACAACTCTCGTTGAGGCATAACTTTGATTATATTTCCCCAAGGAAAACTCACCAGCATTTAGACTTTTTAAAATAACCTTAAACTATCCTAATTAAATACATGCATATGAAATTCATTAGATAATTTCCTCAGAAAAACAAAGTAGAGTAAATGTAACTAACTAAATTTTGTTGTAGTGAATGCTATGGTTTATACCATTTCATATGAGTCTTAAGTTTTTATGAGTTACAACCCTCTTTGCTTGGAAATCCTGAACTACCCTTTTAGACTTGTACAAGTACCAACAACCTCAGTCTGGCAGTTGTTAAGTGCCTTGCTCTGAATGTACAAGCTCTGGCTTGGCCTCTTGCCATGATGTCAATTAAGGCCTGCTTCTTCAGTATTTGTGCTATATCAAGGTGCCAGTTTATGATAGGAAAAGAAAGCCCTTCAGATTACAAGTGCTGCTTCATTTGGATTCTGTATTAGGCTGTTCTTGCATTACTATAAAGAAATACCTGAGACTGTGCAGTTTACAAGGAAGGTGGTTTAACTGGCTCATGATTCTTCAGGCTGTATAGGAAGCATGACACTCGCATATGCTTCTGGGGAGGCCTCAGGAATGTGAACGGGGAGCAGGCATCTAACATAGTGTGAGCAGGAGCAAGACAAAGAGTGGGGAAGGAGGTGCCACACACTTTAACAACAAGATCTCATGAGAACTCACTGACTATCACAAAGACAGCACCAGGCTACGAAGGATCCACCCCCATGAGACAAACACCTCCCATCAGGCCCCACTTCCAACACTGGGGATTACAATTCAACATGAGGTTTGGTGGGGACATCTATTTGGACTATATTGTTCCTTCCCTGGCCCCATAAATCTCATGTCCTTCTCACATTGCATAAGATAATCATCCCCTGCCAATAGTCACTCAAAAGTTCAACTCATTTCAGCATCACCCAAAAGTTCAAAGTCCAAAGTTTCATCTGAGACAAGGCAAGTCTCTTTCACCTATGAGCATGTAAAATAAAAAACAAGTTATATACTTCCAAGATACAATTAGGGTACAGGCATTGGTTAACATTCTCATCCCAAAAGGGAGAAATTGGTTAAAAGAAAGGAGTTACAGGACCCATGCCAGTTCAAAAACCCAACAGAGAAGTCACTAAATGTTAAAACTTCAAAACAATGTCCTTTGACTCCATGTCCCGCATCAGAGCACACTGCTGCAAGAGGTGTGCTCCTATGGCTTTGGGCATAGGAGAGCCCTGTGACTCTCCAGGGTTCAGCCCTTGCAGCTTCTCTCATGGGTTGGAGTTTGTATTAGTCCATTTTCACACTGCTATAAAGATACTACCTGAGGCTGGGTAATGTATAAAGAAGGGAGGTTTGATTGACTCACGGTTCAACATGGCTGGGAAGACTCAGGAAATTTACAATCATGGAGGAAGGCAAAGGGGAAGCAAGGCAAGTCTCAAATGATGGCAGGAGAAAGAGTACAGTGGAAACTGCCAATGCTGAACCATCAGATCTCAAGAGAACTCCCTCATTATCGTGAAAAAAGCATGGGGGAAACCACTCCCATGATCCAATCACCTCCCACCAGAATCTTCCCTCGACACATGAGGATTACTATTCGAGACGAGATTTGTGTGGGGACCCAGAGTCAAACCACATCAGAGCTGAATGCCTGTGGCTTTTTCAGGTGCAGTATACAAGCTGCTGGTGGATCTACCATTCTGGGGTCTGGAAGATGGTGGCTCCCTTCCCATAGCTCCACTAAGCAGTGCCCCAGTGGGGACTCTGTGTGGGGCCTCCAACCTCACATTTTCCCTCTGTACTTCCCTAGTAGAGGTTCTCTGTGAGTGCTCTGCCCCTGCAGCAGGCTTCTGCCTGGGCACCCAGGATTTTCCATACCTCCTCTGAAATCTAGGCAGAGGCTGCTAAGCCTTCTTCCCTCTTGCACTCTGCATGCACCTGCAGGATTAGCACCATATAGAAGTTATCAAGGCTTATAGCTTGCTTTCTTCAAGGAGGCAGCCCAAGCTGTACCTGGACCCCTTTGAAGCACAGCTGAACAGCTGGGATGTAGGGAGCAGTGTCCCAAGGCTGCATAGGGCAGCAAGGCACTGGGCCTGACCCAGGAAACTGTTCTTCTCTCCTAGCCCTCCGGACTTGTAATGGGAGGGGCTGCTGTGAAGGTGTCTGAAATGCTTTTGAGGCCTTTTCCCCATTATCTTGAATATTAGCACTTGGCTATCCTTTAGGTATGCAATTATCTCCAGCAGGTAGTTGCTCCACAGCCTGCTTGAATTCCTCTTCAGCAAAAGCTTTTCTTTCTCTTACACATGGCCAGGCTACAGATTTTCCAAATTTTTATGCTCTACTTCCTTAAATATATATTCCAACTTTATTTCTTTGCTCCCACATCTGACCATAGGCAATTAGAAGCAGCCATGCCACATCTTGAACACTTTGCTGCTTAGAAATTTCTCTTGCCAGATACCCTAAATCATCACTCTGAAGTTCAAACTTCCACAGATCACTAGGGCATGAACAGAATGCAGCCAAGTGTTTTGCTAGGGCATAACAAGGGTGGCCTTTGCTTCAGTTTCCAATAAGTTCCTCATTTCCATCTGAGACCTCATCAGTCTGGCCTTCACTGCCCATATCACCATCAGCATTTTGGTCACAATCATTAACTAGTCTTTGAGAAATTCCAAACTTTCCCTTATCTTCGTGTCTTCTTCTGAGCCTTCCAAACTCTTCCAGCCTCTTTCTATTACCTCTTTCCAAAGCTACCTCTACATTTTCAGGTATCATTACAGCAGTGCCCCAGTCCTTGGTACCAATTTGTTTATATTAGACCATTCTTGCATTGCTATAAAGAAATGTTTAAGGCTAGGTAATTTATAAAGAAAAGAGGTTTAATTGGTTCACAGTTCTGCAGGCTGTACAAGCATAGTGCCAGCATCTGCTCTGGGGAGGCCTCAGGGAACTTTTACTCATGGTGGAAGGTGAAGCGAGAGCCAGCATACCACCTGGCAAGAGCAGGAGCAAGGGCAAGACTTGGGGGAGGTGGCACACTTTACAACAACCAGATCTCTTGAGAACTCACTCACTACCATGAGGATAGCACCAAGCCATGAGGGATCTGCCCCTATGAACCAAACATCTCCTACCAGGCCCCACTTTCAACACTGAGATAATAATTCAACACGAGATTTGGTGGGGACTTATATTCAAATTATATCAGATTCTAAGATCATAGCTTTCCATTGTGTTTTCTGTGACATTGTATCTGCTATACTACAAAGCTGAAGCTCTTAGAGACTGAGTTCAAAAACAGTATAATGATCTTTTAGTTCGTAGCTGAAAATAGGTGTGACCTAAACACAGGGCATTCCGAATGCTTTATTGTGGCTGGGTGACTTCAATAATACTGATACAGTTTGGCTGTGTCCCCACCCAAATCTTATCTTGAATTGTAGCTCCCATAATCCACATGTGTTGTGGGAGGGACCCAGTAGGAGGTAATTGAATCATGGGGATGGGTTTTTCTCATATTGTTCTCGTGACAGTGAATAAGTCTCATGAGATATGATGGTTTCATAAAGGGCAGTTCCCCTGCACACGTTCTCTTGCTTGCCAGCATATAAGACATAACTTTGCTCCTCCTTTGCCTTCCACCATGATTATGAGGCCTCCCCAGGCATGTGGCACTGTGAATTAATTAAACCTCTTTTTCTTTATAAATTACCCAGTCTTAGGTATTGCTTCACAGCAGTTTGATAATGAACGAATACAGATACTGAATAAATACCTCATTAAAGCAGCACATAAAAACATTGGAAACAAAGGCTCTAAAAATGTGGAGTTATCAAGGATCTGGGAAACATAGGCAGCAGGCCTGCCAACCTGGCAACAAGATGTCAGGATGACACCGAGGTGAAAAAGCTAAATCTAAACCACCATCT
Source organism: Pongo pygmaeus (assembly GCF_028885625.2). Classification (NCBI taxonomy): domain Eukaryota; kingdom Metazoa; phylum Chordata; class Mammalia; order Primates; family Hominidae; genus Pongo; species Pongo pygmaeus. The sequence goes on along the minus strand of NC_072377.2, from coordinate 35,588,735 downwards.
GATATTGCGACTAAAAGTTATTATCTTTTTCCACTTGGCTTATTCAAATGCTGCACCCAAATCACATAAGCTGAAAGCCTGTTATGCTGTGTGTCATTCCAGTGAAACATAGAAAGGATCTTTTGCAAACCAATTGTACCTTTGGAGCATTATGGCCTTTAAAAATCTTCTCTGTAATAGAGCATACTCTAAAAGGGAAATGAATGCAGAGTTTTGGTAAAATATAAACTCCATCTAATAGTTGGTAATACTACATATAGACTGAAACATGGTAACATGTATATGGAAATGGAGGTTGCTGTGTGTACTGTGTTATGTGAACAAACTAATTTAAAAATTTAGAATGTATTGATGGCCAGGCATGGTGGCTTATGCCTATAATCCCAGCACTTTGAGAGGCTGAGGTGGGAGGATTACTTGAGCCCAGGAGATTGAGACCAGCCTGGAAACCACAGTGAGGCCTCATGTCTACAAAAAAATGTTTTAAAATTAGCAAGGCATTGTGCTATGTGCCTGTAGTCCCAGCTACTTGGGAGGCTGAGGTGGGAGAATTGCTTGAGTCTGGGAGGTTGAGGCTGCACTGAGCTGATCACTCAGCTGCATTTCTAGCTGAGTGACAGAGTGGGACCCTGTCTCAAAAAAAAAAAAAAGTTTTGGTATTACTCATGACGGAAGGTGAAGTTGGAGCTTGCACATCATATAGCAGGAGCAGGAGCAAGAGTGAGAGTGGTGGGGAGGTGCCTCACTTTACAACAGGCTGCCATTTACATTACTTCTCAGAATAGCAATCTATATTGATTCCAAAATGTTTTTCTAAATAGGAAACTCTTCTCAAACTTCAAAGATGTAAGAGACATGAACTTAAGATGGAACCACAGGCACGTATAACAACTTCAAGGTCATTTGACTGAGGCATAGGTCTTCTAGAAATCCAGTTACCTTCGTGAGATAAAGGAAATTGCAGGAACATGTGGAATTTGGTTAGACTGGGGTAGCCTCATGAATCCTTGTAAGCTGCTGGTTAAAATTCAATTCTTCACAAGTCATATTTAGATATTCCTGCAAGATTTTTGCTACTAAATTATGTATATATCTTATTGAAGACCTTGAATGCCACTAGACATGACTGATGTCCAAGGAGGCCCCAAGATGCCCTTTAAGATGGCCCCAAGATAACCTTCAATGAACTCTGCCTCCTGATATTCATGGATATTGTGGAAATGACAGTGTGAGACTTCTGAGGCTATGTCAATAAGATATTGCAGCATCTGTTTTGTTCTTGGATCACTCTAGGGAAAGCCAGGTGCTACGTTATGAGGATATTAATATCTGCAGAGGATCACATGATGAGGAACTGAGGCCTCCTGCAACAATCAGCATTGACCAGCCAGCCATGTGAGTGAGCTATTCTGGAAGTGGTTTCTCCAGCCCCAGTCAAACCTTCAGGTGACTGCAGCCCTGGTTGGCATTTTGGCCGTAGCCTCAGGGGAAATCTTATGCCAGAGTCATTCAGCCAGGCAGCTCCCTGATTCTGCCTCAAAGAAACTGTGAGATAACAAATATTTATTGTTTTAAGACAGTAAGTTTTGGGGTAGTTTTTAATGCAGCAACAGATCACCAATACCAATATGTAACTTATTGCTCTCCAGAAATTCAGCTTATCAAATATTTGCTTCTGGCCAAGACTCTCCCAGATCTTTTGTATAATACTAAAAACTAGGTAGTTGAGGAGAACTCATAGCAAAAATGGGAATAATGCATCATTCCAACTCCACTGTAGTAACTTTGTCCTAGTGATGAGGAATAGAAACATCTTACTGGTTATTCTCGTTTTCTCACACTCCATGGTTATGAACAGCACTTAAAGACCACCTGAGTTGCAAGGAGACTAGAAAGTGTTGTCCTGCAATGAAATAAGCATAAAATACTCCAAACATCTGTTTCCTGAGTTCTCTGAATTTTCAGCTACATCCCTGGGTAATTCAGAGATAAAATATCTACCAGTGAGGTGGTAAATATTTAACAACAAATGGCTGAGAGAATAACATGAGAAAGAGTCAGTCAGGCCCCCAAAATTCAAGAAGGTTGATCTATGTGTATCTCACCTCTGACCCTCACATAAAGGTGGCACATTGCAGAGTTGCAACAGATGGTGCAGAAGCTGGGCCGGCCAGGACTGCATGTCCATTGGACTGTATGGGAGTCATAGGAGGTGTGCGGTGAAAAAGTCAAAGAGAAGATACTGTGAAAGGAGACTTGAAAGCTGAGAAACACCTTCTGCTGAAGTTGAATAGTCTACTACTGAAGGAGACGTAAACTTGAGGAAGACTTTCAAAGAATTACAGAAGAACGTAGTCATTACCTAGAACATGGAAAGATTGTAATACAAGCAGTTGCCAGAAAAAGAACTTTCTGAGTATGTGGAAAGAAGAGTATAGTCAGAATCCTTTAAAGAGGCTTGGGCTGGCACAGATGGACTCTATACACATATGGAGAACTTCTCAAATATCTGCTGAGGAAAGAGCTTGTGGAGGGTGGCTAGGGAAGATACAGAAGGACGTTCAAACAGCCAGCAGGTTTGGAACTTCACCACACAACCTCGAAATCCCTGAAGATTCACTTGGGGGTTGCATCTATGGAAGTGGGGTTGGCTGGAGGAATGACAAACACAGAGTAACCAGCAGTGTGGCCTTTCTTATTTTTTCCCTTAGCATGCACATCAGATATTCAGAGCTAGTAAAGGACATAGCAAAGGAGACTAGAATCTACAGCATCAATCTTTGTATCGATTAACCTTCTAGGACAAGAACACTGGCTTCAAGGGGTCCTGGCGCCCTCCTATCAGTGAATGCCTGCTTTTCAGTAGCAAAGCATGTTAAATTGATTAAACATATAAGTAAAGTATAAACCCACTTAATCAAGTATATAAAGACAACAAATAGTTCTTTCACATGGCTGAGTACTTCCTCAAGAAAGAGAGCTTGTGTGTTACGTCTTTGGGACTCTCTTTGCTCAACTCTTTGGGATAATCCCAGCATATAGTTGGCATTCAATAAATACGTGTTCAAATGAAAAAATGAAATTCTAGTAATGGTTAGTTTGATTGTGCGATTTGCTTTTTGTCCCCTTGAAAGTCTTCACAGCTAACAAGGCTTGGCTTTGGGCTTTGGATTGGTTTGATTTGCTCTTGCCATAGTTGCTGGAAATGCTCCAGCTAGAATAAACAATGACTTCTCCTCACCCCTAAGGGCCTTGGATTGTTCACATGGAACTAGAGAATCTCTCTAGTTCCCTCCAGCTCTGTTATCAGTTCAACCCAGTTTCTCCATTTTGCAGAGGGAAAACCTGAGGATCATCCAGGGCACAAAGCTAGTGAAGAGTGGAACCAGCTTTCAACACTGACTTTTGACTATAACCCAGTCCTCTTTCCATCTTACAATTTTTTTCAGTAGCCTCATACCAGCCACACTCCTGCTTCCTGCTGATTTTGAAGTATCAATCTCCTGCTAAGGCATGAGTTCTTTGTGAAATATAGGACTAGGGCACCAATTTGGATTCTGTTTAGAACTGCTAAGTATGGCAGTGACTCAGAAGATTAGTTAACCATTCTGGGAAGTAGTATTTTACTTCTCATACAAAGATTGATGTTGTAGATTCTAGTCTCCTTTGCTGTGTCCTTTACTAGCTCTCGATATCCGAGGTGCATGCTAAGAAAAAAAATAAGAAAGGCCACACTACTCGTTATTTTGTGTTTGTCATTCCTCCACCCAACACCACTTCTGCAGATCCACTTCAGGTAGAGACTCTGCTCCTTTTTGTCCTTCTCTATGCCTGTGAGGCATAATTCCTGAAGCCTGCAATTCCTGGACAGCCTTGTCCTCTATCTTCCCACTGGGTCAGTGGGAGACCCGAGGTCAGGAGGAGAGAGATTGGGGTATTTCTCCCCTGCTCCTGCCCTGCCTCAGCACCAAAGTTCTGGTAGCCCCTGTGACCAAAATTCTGGTCAATTAGCCCTCCTTGTCCTAGCTCCAACTCCAGCTCTCACCTGCCTCTGGTAATAAGCCTCTACCCTGGATTCCTTATGCCTGGGGAGGTGACAGCTTTCAGCCATTGCTAAATCCTGGGTTCCTAGTATCACTTGCTGGTCTCCTTAAGCTGCTCTTAATTTTTTATGATTGTTTTCTGTCAAGACTCTACCTGATATGGCCACTCTGAGAGAAACCCCCTTTAAGTCTTCAAATGGCATTGCTTTATATTAGGGGTTTTCAACTGCAGCAGTACTGGTATTTTGGGCTGGATAACTCCTCCTTGTTATGGTGCTGTCCTGTGCATTGTAGGATATTTAGCAGCATCTCTGACCTCTACCTACTAGATGCTGATAGTACCCCTCCCCCAATTGAGACAGCTAAATATGTCTTTAGACATTGCTGAGTGTCCCCAAGGGGCAAAATTACCCCCCAGTTAAGAACTATACTGCTTTATATTAGCCTTGTCTTTTATAGAACTCTGTCTTTCTATGTCACAATTACAATCCACAGTTTATGCTTGTCATTCACTAATACTTATAATACCATTTATAATTCATTTTTCATATATTGACTCATTTGAATATCACAGAACTCCTATAATATTGGCTTTGCCTAGTTTAGTCCTGCATGAGACCAACAGTCAGGGAAGTTACATGATTTCTTCAAGAGCACTGAGCTAGTAATTGGGAAAGTTAGAATGAACTCAAGTTTCATTCTAACTTTGACCTGCAAGTCCCTTGGTATATCCCAGTGGTTCTCAACAGGGAGTGATTTTTGCCTCACTGACCCCAACAAGGACATTTGGCAATGTCTGGAGACCTGTTTGATTGTCACAAGTGCTGGGGAAGGCTACTGAAATCTATTGGGTAGAGACCAAGAATTCTGTTCAACATCTTACAATGCACAGGACACAACCTTTACTCCCTGACTAAGGAAGATTCAGCCCAAACTATCAAAACTGTCACAGTTGAGAAACCCTGACAGTCTTAGTCCATTTCTGTTGTTTATAACAGAAACTGCACTGCATAAGTTATAAATGAAAGAAATTTATTTCTTACAGTTATGGAAGCTGGGAAATCCAAAGTCAAAGGGGGCACATCTGGTGAGAAACCTCTTGCTAGTGGGACTTTCTGAAGAATCCAAAGGCAGCTCAGGATATCACATAGAGAAGGAGCTGAGTATGTTCACTTGCTAGCTTCAGCCTCTCTTCCTCTTCTTATAAAGCCACCAGGTCCATTCCCATGATAACCAATTAATCCATTAATCCCTGAATGGATTAATTCATTCAGGAAGGCAGAGTTCTCATGACCCAATCACCTCATAAAATCCCCACCTCTCAATATTGCCTCGTTGAAGATTAAGTTTCAACATGAGTTTTGCAGGGGACACTCAAACCATAGCACTGATTTATCCACTATGCTTTGCTGTATTTTTAAGCAGTTACTACTTTTCTCTCGCTTCTTCCTACCTTTTGGCTAGCATATTCCTCTGCATTTATAAAGATATATTGAAGCCATTCATAAACTGATAGCAGCTCACATTTCAGGAAACTTAAATCACTTTAAGTTTACTTTTAAAAATGTAATATTTCTGCTTCTCTTCTATTGTTTTTAATATACTTTCTTCCCTATAGTTTATGTCAGTGAAAAAGTTTAGAGAGAAGTTTTTATTTTCTTATATTTGAAAAGCAATATGGAAATGTGGGAAAAGGAAAGAGGAAAATTGGTAAATACTTTGAACTCTAAATATGATTTTTATAGCTAGATTATTGAGGAAACATTTATAAAATATTTTGGGGCTGCTATAAAAGTTTTAATATTTTCCAACCCTGACCAATAAATACTTTATAGACAGGGAGAATAAAGGAAAGAATTTAGTAAGGTTGGAAGGACAAAGAGGTACAAGAGATTTGATATATAATCATTTTATTGTTTTGTTGTTTTAGTAGACCTGGATTTGGATCTAAACTCAATTTTTTTTATTTGTAAAATTAACACACAGTAATGCTGACTCTTTTGGTGTGCAGTTCTATGCATGTTAACACATATATAAATTTATAGAAAACACTGCCAACATCAAAATACAGGAGAGTTGCATCATCCTAAAAAAAATCTCATGCTACTCCATTATGGTCACACTCTCCATAAACTCTTAACCCCCATGGTAACCATGAATATGGCTTCATCACTATAGGCTTTTTTTTTTTAATTTCAATAGTTTTTGGGGAACAGGTGGTGTTTGGTTACATGGATAAGTTCTTCAGTGGTGATTTCTCAGATTTTAGTATACCCATCATCTAAGCAGTGTGCACTACACCCAATGTGTAGTCTTTTATCCCTCACCTGCGCCCACCCTTTTCCCTGAGTTCCCAAAGTCCATTATATCATTCTTATGCCTTTGTGACCTCATAACTTAGCTCCTACTTATAAGTGAGAACATATAATATTTGTTTTTTTATTCCTGTGTTACCGCCCTTAGAATAGAATGGTCTCTAACTCCATCCAGGTTTCTGTGAATGCCATTATTTCATTCCTTTTTATGGCTGAGTAGTATTCCATGGCTTATACATACCACATTTTATTTATTCATTTATTGGTTGATGGGTATTTAGGCTGGTTCCATATTTTTGCAATTGCAAATTGTGCTGCTATAAATATGCCTGTGCAAGTTCGTTTTTCATATGATGACTTATTTTCCTCTGAGTGGGTGGCCAGTAGAGGGATTGCTGAATCAAACAGCTGTTCTACTTTTAGTTATTTAAGGAATCTCCATACTTTTTTCCATAGTGGTTGTACTAGCTGACATTCCTACCAGTGATGTAAGTGTCCCCTTTTCACCACATCCACATCGTCATCTATTGTTTTTTGATTTTTAAATTATGGCCATTCTTGTAGGAGTAAGGTGGTATCTCATTGTGGTTTTAATTTGCATTTTCCTGATAATTAATGATGTTGATCATTTTTTCATATGTTTGCTGGCCATTTGTATACCTTCTTTTGAGACTTGTCTATTCATGTACTTTGCCCACTTTTTGATGGGATTATTATTATTTTTTTCCTGCTGATTTGTTTGAGTTCGTTGCAGATTCTGGATATTATTCCATTGTTGGATGCATAGTTTGTGAATATTTTCTCCCATTCTGTGGGTTGTCTGTTTACTCAGTTGATTATTTCTTTTGCTGCGCAGAAGCTTCATAGTTTAATTAGGCCTCATCTATTTATTATTGGTTTTGTTGCATTTGCCTTTGGGTTCTTGGTCATGAAGTCTTTGCCTAAGCCAATATCTAGAAGAGTTTTTCCAAATTATCTTCTAGAATGTTTATGATTTCAGGCCTTAGATTTAAGTCTTTGATCCATATTGCATTGATTTTTGTAGAAGGTGAGAGATGAAGATTCAGTTTTATTCTTCTACGTGTGGGTTACCAATTATTCCAGGACCATTTGTTGAAGAGGGTGTCCTTTCCCCGCTGTATGTTTTCATTCGCTTTGTCAAAGATGAGTTTGCTGTAAGTATTTGGCTTTATTTCTGGGTTCTTAATTCTGTGCCATTGGTCTACATGCCTATTTTTATACCAGTATCGTGCTTTTGGTAACTATAGCCTTGTAGTATAGTTTGAAGTCAGGTGATGTGATGCCTTCAGATTTGTTCTTCTTACTTGGTCTTGCTTTGGCTATGAGGGCTCTTTTTTGGTTCCTTATGAATTTTAGGATTTTTTTTTACTTCTGTGAACAATGATGATGGTATTTTGATGATAATTGTATTGAATCTGTAGATTGCTTTTGGTAGTATGATCATGTTTACAATATTGGTTCTACTCGTCGATGAGCATGGGATGTGTTTCCATTTGTCTGTGTCACCTATGATTTCTTTCAGCAGTGTTATGTAGGTTTCCTTGCAGAGCCCTTTCACCTCCGTGGTTAGGGATTTTATTATTTTTTTGGCAGCTGTTATAAAAGAGATTAAGTTCTTTATTTGATTCTCAGCTTGGTTATAGTTAGTGTATAGAACTACTACTGACTTGTGTGCATTGATTTTGTATCCTGAAACTTTATAAATTTACTTGTCAGCTCTAGAAACTTTTTGGTCAAGTCTTTAGGGCTTTCTAGGTATATGATCATATCATCAGCAAACAGTGACAGTTTGACTTCCTCTTTACCGATTTTATTTCTTTCTGTTGCCTGATTGCTCTGGCTATGACTTCCAGTACTATGTTAAATAGAAGTGGTGGAAGTGAGCATCCTTGTCTTGTTCCAGTTCTCAGGGGGAATGCTTTCAATTTTTCCCTGGTCAGAAAAAGGTTGGCTGTGGGTTTGTCATAGACAGTTTTTATTGAGGTATGTCCCTTCTACACCAATATTGCTGAGGGTTTTAATCATAAAGTATTGCCGGGTTTCGTCAGATGCTTTTTTCTGTATCTATTGAGATGACCATACGATTTTTGTTTTGAATTCTGTTTATGTGATGTATCACATTTATTAACTTGTGTATGTTAAACCATCCCTATGTTCCTGGTATGAAACCCACTTAATCATGATATATTATCATTTTGATATGCTGTTGGGTTCAGTTAGTTAGTGTTTTGTTGAGGATTTTTGCATCTATGTTCATCAGGGATATTGGTCTGTAGTTTTCTTTTTTTGTTATGTCCTTTCCTGGTTTTGGTATTAGGGTGATACTGTCTTCATAGAATGATTTAGGGAGGATTCCTTCTTTCTCTATCATTTGTAAAAGTTTCAAGTAAGATTGGTACCAATTCTTCTATGAATATCTGTGACTTTTTTGTTGGCATTTTTTAAATTACTGTTTCAATCTCTCTACTTGTTATTGGTTTGTTCAGAGTTTCTATTTCCTCCTGATTTAATCTAGGAGGGTTGTATATTTCCATGCATTTATCCATCTCTCCTCTAGATTTTCTACTGTGTGTGCATAAAGGTGTCCATAGCAGCCTTGAGTGATCTTTTTTATTTCTGTGGTATTGGTTGTAATATCTCCCATTTCATTTCTAATTGACCTTATTTGGATCTTCTTTTGTTGGTTAGTCTTGCTAATGGTCTATCAATTTTATCTTTTCAAAGAACCAGCTTTTTGTTTCATTTATCTTTTGTATTATTTTTATTTCAATTTCATTTAGTTCTGCTCTGATATTTGCTATTTCTTTTCTTCTGCTGGGTTTGGGTTTGGTTTGTTCTTGTGTCTCTATCTTCCTGATATGTGACCTTAGATTGTCTATTTGTGCTCTTTCAGACTTTTTGATATAGACATTTATTGTTCTGAACTTTCCTTTTAGCACTGCTTTCACTGTATCCCGGAGGTTTTGATAAATTGTGTCACTATTATCATTCAGTTCAAAGAATTTTTTAAATTTCCATCTTGATTTTATTATTGACCCAAGGAACACTCAAGAGCACGGTATTTAATTTTAATTTACTTGCATAGTTTTGAGCATTTCATTTCGAATTAATTTCCAGTGTTATTTCACTGTGGTCTGAGAGGATACTTGATATAATTTTGATTTTCTTCAATTTATTGAAACTTCTTTTGTGACCTATCATATGGTCTATCTTCGAGAATGTTTTGTGCTAATGAAAAGAATGTCTATTCTTCAGTTGTTGGGTAGAATGTTTTGTAAATATCTGTTAAGTTCATTTGTTGTAGGATATTGTTTAAGTCCATTGTTTCTTTGTTAACTTTCTGTCTTGATGACCTGTCTAGCACTGTCAATGGAGTACTGAAGTCTCCTACTATTATTGTGTTGCCATCTATCTCATTTCTCAAGTCTAGTAGTTATTGCTTTATTAATTTGGGAGCTCCCCTGTTAAGTGCATATCAGTTTAGATTTGTGATATTTTCCTGTTGGAATAATCTTGTTATCATTTTATAATATCCCTTTTTGTCTTTTTTTTACTGTTGTTGCTTTAAAGCCTGTTTTCTCTGATATAAGAGTAGCTACTCCTGGCTGGGCATAGTGGCTCACATCTGTAATCCCAGCACTTTGGGAGGCTGATGTGGGCAGATCACTTGAGGCCAAGAGCTCGAGACCAGCCTGGCCAACATGACGAAACCTCATCTCTACTAAAAATATAAAAAACTAGCCAGGTGTGGTGGTGTGCACCAGTATCCTGGCTTCTTAGGAGGCTGAGGCAGGAGAATAGCTGGAACATGAGAGGTGGAGGTTCTAGTGGGCGGAGATCATGCCACTGCACTTCAGAATGGGAGACATAGCCTGACTCTGCCGCAAAAAAAAAAAAAAAAAAAAAAAAAAAAAAAAAAAAGAATAGCTACTCCTGCTCGCTTTTGGTTTCCATTTGCATGGAATATCTTTTTCCACCTCTTTACCTTAAGTTTATGTGAGTCCATATGTATTAGGTGAATCTCTTGAAGATAGCAGTTACTTGCTTGGTGGATTTGTATCCATTCTGTATCTTTTAAGTGAAGCATTTAGTCATTTACATTAAGCATTAGTATTGAAATGTGATATACTACTCTATTCATCATGCTAGTTGTTGCCTGAATACCTTGGTTTTATTTTATTGTGTTATCGTTTTATAGGCCCTGTGAGATTTATGCTTTAAAGAGGTTCTATTTTGGTGTATTTCAAGATTTTGTTTCAAAATGTAGAACTCCTTTTAGCATTTCTTGTAATGCTGGCTGGCAGTGGCAAATTCTCTCAGCATTTGTTTTTCTGAAAAAGACTTTATCTCTCCTTCATTTATGAAGCTTAGTTTCACTGGATACAAAATTCTTGGCTGGTAATTGTTTTGTTTAAGGAGGATAAAGATGTAACCCAATCCCTTCTTGCTTGTAAAATTTCTGCTGAGAAATCTGCTGTTAATCTGATAAGTTTTCCTTTATGGGTTATCTGATGCTTTTTTCTCACAGCTTTTAAGATTCTTTCCTTTATCTTGACTTTATTTTTTTATTTTTTGTTGAGACAGGATCTCACTCTGTCACTCAAGCTGGAGTGCAGTGACATGATCTCAGCTTACTGCAACTTCCACCTCCCAGACCCAAGCAATCCTCTCACCTCAGCCTCTCAAGTAGCTGGGATTACAGGCATGCACTACTATGCCTGGCTGTTTGTGTCTTTTGTAAAGACAGGGTTTCACTGTGTTGCTGGTCTGGAACTCCTGAGCTCAAGTAGTCGCCTAACTCAGCCTCCCAAAGTGCTGGGATTATAAGCATAAGCCACCATGTCTGGCCCCATTTTGACTTTAGGTAACCTGATGACTATGTGCCTAGATGATAATCTTTTTGCGACAAATATCCCAGGTATTCTTTGAGGTTCTTGGATTTGAATATCTAGATCTCTAGCAAAACCAGTGAAGTTTTCCTCAATTATTCTCTCAAGTTTTCCAAACTTTTAGATTTTTCTTCTTCCTCAGGAATACCAATCATTCTTAGGTTTGGCCATTTAACATAATCCCAAATTTCATGGAGGCTTTGTTCATTTTTTAAATTATTTTTTCTTTGCCTTTGTTTGATTAGGTTAATTCAAAAGCCTGTCTTTGAGCTCTGAAGTTCTTGTTCTAGTCTATTGTTGAAATTTTTCACTGCAGTTTGTATTTCTCTAAGTGTATCTTTCATTTCCAGAAGTCGCAATTGTTTTTTCTTTATGATATCTGTTTCTCTGGAGAATTTTTCATCTATATTCTGTATCACTTCTATAATTTATTTAAGCTCTTTTATACCTTTCTCTGGTATCTCCTTGAGTAGCTTAATAATCAACCTTCTGAATTCTTTATCTGGCAATTCAGAGATTTCTTCTTGGTTAGGATCCATTGCTAGGAGCTAGGAGCTAGTGTGATCTTTTAGTGGTGTTATAGAACCCTGCTTTGCCATATTACCAGAATTACTTTTCTGGTTCCCTCTCATTTGGGTAGCCTATTTCCATGGAAAGTTCCAAAACTCAAGGCCTGCTGTTCGGATTTTGTTTCATGGGGATTTTGTTTCTTGATGTGATGTTCTCCCCTTTACCCTAGGAATAGGGCTTCCTTAGAGACTTACTGCAATGACTGTTATTTCTTTTCTGTATCTAGCCACTCAGAGGGGCTACCAGGCTCTGGACTGGTGCTGGAGAACATCTGCAGAGAGTCCTGTGATGCAATCTGTCTTAGGTCTTCCAGACATGGATACCAGCACCTGCTCCAGTGGAGGTGGCAGGGGAGTGAAGTAGACTCTATGGGAATCCTTGGTTGTAGATAGATTTAGTGTGCTGGCTTTCTCAGAGGTTAGTTTTCATGTGGAGACACTCAGGACCTCTGTGTAGTCAGGATGTTGCAGGCTGTGGAATTAGCTGCTATTTTTTCCTTCCTGGGAGCAGGGTTATTCTGTCATGAGTTGCTGTAATGCACTGAGTTGGTTGGCCTCCAGCCAGGAGGTGGCACTTTCAAGAAAGCACCAGCTGCTGTAGTAGTAGAGGAATATGAGCCTGCCTCAAGTTGGTCAGGGGAAGTATTCCGATTTCTCAGGCAATGGGTGGGGCCACAAGGTTCCCAAGTGTTTCTGTCTTTTGTGTTCAGCTACCAGATTAGGTAGAGAAATATCATCAGGTGTGGGCGGGTTTAGGCAGCTCTGGGCTCAGACTTTCCTTGGGTAGGGTTTGCTGCAGCCACTGTGGGGGATGAGGGGTGGTTCTCAGGCCAATGGGGTTATGTTCCAGAGGGGATGATGGCTGCCTCTGCTTTGTCATATAGTTCACAAGGGAAGTGGAGCATAGCCGGTAGTGAGAGGCCCCACTCTACTCCCACGCAGTTGGCAAGGCTAATCTCAATCCCACAGTGCCCTGATGAGAACTTGCCCCAGGCTGTGAGCTTCCCCACTGAGAAAGCAAGCATGTCTTTCAGACCTCATCCTTCCCAGTCTGCCCACATTGTGAGTGGTGGCTCCTGCACTCGTATCTGCAGCAGTTCCCACTCAACGCCCATATTCTGCTCAGGAAAATTCATGCCCTGTCGATATTATTACTGATTTTAGTTGGAAGCTTCCTTCACCCTGTGGGCCCTCCTTAATTCTGCTGGCTGCCTTCCCTGAGGCCCCTGTGGGATAGAGTCAGGGTTAGCTTCCCTGGGCTCGAGAGGGAGACTGGGAGTACCTACAAGGCCCTTTCCACTGCTACTTCTACTTTTATATTTCATGCGGCTCTCTAAATCTGTTTAAGCACTGGGTAAGGTTAAATCCTTCTCCTGTAATCTAGATGTTCAGATTCCCCAGTAGGGGTATGTGTTTAGAGGCAGGTTTTCCCCACCTCACACTTTGGGAGCTCACAGTTTTTCGCCCATCTTGTGGAATTTGCACTGGCATGCCACTTCTTTCAAAGGATCTGTGAATTCTTTCAGTTTTCCTTGTACATTGCTGTGGTGGTTCTCGGAGCAAAAGTTCACAGTGTGCCTCCACTTGCTGTTCTGTCTACGCAAGTGGGAGCTGCATGTTAGCCCTGTCTCCTATCTGCCATCTTCTTCCTAAAATTCTATGCTATAGAAATTGAATTGCAAGGCATTTAAACTTTTGAGATTTCTTTTAGCAGCATTTTATTGTATGTATACACCACAATTTATTTATTTATTCATCCATTGAGGGATAATGGGTTTCCAGGCTTTTGGTGATTATAAATACAACTGCTATAAAATTTAGTGAACAGATTTTTGTATGGACATAAGTTTTAATTTCTCTAGAGTAAACACCTAGATATGAGATTGCTAGGTCATATGGTAAATGTTTGTTTAGCTTTATAAGAAATTGCCAAACTGACTTCCTGAATGGCTGTAATGTTTTACATTCCCATCAACAGTGTTTGAGTATTCTAACTGATTTGCATGCTCACTAGCACTTGGTATAGTCATTAACTTTTTATTTTAGTTCATCTGATAGGAATGTACATAGTGATATCTCACTATAAGTTGTATTTTTTAAAATACTTCCTTTTAAAATAGTTTTATATTTACAGAAAATTTTCAAAGATAGTCCAGAGAGTTCCTGTATACTCCATACTCAGCTTCCCCAATTAATCATATATTACATTAGTATGGTGTATTTGTCACAATTAGTGAACAAATTATTGATACATTATTACCTAAAGTCCATCTTTTTCACATTTCCTTAATTTTTTCCTAATGTCTATGTCTCTTTCAGGCTCTCACACAAGATACCACTACATTTAGTCATCATTTCTCCTTAGGCTCCTTTTAGCTGTGAGTTTTTTGAATTTTCCTTATTTTTGATGACCTTGAAAGTTTTAAGGAGTACCGGTTAGGTATTTTGTAGAGTGATCCTCTATTGGGCTGTGTCTGATGCTTTCTTACAACTAGATTAGCATTACGGAATTTGGAGAGGGAGGCCACAGTACCATTTTTGTTACATCATATCAAGAGTACATACTACTGACATGACTTGTTGATGTTGACCTTGATCAGCTGAATCAGGCAGTGTCTGTAAGGCTTCTCCACTGTAAATTTACTCTTTCTTTTCCTTCTCCATACCATACTCTTTAGAAGGAAGTCACAAAGCATAGCTCACACTTAAGGAATGCGGAGTTATGCTCCAATGCTTCACCTCCTTGAAGGCCAAGTATCTATAAAAACAGATTATTTGGAATTCTTCTGCATGGGAAATTTTTCTATTCTTTCCCCATTTACTTACTTACCCATCCAATTATTTATTTAAATAAGTGTGGACTCATGGATATTGATTTTACAGTTTGAGTTATAATTCAATACTACTTTATGTTGTTGCTCAGATTGTTCCAGCTTTGTCCAGTGGGAACTCTTTCAGCTGGCTCCTATGTCATTTTGATTTTTTGTTAGGTTTGGCTTTATGCTTTTAGCACTTCCTTACTTTCTGCCACTTCAAGATGTTCAAAGCTTATCTTTTATATTTCCTGCCAGTATAGAATCAGCCATTTCTCCAAGGAGATCTCAGTTTTTAAATTACTGTTTATCTAGTGTTAGTAACGAAGATCTGGATGCTAAGCATGTTCATTCCTTTCAGGCCCTCTCAGCTAAGAGAAAGAAAAATATGTGTGTATATTAATACATGTATATATGTATATCTATAAATAATTATATATTTAGCCAGTGTATTTATATTAAGCTAAGAATGAGTTTATACTGATATTTCCAACTCTAATCCATTGCTACATCGATCCTTCTAGTTTCCTACTCCTCTTGCTTATCTATAAGCCTCACATTCCAACTGTGAGAAACCTGTCTTCCAACATCTGCCATAAATTTACTTTATTGTTCATTTCCAGTGTACACATATAGTGGTTTCAGAATTGCAAATCCATACCCCCATGGGAAGTAACTCTATTTACTAGAGTACACTGCGTATTTATAGTTTCTTTTGCTTTTTATCTTACAGATTCCACTCATTTCCAAAGTCACTTAGGTTGGCACCATTTCATCCCCTCTCCTTTAGTGAGGTTATTTTGTACATTTGTAATACAGTTAGATTATTTTGTCACATTCTGCAGTCTTCCATCTTGGGAATCCCCAACTTCCTAAACTTTTTCTTTTATTTGCATCCCTTAAGGTTTACTCCTTGTGCTGGAAGATTCTGTGTGTTGATAAATGCGTGTCATATATCTGTCATTACAGCATCATATGAGAATAGTTTCACTGTCCTAGAAAATCCCCTGTGCTATTAACCTCCCTACCCCCAAACCCTAGTGACCACTGATATGTTTATTATCTCTATAATTTTGCCTTTCCAGATTCCCATACTAATGGAATTATAGAATATGCAGCCTTTTCAAACTGCCTTCTTTCACCTAGCAATATGCATTTCAAATTCATCCACATCTTTCTGTGCCTTGGTAGTTTATTTCTTTTTATTACCAAGTAGTATTCCATTGTATGGCTGTGCCACAGATTGTTTACCTGTTCACTACCAAAGGACATCTTGGATACTTCCAGCTCTTCACAATCATGACTAAAGCTACTATAAACATTCACATGAGGGTTTTCAAATCAGTTGGGTAAATACCTAAGAAGGGAATTGGTGGTATGGTAGAACATGTTTAACTTTATAAGAAACTGCTCAACTGTCTTCCAAAATGGCTATAACATTCTGCATTCCCATCAACAGTGAGGGAGAGTTTCTGTTGCTCTGCATCTTCGCCAGTAATTGGCATTGTCAGTATTGTGAATTTTAGCCATTCGAACAGTTATGTAGTATTCCCAATTCCTCTTTTCTGTCCATTTCTATCATTCATTTTCAGTACTTCATATGCTCTCATCACCCAATACATTACTACTAGTATTGCTTCAACAAGCATTTATCTTTTAGAAGCATTAAGAATAATAAAAAATTTAGATTTTATTTTGCCTTCACTTATTCCTTCTCTAATATTCTCCCTTTCCTTATGTAGATCCAAGTTTCTAACCTATATCATTCTAGCATCTATGTCACATCTGAGTTTGGTAAGTGCTTTGTCTCTTCAGACTGTGTTTTTTTCTTGCCTTAAGAGGCCAAAACATGCCTTGTAATTTTTTTATTGAAATCAAGTGAACACTAATGCTTTTTAGCTGTGGGTCTTGGATACTTTACTCAATTCTTCTGAAGTTCTGGTGGCAGGGGAGGATTGTGCCTACATTACAAAATTGTTGTGAGGATTGCTTAAAAACAGTCCTGTGTAAAGAGTGAGGCATGTTCAGCCAAGGTAAGGTGCATGATTTGGCATTTCTTAGAGGTCAGCCTGCTTGATCTTAGGAAATGCAGGTTCTCCTTCTTCATCTGGTGTTTGTGACAACATTCTCTATTTGGGGATGTCAGGAGTTGGGGAGCACTGAGAATAGAGCACTGAGACCTATGTACTTATGAAAAGTAACTTAGTCTAATGGTTACAAATAAAGTATTCAACCAACCATCAGTTCTGAATATGGTCATCCGTTTTCTCACATTCAGTGCCAGATCATCTCTGAGAGTTGTCAGAATGCACTTAGATCTTAACAACCTGAGGTGTTTATCCTGATGATTAATGAGATACAGTGATAGTCATGGTGGGAAATTGAGAGTCAGGAGAAAAGCAGATCAGACACCAGCATCCATTCTATGATTATTTGAATCAGCTCCAGCTAATAAAGAGTACAGTCACAAAGGAAGATATTTTGAAAGAGAAATATTTGAATTGTCTCTGAGAAAACGCACACACACACCAATCACAGTTATTTTAAGACTTCTTAATATGAATCTAAGTAATTTTAATATGCAGTTCTAGTCCTCTGTTTTTTAGTGGAAAGGAAACTATGGAGTTGAGGATTTGAAGAAAGTCAATAGAAATGATAGGTTTACTGTTATTTATTTACTGTTAGAGACCACATTCTGTATGCAATTGAAACTGCTTTTGCAAAATTACATAAAAGAAATTTTACGTAGTTGACTCCATCCATTTTCTTATCTCTAAGCTGTCTTTGGTCATTCCTGGGCATAAGCCAAGCTAACTTTGGGAGGAATTTACTTTATAGTTTAATCTGAAAGCAAGCATGATAATGGTCCTTCCCAAAACTAAGCCGCCAGTGTAAAACTAATGAAAAACCACCAGGTTAGGGCTATGAGAGGGGCCTGCATTCTGCTAAGATGCAGGGATCGTTAAATGATAACCAGCCATTGTTCCGGAGGAAACAAGATTTGTAACTTCCCCAATTACTCCTGTAAATAACATCACTATTGTAGAATCTATGATTAGCCTTTTGAGAGATCTTTTCAGACTACTGCATTTCTGAGACCAACTGACTCCACCCGGATGGCGACTCATGCCTCAACTGGTCCTGTGGCCTCTACTCAGAGGCTGAGTTGGCTCACAAAAACCATTTTCCACACCTCTATGGTTTCATTCTCAACTAGTCCACATTCTTCATTCCCTAGCACCCTGCCCACCAAACTATCCTTGAAAATCCCCTAACCTCTGAGGAGTCAGAGAGACTGATTTGAGTAATAACTCCATCTTCCATGTGACCAGCTTTGTGCCAATTGAACTCTTTCTTTACTGCAATACCATGGTCTCAGTGAATTGGTTTTGTCTGTGTAGCACGCAGGAAGTACCCATTAGGCAATTACACATTGTGCTTCAATTTTTCCTAGTGATGAAAATAGTATCCACAGTAGGCAAAATAATTGCTCCCCAAAGATGTCCATATCTTAATTCTTATATCCTGTGAACATGTTACCTTACAGGCAAAAAAGGACTTTAAAGATGTGATTATGTTGCAGAACTTAAGATGAAAGATTGTACAGGATTCCTCGTGGGCCAAATCTAACCACATGGGTCCTTAACATTACAGAATATTTCCTGGTTGAGGGAGATGTGGTCAGAGGGAGATGTGGTCAGAGGGAAATGTGACTATGGGAGAATTGTCAGAGTAATGTAGTATTGCTGGCTTTTAAGATGGAGAAAGAAGACTATGAACCAAAGAATGCAAGCAGCCTTTTGAAGTTGAAAAAAGGAAGAAAATGGTTCTCCTCTAGATCTTCTAGGAAGGAATATAACTTGTTGATATCTTGAGTTTAGCCCAGAAAGACTGGTGTCAGATTTCTAAGCAATGGAACTGTAAGAATAAATTTGTGTTGTTTTAAGCCACGAAATTTGTGATAATGGGTTACAGCAACAATACAAAATTAATATAGCACCCATTTCAGAAATTAATAGCATTGTTTACACTAGTTCTATTGCTATTCAAAAGGAAAGATTTCATAGAGGTTCTCCACTATTCAAAAGGAAAAATTTCATAGAAGTTCTGCATGCAAATTTCTAAACCCCAGTACTGTATTAGACAAACTAGCAATATGATACTAATGTATTAAAGGTAACACTGGTTATGATTTTTATTTACAATATTAAAAATATCTTTGAAAAAATATCAACTTTGAACCTCATAATAGCCTGCCTATTTGCAAGTTTAGCAGTATACATGTGGTAGTTGAAATTACTTTCAGATTTTAGGAGACAAGACAGACAACCATGATTTCCGAGTTGCAGAAATGTGTACACTCTGCTCTAGTCTGGAATCTTTTATATACTATTATCAACTGGCTGTATGAGTCACTACATTTCTTCTTCAATAAGTCTCATGGTCCATTGAAAATATTATGAAGAGAAAATGGGAGCAGCAGTGCATTTCCTAGAGCTAAAAACAAACAGCAAATGAATAGGCTCTGGATCCTATTAATCATATCAGAGACTGCAGAGGGGTAGTATTTCAATACAATTTTTAAAAAACCCAGCACATAATACTTTAAGGAAAAAGAAATTCTAGGCCTTTGTAGCAAATAAAAGAGACTGTCCAGCATCTAGCAATCCATAAAATGAAAAGTTAGACAGTAAGAGCCATTCAAAACCTTTTTGACTTAGATGTTGGTGGGTGAGTACTTCAGTAAATCTGCTCCAGGGAAAACTCAGTCAATTAAATAAGAAATAAGCACATGTGCCCCCATATCAAAAGAGTGATGGCTTTATTTGTTGTGAATCCCCAAGAAGTTAAGTGTTTCTCTTTTACAAAGATTTCTTTTAGAAGAAAGTTACTAAAGGAAGGATGGACCTTTAGAATTGCGACAGAATTATGGTAATTGAAATCTGCTATGAATCGAATTATTTACACCCATTGGCATTGTGGGATCCTTAATATTGCTCTTACAATTATGGTAATTTACTGATTTTGCTTAAAAAATAGATGAAAGCACATTTGAACTCAATAGGAAATATGACAAAATAACCAGCAATTATTTCCAAAAAAATTCAGTAACTGCAATCATGAAAACTTTTTTTAGAGCGAGTCAAAAAATTCCTTATTTGTTGAGAACACACAAACACCTCATTCTCAATTTTGTATTTTATATTTTGGCAAATGTAAAATTTCCTCTACCATTTTTAGCTTGTTTTTGAGTCTAGATGCAGTTAATGTTTTTCAGTACTGTCAGATAGTTGTATGTCAAATGGTATGCATTCAGAGAACTTAGGGAAGTCTTAATTTTTTACTAGATATCAAACACTGAAGCATTCTAGAAATTATCCTAAAGGTAAATGAAATCCAGTGTATCTAATACTACTTATTTAGTTATTGCCGTGGTGCTTAGCTTAATCGAAAATGAATTGTGTTGGCACACCTTAGAAAATAAAAGAAAATATAGGTCAGAGAATAATACCCTTCAGAAATTATACGAACTGGTCTTTAGGGGGCAGCAGAGGGAGCTTGCTTGTGAACAATAATACCAGTTAGGAAGGTTCAAGCTACCTCTGTTCTCAATGAAATCGTGGGGCTGATTCAGATGTAACCACGAGATATTGATTGAAATTGCTATGATCACTAAGGAAAACCATTTTCCAATTCCGCTGCCACCCTAAGCAGCATATAGAGTTTTGCACTTATATTTCCTTTGAAGAATCTACAGCTGAGCTACAGAGACTTGCAGTTAGTAAGAATTACACATTTGTAAGTGAAGAACAAATTCCAGTAAGTGTTTCCTTTGATGATTAGTAATTGCAAAATAAATGTCTTTACAGAGCAATGTAAACATCTTCTTTCACAATGGCTAACATTAATTAAGCATTTATGTGCAAGACGGTGTTTTAAGCATTTTATAAGTACTAACTTCTAACTACTGTTAAAAATAATAATAATTGGGAGACCATTAGGCTGAGACAGCTCCCATGCTTTGGGTTCCAACATAAGTAACTGAAAGCCAACCCGGAGTGAATGGTCATAGCTATGAAAAGAAAACTTAAGCTTAGCCATTAAGCTTAAGTTCAAATGTGTTATCATCAATTTTTTTAAGCAAAATCAACAAATTACCATAATTATAACAGCAATATTAAGGATCACAAACTGCCAACTAACCTCTAACTAGGGACTTTCCATTTTAGCCCATCAAATGTTCTCTTTGTCTGACTTCCAAGAACACCCTACAAAAAGTTTCCCCTTGGGTCCTCTCAGTGGTGCCCTAAACTGCTTGTGGTATGATGCTGCCTGATTCCTAAATCACTATCTGCTTAAATAAGCTCTTTAAAATGTTAATGTGTAAGTTTATCTTTTAACATCATCCACAACAGCACTATGTGGTAATTCTTTTTATCCCATTTTGCAGATGAAGAAACTGGCTCAAAATGATTGCCGTTTTCCCAAGGTCATGCAGGTAACATATGATAGAGCCAAGAAGTGTGACTCTGTATATTTGGTGTCTTAAATACAACAGAAAACTGCTTCAGTGGGGTGGCATGGGGTGGGGGCTTACATTGATTTATATTAATGCTTTATATTAATGCTATATGCATTTTGTCACAGCTACATTGCTGCAATCATATGTTCAAAGCCAAGAAACTCATGTTAAAGGTGAATTAGGTGAGATGCTGGTCTCAAAGAGCTCTTTGATTCTTCACATTAATAAATCAACATGAAACTCCTGGCAGTTGAATGAATACATAGCCAGACTTTATAAAGATCCTATTTTCAATAGCAGCTTAGCTATGAGTTACTTGAAGACCAAATAAGTGTTTTTCTTTTCTTTCTTTTATTTATTCAATAATTCAGTAAACATTTATAGAGCCTTACTGTGTGCTAGGAAATATTCTAGGTTCTGAAGTTTCAATGATGGCTAAGACACAGGCTTTGTCTTCAGAAAGCTCATAGTCTAGTAAGGATGCCAGAGAAAGAGGTCATTTACAAAGATATGCAAATGTACTATGCTATATTTGAGCAAAGTGCTATGAACGTGCATAAGAGAAATGCCCAACCCAGTCTATGTGAGACAAGGAAGTTGTCTTAAATAAGATATCATTATTTTAACTTCTGGTATTTTAAGATCCTTAATAAAAATAGGCAAAAATAACAATGGATTTTTAAAAATAGATTTTTGGTGAGAATTACTTATGTATTTTACAGATATGGATAAGAACTTGAATGACAAAAATTAACAAACAGATGAAGTTCCATGAAATCCTCAAGGGAAGGGACAAATTTATATTGTCAATGCCTAACACAACATCTAGCACCCAGTAGGAGGTCAACAAATGAGAACTGAACTGAATCTGACAGGCATAGAGTGCCTAATCTGAAGCACCATGTTTGAGAAAGACATGGGTCATCTGGGAAGATGCAAAGAATAGAAAAAGAACGGTTGAAGTCTACATGTTAAGTCTTGATCCACAATTGAACTTTCTGAGTTTTTCTGCAGACCTGATGAACTGCAGGAACTAAAATCCTGGGGAAGAGGTTTTTTTCTTAAACCTGATCTACTTCTTCAAAATGTCTTTTGTGGAGCATTACAAAACACAAGTTGTTAGGCATAAACCAGATTTATGTTTCTCACTTAAGCTAAAGAAGTCTAATATGGGATAAAATTATTGCAAGTCTGAAAGTATTTATAAAGAAGTTAGGAATCACCTGCCCCCAAGTCCATTTTTAAAATGAAAACCTATGCTAGACAGTTAAATTGAATTTAAAGTGAATTTTTTAAAAAGAAAGAATTGAAATGTGTCAAGGCTCCACTCAGTTTTAATTGAACCAGATTTTTCTCTTTTCTTCCAACTCTTCTTCCACTGGAAAATTTGCGAGTAGAAATTGAAGAACAAGGAAGAGGTCAAGTTTGGAAGATGAGATGGTACCACAAAAAAAGCCTCCACAGACTCCTTGAAGAGTTTAGTGCCCACTAAAGAACAGAAATGTCAGTCCCTGCCCTACACCTCCCACCTTAGTACTTACTGCCAACAAATACACTGGTAAGAAGAAAGCTCTCAACAGTCTGTTAAATGCCAGAACTCTCAAGGCTGAAGATACTCTCTTGTTTTAAGTTTTTGGAAATAGTTGATTTATGAGGAAGATTCACTAGAAGTAGCTGTAGTTTTTTTTTTTCTGTGTTTTCTTAAATTAATTTTTTGTTTGTTTAAAAGAGACAAGGTCTTGCTGTGTTGCCCAGGCTAGAGTGCAGTGGCACATGGTCATAGCTCACTGCAGCTTCAACCCCCTGCCTCAGCCTCCCAAGTAACTGGCACTACAGGCGCATCACCATGTCCTGCTGATTTTTGTTTTGTTTTTGCAGAGATTGGATCTCACTTTGTTTCCTAGGCTGGTCTCAAACTCCTGGCCTCAAGTGATTCTCCCTCCTCAGCCTCCCCAAGTACTGGAATTACAGGCATAAGCCACCACACCTGGCCTCTTTTTTATACTCTGTATTACTTTCAAAATTACTCAGCTTTCAAGAAATAAAAAAGTAAAAAATAACTGAATTCCATAAAAACAAATCTGGCTATGCTAAATTATTACAGGAGTCTAGCCTCGGAGCTCAGAATACATTAAACAAAACCCAGCATTCTCTGGGAAATAAACCATTTTAGCAAGAATTGAAATAATGTCATCTAGCTTCTGTGCTGCTTAAGAGCCACTGGTACTGTACATCAATGTGACACCATTGTGCTAAATGTGGCAAATAAATTCATAACAATGTTGCAAACTGGAAAGATGCTTCACAACTAAATTTCCTTTAGCTGGCATGTCCACACCTACTGTGGTTCTGTTCATAAATGTCAGACCTGAGAATGAAGATTTCACAGGAGAATGTTACAGTTTTAGAGCTGGATATAAACTCAGAAATCAACTGATCCCAAGAACCATTGTTAACCCATCTGCACCAAGATGAGCACAGAAATGAAGAGTGTGCATTTAGAAACTTATACAGCAATTTGACAGTTATTTTATCTTTTGTATCTCATAATTTTAAAAACCTGGGAATTGAATTGTATGTCTTTTGTTTTGAATTTTATTTTCTGGTAATCTATTTTGATTTTACAAAATTATCAGTCCTTGAGAAATTGGAAAAAAAATTTAAGTATTCGTTCCTCACATGGTTTAAGAACTGCCCTTTTGGTTGTACTGAAATACCCAGGGGACAGCCTGGGACATATGAAGTTAGACTGAGGAGCCAGGGTGTAGGGATGCAGGGTCTCATCTCTTGTTTCAGAACAGCGCACTGTTAATCTAAGTGTTGGGTATCAGCAGGATAGATAATAGTATGATAAAACTGACAATGATAATATTTATACTGGGAAGTAGAAAAGAAAGTCATATGCTGGAATGGTTCTCTCAAAGTAGGGAGAGAACTTATACTGGTTTTATACCTTTCTACTTTTCCTTCTTCCCTAAATTGTCTACAGAGATGGGAGCTCAGCCAAAAAAATGTAATCAGATGGAAAGAGAAACTGTAATTTCAAAGCTTCTACCTGTGTTTTGTGCTGTGGGAGTGACATAGTTGGTTCTCATTTAGCAGATCATCCGAGCTCAATTTGAGTAGAGGGTAGAAAATGAAACTCTAATTTATGAGAAATTTGGAGGTTTGAAGGCTAAGGTGGTAAGAGAGAGAGAAAGGTCTGAGGAGACAAACCCAGAGGGATCGGAACCTACCTACGAGACATTCCCAGAGGCAGAGAAAGACTGTGGGTTTAGAGCAGCATTGTTTAATATTCCATCTTAAATTAGTGACCATATTGTGCTAGTATATGTGGATATTTCCCTCCATTAGCCCAAACCTTCAGTTGAAAACTGGCCTTGTCCAATTGCTTTGTACTAATGGAACTCAAGGGGGAAAACGAATGGAGTGTTTAGGTATCATGTGCATGTGTGAAGAAAGCATTGGGTGCAGTTTCCATTTCGAGGAAAATTCACAAGCTCATAGGCAGGGCAGTGGCTGAGGCAGACACAGAGAGCAGAGATTGAGAATCCAATGAGATCAGAACATTTCATGAGAAATGACCAGAGGGGTGACTCACTGCTCCTGCCCCTCCCCTGGCCAGCAATCCACACAGATATTTGTGGAGGGGAACTGGGTTTCTCACTGACCTTCAGACACATGCCTAAAACATTGATTTAGTATGTGAGAGGACACATGGGATGGTAATACCATGGGCATCAGGGGAGAAGCAAGCACAACCTAGTGGCCTTACTTCATCAACCAATTCCTATATGCCAAGTATAAAAACCTTCCCCATGTCATTTTATTCATTCTTTAAAGCAACCCAGTGATGGAATTCTATCAGTATCTGATTTTGTAAGCTTTATTTTAAGAAAGCCAAAAATGCAATAATGACAAAGGAAAATTACTGATGGAGGCCAACTTTATCTTTAGATGAGAAAGCTGAGATCCAAAAAGAATAAATGAATAACCCACTCACATGTGATAGTAGGTATCAGAGTCAAGTCAAAAAGGAGTCTGGAAACATTGCTAGATTTTAATTCTTTCACCAGAAGAGCAGAGGACTCAACAGCTCATCCATAAAGCATTTAAATATACACCTAGGATATTGATCCTAAATGACAGCTTTCTTTCATGTCAATCTATCAGAAGTTTCTCTTTTATCAGATTCTCTAGGTTGGCAGTGGCAGTGGTAGTGGCACTTTTTCTTCTCCTCTTCTTCCTCCTCCTCTCCTTCCTCCTCTTTCTCCTTTTCCTTCTCCCCCTCCCATTTCTTGTTATTGCAACCACAGAAGAAAGACATGCTCTTCTAGCTGATTATTCCCATAATTCGTTCTGTAATGGCAAAAGAAATAACTAAAAGCAGCCCTGGGCATATCAATAAGCCTTAGCTGGTGATTGAATACCTCAGAATATATACTTACTAGACTCTACAGTTTTGTGCCACGTGCTAAGTCGGTATCCTCCTAATTGGGGACTTTTGTCTGTAGGTCTTGGAACTAATTGAGCTAAATTTTGTGCTCCCAATGAAGAGGAGAGATGGTAAATAAACAATACCATGTGTGAGCCTAATTGGTTAGGCAATCAATCACAAGAAGTTTCCTCTCTTTAATAGAAGTTGAGTTTCCTGTTTGATAGACCAGGGCTCAGTGCCACACCCTGGCTTTCATTAAGGCATGAAACATTGTCTTGTTGTCAGGTGATTCTTGCTCTCACCCAGGGAAACATTCTTTCCTGGTATTTCATAAGCCATAATTTAGTTACACACACCATGACTTGAATAGTTTCCTTGACTCAGAAATGGGGAGTTTGAGTCTTTATTTCTTCTAGTTTATATTTGACTTATTTTTTCATAGACTGGTAACAAAATTGATACTATAAAGATTATCCTATAAACCCCTTTTATTACCTGTTTTATTATCCTTAGTTGGATGAGAAAACTGCAGCTTGGTGTCTACTGTGTAGTAGGTGCTCAGTGAATATTTATTGAACCATTAGATAGACCCAAGCTGACGTTGAGTCACATGGCAGAGCTGTGATGGAAAACCGGTCTTGTAACTTCTTGCTCAAGGCCCTTTCTACTACATTACTATCCATCTCCCTTCAGCCTGCAAACACACCTATCAGCTACTGCTACAACTGCTCACAAGGGGAAATTCCATGTAGAGAGAAGAGAGTCACAGGAGGAGCCTTGGTTCCTAAACATTTGCATAGGCGTCTAGCTCAGGCAAATAGTTGAAAGGCACATTTAAAAAGATGTTGTAGTAAACAAAAGTAGGGCAAATAAGAACACCTCCTCTTCATCACACACACACACACACACACACACACACGTTTTCTTTCCTGAGTAGGAACCTAAGAGCTCCAGGTGGAAGAGGCATGGGCAGAGAACGGCAGATAGCAGGGCAGGTGGAAAGCAGTGACTGACATTTAGTTTAACCAGTCTTGACAATGGTTTCAAGGGACACATGAAGCTCAAAGTAAGCAGAGGCTACAGGCAAGGTAAACAGGCTGTCTAATATTCTTATGAGGATGGGAAACATCATAGAATTATTGCAACTCTCTCAGGGAAGGAGACTATGAGAAGGGATTGTCCACTTTCATCCACATCTAGGACGCCATGACCAGCCCTTCTTGCCTTCCTCCCACCTCAGCCCAACAGGCTCCAGTCTATTCCAAAGAGAAATGTCTAACAGAATGAGTTAAGTATCAGCCAACTTTTTAAAAATATCAGTCTGGTCTGCTAGATCCTTTTCTGCTTGGGGACCTCTTCAAATGCTGCTGATTATCTTAGCTCTGTTGTCATGTTCACCACTCTGGCCATTTTATCTGCTCCCTCTAGACCTCATGGGTTATGCTTCTTCCAGAGAGCTTTCTAAAGAGACAAATAACATCAATCATCTGCCTATTAAACCAGAGGAGATTTATTGTTGATAGCCAAAATTATATTAATATATTAATTAGTAATACTTAATGATATTAGTTAATTAAGTATATCAGGAATGCTATACTTGCCAGCAGAGACAGCCTGTCAGTGGCTTCAGGCTGTCAGCATTCTTTTGTGTCACTCTTCTCTTATCTTTGCTGTATAACTGTCAGTGGGTGCAGTAGCCAAACTCAGGAAGACATCCAGGGAAAAGTGATTTCAGAGACTGGTAGGAATGGGATATTAGGAACTGTGGGTGCTAACACTGAAAAATCTGGTAGTTTTTCTTTTCTTTTCCTTTCTTTTCTTCTCTTTCATTTTTCTTTCTTTCTGTCTTTCTCTCTCTTTCTTCTTTGTTTCTTTCTCTTCCTTTCTTCTCTCTGTTTCTTTTTCGCTTTCAATAATAATCACTCAGACTGTGTCCTTTCCCTTACTGTCCCAGAGGGAGACAAAAACGATTATCAGTGGCAAATGGTACTTGCAGCAAAGCAACACCAAGACCCAGCTTCACACTCAGGACAGAACACTGCATGTCCTCCTCATGGTTGCCAGTGTTCTACACGTTCAGAGGAACTTCTCTAGTAATGAGCTATAGAAATGATCCCTGAAAGTATAGTCTTATACTTTCAGAGAGAAGGTCATAAAACAGCTCTTGACACAATGCAGAAAGTAGGAAAACTCCGAGACTGGCTAGTGACAAAACTTTAAGGATGTTTCTTGCCATCTCTTTACCCAAAAGCAAGAGATATTTTCCTGCTCATAAAGGTCAGGTGTTGGTGCCATTCTAGCATTCAGTTTTTGTGTCTGTCCGAGTGTGTGTAGGCTAAGTGTTTGAATCAGGCCTTGAGAAGTTTTATAAAATTCTGCCAGATCATGATCCATGAGCATAAGGATTATGCTGGTTTGTCGACCAACGCATTTTACACCACCCAGCACAGTGCCTGATATTTAGTAGGCCCTCAATAGACACTCCTTCCACTAACAAATAAGTGACAAAAATCCATGAATGGAACACCCTTTGGAATATTTTCTAGGCTTCTACGTGGAATGCCTTTCCAGGTCTTTGCAAAGCAGGCTGCTTCTCCTTTTTCCAAACTCTTCCAATATTATCTTTTAGAGAAGCTTTTCCCGAACCCTTCTTTTTTTTTTTTTGAGATGGAGTCTCACTCTGTCACCCAGGCTGGAGTGCAGTGGTGCAATCTCGGCTCACTGCAACCTCCGCCTCCCAGGTTCAAGCAATTCTCCTGTCTCAGCCTCCCAAGTAGCTGGGATTACAGGCACACACTACACACCAGGCTAATTTTTGTATTTTTAGTAGAGATGGGGTTTCACTCTGTTTGATCTCCTGACCTGAGGTGATCTGCCCCACTCAGCCTCCCAAAGTGCTGGGATTACAGGCATGAGCCACTGAGCCCAGCCTGAACCCTTTTTTTCTTCTTTTTTTTTTTTAGCGAAGTCTCGCTATGTGCCTAGGCTGGAGTGCAGTGGTGTGATCTTGGCTCACTTCAACCTCCGCCTCCTGGGTTCAAGTGATTCTCCTACCTCAGCCTCCCAAGTAGCTGGGATTACAGGAGCACACCACCATGCCTGGCTAATTTTTGCATTTTTGGTAGAGACGGAGTTTCAGCATGTTGGCCAGGCTGCTCTTGAACTCCTGACCTCAAGTGATCTGCCTGCCTCAGCCTCCCAAATTGTTGAGATTACAGGTGTGAGCCACTGCACCCAGCCCTGAACCCTTCTTTAATATGACCTCAACCCACCCTGATCAATCTCAACTTTCATCCTGTTTTATTTTGTTCATAGTTCTTATTATGATCCAATTACTTTTTTATGTGTTGATTGACTAGCTTGTTTAAAGTATAAATTCCATGGGGCAAAGACTTTGTCTAGTTCTTTGGAAGAACTGCGGTTCCTGGGATACTGCCTGGTGTATGGTAGGCTCCTAATAAACTTGTTAAATTAATGAATTTTTTAAAATGAAAGAATATATTCCTCTAGGTGTACCATAAGGAAAAAGAAGTTTGCAACAAAAGCATTTCTTTTTTTCTCATTTGGTTTAGAACTGGGAATCCTCTATTCCTTTCATCCCTCTTTTGTGTTAATCACATTCCTCAAAACGTTTCTGTGGTTTCTGATATCTAATTGCCTTCTGCTTTCCCCTACCAATTCTCTCCCTATCCTTTGCTCTGATAGAGCAGCTTGTTTTCCTCCTGTGGTGTTACTTGCTCTTACCATGCTGTTAAGAGATCAGCAGCCCCAGTAAAAGGACAACCTTGATGGGCGGAAGTATCAATATATTTTGAATCACTCCACTAAAAGGTTTCTCCATATGGTTTCCATATCAGTTCCTAAGAGAACTGGTAACTAGTTACATATGCCCTACCTCTCTCACTCTCCAGTTTATCATTCAACATTCACAAACATTCCCACTCTTGAGCCTTGAGCCCTCTGAGACCACTTGGCCTCACTACCACATGCTTCAGTAGCCCTCTTTCATCACCTTAGCACCCAAAATGGTTCTTACTTTTCTTGTAGGGCCTTCGTTTTCATTTAGGTCAGTCTATTACTTTATCAAAGATGGAGGTCTACCTTCTCTTTCTTTAATTAAAGTCAATCAATATTTAAAGTATGTTGGGTCCTCAATAGCTAAAGTTCTTTCTACAGCTTCTGATATATTTTCATATTTAAATCAACTGGGAGGAATCTAGAATTCCCTTTAATAGTGAGTGGCACATTTATTTACACAAACTTTTCATGATCCCTGGTCTGCCACAGACTCCAAGAAGAGGAAGAGTTTACCATTTCTTATGTCACCAATTCTAACCATTAAAAATTAGCTCAAAGTTCACCATAAGAAGTGTAGTGGACAAACATCAAACTGACAGATACATTCACCCCATGTCTTGAGAATCTCCAAGGCCATCTTTATAAATGGCTCATGTTATTCGTAGCTTGGTTTTTTCTTCACAAAGATTGTATGTTAGAGGACAAAGCATAATTTTTTGGTTTTCAGTTGAACACGTCACAAGTCAGACCAGTATTATACAATGCACTGCCAAGCTAAAAACACAAATCTTGGTATGACTTAATAAAGCAGGTCTCACTTTTGTGTCCATCCCAACATACCTAAACGATATAGTATACTCCTATAGTTAATGGTGACCCATTATGGCAGTGCTTCCTGTGTAAGGAACAGCTTGAATGATTTATTCAGTTAATTTTTATTCTCTGCCCCCTCAAACACACACATCTCATACAGAACTGAAATATAGAATGAATCTGTATTTATCTACCCTTATTACTGAATAAGGGTATAGTTGTTATTTGGTATTCTTTGATTCCTTGCATGTATAAAATACTCAAGTACCATTACTTGAACAATTTTGTGAGCAAAAGCCACATGCCACACAGATACTGTGAGACTTGTAACCGAATGACACTTTAACACTTTAGTTCATGATTTTAACAAGCTACTTTTATGGGGTAAGAAAGGTCAATGCTTTTATAAGACCAAAAGCTTAAATGCTGCAAAAAAGAATTTTGAACTGGAAAGGTCATGGCAAGTGCTTCATGCTCAGAAGAGATCATCATTTGAAAAATAAAATCAAAATAATAATTGTTTGAAATGAATAATGAAATTGTGAGAATGATTTCGCTCATTTCATGTCATTGTCATAATGAGACGGCACTATCAAAATCACTCAGCGAATTTTTCCATTGAACATATACCTCTTCCCTCCAGCTTAGTATATCCCCATTTTCCAATTTCTATGTGTTTACTGAAAGATTTTCCAAGTGATCATAGAGGCGCCTTCATTTCTACTCCTTCTCTTGGAGTGAGCATTACAAATTCAGTTGGCATTAAGTCATTAGACGATTAAATAGAAAGTCTGAGTGGCTACTTTGAGGCTATATAGCATGTAGAAGAAAAGACGACCTCAGAATTAACAAATCTGCAAATATAGCAAAGCAACAAAAATTTATTAAAGTTCATCACATTCCGGGTAGCACATAGTGAGCACTATTCATGTGCTAGCTGGCTTATTAATTGATTCTCTATTTATTCATGCAACAAATATCTATTAAGTGCCTAAAATAGGTGCTGTGTATACCGTGATACTCCAAATAGTGTTAGTCTTTGCTGTTTTACAGAATTCCCCAGCAGGAGTAAACTCCAGCTGTCCATAGTGGTGACCAGCTCATTAGTGTTTCCTTACTGGCTATTTGTTTTTCCTTGACCCAGTCTCCTATTCCTCTACCTGTGTTTCCGGGACAATCTTCCAAATGAATAACTTGAATTCAGGTACTTATACGAAGGTTTGCTTCTGGGAGAACCTGAACTAAGACACCAGGTGAAGTGTACTTCAAGCAGAGGAAAAGGGAGATAAGAAAGCTCTAATCCTGGCCAAGAGCTCAGCATAGAGGGGCAGAGGAAAGGCAGGGTGGCCAGAGCACAATGAGCAGGGGAGTGCCGCAGGGGGACTGAAGAGGGGAACAATGGCCAAATGATGCCGGAGTCCTGGAAGCTGAGGTATCACTTTCTATTGTTGTAACAAATTACCATAAACTTTGTGGCTTAAAACAGCATAAAGTTATGATCCTATAGTTGTGGAAGTCAGAAGTACAAAACTGGTCTTTCTGGGCTAGAATCAGAACATTGGCAGGACTGTGTTCTTTTCTAAAAGCCTAGAGGTGGATGCCTTTTCTGCCTGCCTTTTTTTGCCCATAACCCCCTTCCATCCTCGCAGCCAGCAGTGGTAAGTTGGTTCAGTCCGTCTGACAATCCATCACTCTCTCTACTGTTCCCCTCTTACACTTCTGAGGATCCTTGTAATTACATTGGGTCCAGGCTATCAATGTAATTACACTGATAATCCAGGCTTGTCTCCTCATTTTAGGGTCAGCTAATTAACAATTTAATTCCATCTGAAACCTTGATTCACCTTTGCCATGTGACCTAACATATTCACAGGTTCTGGATCTTTGGATGGGGGACATTGTTGCGTCTACATTAACCACGCAAAGGAGCTTGAATTTTTCAAAGAAAGAGAGAAACCAATGGAGAATTGTAAGCTGGAGAGTGACAGCATCTACTTTGTGTTTTTAAAACATCCTTTTTGGCTCCTATGTGGTGAATCAATTGGAGAATGACAAGAGTGAGAATGGGAGGATTAATTAAGAAACTATTGCAAAATTTAAGGGACAAGCAGTGGTAGAGAACTAACATGATGGTGTCAGAGCTTTTTGGAGGTTCAGTGAACAGAATTTGTTGATGGATTAGATCAGGGCCAAAAGAAAGAGGAAGGTTTCAAAAATGATTCCTAGATATCTCTCTTTAGCATTTGAGTGAATGGAGATGATGGTTTACTGACGTGGAAACATTGGTTTAGAAACATAAGACATTCAGGTTTCAACCAGCTCATTTTTAGATGCCCGTGAAATATATAAATGAATATAATCAAGTGTATATATATGAGTCTGGAATTCAAAACTAAAGTCTGGATTAAAGATACACATTTTGAGCCACAGTTATAAAGACAGTATTTATCACCAAGGAATTAGTGCAGTCACCACAGTCGAGAAAAAGAGGTGAAAAATGAACAGGACAGGACCAGTCTTTCAGGCGTAATACCATGTACTCCTGGAAATTATCTGCTCATTCTGCTATTCATTGCTTGTCTTCTCCTCTTTCTATTTTTGCTCTCTAGAACTTCCGTGTGCTGTTTGAATCTTCTCATTCCATACCACGTGTCTCTGATCCTTTTATATTTTACATTTATTTCTTTTTAGGCTGCCTTTTGGATAATTTTCTCAGTTATGTCTTCCAATTACATGGTATTCTGTGCCTAATCTACTACTTAACACACTCATTGAGATTTTTTTTTTAAATTCAGTGACTATACTTTTATTCCAGAAGTTCCATTTGGTCTTTTACAAAATTTGAGTTTCCTGTTCTCATATTTTTCTTTTCTTGTCTATTTGTTCTACACCTTCCTTCATCTTATCAAACATTTAAATTTTTCTTAAAGTCTCTTTTAGAATGTTTAATTTTTTTAGTTCTTGGGGCTACAATTGCCCCCATTTGTCATCTGCTATTTATTCCCCAGAGTGATGCATTTCCTTGAGTGTTTTGTGATGTCTGTGAGATCTATCCCAAGAGGGCTTATGTTTGGTGGAAAGTTTGTGTGCCCTGAGCTGTGCACATTTTTCTCCACAGTTGTTTTTGCTCTGCCTCCCTTAGCCCCTGGGAGTGCACCAGCTATGTATTAGTTTTAATGCAAAGAGCCTAAGCTTAGACATTATTTTTCATGGCTTGGTTTTTTCTTCCAAAGATTCCAAGCTGACAGCATATTTCTTTGCCTCCTTTCCAGGCTGGGAGGATTGGGGTTTTCTAATGACATTTTCATAGAGTTATGAATGGCTGGTTTTAAACTTGATAATCCCCACATGCAAAGAGTTTGTGGCTAGACCCCTAAACCAATATTACCTATGGGAAGTAGAACCCCAGCCACAGCCATAAAGAATATATTCCAACCATTAGTCAATTTTTTAAAAAAAGCTTTATTGAAGTATAATTGATATACAAAAAGCTGCACGTTTAATAGATACAATTTGATCAGTTTGGACATAGGCATACACCCGTGAAATCATCACCGCCAAGTAATACACATGTTCATCACCTCCAAAAGTTGTCTTGTGCTTCTCGTTTGTTTCGTTTTGTTTTGCTCTGCTTTTTGTTGCTGTGAGAACACTTAACATGTGATTTATCCTCTTAACAATTTCTCCCAGTTTTATTAAGGTACAATTGACAAATAAAAATTTTATATATATTTACAGTATACAATGTGATGTTTTGACATATATATAGAGAGAGAGATAGATATACCTTGTGAAATGATTGATTCAAGCTAATTAACTTATCTATTGCCTCACATATGTTTTGGTCATAAGATCCACTCTCTTAGCAATTTTCAAGTATGTAATATATTATTATTAACTATAGTCACCATGCTGTACAATAGTTCTTTAGAACTTATTTATCCATTTAACTGAAAATTCACATCCCCTTTATCCAACATGTTCTCATTTTCCCTCCTCTGCCTTACCCCTAGCAACCACCATTATACTTTCTGCTTCTGTGAGTTTGGCTTTTTTAGACTCCACATGTAAGTGAGATCCTTCAGTGTTTGTCTTTCTGTGCCTGGCTTATTTCACTTAGCATAATGTCTTCCAATTTTATCCATGTTGTCACAAATGGCAGGATTTTCTTTTCCTAAGGCTGAATTGTATTCCACTGTATATTTATACCACATCTTCTTTATTCATTCATCCATCAGTGGACACTTGGGTTCATTCCATATCATAGCTATTGTGAATAATACTGCAATGAACTTGGGAATGCAAATATCTCTTCAACATACTAATTTCATTTCTTTTGGATGTATTCCTAGAAGTGGGATCTCTAGATAATATGGTGGCTCTATTTTTAATTTTTTGAGGAACCTCTATACTGTTCTCCATAATAGCTGTGCTAATTTACCCACAAATGTATAAGCATTCCCTTTTCTCCACATCCTTGCCAACACTTATTATCCTTTGTCTTTTTGATAATAGCTTTCTAATAGGTGTGAAAATATATCTCATTGTGATTTTAATTTGCAATTCCCTGATAATTAGTGATGTTGAGTGAATATGAGTGATTCACATATGTGTTGGCCATTATATGTTTCCTTTTGAGAAATGTCTTTTCAGGTATTTTGCACATTTTTAAATCAGGTTGTTGCCTTGCAGTTGAGTGGTTTGAGTTCCTTACATACTTTGGACATTAGCTCTTTATCAGGAATATGGTTTGCAAGTACTTTCTTCTACTCCATAGGTTGTCTCTTTACTCTGTTTATTGTTTCCTTTGCTATGGAGAAGCTTTTAAACTTGATTCAATCCCATTTGTCTATTTTTGTTTTGTTGCTTGTGCTTTTGGGGTCATATCCAAAAAATTATTGCCTAGACCAACGTCAAGAAGCTTTTTCTCTATGTTTTCTTCTAGTATTTTTATAGTTTCAGATCTAATGTTTAAGTCTTTAATCCACTTTCAGTTGATTTTTGTATGTGGTATGAATTAAGGGTCTAATTACATTCTTCTGCATGTGGATATCCAGTTTTCTCAGCATTTATTGAAGAGACTGTCCTTTCCCCGTTGGATGTTCTTGGTAACTTTGTCAATGATCAACTGACTGTAAATAAATGAATTTATTTCTGGGTTCTTTCTTCTGTGTCATTGGTCTTTCTTAACAAATTTTTAAGTTCATAATATAATATTGTTAACTATAGGCACTATGCTGTATAGTGTATCTCTAGAACTCATTCATCTAAAACTTTACCCCATTAAACAACCCTCTCTTTCTTCCTCCCCCCAGCCCCTGGCAACTACCCAAGAAGGAAGAAGTAAAATGAGCTCTGTTTGGAGATTACATATAATTTTATGTGTAGAAAACCTTAAAGACTCCAAAAAAAAAAAAAAAAAAACTATTAGAATGAATAAGCGAATTTGGTAAAGTTATAGGATACAAAATCCGCATACGAAAATCAGTTGTATTTCTGTATACTAACAATGAACACCTAAAAAGGAAATTCAGAAAACAATTTCATATAATAGCATGCTTAGGTATAAAGTAAACCAAGGAGGTTAAAGACTTATACACGGAAACTTTAATTCTTTTACATCTAGCTCTGCTATGCTACCTTTGAGCTCCCTCTGTGGTAAATTTCCTCTCTTAGTTTACTGCTTGGCTGTGTATCCAAGAATTCTATGACTGGGTTGATTAAAAACCCCCACTTGTTAAGTTAGAAACATCAAACAATTTTTATTTTTTAAATAACTGCTACCAATTGTGTTGTATCCAATCCTTTTTCCCACTGGACATCTATTGAAACTTTGAAAACTCCTCAATCTGATGTTATCAATTTTCAATTAATAAAATGATCTCATTTTTACTAATTCTTATGATTTTTCATTACAGAATTATAATCTCATACCCACAGCTCTTACCTTTCCTGCTAATGTGATGAAGCCAGCTTGAGACAGCTCACAAAAGACTAGTGTGCACATCTCTCCAACTCAAAGTTCAGTGATGTGCTGTTGGAGCTTGACCTTGGCCATTATGGGAGTATTTACACTATGGCAATCATCAAACATTACAAGTCACATTTTCCTTCTAGAGAACAAGTTGTTAAACATTTACCAGCACACCATTGCCCCGTCCCCTCAAGACTAAAGATGTGGGTCCATTGTCAGTTTGTGTGTGTGAAGGGTGTTGAGGGGTAGGAAAAAAATATCATGGACTTAGTCTCCTATTGCTCACCCCATCCCTCCTCTGTGGCTAATAGTCTCATTTTGGTGCTGGACGAGGGCTTTCCATTGCAAGTTAAATGTTTGCTTCTGTACTTCAATTTATGTCTTTTATGTGAACTTCTATATTGGCGGTCATGAATTTGCCATCACACTTCTGTTGGTCATCACAACTGACTTAGGCCTTTGTCTAGGTCTCAGGTAAGTGAGGCCCAACAGGTCCTAGTGATGTAACACAATCTCAAAGAGATTTCAAGGTACCACCCAACTCTTTGAGACTAGGTTACATATTCAAACTGATCCCAACTGAGTGCATCCCACCTGAATTCCTCTGACACACACATCTCTTTGCCTCATGTTGGAGATAACAATTATATGATGCAGTCATCATATTTTTGTACCTTCTTTTCCCAACACCGGGCCTGCAAACTCAAATGGGATCTATCTTCCTTTCCTTTCAGGAAGCAGTCCTTTTGGCTTTGCTTCCCAAACATGAAACCATGCTCTTTTAGCAATCTCCAACCATGGAGCAAAGTTTGAGGTCCCCTTCTTGCATATAGACATCACAAGCAATTCTCTCAGTTTGCAAATGTTGCTAACCCTAAACAAAGACCCTATTGCCTTCCCCAGTTATCCTCTTATATCTCTCTTGGGCAATAGCATTCTAATCTATTTGGTCTCTCTCCCATGTGAGGACAAATATCCAGTCTCATCTTAAGAATAAGATTTTCTTTGGTGTGGTCCTTGAAGAATGTGGACACTTCATTTTCAATAGGGCACTGTTTCTGTTTACCACAACTTATTTCACTATCTCTGTTACATGTAACCTAGTAGCTCATGTTTTTTGAGCAGTGGGCATTGGACTTTACATGAACTCAGTCTCAGGAGAGAAAGTCAAATTTTACTTCTATTTTATTGAATTCTGTATTGTCTGACTTCTAATATCTGATACGGTTTGGATATTTATCTCCCCAAATCTCATGTTGAAATGTCATCCCCCAATGTTGGAGGTGGCCCTTTGTGGGAGGTGGTGGGTCATGTGTGTGAATCCTTCATAATTTGGTGCTATCCTCACAGTAGTGAATGAGTTATTGCAAGATCTGGTTGTTTAAATGTGTATGGTACCTGCCCCCTGACTCTTGCTCCTGCTTTTGCCATGTGATGTGCAAGCTCTCGCTTGGCCTTCTGCATGGGTAAAAGCTCCCCAAAGCTTCCACAGCAGATGCTGGTGCCATGCTTTGTATACAGCCTGCACAACCATGAGCCAATTAAATCTCTTTTCTTTATAAATTACCCAGTCTCAGGTATTTCTTTATAGCAATGGAAGAATGGCTTAATAAAATATCAAGCATATTTTATAAGAAAAATCTAAAGTAATAACATGTTCTTAATGCACCTATCACCAAAGAGTAAAAGAAAGCAGCCTAGAGGTATTTTGTGTTTGGAAAAGAAGACCTAATATTGTAATTCTAAAAACAAGATATTGTATAAAGTGAAATGCTAGTTGTAATGTTTTGGCCAAGTCAAAAAGTGGGCTAATTTTTCAATATAAAGTTATATAGTATATACACTTGGGATTCCACATTTTAAAAAATTGCTCCTTATACTTTTTCTTAGCCCATTCTGACATATGAAAGAGAAAACAGACAATTTAATTATGTATAAAAATTTTAAATTGCTGCTGAAAAAGTCTAGAAAGAAAATTATAGTGGTGGTGGTAGTGAAATTAAAAATGAATGGAGAATTTGATAGGAAAATCATGGATTCTGTACAGACCTTAAATCTTATATGTAAAATAAAAGTGAATTTAAGATAATAAGAAAGGAAAGAAAGTCAAAAAGCCTTTTATACTATCAGCAAAGATTTCTAAGACATGTCAAAGAGAGAGCATTGGTTTCATAAGCTCAGATCAGTGGAATGAAATGATACACATGCCTCACAGAATGACAGTTTTAATATTAAGCTGCTATTGTACTCATTAGAATAATGTTAGCTTTTATTACAAATAAGGCAGAAATGTATTCTGGCCTGAAAGTAATATAGACATATTTGTTAGTCATGCTTACTAAATGGGTGAGGAAAGGTTGATTGACACTTTTCAACACAATCATTCAGAAGTACAGAGTGATGGAAGCTTTGTTGTTTTCAACAGATGTTTTCCAGGGTCATCCTGGGACTCTTCTCTATCCCAGCCAGAGGGAAGAGGAGGAGAATGGAGGTCTATTTATGAAAAGTTTATATGGTCCAGGACTATGAGTGGAACTTTTTTCTATTCATGGTCCCTGGCTAAAGCTCAGTCACAAGGACACTTTAACTGCAAAGGAAATTAGGAAATATGCCCCGTTTCCGGGGAGGAGAAAATGGATTTGATAAGCAGCTAGCATCAATAAGTATAAACTAGAATTGTCTCCTCTGTAGATTGTTTAAAACAGAATAGCCCTTCATCTAATTGCAATAATATGTGTGTAGTCCCGCTTAGAACAAAAGTACGGACATCACCAAATGCTCTCTAAAAGACCCTAAAGTTCTCTAATTTTTGGAAAGATGCTTGTATTTTTGTTTTTTTTTTTTAAAGAACACATAGAGGAGGTACAGGTATAAAGATTATGAATGAAGCAATGGGAAGTTAGAATTTCATGTTGACAGGGGATGTGGAAAGAGAAAAGTTATGGGGAAACTTTATAGCAAAAAAAGTGGGAGGGTACAGGGAAAGGGAAGGACATGAAAAGTAAGGGAGAATGCTCTTATTATTCTGTGATATGCTGAGAAAATATCAAAACAAGAATGAACAGAGTTCCAAGAAGTTACAAGAAAAAAATCACAACCAACTCAGTACCATTTATTCCTAACTTTATAAAGTTAGATCAAAAAGATTTGTGGATAGAAACATGCACAGGCTCACAATGGAGAAGCCTCTACAACACTGGCCTCAGAGCTGCCCTGGGAAGTCAGCAAGTCAGAGCTGATGTTACTGAGACCCAATAATTGCTTGGCTAATATGTACTGAAGTCACCTGCTTATTGCAACAATTTGAGAGTCCTTACTTGATACTTTTATTTGATTTTAATTGTTTCTCTTTCTGTCTCTGGAGTCCAAAGCAAATAAGGCACTTGATAATTGCTTTAAAAAGTTTCGCTTCCTCAAATAATATGAGTTTCTAGCTTTAAAAAAATCATAAATCTTGGGGGTAGATGCACAAGGAGTCGGCGTTTTGCATGTGTCTTCTGGATTTGCCCATATCCTTGTTTGTTTAGAACACTAACATGATGATGCAAAGCCACACATACCCTTGATAACAAAGATCAGTAAAGCTGCTGATACAAGCTTTTTATTAACTTCTGAAGCCAGGTGTTTATCATGTCTCCAGCTGCTCAGCTGAAGGCTTATTGCAGGGCATGTCTGCTACTTTGTTTTGGTTAGGCTGACATCAAAACGATTACATTCCAAAGGGATCAGGAAAGACTGATAAAATGGATCTTCAGTGAGAACATTGTTTACTATCATTTTGCAACCCTGTTTTCGATTGTGAAAGCCAATGTAAGCTAACAGAACTGCAGTCTTATGGCCTAGACATCAACTGAATGTTTGCAGGGCCCATGAAACGCATTTTGATTCCTTCTGCAAGAAGAAAGCAAAATGTAGATGAAAGATAATGACTTCAGTTTGACACTCCTTTGCATCTCCGTTAGCTCAAAGATAGCTGACCCGAACTTTACCTTTAATGTATGATCAATAGCAGTCACTGGAGTCAAAGTTAATGTTTTAGTATCATGACTCGGCTAGACTGCATATGACTTTTGCCCCAATTTTTTTTTAGTAATGATTCAATTACCCTGTCCTCTGAAGACATGTAATACAAAGAAAAAAACCTATATGCTATTGAGTACTGATGATTGAAAGATAGTTGTCTGAGGACCCACAGAAGTTAGAAAAGGACAAAGGAACTCCACTCAGACAGAAAATTTATTATTTTAATAATCATCAGTTTAGAGATCAGATGGATACATACATGAGCTCTATACATTCATCTACAATATATAAATTGCTGTGTGTGGTTCATTTTATTTTTAATAAATAATTCTTGAAATAGCCATCTTCAAAGATGGTTCCCAATTTCCCCACTTCCTAATATTCATGATCTCTTACAGATTTCTCCTTTTTATCATATTAGGTCTGTGTGAACAATAAAATACAGCAGAAGGTATAGTGTGATAATTTTGAGACTAGGTTATGAAAGACACGGTGGTTTCCGGTAAAGAACAGGGTCGAACTACACAATCTTTTGATGTGACTTCAACAAGATCAAAGCTGGTGCCTTGGAGTAATTGTTTAATGCTTATAAAGCCTTTCCTAAGAGTGTGTCTCACAGATACTCTCAAGCAATAAATTTAAAACGCTTAAGAGTTTTGTCTTATAGTTGTCTCAGCAGAAGACAAAGGTAAAGAAGGACTTTTTTTGTCAAAGATGTTTGTGGCTGTGGCTTTTATTTAATGGAGTGAATCCCAGTGAGTTTCACAGAAAACTCACAAAGTACTTAAGATTATATTCACAGAAACACCACAAGCTTGGACTATAAGGGATAGAGACACTACAAAATGAAAAATAGGTTTTGGATTTCCACATTTGTACACGCAATAAGGAGAGTGAAAAAGCTACTCACATGTGAACACATGCTACTTATTATGAGGAAATGAAGGATGACTCAGAGGGTAGAATCAAGAGATTAATAGCATGGGGCTAAAAGCCATAGAGGATTATTCCCAGGTATAAATCGTAATCAAGAATCTGCCAACTTGTGCCCGGCTGATTTCATAATTGCTGTAATCTAGAGACTCCTGTGCTTCTTATTTCCTTCTTTATAAATGTCAGTATCAGTTGTCCTGTGCCTGCCCCTATTGTGTATTTCATGTTGGGGGGAAAATAACTTGCTTCTTTTGTTTGTAAATCTTTGGATTAAAATAAAC
This sequence comes from Pongo pygmaeus, assembly GCF_028885625.2. NCBI lineage: Eukaryota > Metazoa > Chordata > Mammalia > Primates > Hominidae > Pongo > Pongo pygmaeus. Next base: position 35,547,302 of record NC_072377.2, on the reverse strand, counting down.
AATAATCAAGAATCTACAGTTAAAGAATTACACACAATAAACCTCTTTCACAACTAAATCATGTTTAAATGATGATACTCTGGACTCTGAAATCATACTATTATGGGATGAGATTTGGGGGCTTTTGGAGGGAGGGAGTGTATTTTGTATGTGGGAGAAACTTGATTAATTGGGGGCTATAGAACAGATTGTGGTAGCCAGCCTTGAAGACAGTCGCAACTATCCATTTCTCCTAGTATTTGTGCCCTTGTGTAGCTCCCTTCGACATTTTATCACGGTTGGTGTGTGTGACCAATAGAACATGGTAGACCTGATGATGTGTTACTTCCAATGCTAGGTTTTTAGAAGAAGTATCATAGATTTTGCCTGTCTCTTAACCATTTGCTCTGGGGGAAGCCAGGTGCCATGTCATGGACAGTCATATGAAGAGGCTCTTGTAGATAGGAACTGAGACCTTCTACCAGCTGTATGGGTGAGCTTAGAAATGGGTAGTTCAGCTCCAGTCAGGTCTTCAGATGACTGCAGTCATTGATGACATTTTGATTATAACTTCATGAGATACTCTGAGTCAGAACAACCCAGCTAAACCATTAACACTTTTTTGACACACATTCTGTGAAATGCTAAATATTTGTTGTTTTAATACAGTAAGTTTGGAATATCTGCATGTAAAAATAGATAATCTACTATTAGGTTGGTGCAAAAGTGATTGTAGTTTTTGCCATGGAGAGTAATACAATTAAAAAGCACTATTTAATTCACATTGTATCCTGAGTATCAGTTAACCAATTGTCCTATACTTCAGCAATTGTCCCTAACATTACTTGTTCTAAAATATTATTTTATCTAAAGGTAGAGTACTATGACTATGGAAGCAGTTCAGTCTAAGAATGCAATTATATTCATTACCACCATGAGGAACTTGAATAAGGGAAAGTGGTAGCCATTCTCAGATCATAAGTTTTCTTTCCAAGCAATATTTCAAGTTATTTTATTTGTTTTTGTCCTCTCAAATGATAATAGATGTAGTAATAACTTTTACCTCTTATGTATTGTTGAGTTTCTGAATATGCAGATAGTTCTGATTTTAAAGCTCAACCTGATATAATCCGCTGTTGGAGAGGAACTCTGATTAGGTTACATGGTACCAAGCAAATAAAATATGAAAACAGGAAGAAGAAATTAGTTTGAATTATTATAACATAGATATATTGTATCCTGGAGACATTGGCAAGGGATATCATTGGCATATGGATGCACAATGTGAAAAATCTAATCATCACTGAGGATAGCAATATTTCCTTAAAACTTAATAGAATAGATTATACATCATATTTCATTTGTAGGTTAATACTAAAAGCAGTTATTCAATTAAAAATTTTGGGGTTTTGACTGGTTTTTTATATCTGTAGGTTCACAGAATAAACTTATTTGGTCAGTCTTAAAAGTGTGAAATGGATAAAGTTTTTTCAATTAGATATGTTTATATCCATTGCTCTTCTGAGGCAAGGTGTATTTGGTTACACAAATACAGGTGTAGCCTATGTTCTCTATACAGTCTAATTTGTAAGGCCCAACAAAGGTCAATTAGAAAAACAAGCCATTATTCTTTACTTTATGGATTTGAGTTTATAAAGATTGGATGCTGAGAACTTCCTCCTCTTCCTCCTCTTCTTTATGTACTTCCCTTGATGGCAGAGTAAACTGCTATCAGATGGACGAGGTGATAGGTAGGATAATGGCCTCTCAAAGATATCCTTGGCCAAATCCTCAGAGTCTATGAACATGTTACATTACATGGAAATGAGGCACTAAGGTTGCAGATGGAATTAAGTTTGCTAATCCATTGATCTTAAAATATAGAAGCCGTGGCCAGGCATGGTGGCTCATGTCTGTAATCCCAACACATTGGGAGGCCAAAGTGGGAGGATTACTTGAGCCTAGGAGTTCAAGACCAGCCTGGGTAGCATAGTGAAACCTCATGTCTACTAAAAATTTAAAAAAATAATTAGCTGGTTGTGGTGGCAAGTGCCTGTGATCCCAGCTACTCAGGAGGCTGAAATGGGAGGACTGCTTGAGTCTTAGAGGTTGAGACTTCAGTGAACCAAGCTTGCAACACTGTACTCTAGCCTGGGTGACAGAGTGAGCCCCTGGAAGAGGGAGGTATAAAAAGGAAGTCACACTTTCACAATATGACACTCAATTAGCCATTGCTGGCTTTGAAGACCAAGGAAGGTGATATGGTTTAGCTGTGTCCCCACCCACATCTCACCTTGAATTGTGATAATCCCCACATGTCAAGAATGGGGCCAGGTGGAGATAATTGAATCATGAAGGTGGTTTTCCTCCATACTATTCTCATGGTAGTGAATAAGTCTCGTGAGATCTGATGATTTTATAAATGGGAGTTCCCCTGCACAAGCTCTTTTGCCTGCCACCATGTAAGATGTGCCTTTGCTTCTTCTTCGCCTTCTGCCATGATTGTGAGGCTCCCCCAGCCACGTGAAACAGTCCATTAAACAACTTTCCTTCATAAATTACCGAGTCTTGGGAATATCTTTATTAGCAGCCTAAGACCAGACTAATACAAAAGGGGACCATGTAGGCAGCCTCTAGAAGCTGGAACAGGCTCTACTGGTGCCGCCAGAAAAAAATTCAGCCCTGCTGACACCTAAATTTTGGTGCATTGAGATGAATGTAGAATTTCTTACCTGAAAAATCATAGATTTGTGTTGTTTTAAGCCACTAAGTTTGAGATAATTTGTGACAGCAGCAATAGAAAATAAATACAGATGCTATCAGGATATTGTAGAATACCAACACTTGGGGAAAATAAATAGGTTCTAGCCACATAGCAGACAGACAGTAACTCAGCCAAACTTCGTGCCAATCACTTTTGATTTTGGATAAAGTGTTACAGGCCTTTACAGTTTATATAACTAAGCTTTAATGAAAGAAAACAAAAATCTGTCGGGTTGAAATTTTTAAAAAAAGAATTTAATACCAGGGAAGAATAAAGCACGTAACTGGTGGGAATTTGAACCAGATACAAGTTCTCTATGAGTAGTGGTAACAAAATGTTCCAAGAGAAAAAAAGAAGAGAGAAGTTAGCTTTAATGTGAGCATGCAAGGGAAATTTTTAAATAGTGGTTGACATGAAAGCTGGGGACTGAAAGAGGAATGAAATTTCACCAAGTTGATGAGGGAAAGAAGAGCATTGCAGACAGTGAAGACATTTGGCATGAGGATGAAAGGTGTATTCCAAAAACTACAGTGTGTTTGGTGTGGGATGACCTAGAAGCTTATTATTGTTTGTTAGTTTTTTGTTTGTTTTTGTTTTGACAGGGTCTCACTCTGTCACCAGGCTGGACTGCAGTGGTGCAATCACGGCTCACTGCAACCTCTACCTCCTGGGCTCAAGCGATCCTCCCGCCTCAGCTTCCTGAGTAGTTGGTACAACAGGCATGTACCATCACGCCCAGCTAATTTTTGTATTTTTTGTAGAGATGGGCTTTCACCATGTCTTGAACTTCTGAATGCAAACGATCCTCCTGCCTTAGCCTTCCCAAAGTACTGGGATTACAGCCATGAGGCACCATGCCCAGAAACCTAAAAGTTTAAAAGGAAAAGTATATTGGCTCCAGATTATGTAAAGTCTTGGATGCAAAAATAGTTTTGACTCTATTTTTATAGGCCAACGGTAACAAACCAGAAGCCATCAGATGTGTTTAGTTGGCTTCATAGTGCTTTTTTTGGTATGTATTTAGATTATTATCATTATTTGTAATTTGAATTACAAAAATTAAAACATTAAAAAGACTGGAAGACGGACCTGACATAAAATTCTAGACATCCAACTTCTCTGTGGAAAACAAAAAACAAACAAACAAAAAACCTAAAACATAAACAAATGATTTGACCATCTTGCCACATTGGATCTCACTGCAATTAGCTAGAAGTGAGTAGTTGCTGACCCCATAGTCTGGGCATGTATTCTTCAGTCCACCACAGTTTACAAACTCTTTTCTTTCCCTAACGTATTATATCTGTCCGTTTCACCACATATTTGTACCTGCTGGACACCTCTAGACATTTGTGTTTGTAACCCCTGTTGTAGGCACGTGATTACCACTGAAGGATTTTTTTTTTTTTTTTGAGATGGAGTCTCGCTCTCTCTCCCACTTCGTAGTGCAGTGGCACGTTCTCGGCTCACTGCAAACTCTTACCTCCCGGGTTCTCACCATTCACCTGCCTCAGCCTCCCGAGTAGCTGGGACTACAGGCACCCGCCACCACGCCCGGCTAATTTTTTGTATTTTTAGTAGAGATGGGGTTTCACTATGTTAGCCAAGATGGTCTCGATCTCCTGACCTCGTGATCCACCCACCTCGGCCTCCCAAAGTGCTGGGATCACAGGCGTGAGCCACCGTGCCTGGCCTGAAGGATTTTTAAATATCAAATCTGCTTTGGAGGCCAAGGTGGGTGGATCACCTGAGGTCAGGAGTTCAAGACCTGCCTGGCCACCATGGTGAAAGCCTGTCTCTACTAAAAATGCAAAAAAATTAGCCAGGCATGGTGGCACATGCCTGCAATCCCCACTACTTGGGAGGCTGAAGCAGGAGAATCACTTGGACCCAGGAGGTAGAGGTTGCAGTGAGCTGAGATCATGCCACTGCCCTCCAGACGGGGTGACAGGGTAAGACTCCATCTCAAAAAAACAAAAACAAAAATATTTGCTTTGGGAAGAAAACCTTCGTAGCAATGTTAAGATGCCCTCTGCATTCCTGTGGTACATTTTATGTATTTCTGTATTTTTTTTCACCGCTTAAATACCTGTATTATTTTTAAAAAATCATTTGGACATGGATAGCTCTGCAAAATACTTCTCCCATCCCAAAACTTCAAATCCTTTCCACACGTCCTCCATAAAGAAACAAAATATTTATACTTCACACCCATTTGAGTCTAATTTTTAAAAACATTTAAGATTAAAAATCAAATATTATTTTTCTTTCCAGAACTTGTTAGTAATTTTAAACCACAATGCAACATACTTAATGGCATTTCTTTTTAAAAATTAGCTTATTAGATGATTTTTATGAGAAAAAATCAATTCAAGGCCTCAGGGAGAATATTATATTCTCTGTTTCTGAAAGTAAAGGACATTGAAAAACACTTTTGCTCCTCTGGAGTTTGTGATTTCAATGTAACCAACAAACACAGCACACAGATTGACTTCTTACTTAATATTAGGCATTGTTTTGCTACTTTTGGACTGCAGCTGAAATACTATCTAAACTTGAAAAGGGTGGGTGAGTGGAAGTCCAGCACAGAAGAGGGTCGAAGCTGGGGACAGCCGAATGAAAGCTTTCTGAGCAGTGCTGTAAGAAGACCTCAATCCCAAGATCCCCCCTCATGGCAGGCTTGTTGGGGGTGGAAGACAGTTTATTGCACTTACAACACTGAGTTACAATAATCTGTTTATGTTGTTTGTCTTCTTTGCTAGGCAGTCAGATTCTTATAAAGGGCTAGAGATGTTTTTCTCATCTACCTGTGATTCCCTGTTACCTAATGTTGTGTTTGGCAAGTAGTAGATACTTAATATTTATCAAAATGCACTGAATGAAGGATAAGAATGGGTAAGACACGAAAGGCAGAATGATCAGTAGGTGGACTACGACGTCATCCTAGTGAAACAGGAAGAGAACCTGAATTAGGATGGGCCTATGATCAGAATAAGAAGAATATCACTGTCGAAGATATTCAGAAAATATAATTAATTTTTTGGAGGGTTCTACGGTTTGAATATGTCCCCCAAAGTTCATGTGTTTTAGAAATTTGATCTCCCATGCAGCAGCAGTGTTGGGAGGTAGCCATCAGGGCATACTGGCATAATGGTCATCAGGGAACCAACCTCATGAATGGATTTATGCTGTTATGGTAGTAGTGGGTTTGTTATTACAGGACTGGGTTGCTTAGAATTAGTCTGGCCCCCTCTTGCTCTCTCTTTCTCATTCCTCTGCCTTTCCTGCTCTCCTTCTGCCATGGGATTATGCAGCAAGACAGTCCTTACCGGATGTTAGTCCCTTGATCTTGGACTTCCCAGCCTCCAGAACTGTGAGATATAAATGTCTGTCGATTATAAATTACTCAGTCTATGCTGTTCTGTTATAGCAGCACAAAATGGACTAAGACAGAGGGTAAAGGAAAAGACGAAATAAAAAAACGGCTCTTAAGTCATCATCATACCATATGGGATGACTTCTCATGACCTATTATTCACCAATCCAAAGAGGGTGAGTAATTATCCCATCCAAGGACTTGAGCCTCCCCTATTCCATGGAGCATATAGTCACAAAATTTTTCTACTGGGAGGCAGTTGAAAAGCTCCAGGCTACAGATTGGAAGACCTGGATTGATCAAGTCTCAATTCTCCCCTTTACTTATCTGTGGGTCTTGTACAAATAAACAGCCTCTTTAATGTTCAGTTTCCTAATCTATAAAATGGTGGTAGCCTAACATTGCTCTAATTTATTAATATTGCTATGAGAGGATAAACCTAGCTTATCTGAGTGTATTTCGTAAACCATGTTATGTTATACAAATATGTTACATGCCAAGTTCTGTTAGTCACTAGGGATACAAGAATAAATAAGGCATAGACCTCTAACTACACAGTTTAAAAGAGACTTTTAAAACATAGTGACTTTTTAAAAATCACTTTTTAAAAGTGACTTTTAAAACATAGTTGAACAAAACATAACAATATTTAGAAATGGAGATAAATATAAGAATATTTAACCGTGGTTTTATTTAACACTTTCTCAACATTCTTCCTGGAAGAATAATTTTGCAATGAATATTTTGCAACCTAGCACTATGCATTGTAGGCTATTACAGGTTCCTTGGTGGAAGGGTTTATTTCCCCATTTGGGGGCTACTTCTTTCATTATGTGAACTGAAGTAGAAATTGCTGATGATATTATGGATGGTTGCTTTTTGAATAGGTTCTAGCCACACAATCTTTTTAAAGATTTTGAAACACTAGAGGAATGCTTAATAAACCTAAGTGCATTTTAAGTCACTTACCAAGATTCTTCTAACCACAAACAGATCTTCTCCTGCAATAGTCATTAGACTACATATTTGGCCGTTCTGTGGCACTGGAAAATCCCGATGGAAATAAGAAATAGTAATCCTATAAAATTCAATTAGGATAAATGTAGGTACTTAGATCACTTCCTGGTCATCTCTGTCCTCTTCCACAGATAAAATACAAATACATTAAACTCCACTTAGTATGAGAGCATCTCTGATAATAATGTGTTATATTGTTTCAGTAATTATGTGAGGAGTGAGAGTAGCTTAATTTCAAACAGCTGACCTATTTGAAGCTGCAGATAAAAATGATATCAATTGAAAGTTGGGTCATGAGTACATCTACTCTGCCAAATGAACCAAGTTGCTGTTAAATTTATAATAGGAAAATAAGATTTACATTATTTAGCCACAGAGAAATTTAGGAAGAAGATTGAAAACAGATCTAAAAGCATTACCCTACCAGTCTCTGAATTTGTATGCCCCTGTTCATATTGGAATAATTAACTGCCCATTTCCCAAATATAAATATATAGTAAGGCAATGTATCCATAAAATATGGATGTGTATCTTTAAAGTGGAACTTTAAAAAACTCTAGGGGCACTATAGAAATGGAATATTTTGTCAAGTCAAAGAAAATACCATTGATTTGGAAATACAAAACACTTTACATTGTTAGGGACTATGGATGACCACCAGTTCAAAGTGACAAAAGTGACTAGGAAGCTATTGGCTTAAAGTGATTGACAAAAAGTCTGAGAATGCTGTCCTACCAGAATAGGATGCTGGGGAAAGAAAACAGCTTTAATCAAAATTTCAGTAGATGAATCTATTTTTTTGTAGATGGAGTCCACTCTTTAGAAAGGTAATTTTCTATCCAATGCACTTTTTGAAGGCATACTAAATAAATATCCTTTGGTCCTATTGGGAAAAGCTACCATTAACACAGAGAAAAATAGGTAACATGCCAACGACAATCCCAGTGACAAAGAGAACCCTGCCTGCTTCTATTATTTGTTCCTTCACTCATTCTGTTATTTATTCCCTTCTGCCTTGATTCTTTCATTAATGAGAATCGATTAATGAAAGTGCCTTCTGCATTTAGACAAGCCAGAGATGATGGAGAGAAGAACAGAAAACGGAAAAAAAGTAGTCAATTCAATTAACACAATCTCACAGACAACAGAGACCAGTATGAGGAAGAAGCAAACTAGTCACGCATGTACGATAATGGGCTACAGAGGGAGGCAGGGGAGGGCAGTGTGCAGTCAGTAGGTATCATCCAGGGAGTATTTTCTGTATGAATCAATTTGGGATTGGGGTTCTAGTTGGGTACACATAGACATAGAGGTGGCAACAATAGACACTGGAGACTACTGGGGTGTGGGATAGAGGGAGGGACAAGGGCTGAAAAATTACCTGTTGGGCACTCTGCTCACTACCTAAGTAACAGGATCATCTGTACCTCAAACCTCGGTGTCATGCAATATCCCCTGTAACAAACCTGCGCATGTACCGCTTGAATCTAAAGCAGAAGTTGAAATTACTAAAAAATTGAAAAATAAAATTTTACTGTTGCTATTTAAAAGGAAGAAAAGGATTGGAGTTCCAAAAAAAAACATGATGGAAGAGACACCTTCTATGATTATGAGATGGCCAGCCAGAGCCGGTAGCATCATTTGTGGGATCCAGTGCAAAATGAAAATGGGGTCTCACTGTTCAACAAGCAGGACAAAATGTATTTTCCTTTCTTCTGCTGTCCCTCTCTCTCCACCTCCATGTGTTTTTCCTTTGCTGTTAACGTTGCGCTCCCTGAAGTGCGGGGATATCCCCAGGGACATTGCAGAACTTCACAGGCTCTGGGACCTCCTTAGGCGACACCGCATGCAAAGCCTATGCGTCCAACCCTCCCTTCCGGGTGCAGGTGCCAGGAGCCGGAGGGTGGCGCAAGGTCGGCTGCAGTAGCTGAGTGTGGCCATGGGAGTAGGCGGCCGAGACCCCAGTCCCGAGCGTGGGGTGGCTGTGAGAAGCGGACTACCCATGAGGTGGGCTTCAAGACCATGGCACATGCTCCATGGTCCCATTGGGCTTTACTTCCAAAATGAACTTTTAAAGATTAAATTAAGAATTTTCAGACTGACAGTGGAGCCCACTCTGGATCCTTGTGAACGAAAGACGCCATGCAACTGCATGGTCACCCAGCATGAAACCAGCTCAAGAATTACAGAATCAAGGGGGAAAAAGAGAGAGGCAGAGTGGAAATTACCATGAACTTTATTGTCCATGTAAGAAACTTTTTCAAGATTAAAAAGGAAAGGCCACACACAGTTCCATTAAAAAAAAAAAAAAAAAAAAGAAGAAGAATGGAAATAGAATCATGTTTAGATGCACACCGGGAAACTTTTAAGGGTAAAGGCGGAAAAAATCGTGTACTTATTCAAGTACAAAAATAAAATAAATAGGTTGCCTACAAAAGAACAAAAATCATCCTGACGTTAGATGACTGTCAACCCTAAAGATGGAAGATTATTGCAGAATACAGTTTCTCAGCATTCCTGGGAAAATGCAGGGGGCTCGAAATTGTTGTCTGCCAAAGCGAGATAAACGCATTCAAGTAATATCCTCAAGTAACAAAAAGAGTTCGCTGCTCACATATTCTTTCCAGGGGAGCAGGAGACCCTATTTGAAATGTACTCTATCTGGCTAAGAAATTAATCCAAATCAAGCCATCAACAATGCGAAAATTGTTTTATATAACGTCTACCAGTGAATATTGAAAGAAATTTAAAATGTAGAGTTAAGTACAATTTTTTTCCTAAATCTGTATTTAGTTTTGAGTTCTTCCAGAAGTAGGCCCAGAGACAAGGATTCCAGAGCAAGTATATTGATTTAGGTTGTCGGGAACAGGTAGAAGAACGTGAAAGAAAAGGAAAGCAACGAAGAAAGGGTAGATTGTCAAGCCAGCTACCAGGAGGGTAACTGGAGTTTAATGCGGTGCGGAAATTTTGACACGCCCTGCAAAATGCACTCGGAGAGTTACTGCACCCCAAGGGCAGGAGAGCTGGAACGTTTATACATCGTCATTGGCTCACCAGTCATTGGCTGGGGATTCGGGAGTGGGTGCTTCATCTGTTTCCCCCCATCGCTTGGTAGATGCAGCGTCCAGCAGTCGGAAACCCGGAAGTCGGCAGGAGCGCACTGCAGTCGTGGAGTTCCAAGGGATGGTAACCCGCTGGGTCAGCTGCAGTCTGGTTATGACACTAAATGCAAGTAACCATGACCAATTCTGAAATAAAGACTTGGTGGTTGTAAAAAATGCAGAGGATAAACTGGCTCACAGCTCCAGATTAAATGAGTAATACTGGGAAGTGATGAAGTGCTGAGAAGACAGAACAAGGTAAATTTTTGCCAAACTCCCTATCACTTTATAGAGGAGGAACAACGAAAAGTTACGGTCTATTGAAAATTATGAAAATATAGGTTGGGTTTAATATATATTTGGCAAAATTAAAGGCAATAGAACAGAATTAAATATTATTTTCCATACATATTGTCATACAAAATAAAAGGAAACAAACACAGAGAAAATACAGCACAAAGAAAAGTAGAGCAGAGGTTAGGCCATATGTTTCTATTGTAGCTATAAATTCCTGTGAGTTAACTGCTCTTTTCACACATACAAATGCATAAAACAATTTAACAAATTATTTTTTTAAAAAAGCACCTGTAGACCCATCACCCTGATCAATAAATAGAACATTGTCAGCATCTTAGAGGCCTTCTGCAATCCATCCCTAATTACAACCCTTTTGCGTCTTCTTAATTATAACGAATATTTTTCATTATGTGGTCATCTCTTCCTTGCTTTTACCATTTTAGAATAATCCCTAAACACAAAAGCTTAATATTGAGTGTTATTGAACCGACATAGTCAGAATCATAAAGCTTCTTTTGGAGAATACTGTTTGTGAGATTTACTCATGTTGTAATATGTAGCTGTAGTTCATTCATTTTCAGTGCCATATACTACTCAATTACGTGACTCAATCAGTTTATTTCTTCATTCCACTGTAGTGGACATTTTGATTGTGTCTCTTATTCTGTGCTACTATGTGTAATATTAGTATGATCTATAATATTCATATATATGATTGGTGAACACTTTTACACATTTCTGGTGGGTAAGATACTAGGAATACAGTTGCCAGGTCGTAGGACATGTGTATGTTCCACTTTGGTAGATATTACCAAATTCCTTTCTGAAGTGTTTGCACTAGTTTACACCTCTGCCAGTCATAGAAGAGAGTTCCCATTGCTCCTTCACCTTGGCTGTTTCAGCCATTTTATTTTGATGTTAGTCATTCCAGTAGGCATATGATGATATTCCATGGTGTTAATTTACAATACCTTTATGACTCTTTTCATATACATATCAACCACTTGTATTTCCTGTTGTATGAGGTGCCTATTTGACTTTCTTACAAAAATTGTCTTCAACCTAGAGCTATAAAAATCCTAACTCAGCAATCATTGGTCACAGAGGAAAAACTATCTAAAATTACAGAACTTCCAGAAAACAATCAAATTTATGGAAAGCAAGAAAATTAACATGAAAAGAAAAATTCAGAGTCTTCAATACTTAATAGGAGACAAAATTAAGAAAAAGAATGAATTACCATGACTAAAATACTGAAAAAAGCAAAAAGACTTTAAAACATGAAAGCAGAAACTAAGAAATTAGAAAATGGAAAAACAATAAAACTAAAAAACATACCCAAATACTGGTTCTTTCAGAAACCCAATAAAATATATAATCATTAGCTACCTTAAGAAAAAAAAAGAAAAAAAAGTACAAAAACATGAGATAGCAAGTAAAAATGAAACATGAGAAATGTAAATAATTATGAGAAAGACTTTGTACAATTTCATACACATAAATTGAAAATCTGGATTAATCAAATAATTTCCTGGGAAAATATAATTTAAAGCTAACTCCAGATGAAGCAGACAATGGGAAAGGGCAAACACACAGAAAATAAGAAAAAGTAGGGAAATTTTTCAAAGAAAATTACCCCCAAAAGGCACCAAACCTAGGGAAATTATACTACATCCTGAAGAATTCAAGTGCATTTAATTAGAAAAGCATTGGAAAAAAAGAAACGATCTAAAATCTTTTATCAGTATTTAACAAAGATTACAGGAAAAACAAATTGGTAAACAAAAGTTCTAAATAAAGAATTAGCAGAAACAAAAATCTAGGAGCAACTTAAAGAGATAATACATTACAATCAAGTGGAGATGAATTCAAGGAATGCAATAAAGGCCCAATATTAGAAAATTAATTCATATATCATATTACTGGATTTAAAGATACAATTCATATGATCATTTGCAAGCAAACTAAAAAGGCATCTGACAACACTCAACAATGCTTCATGAGTTTTTTAAAAATACACTCAATAAAATAAGAATAGATAGTTACTATGACAAATTATTTCTTTTTTTATTCAACTTTTATTTTAGATTCAGGGGATACTGGTGAGGGTTTGCTACTTGGGTATATTGCATGATGCTGAGGTTTGGGGTATAAATGATCCAATCACCCAGGTAGTGTGCATATTACTCAACAGTTAGTTTTTCAGCTCTTCCTCTACTCCCTAGTCAGTGTCTATTATTGCCATCTTTATGTTCATGAGTACTCAACGTTTAGCTCCCATTTATAAATGAAAACCTGTGGTACTTGGTTTTCTGCTCTTGCACAAATTTACTTAAAATAATGGCCTCCAGCTACATCCATGTTGCTGCAAAGGACATGATGTCATTCCTTTTCATGGCTGCATAGTATTCCATGATGTATATGTGCCATATTTTCTTTATCTAACCCACCATTGATGGACACCTAGGTTGATTCCATGTCTTTGCTATTGTGAATAATGCTGCAATGAACATGTGAGTGCATGTGTCTTTTGGTAGAATGATTTGTTTTCTTTTGATTACATACCCAATAATGGAACTGCTGAATATGACACTCTTTCTATGTCCATCACAGTATCAAAATTAATGAGAAAACAGTAAATTCAGGACAAGACAAGGAATCCAACTACTGCCACTATTATTTAACATCTTATTGAAGATTAAAAGCCAAAGCAATTAGAAAGCAGAAATAAAGATATAAAATTTGGAAAAGGGAAAATTTACCTATTCCTAGTGCAGTTAGTATAATTACGTACCCAGAAAACTCAAAAGAATCAGATAAAAAGTATTTGAATAATAAGAGATTGCATAAGTTTTGAAGCTACAAAATTAATTGTCTTCACACACATAAACCACCAGTCAGATGACATATAACATCTTAAAAAAAAGTAAACATAATTATAATTTTACTTTGATTCTATAATCATAATAGAATCAAAGTAAAATTTTTAGAAACAAAGTTAATAACTCATGTGCAAGATGCATATAAAGAAAACCTTAAATGTTTGCCAAAGCCACAAGAGAAGATTTAAAATTTGATAAATTAAGGACAAAAATGGTTCAATATCATAAAAATTTTAATTCTCCTTATGTTAACATATAAATTTACTATAATCCTTATAAACACAATAATGATTTTTAATGTATCTAGAGTTTTTAATATTCATGTAAAAAAATAAAAACCTGGGAATAGCCATGAAAACTCTAGAATAACAAACTAGTCATGATACAAATAGCCTTGCCAGATATTAAAATATATGATAAAATATATGATAAGTAAAATGATATTATACCAGAGCATAAATAAGCAGACCAATGGAACCAATGATAACTTCAGGAAAGGACCCAGATACATACAGAAATGTAGTATATGCTTAAGTGACATTTAAAATCAGTGAGGAAAGTGGGATAATTTAATATAATAGTGCTGAGACAACTAGGTAGCCATCTGGAAAAAAATATGTTAGAACCATGAACCACTATTCATGAGAATAATTGCCAGATAGATTGATCAAGTTATAAAAAAATCAAACCATTGTATATTAAAGAAAGAAATGAAAAAATTTGTCTATAACCTTGAGAGTAAAGGTGGCATTCCTATGATTCAAAACCTATAAGCCATAAGAAATGGTAGATAAGTTTGACTACATAAAAATTTTTAAGAAGCTGCATTAAAAAATAAGAAAAATCAAAACAAAATTATAAACTGAAAAAAAATTCTGAAACTAACAGTTTTAGAAATGGTAAATTGCCTTAAAAATATGCTATATTACTCATAAGGGAAAAGTTCAATAGAAAAAAAAACAGACAGAAGATATAAAGAGTTCTCAGAAACAGAAATTGCAAAATGTTCTCTAGCAAAGAAAGCTGAACCTCTACCATTAAAAAATGAAATTAAAGCTCTACTGGTATGTCAAACTTCCAGATATTTTCCAATTTGATGAAAAATGAAATTAAAATTAAAACTCTACTGGTATTTCAAACTTCTAGACTTTTTCCAATTTGATGGATTGAAACAGTATCTCTTTGAGAAGAATGTTTATTCTGTTATTTTGGGGTGGAGAGTTTTGTAGATATCTATCAGATTCACTTGATCCAGTGCTGAATTCAGGTCCTGATTATCTTTGTTAATTTTCTGTCTCAATGATCTGTCTAATATTGTCAGTGGGGTGTTAAAGTCTTCCACTATTATGTGTGGGAATCTAAGTCTCTTCAAAGTTCTCTAAGAATTTGCTTTATGAATCTAGGTATTCTTGTGTTGATGCATATATATTTGGGATAGTTAGATCTTCTCGTTGAATTGAACTCTTTACCATTATGTAATGCTCTTCTTTGTCTTTTATGATCTTTGTTGGTTTAAAATATGTTTTGTTTGAAATTAGGATTGCAATCTCTGCTTTTGCTGTTTTCCATTTGCTTGGTAGATTTTTTTCCATCCCTTTATTTTGAGCTTATGTGTGTCATTGCATGTGAAATGGGTCTCTTGAAGACATCATCATACCAATGGGTCTTGGTTCTTTCTCCAGCTTGCCATTGTGTCTTTTAATTGGGGCATTTATCCCATTTACATTCAAGGTTAGTATTGATATGTGCAGATTTGACCCTGTCATCACAATGCTAACTGGTTATTATGCAGAATTGTTTATATAGTTGTTTTATAGTGTCCCTGGTCTGTGTATTTCAGTGTATCTTTGTAGTGTCTGGTAAAAATCTTTCCTTTCCACATTTAGTGATTCCTTCAGAAGCTCTTGTAAGGCAGGTCTGGTGGTAATGAATTCCCTCAGCATTTAGTTTTCTGAAAAGGATCTTATTTCTCCTTCACTTACGAAGCTTAGTTTGGCCAGATATAAAATTCTGGGTTGGAATTTCTTTTCTTTAAGAATGTTGAATATTGACCCCCTAAACTCTTCTCACTTCTAGGGTTTCTGCCAAGAGGTTCACTGTTAGTCTGATGGGCTCCTTTTTGTAGATGACCTGACTTTTCTCTCTAGCTGCCTCTAATATTTTTTCTTTCATTTTGACCTTGGAGAATCTGATGATTATATGTCTTGTGGATAATCTTGTGAAGTATCTTACTAGGGTTCTCTGCATTTTCTGAATTTGAATGTTGGCCACTCTAGCTAGGTTGGGGAAGTTCTCATGGATGATATCCTAAAATATGTTTTCAAAGTTTGTTCCATTTTCCTCATCTCTTTCAGGGACTCAGTCTCTTTACATAATCTCATATTTTTCAGAGGTTTCATTTGTTCTTTTTCATTTTTTCCTCTACTTTTGTCTATCTTGTTTCAGAAAGCCAGTCTTTAAGCTCTGAGAGTCCTTCCTCTGCTTCATCTATTTTGGTATTAATACTTGTGATTGCATTATGAAATTTCTGTAGTGTGTTTTTCAGCTCTGTCAGGTTGGTTATGTTCTCTTCTAAACTGGCTATTTCATCTGTCAGTTCCTGAATTGTTATATCTTGATTTTTAGCTTTCTTGGATTGAGTTTCAGTGTACTCCCACAGCTCAATGATCTTTGTTCTATCCAGATTCTGAATTCTATTTCTGTCATTTCAGCCATCTCAGCCTGGTTCAGAACCCTTGCTAGAGAGCTGGCACAGTCATTTGGAGGAAAGAAGGCACTTTGGCTTTTTGAGTTGCCAGTGTTCTTGTGCTGATTCTTTCTCATATTTGTGGGCTTATCTTCCTTTATTCTTTGAGATTGCTGACTTTTGAATTTTTTTTTCTTTTATCCTATTTGATGGCCTTGAGGTTTTGGTTGTGGTGTAAGGTGGATTGAGCCAACTGGCCTCATTTCCAGAAGATTTTAGGGGGCCAACACTCAGCTCCCAACTCCTGGACTGTGTGCTCTAACTCTGAGGGACCTGTATTAGGCCCTTACTTTGTTCTCTGGCTCCTTGAGGTTAGGGATCCACTGCAAAGGGGAGGCTCCCAGACTGCTAGTCACTACACTTTGATGGGCGGTGTCTGCGAAAGTGTTTCATACTGTGGTGACAGCAGGATCCATCCTCATTCACATGTGCCAGGAGCAGTGGTAGCAGCAGCTGCAGCAGAGTGCTACCAGGTGCCAGAGTGCCTGCCTCCCTGCAGGCCTACACCACAGTGGAGAAAGCAACGCAGCTCGGGGGAGTGGTGGGGGGCCCTTTTGGCAACTGTGTGCCTAGTCGTATTGGCAGTAGTGTTGGCTCAGGGGTGGGGTGCTGGCGGGTGGAGGTCTGAGTGCCTTCTCTGTGCCCTACAAGCAGAAGTGGTCACTTAGGGTGAGGGAAGATCTATTCTCTGCACAGTGCTAGTGAAAGGGCAGGACCTTGGTAGGGGCAGGGCTGGCTGGCTCCGTGACCACCAAGACTTCATCTGCAACGGCAGTTGCCTGGGGAATGGGGACAGACTGGTAAGGCAAGGAAAGAAAAACCTGCCTGTGCCCACACACACTAGCAAAGTGATGTGGGGAGTTTCCATGGACCCAAGTGAAGCTGTAGTATGGGGAGGGAGTATGTGGGCTGGCACATGGCCATAGGGACCAACCCACTAGAGATCTTCGCCAGTCTGGCATGGTCCACCAGCTCAGAAGCTATGGTGTGGGCCTCCATGGGACCCAAGGCTGCCCTGCAAGAAGATGTGGCCAGGTTGGGACCCCAGGAGAGTCCAGCAGACCAAGGGATGCTCAGGTCAAACTGGCCCCATCTGATGGGCAAGACACCCTGCAGACTTCAGTACCCACAGTTTCCCTAGGGCTAAAGCCTCCTATGGGAGCAAGTGGAGCCTAGGGGAATGGATGTCCCTGGCCATGCTCCACTACAGATGCTCCTGCACCAAACACTCTGGGCTCCACATCAGCTGGTTTGCTGCCTCATCACTTCTCTAAGCATCTCTCTCTGCCAACCTGAGTGTCTGTGGTGACTGAGGGGTCTCCTCCTGCCAGGATTCCAGAGGCCTGTGAGGTGAGCAGGTTGCTCTTTGCCAGCTCAACTCATCCATTCTCCTGGAGCCATTGGGGGACAGAAATGAGTCCAGTGCATGGTAACCTCGTGCAGGGTTCCCAGCTTTCCTCCCCTTCAACCCAGCTTCTGTGAGTTCCCTTTGTCCACTCTTGGTGCCTTCCCTCTGAAAATCTGTTGGGAGCACGCCAGTCCTCTTGGTCCCCCGGTGGGAGCTGTTCCACCTGGCTGTGTCTAGTCGGCCATCTTTCCCTCACCCCAAGAGATTTTTTAAAAAGAAGGGTTAGAAGGAACTACCTTACAGGTATTAAACTTACCACAAAATGGTATGGCATTGGTATAAGGACAAAAAGATAGAAGACTAGAATAGCTGAAATATTCCAGAAACACATTTAAGTATATATGTATGGAAACTTAATAATGTGAAAAAGAAAATGCCAATAGGGTAGGAAAATAATATTTTAAATAAATGTTTATTAATTAAAATTTGAATTATTTATTAAAAGGATAACTTAAATAAACGTCTGTAGTAAATTGGCTCTATTCAATTGATAAAAACTTTAAATTCCCTCCTCTATATCATATCATATTTTTAGAAATTCCAAATGGATTAAATATACAAATATAAATAATAATAATTATCTGGCAAAATCAAGGGTAAGATTTGCATGACCCTGTAGTAAGGAGAACTTTTTTTTTAGCAAAACAGAAAGCTCAAGAAATATGGTGAAGATTGATATATTTGACCATATGGAGTTTAATTTTTCCCCAAGGAAGAAAGCATATGCTAAAATCAAAGGAAAAACATGAAAAATGCACATAAATAAACACATAAGTCAGGTATTTAATTCTTCTATAGTAAAAACATTGTTTGAAAATGTACTAAACACACATATACATACTCTAGTAGAAAGTTACATAAATATATGAACCTATTTAAATAAATATTTGAAAAGATAATCTCATTACTTGTGAGGAAAATATAGAAAAAAATAAAAACAAGATGGCATTTTCACCTAAAAAATAAAAAGAACTAAAACATCTAGTCCTATGCATATGTAAGGAGATGAGCACTCTCAAATTTTGTGTGAATTATTACAACCTTTCTGAAAAAAACTAACAATTTTTAGCAAATTAAAATAAAGAACATAATAGATATGAAAAGGATATACAAGAGAGATATTAATGAAGAACACGACATAGAAAAGTAAAAGCAACAGTATGTAAGAATGTTTATTGCAACATTGTGGTATAGAAAATAAATCAGGAAATTTCTCAATGTCCATTGGTAGGTTAAAAAGTTGTCATAATTCTAGATCATAAGACATTATTAAACTGCTAAAAGGAATGAGCTGTAATTTCTGACTTGGAGGACAGCAATGGGCAAACCATGACCTGTATAACTCTATGCCCACCATCTGTTTATTAGACTGTGAATAGTAACCCCTAAATTTCATTAAGGAACTGTCACTCCCATCTTAGTCCACGTGCTCCATGTGGGCTTCCATCCTCAAGACAGTGTGGAGCACATGACCCAGGTGGCAACCTGCTGAGTTCAAGAGCACAGTCAGTGCAATCTAACTCCATGAAATCTAATAAAACTCTTTTTTGCTGACAATGCTAGGAGTGCTGGGGCAACAAAGCAGAGGCAGTCTCTTTCCTATAGGACTTGGACATAAGTAAAAGGGTATGTGGCTTCCACTGGTAAAGCCACTGAGCCACCACCATGAAGCTTACCCACAAAGGACAGTAGAGCCATACTGAGAGATGGAATGAAACTGAATCCTGAACACATCATTCAAGTCAAACCTGGACCTACATGTGCTCTTTCATCCCAAATGAGTTTGGGGTAGGTTTTCTCTCTCTTTTTTTTTTTTTTTTTTAAGCCCTTATTGGCTTGGTGCGGTGGCTCACACCTGTAATCCCAGCACTTTGAGAGGCCAAGGTGGGCTGATCACCTGAGGTCAGACATTCGAGACCAGCCTGGCCAACATGGTGAAACCCCATCTCTACTAAAAATATGAAAATTAGCCAGGTGTAGTGGCGGGCACCTGTAATGCCAGCTACTTAGGAGGCAGAGGCAGGAGAATCACTTGAACCCAGGAGGGTGACAGACCAAGACTCTGACAAAACAAAAAACAAAAAACAAAAAACAAACAAACAAAAAAAACCTTATGGATACATTACATATTTTGGTAATGTGAATGTGGAAAAAGATAAAGAATAAACATGATGACAGATTGTCTATACTGATTCCCAAAGGAATAGAAATGAAGTTAGTTGAAAGTTGAGAGAGGATTATTAAATTATTACTAATCATCTTATTAGTATAATATTACCACATATAATATTATTTATTACTAATATACTTTTGAATTTCACTTATTGTTAGCATGTATAACATTCAAAACTGAAAACAAAAATCTTATAAAAGCCCAGTGCTCTAATTATTGCCATCAACCAGTCTACATTTCTGCTTTTAAAAAACAGAATGTGAGATCCAAGTGTATCTGTGAAAATTCAAGCGTGAATTTTCTCTCTTTGTCTGTTTTCACTTCAAATAGGAAAACATGTTGCAGTTAAACCAAAGTTTGTCTTTGATAGGATTGTAATTAAAATATTCTAGTAATTGCTTTTGCTAATTATTCTCCTTCATAGTGGTTACTAAATACACGTAAAATACACAAAGCCAACAGAGCATAGTCTGGGTGAAGATGTTTTGGGTTCCAAGAGAATGGAGTAAGGGAAAAGTCATGGCAGAGGTTTAAATTGAAGAAGTGTGCAGGAGTAAGATGACTGAAGACTCTCGAGTGTGTGCTAGGGAGATTGCACTTCATTCTGCACTTGATGAGGACCTAAAACGTTTTGCAGTAGAAGAACATGATGAGATAATGCCAGTAGCTGTGGGACAATGAACTTCAGCAAGACAAGACTAAATGCCCTGCTGCACAGACCTAAAAATCCACTCTCCCAGTGCGCTCTACTCTGCTTTAATTCCTAATGATATAAGTGAAATTTTAAAGCACTTCCGCATGTCAACATTCTATTTCTGCTGTGACTCAAATCATTTTATACTTTTATGTCCAAAAATATGTTGTTTTTCTACTAAAATGCTGTACATCATTGAAAGGATTTATGTCTTCCTAAGTGGAATTACGTGACCAAAGACATCATTGTTAGTACTTCCTATCCTGCACTCCTGTGTTCCGTCCTCTCTTTTCTCAGTTCAGAAGTTCAAATGTTATTAAGAAACAAAATCCTGAGACCTCCATAACTAAATTACAGATCCTTTACATATTTATTTATCAATCATATACAGGTAATATTGTCTCTATCCTTCAGAGTCCCAGCTACCAATTGTGACATTGATTTTTGATAAAACTATTTGATAAACATCCTAGTATAACCCAAGTTTATTTAAGGTCTATGGTAGATGTTTCTCTAGCAAAATCAAGATCTGGATTTCTTATCTTTCTAGACACACAAAAAATTACATTTCCCAGACCTATTATGGTTAGGTTGGGCCATGTGACCTGTTGTTGCCAATGAACTAAAGTAAGTGGAAAAGGCATGTATCCCTTCTGGGACGAAGCATAGTAGAAGAGATGAGTGATATCAATGCTATTTTATCCTCTGCCATAGTAACAAAGAAGGCTATGATCCAGAGGGTGAGGCTGTAAGATGAGGCAGCTTCTGTGAGGCTGGATCCTGAGAGACTGTGTGAGAAATAGAGCTCTCTGCTTCTTCCCCTCAATAAAAGTACATTGCATAAATACTCATAAATAAGAAATTAAAATTTGGTATGCTAAGTTGTATTAGTACATTTTCATGCTGCTGATAAAGACATACCCGAGACTGGCTAATTTACAAAAGAAAGAGGTTTAATGGACTCACAGTTCCAAATGGCTGGGGAGGCCTCACAATCATGGTGGAAGCCAAGGAGGAGCAAGTCACATCTTACTTACGCGGATGGCGGCAGGCAAAGAGAAGAGGGAAACTCCTGTTTTTAAAACCATCAGATTTCATGAAGCTTATTCACTATCACGAGAATGCACGAGAAAGATCTGCCCCCATGATTCAATTACCTCCCACTGGGTCCTTCCCACGACATATGGGAATTGTGGGAGTTATAATTCAAAATGAGATTTGGGTGGGGACACAGCCAAACCATATCATAAGTCATTGACTACTGCAGCATTACTGGCTTATCATGCCTAATAAAGTTTCAAAGACACCTCTGAGCATCTGATGGCTATTATGTACTCTGTCCCCAACAAGCTGCACGGTCAAACAACATTATATATAAAGGATATGAATATGCTTTTCCATGTATCACCCACCACAGATGGATATTGGATATTAAAGAATATTGGTTCCTTCTTTACATATACAATGATACAAGCTGAGTATCCCTAATCTGAAAATCAAAACTCTGAAATGCTAAAAAACCTGAAACTTTTTGAGCACAAACATGATGCCGCAAGTGGAAAATTACACACCTGACCTCATGCAATGGGTAGCAGTTTAAATGCAGTCAAAATTTGGTTTTATGCACAAAATTATTAAAAGTATTATATGAAATTACCTTCAGGCTATGCGTATATGTGTATTATGAAACATAAATGAATTTTGTGTTTAGACTTGGATCCCATCCCTGAGTTTTTTCATTATGTGTATGCAGATATTCCACAATCTAAAAAAACAAAATCCAAAATCCAAAATACTTTTTGTCCCAAGCGTTTTACTATTGGTTTATGTGGTGACCATTTATAATGTATCTTATTTTGAAAGTTGATGAGTTGAGGTAGGAAAATCAGTTGAAGAATTCCTGAATTCTTCCAAGAGAAAAAAACTCAGCCAGCCTCGCAGTACACCAGCTTTGATTAGAACTAAAATAATATCTTACCAGCCAGGGGTCTGATGGAAACAGCCAGGCATTTGCTAAATGGGTTGGTAGTGTAGGGTAGAAGATAAAGACTGCTAGAGTTGTCTGCTTTACCTGGGGGTTGAAGTTGTGAACTGAAAACAGGTACCTTTTAACATTTTTTGTTTGCTTACTTCAAAGAAAGTGAGTAAATTCCTGATTCTTAGGAAAAAACAACAAATACTCTCAAGAGTCACATAGGAAGATCTTCTTGACATCAAAAGGCTTTCTAAGAAACTGTCAGTGAGAGAAACAAGAAGGTATCGAAACCCTTCAGAGAGATTAGACATTGAAGGGTACAAGTGTTTTGTTAGAGTGTTTTCAATTTGCCAACCAAACCCCAAATGTTTAAATCATCATTTTTAAAGTGTTCACTAAATATGTTTTGCTAGAGTGTTTTCAATTTGCCAACCAAATCCCAAATATTTAAGTCATCATTTTTGAAGTTTCGCTAAATAAATCAATCAATCACATTTTTTTCCCAGCGTCGCTGTGTGTACTGAGGCAAGCTCTGGGCTGGTATGGGAAGGTAACGTCTGGTTTTCATGCCTAGCCTCATTTTGTTTCCCCATGGTATAGGCCACCCTACACCTTCCTCTCCAGCTTTGCACTCTCCTGTTGCCCTCCTCTGCCTTGACTTCTTCTTAGGGCTCCTATTCCTGATTTTACCACCTGGCAGGGCACATGCTCAGCCTTGGCTGATCAGGGCAAGTCACAGCTTGATGCCTTCTAACATCCTTCCTGTCACCTATCAAAATATATCTAATATATAGTTTAATTTTTAGGTCTTTTTCTTAGGCTACTTATGTATGTCAAGGCTGATAACTTGATCTAAGTAGGTTGCAATTTTTGAAATCAGGAACACAGGATATTGGAGGTCTTTGAACAATGCAAGGGTTAGAGATTTAGACACCCCCACGCAATTGAAGATCCATGTATAATTTCTGACTCTCCCCAAATGTAACTACTAATAGCTTACTGTTGACTGAAAGCCTTACTGATAATGTAGTCAGTTAACATATATTTTGGTGTTTTTTTTTAACTTTTATTTTAAGTTCAGGCGTACATGTGCAGGTTTGTTACATAGGTAAACTTGTGTCATGGAGATTTGTTGTACAGATTATTTCATCACCCAAGTATTAAGCCTAGTACCCACTGGTTATTTTTCCTGATCCTCTCCCTCCTCCCAACCTCCACCCTCTAATAGGCCCCAGAGTGTGTCGTGCCCCTCTATATGTCCACGTGTTCTCATTGTTTAGCTCCCACTTATAAGTGAAAACATGTGGTATTTGGTTTTCTGTTCCTGTGTTAGTTTGCTAAGGATAATGGCTTCCAGCTCCATCCATGTTCCTGCAAAGGACATGATCTTGTTCTGTTGTATGGTGGGATCGTATTCCATGGTGTCTATGTACCACATTTTCTTTATCCAGTCTACCATTCATGGGCATTCAGATTGATTCCATGTCTTTGCTAGTGTGAATAGCGTTGCAATGAACATATGTGTGCATGTGTCTTCATAATAGACTAACTTATATTCTTTTGGGTGTATACCCCGTAATAGGATTGCTAGGTTGAATGATATTTCTGTCTTTAGGTTTTTGAGGAATCACCACACTGTCTATGTTGTACATATTATATACTGTATTTTTACAATAAAGTAAGCTAGAGAAAAGAAAATGTTATTAACAAACTCATAAGGGGGAGAAAATATTTACTATTTTTTAAGTGGAAGTGAATCATCATAAAGGTTTTTATCCTCATCAACTTTACATTGAGTAGCCTGAGGAAGAGTAGGAAGAGGAGGGGTTAGTCTTGCTTTCTCAGGGGTGGCAGAAGCAACAGAAAATCCACGTGTTCAAATCCACATGTTCAAAGGATCAGCTGTATGTGCATTTGTGTAATGTGCATTATTCCAAGATGATCAGCATTGCAGATACACTTCACCTTCCCTGCCAGACAAGAAAGTGATAATCCAGGGGTAGAAATGATTCTTGAAGAATGGAAAGATGAAATGATAGCAGTTAGTTTACAGATGATACCCCTTACGGGAGATAAAACAGGTGTTTTTTGGAAGAGCTTCTATGTGGAAAAGGAAACTCTGTTTTCTGAAGCCTTTCAGGGCAGAAGTAGAGCAACACGTGGAAGGCATGCACAGAGGCAGAAAATTTTGGATCAATACAGGAATAAAATTTGTATTAAGATTAGCCAGACTGGAAAGATTTCTAAACTGAAATGTAAAGGAAAATTTTTAAAAATTGCATAAAACCATAAAGCAGGGCACCAAAGAGAAGAAAAAGCAAAGAAGGAGGAAGAACAAAAGCCAGCATTTATGGAACAAGCAGTTTGGCACAAGTGATTAAGAGTTCTATTTACATTAATTCAAGAAAAACCCTCCAAATCTCAAATAATGGTAGATACTATTATTTTCATTGTTGTTTTAGAGGTAAGGAAATGAAGTCAGAGAAGTTAAGAAAAACAACCATGGTCGTCCTGCAGTTATTGGAGCTGGGAATTTGAAGCAAGGGAATCTGGCTCAGGTCTGGGTTGTATCTACATCACTATTGAGAGAGAAGGAAATAGTTTGAAATTCCTAGGAAATGAAACAAAAGAAAAGATGGGTAGGACAAGGTAATGACTAGTCCACAAATAAAATACCAATTTCCACAAATAAATGTACACAGAGGATCATCACTATCTCACAGACCTGGTGAAAAGGAATGAGAACACGTCCCTGAAAGAATATTTATTCTTGTTCAAAAGAAACAGGTTGAAATGAAAAGTAAAAGGACCGGAAGTAAAATATTATTGCTACTTAGATCAGCAAGGTAGAGAGGAGGCACACTGAGTTGAGGATAAAAGAAAAGAAGTAAATGAGTAAAATAATTGAGGGGATAGTCCTACAAGCCAGCCAGCCAGATAAAAGATTTTAATGGTGCACATTACAGAGGCAACATATTAAAAGGATGATGAGGTGAACATCTAGACATCAGGTGGTGGCCTTGCTCTTCTAAAAGGCAGTGGATCCTAGGCCAGGTGCAGTGACACACCTGTAATCCCAGCACTTTGGGAGGCTGATGCAGGCAGATCACCTGAGGTCAGGAGTATGAGACAGATCTGGCCAACATGGTGAAAACTCCTCTCTACTAAAAATACAAAAATTAGCTGGGCATAGTGACACATGCCTGTAATCTCAGCTACTCAGGAGGCTGAGGCAGGAGAATCATCTGAACCTGGGAGGCAGAGTTTGCAGTGAGCCAAGATCACACTACTGCACTCCAACCTGGGTGACAGAGTGAGACTCCGTCTCAAAAAAATAAAATAACAGGCAGTGGATCCTCTACATTCTTGATTTGCTGAAGGTTAATTGCCTAGAAAGTAGAGGAAATAGAATGTTCTTCCATTTGTTTGTATCCTCTTTTATTTCATTGAGCAGTGGTTTGCAGCACTCCTTGAAGAGGTCCTTCACGTCCCTAGTAAGTTGGATTCCTAGGTATTTTATTCTCTTTGAAGCAATTGTGAATGGGAGTTCACTCATGATTTGGCTCTCTGTTTGTCTGTTATTGGTGTGTAAGAATGCTTGTGATTTTTGAACATTGATTTTGTATCCTGAGACTTTGCTGAAGTTGCTTATCAGCTTAAGGAGATTTTGGGCTGAGACAACGGGGTTTTCTAGATATACAATCATGTCATCTGCAAACAGGGACAATTTGACTTCCTCTTTTCCTAATTGAATACCCTTGATTTCCTTCTCCTGCCTAATTGCCCTGGCCAGAACTTCCAACACTATGTTGAATAGGAGTGGTGAGAGAGGGCATCCCTGTCTTGTGCCAGTTTTCAAAGGGAATGCTTCCAGTTTTTGCCCATTCAGTATGATATTGGCTGTGGGTTTGTCATAGATAGCTCTTATTGTTTTGAGATACATCCCATCAATACCTAATTTCTTGAGAGTTTTTAGCATGAAGGGTTGTTGAATTTTGTCAAAGGCCTTTTCTGCATATATTGAGATAATCATGTGGTTTTTGTCTTTGGTTCTGTTTATATGCTGGATTACATTTACCGATTTGTGTATATTGAACCAGCCTTGCATCCCAGGGATGAAGCCCACTTGATCATGGTGGATAACCTTTTTGATGTGCTGCTGGATTCGGTTTGCCAGTATTTTATTGAGGATTTTTGCATCAATGTTCATCAAAGATATTGGTCTAAAATTCTCTTTTTTGGTTGTGTCTCTGCCAGGCTTTGGTATCAGGATGATGCTGGCCTCATAAAATGAGTTAGGGAGGATTCCCTCTTTTTCTATTGATTGGAATAGTTTCAGAAGGAATGGTACCAGTTCCTCCTTGTACCTCTGGTAGAATTCGGCTGTGAATCCATCTGGTCCTGGAATCTTTTTGGTTGGTACGCTATTGATTATTGCCACAACTTCAGAGCCTGTTATTGGTCTATTCAGAGATTCAACTTCTTCCTGGTTTAGTCTTGGGAGAGTGTATGTGTCGAGGAATTTATCCATTTCTTCTAGATTTTCTAGTTTATTTGCGTAGAGGTGTTTGTAGTATTCTCTGATGGTAGTTTGTATTTCTGTGGGATCGGTGGTGATATCCCCTTTATCATTTTTTATTGTGTCTATTTGATTCTTCTCTCTTTTCTTATTAGTCTTACTAGCAGTCTATCAATTTTGTTGATCCTTTCAAAAAACCAGCTCCTGGATTCGTTAATTTTTTGAAGGGTTTTTTATGTCTCTATTTCCTTCAGTTCTGCTCTGATTTTAGTTATTTCTTGCCTTCTGCTAGCTTTTGAATGTGTTTGCTCTTGCTTTTCTAGTTCTTTTAATTGTGATGTTAGGGTGTCAATTTTGGATCTTTCCTGCTTTCTCTTGTGGGCATTTAGGGCTATAAATTTCCCTCTACACACTGCTTTGAATGTGTCCCAGAGATTCTGGTATGTTTGGGTAGGAAGAATCAATATTGTGAAAATGGCCTTACTTCCCAAGGTAATTTATAGATTCAATGCCATCCCCATCAAGCTACCAATGACTTTCTTCACAGAATTGGAAAAAACTACTTTAAAGTTCATATGGAATCAAAAAAGAGCCTGCATCACCAAGTCAATCCTAGGCCAAAAGAACAAAGCTGGAGGCATCATGCTACCTGACTTCAAACTATACTACAAGGCTACAGTAACCAAAACAGCATGGTACTGGTACCAAAACAGAGATATAGATCAATGGAACAGAACAGAGCCCTCAGAAATAATGCCGCATATCTACAACTATCTGATCTTTGACAAACCGGAGAAAAACAAGAAATGGGGAAAGGATTCCCTATTTAATAAATGGTGCTGGGAAAACTGGCTAGCCATATGTAGAAAGCTGAAACTGGATCCCTTCCTTACACCTTATACAAAAATTAATTCAAGATGGATTAAAGACTTAAATGTTAGACCTAAAACCATAAAAACCCTAGAAGAAAACCTAGGCATTACCATTCAGGACATAGGCATGGGCAAGGACTTCATGTCTAAAACACCAAAAGCAATGGCAACAAAAGCCAAAATTGACAAATGGGATCTAATTAAGCTAAAGAGCTTCTGCACAGCAAAAGAAACTACCATCAGAGTGAACAGGCAACCTAGAGAATGGCAGAAAATTTTTGCAACCTACTCATCTGACAAAGGGCTAATATCCAGAATCTACAATGAACCCAAACAAATTTACAAGAAAAAAACCACCCCATCAAAAAGTGGGCGAAGGACATGAACAGACACTTCTCAAAAGAAGACATTTAGGCAGCCAAAAAACACATGAAAAAATGCTCACCATCACTGGCCATCAGAGAAATGCAAATCAAAACCACAATGAGATACCATCTCACACCAGTTAGAATGGCAATCATTAAAAAGTCAGGAAATAGCAGGTGCTGGAGAGGATGTGGAGAAATAGGAACACTTTTACACTGTTGGTGGGACTGTAAACTAGTTCAACCAATGTGGAAGTCAGTGTGGCGATTCCTCAGGGATCTAGAACTAGAAATTCCATTTGACCCAGCCATCCCATTACTGGGAATATACCCAAAGGACTATAAATCATGCTGCTATAAAGACACATGCACACGTATGTTTATTGCGGCACTATTCACAATACCAAAGACTTGGAACCAACCCAAATGTCCAACAATGATAGACTGGATTAAGAAAATTGGCATATATACACCATGGAATACTATACAGCCATAAAAAATGATGAGTTCATGTCCTTTGTAGGGACATGGATGAAATTGGAAATCATCATTCTCAGTAAACTATCGCAAGGGCAAAAAACCAAATACGGCATGTTCTCACTCATAGGTGGGAATTGAACAATGAGAACACATGGACACAGGAAGGGGAACATCACACTCTGGGGACTGTTGTGGGGTGGGGGGAGTGGGGAGGGATAGCATTAGGAGATATACCTAATGCTAAATGACGAGTTAATGGATGCAGCACACCATCATGGCACACATATACATATGTAACTAACCTGCACATTGTGCACATGTACCCTAAAACTTAAAGTATAATAATAATTAAATAAAATTAAAAAGTAGAGGAAATAGTAAGACTTGGGTCTACTCTGGCCTCAATTCTGGCCAAGAAAAACTTATAGAGAATATGGAAGTGGAAGGATGCTTGCAAGAATGTGGCAATATGGTAATGGAATTTGTAATATCAAAGGAGACTAACATTGGGTATAAAGTCAACCATGTTCATTGGGCTTTGTTTAGGAAATATAATTGCAGAATTGAAATCATGCTTCCTTGATAATAAAGCAAATTTTTTTTTACCACTTCCTTCATAAGGCTACAGCCTTAGAATACTTTAAATCTACTTTCCACCTCCTTGCCTTCTGTGTTATTGTTGTCATGCATTTGAATGCAGTGTCTATTGTAATCACCAGAAATATTATGATACTGCTTTGTATGGTCAATTTCATTTATATTTACCCGTATATTTTCTCTCTCCCATGTTCTTTCTTCCCACTGACATTTTTGTTTTTATCTAGCCTAATTTTCCTTCTGCGTAGACAACTCCTTTTATTGTTTTTGTTTAGTCAGCCTGTTGATGAAAAAATAACTCAGAAGTCACGGTGCATAGAAATCAAGGTTAGTGGTTCTTTTCTTTCAGTGCTTTAAATATGTAATTTAAATAAATCATATTCACTTTAAATATGTCTGGCTTATTATCACTTCTCAGGGGATGCCAGTATTATTGTGGTTTCTTTCAATGTTAAGTGTCCTTCTTCTCTGTCACTTTTAAGATTTTTCTCTGGGTCTGATTTTCAGCCAGTTTGGCTATGATGTGCCTATGTATGATTTTCTTAGCATTTTTCCTACATGGGGTTCTCTAAGCTTCTTAAGTCTGTGATCTGAGGTCTTTCATCGATTATAAAGAATTCTTTACTCTTACATGTTCAGAAATTGCTTCTGCTTCAGCCTATGTCTTTTTTCTTTTGTGAATCAATTATAAAAATATTAGAATTTTGTGTATACCTCACATGATTCTTACACTTATGTCCATTTATCTTCTACTTATTTTCTCCCTCCATGTACTTCACTGGGCATTTTCTATTAATCTATTATCCAGTTTACTAATCCAGCCTTCCAATCTATTATTAAATTCATCCACTAAATTTTTAACTTTAAATGTTGTATTTTCAAATTATGGAATGTGCATTTGATACTTTTTTATAGATTTCAATTCTGTTAAATTTTTTAAGATTTCATATATCTCTTCTGTCTTTTCTTGTTTTTTTGAACATATTAATCATAATTATTTTAAAGCTCTTGGCTGCTAACTTCAAGTTCTGAATCTGGTTACTAACCAAGTGGTCATTTCTTATCTTGTGTCAAGTAATTTTTACTTCATTTTAAATATTGAGTACAAATGAATTATAGAGCTTCCAGATGATATTATCTTCCCTAGATAGTATTTAACATTTCCTCTAATAGGCAGATAGGGTAGCTGTATGATCCACATAATCCAATCAGACTGAGCTAATTCAGGGTCGTGTTACAGTTTTGGTGAAACTCAGTCTTTCTTCCTACAGTTTATCACTCCACTAAGACTCCTCCAGGGCTTCTGTTGATAATCTTGTGGCCTTTGACCCCTTGGCAAATCACCTGCAGGTGCTTTAGTTCAGGCATCCTCCCACAAAGGTCACTGCTTTGTGAGCCTGCAGGTGACTTCACTCTACTTTACAGAAGGTTTAGACTAAGCCCCAATATTCAACCTCTATCTCATGCCCAGAAATGGCAAATATTCACAGTAAAAATAAAATCTGCTGATCCTCAGACAAAAATTGAATGGTGTTTCCTCCATGGAATTTTAGTTCTTCTAGACATCATTACTTCCACAGCTTTCTAAAGGATTCATGAATTTGAATGTTTTTCAATTTATGAACTGAATTTAGAGAAATTCTAAATCCCAAATGATTGTGTGACCAAGTCTGTATTTCTAAGCACTAATAGCTGTGACTCTGGAGAACTGAAGTTGTAATGGAGACAAGACAAACAAACCCAGTGTGCCTGGCTGGGCTATCTTTGGTTCCAAAGAGGAAGCCATGTGAATACACTCCAGGTTGACCCGTTCACACCACAGCTCAGAATCCTGCACTGTCTCCCCCTTGTCTACTGAACAGTGTATAAATGCCTCATTCTTTTCTTCTTTCTTTTTTTTTTTTTTTTTTTTGGCACAGAGATCTCACTCCATTGCCCATGCTGGAATGCAGTGGCATGATCACAGCTCACTGCAGCCTCAACCTCCTGAGCTCAAGTGATCCTCCTGCCTCAGCCTCCCGAGTAGCTGGCACAGTAGGTGTGCACCATCACACCTGACTAATTTTTGTATTTTTTGTAGCGATGGGGTCTCACTATGTTGCCCAGGCTGGTCTCAAACCTGGTTTCAAGCAATCCTCCTGCCTTGGCCCCTCAAAGTGCTGGGATTAAAGGCATGAGCCACTGCACCTGGCCAATGCCTTAGTATTGCTTGGAAGATTCTAGACAGTATACCGCTCACTCATCTCCCATTATTTCATCCCATGAACATGTAGTTGAGGCAAGTTGGAAAATGTGAAGCTTATTTGGGAAGTCAGTTAGCACATGTTCATTGAACACTGTTATGGGCATTTTGTTGGGTGATGGAGCCAGAAAAGACTTGCCCTTTGGAATTTAAAGGTGAAGACTGACATTAGTCACAAGTGTAGTGAGTTCTGCAAAGGACAGCACATTCTAGAAATATAACATAAGCAAACAATCTAGTATGAGTGTCAGGAAAGATTTCCATGAAGAAATAACTTAGAAGGTAAAATCTGCAAGTTAGAATAGAAATTAGTTAAGCTAAAGGGAGCAATGAGGAGAGCTCATTCCAGGCAGAGAGAACTCCAAGTATGAAGGCTCTGATGCATGGCATGTTTAAAGGCCCCTTCAAACAATTTTATGGCAGAAATAGAAAGAGGAAGAAGAGTGTTTCAAGGTGAGGATGGAATGTAGACTGAAACCTGTCAGCCCTGTTATTCAGGTTTTAGCTTTTAAAAGACAAGTTATAAAATGGTTTTATTTTATAGAAAATGAAAGTCAGAAATTAGTACATGATAAGTACTGCATAGCTAAAACATAATGCTCACTGCAGGTTAGGGACTGAAATCACGAGAGGCAAGTATGGGGCCGGGCATGGTGACTCACACCTGTAATCCCAGCACTGTGGGAAGCTGAGGTGGGCGGATCACTTGAGGTCAGGAGTTTGAGACCAACCTGGC
Organism: Pongo pygmaeus; assembly: GCF_028885625.2. Classification (NCBI taxonomy): domain Eukaryota; kingdom Metazoa; phylum Chordata; class Mammalia; order Primates; family Hominidae; genus Pongo; species Pongo pygmaeus. The sequence continues at coordinate 35,515,079 of NC_072377.2, read as the reverse complement.
CAACATGGTGAAATTCAGTCTCTACTAAAAATACAAAAATTACCTGGGCATGGTGGCACACACCTGTAATCCCAGCTACTCAGGAGGCTGAGGAGGCAGGAGAATCGCTTGAACCTCGGAGGCAGAGGTTGCAGTGAGCCAAGATTGCGCCACTGCATTCCGGCCTGGGCGACAGAGCAAGACTCTGTCTAAAAAAAAAAAAGAAAGAGAAGCAAGCAGGGTAGCATGTGTAGAACTCGGTCGGGAGGCTATTGCCACAGTTCAGCTTGGGCCGGGATGCTGTTGCCTCTATTCTTCTGAAAAAGAAGGTTATGGAAATAAATGTAAAGGTTGCATTTTAATTTTTTTAAAAAGTCTAATTACACAAGTAAAGCTTGAGGCAATGTGGTGTAGCTGTAGCAGCTATGCTAGAAAGCAAGGCGATCTGGTCAGTAGAGATTCAGTATGAGGTAGCAGTGTGGTGTGGCTGGCCAGGAAAAAAACCAAAAAAAAAACTTAAGTTCCTAGATCATATCATAGCGAGAATGTTACAGCAAAAGAGCTATTTGTTAGAAAATAATTTTCTATGACTTTCTCTTTTTTCTGCACGTCTTGCCAGCAGATTTACCAGTTGCCTCTATTCTGGACTATTTTCCGAGGATATTTGTATAGCAACATATGTATAACGACCGTGGAAGACAGACATTATTTCTCCTTCTGGGACAAAGTTCAGGCAAGCTTCACTATCCATTATAAAATATTATATTCCCTAAGCTTATAGGTTCTCCCTTATAACACAAGCCACTGCATGTGCAGGTGTCAACTGACACTTTTCCCATTGCCCTGCAGGAATTGGGGCTCAGAGAACCAGCACAAATGCTTATACTCTGGCTACTGCTATTGCATTGAGTAATAAACTGTCTCCTATCTCTGCACCAGGAATCTCACATTTTCTGCCAGCATACTGGAAGAAACTGGCCAACTCACTTGTTTGCAAACAAGTAAAGGGTGAAACCTTAGACCTCTCACCATTCTTGCAGTGTTACTCCAAGAGCCTCTCTACTTGTCCCATCCACACCCAGGCCTACATATCATACACTGAATACAATAGGCTCAGCCTTGCCCAGATCTTAGCCAAACAGACAAAACCTGGCTTTCTACCAGATCCCAGCACCAGCTGGGAGACAGCCTCAATAAAATGAATACATTTCTAATACACGTGTTTGCCTGAGGAGATAGTGAGTTCCTGGTTAGTAGAGGAGTTCTGTCTGGGTTGATGTTATAAGTGGGATTTATGTAGAGGTGATAGGTGGTTCAGGCATCAGGGACTAGATTAGAAGATCTTTAAAAGTCCCTTCTGGGTGCTCCACTGTGATGCCGTGAACCCTCCCACCACTCATTTTTCAAGCCCTATTTAATAGAGGTAAATATTCATCCACAGTTTAGGTAACATTCCTGAGGTAGCATACTAAAGCAGACCAATGAACAGACTTGGTATCATATATGCATCGGTTTCAATCTCAGACCAACCACTCACTATATGATCTTGTACTAACTTCCCTGGTGCCTTATCTGTAATAAGAAAATAAGATTACCTACCTCATGGTAAAGGTTTAAGTACTAAATGAAGTTATAGGTGTTAAGTGCCTAGCTCAGTGTCTGCCAAATAATAAAGACTCATGTTTTAGCTATTATTCTCCCTCTTTAACCTCATCCTAGCCCTACCTGTCTACCAACTAAAGCACCCTATCAGAAGTAGCATTACACTCAGACTTGGTGGGGGCTTGCTACACAAGCTTCATGGGAGGGGAAGGTGGTAGATAAAGGGATAATGTAGCATAGCAGTTCAACTGACCTAAAAGTTAAGATCCCAAGGAGGTCTATCTATCATCTATCTATCTATCTTCTATTCTCTCTCTCTCTATCTTTTCCTCACTAGGAAAATAGTACTCATGAATATCCTTATATGACCGTCACACCCAAAAGGCTATATTTAGCATTGGCATAGGTACATAATTAATTGATGCTGTCTATTACAGAGACAAGAGTGTGGATGAATTGCCCCCTCTGGTGCATTTTGTGACCCTGTGTTTTCCAGCTTTGTAACACTGCCAATTCTTATCAGTGAGTTGGCTGTTTCGACTTGCCAATCTAAATGCTTTACAAATGTTTGTGAGGTTATTTAAAAATTTTCCATTACCTTTAAATTTATATTTAGGAAATGGCAAATAAAGCAGTAATTTAATACAGGCAGTGCATACTTTTCTCCCTTCAACTTTAGTATTTCTCTGATGGGCTAATTAGGAGAAATAGATTCATTTCCAATCATTTTACTTCCACTTTGAAGAATAGCCTCTGTCTACATGAAAAAGTATAGGAAACCTTGTTTACCTGGAATTTTTTTAGCTATGTACTACTATTCAAAGACTTCTTGACAACAACATAAAGTAATAGCTTTTGTGCTGGACCACCTGGAAGCCCTGACATCAGATCAGCCTGTGGATGCCTTAGCAACAGCAGTTTTGTAGTCATGGTAACAGCTTTGTGCTCCATAGGCAAAACCAATGAGCTTTAAGCATCACTACAATCTAGCTAAGCTTCTCTGACCTTATCAGGGAGCAACAAGATCTGTCTGTTCTTCCTGCACGTGCCCCTCAGCAGGGAGAGGAAAATGTGCATAATGTACCTGATTTAAATGTCAAACTTGGATTATTCAAACAATTGAATCCTTCTGCTAGTTTGATGTATTAGATGGCATGATTTTCTTAAAGTAGATTGTTGATTTTAATTATCCATGAGCATTGTTACGAAAGCAGAGTGTACAACATGCATAATATGAATGTTGTGATAATTAAACATTTTGAAGGGGTAAAATACGTAGATTTCCGATCAATGACATGGGAAACCCCAGGGGACCTGGAAGATAATTTCCATCTGTTTCGTCGACTGTTTTTACTCTCATGAAGGATGGTAATAAAGAACAGTATCATCATTCAAATTAATATGTCACACCAAGTTTGCAGCAGCAGTAAACAAATCAAAACTCAGTCTACACTGGCCTGCAATGCCTTTGAAAGGGCTTATGACTTTCCTTGCACACTTCCTTCCTAAAACTGAGCTAGTAAACTATAGCCCTGAAAGCTGCTTGTTAACTTTCTCAAGCTGAAAAGCATGAAATGATGAGCCAAGACTGAGCAGCCCATTCATAAAAAAGACAAAAGTAATTCCTCTTTCAGTGACGCTTTACTAGCTGTTCGTAGGTACATTATGTATGATTATTTAATCTAATATGCAAATGTGTCCGAACCATATATTATTTAATTTTTGTTGTTTACTTGAACTCTTTCATACTTCACGGTACATTTCATGTCAAAAAAAGAAAAAAAAAAAAGCTCAAATTACTAAGCTTTTTTTTTTTTTTTGAGACAGAGTAGTCTTGCTCTTTTGCCCAGGCTGGAGTGCAGTGGCACGATCTCGGCTTCTGCAACCTCCACCTCCCAGGCTCAAGTGATTCTCCTGCCTCAGCCTCCTGAGTAGCTGAGATTACAGGTGTGTGCCACCATATCTGGCTAATTTTTATATTTTTTAGTAGAGACAGGGTTTCACCATGTTGGCCAGGCTGGTCATGAACTCCTGACCTCAAGTGATCCGACAGTGCTGGGATTACTGGCGCGAGCCACTGCACCTGGCATACAAATGATTAAGCTTTTAATGCTATTTGAATTGTATTTATTCCTTTTCTTCAAGTTCATTTTTAATTCATTCTCTTCTACTAATGTTTCCATTCCTGGGCAGTATAAGACAAGAACCACTCTTCTCCCAAGGAAAATTACCCTTCATAAATCAGCTCAAATTAGATGAATTTCTAATGCTTCTGATCTGTTCCAATTCAGAAAAGTAGCCCCTTCATTCATGTATTTAATTTAATGTATATAAAGTGCCTATTATGTATTATGTTAAATGTCATGGAAGATACAGAAATGAACCAAAAATGACTATTGCTTTCAAGAAACTTACAAACTAAGTTTGATTAAAGTGGTTCTTCATCTTCGGTGCTGTGGAGTCATCTTAAGCAATAATTAAAAATCACCAACTTTTCTAACTTCATTTCCAACAAAACCCAAGGAGAACTGAAAGTTTACCTTCCATTGACTTTAATAGGTGTTAATCATGTGTTTTCTTGTTTTTATTTTGCTAACTCTAAGATCCAAAGCATGTTTTTGTTTTGTTTTGTTTTTAAAGCAAGCTATACAACTGGAGTGTTTGAGATGTATTTTGTTACAGGTATTTTGCAAACATGAATGTGCTATTGCTGAGTTTTTTTATTATTATTACCAATTTATAAAACAGCATCTTAGCCAGATGCAGTGCCTCATGCCTGTAATCCCAATACTTCGGGAGGCTGAGGTAGGAAGATTACTTGAGACCAGGAGTTTGAGACCAGCCTGGGCAACATAGAAAAACTCCTTTTTTAAAAAATGGAATCTTGCTCTGTTGCCCAGGCTGGAGTGCAATGGCACAATCTTGGCTTACCGCAACCTCCGCCTCTAACGTTCAAACAATTCTCCTGCTTCAGCTTCCTGAGTAGCTAAGATTACAGGCACCTGCCACTACGCCCAGCTAATTTTTGTATTTTTAGTAGAGAAGGTGTTTCACCACTTTGGTCAGGCTGGTCTCAAACTCCTGACCTCAGGTGACCCACCCACCTCGGCCTCCCAAAGTGCTAGAATTACAGGCATGAGCCATCATGCCCAGCCTCAAAACTCCATCATTTAAAAAATAATAATCATCATCAAAATAAAATACTACCTTAGATATTTTTACTGGAATGGAAAGTTTTTCCATCAGAAGGATCATGATCATTTGTCTCATGGCATTTTCGTTCCACGGTTTCTACCAGATAAAGAAGGTGTTGTTGGTGAATATGTTGGAACTGTCATAAAATGGGCAACTAAGAGAATTTTAAATAAAATTCAGCTTTGGCAAACTCAACATAAAAGAAGTCATTGTCCAAGAAATGACTTCACACTTAAATTTTGGGCTGGTCATATGAAAAATAAAAGCCAAATGGAGAACGTTGAACTTCATATTTGGAAAATTATCTGATTTAGCATTCATGTTTTTGATAATAGAGCCTTTAGAATTATAAGCTTCAAGTCATTTCCTTTTATCCTTAATAGGCCATTGCAACCTTTGCTAATACCTGATAAGCAGAAAAATTTAAAGAAAGTTATTGTATTACAAAATCACAAAAATAACATGGCTGGAATGAAAATTAGGGTCATCTAGTTCAACTCTATAATTTTGTCAGTGAGGAAATTGAGATCTGGAAGTTTTCTTCCAACTTAAATTTCAGATTTGCGTATTTCTTGACAGCCCAACCAATCTGACTAACTGGCTTGGCATCAGTGTTGACTTGCAGTGAAGTAAATATTGTCTGCTTTTAGTGGGATTTGATTCACTTGCTTTAATTTATTTTTCTTCTTCAGTTCACTTAGTTTTAGCCTCCTCTAAGTCAAAGGATGATCAAAGTTCATGAAGAGTTATTAAGAGAAGGCCATTAATTAGTCCTCACTGAAGTGATTTGCACTGACAAGGAATTGGCTTAAACATTGGAAAGAAATAATTGTAATAACAGGTTTTTAAAAGATATTTTGAGTTTTCTCAGTCTGATTTTTTCTGACTTTAAGATTTCCTTTGTCTCTAGTATCTTGTGGGTAGTACCTATTACGCCTTCTTCATATTTTCAATTTATTTCCTCATTCCCTTCTTTGGTTCTCTTTTTAACCTTCTGTAAACTCATCCTCTTCTCTTCATGAGTGTCTTAACTGTAACCAAGCTGAGACATCCTTTGACCTTCAATGTCTGAATATGAATTCACAATCCTATGTGGCCATTCTGATTTTGCAGGGTGAATTTGTGTGAGAACACACACACATACATACACACAGATGGTGTCTCCTGGGGATAAACAAATCTCATCTATAGGCTGGAAACAAATCTATCATTTAAGAAAAATTGTCTTCAGTGGCAGTTTATCAGCACCTTCATTCTGTCTGAGTGCCTGCCTTCCTTGGACTCAGGGGCCACACATAGGCACATCTCTTTGTTATATCTTTGTCAACTCTCTGGGGGAGTTTCTTCACCCACAGTGCCCCATATCCTAGTGGTCTCCTTCTCCCTTACCCCTTTGGACCTTATTTGCTCTGGATATTATGCTCTCAAGATCCTGGTCTCTAAGATGACCTATAATCTTCTAAATTATTTCTCTAAAGACTTTAATGGAGGATAATGACTTAATATGAATCTTAAAAGGACCTATCAGTGCTTTGACATAAATTAGCTGGGAATTTCTAGCGCTGTGGCATGCTGGCTGGGGATATTTAAGGATTCATCCTTTGTTATGCTCTTCAATTTATTCAGTGGATGGTTAGTCACCATCAACTACAAGCCAGCCCTTTTTACCCAGCTTACACACTTATATCTGGGTGTCTCAATGGAAAAACTAACAATAATAACCTTCATCTATCAAGGCCTGCTGCGAGCCTGTATTGGTTTGCCAGGGCTGCCATAACAAAATATCACAGACTGGGTGGCTTAAACAGCAGAAATGTTTTCTCACGCTCTGGAGGCAAGAAGTCCTGGATCAGGGTGTTGGCAGGATTGACTTCTTCCAAGGCCTCCCTCTGTGGTCTGTAGATGGTCTCATCCTGACTGTGTCTTCACATGGTCTCCTCTCCGTGGGCATGCATGTCTGTGTCCTAATCTCTTCTTATAAGGACACCTGACTGGATCAGGGCCACACAATATGACCTCATTTTACTTTAATGACCTCTTTGAAGGCCCCATTTCTAAATCCAGTCACATTCTGAGTCACTAAGGGTTAGAACTTCGTCATATGAATTGGGAGGGGGTGGGGAGGTGGATACAGTTCAGCCTGTAACATAGCTTCACACTGTATATTAAACGATTTAGATGTATTGTTTTTAACCATTAAAAAAACTGAGACATTAATTTTACTGTTCAGATTGTTCTGTTGAAAAATTGAGGGTTAGAGAGGATAAGTAACTTCTCTAAGTTTACATAACTACTAGGTGGTGAAACTGGGGATTAGATCGCGCCTAATAGCTACAAAGCCATGTTTTTCTGCTATACCACTCGGCCTCCAGCTAAGATTTATAGCCAGTCAGCTTTGCTCCAACACACATTGGTTATTCTTCCCGGAATTTTTACTCCATGGGAGATTGAGAGGCTTAACTAGTATGTGGGCAAAAATTCTTCTAGAGAGACTGTGTTTAAGAAACAGAAAATGAGTTATTTTAATAGTCAGTTTCTTTAACTTGGTAAATATTTTTAAAGATTTTAATTTTTTTTAGTAATGAGGACATTTCAGAGTTTTAGTTTTTATACCAGTGATAGTTTTAGACAGATCTAAAAAATTTTTTTTAAATCAACAAGAAAACATTAATTAGCATGTGTTTATCTAGTTTTTAACCCACCAGAGAGTACAAAGTGAACTGATTTGGAATCTTGAATATTTTTGAAGACAGGCCACAAAATTCTTGTTTTTCACAATTCAGCATGTTTTTCAAAAGAATGAGTTATTTAAGCATAAACCCAGTTCAGACTTCTTTGCTAATATCGTTTTGTGTCATTGGAAATGCAGACAAAAGTACCTCCTTACATGTTCAAATTATTTATTTTGTCCAATATTTATGATAGAACATACTGAAATAAGAGATTTTTTTCATGATAAAATGAGAGATTGCTTCATGATAAAAGATTATCTGCAGCAAGTCAGTTGTTTTGTTTTTATTATTTTGTAGCATGAAAATATTTACGTTTAAAAATCCATATACTTTAATCAAATGACAAAATAATGATGACATTCCTAAGAAAGATAATAATAAACTAAAATTATTTTACATTAGTTTATAATTAAGATTTTTTGCTTAGGCATTCTAAAGAAAGGAGAAAAAATTAACAAGAAAGAAGAGAATAATACAAAATTAAGATTTGGATATTAAAGTAGTAAACTTGGAGATGGGAGGTTGTTGAAATTGAGATAGAAATGTTTCCTTCTAATCCTATCCTTATCATAGATAAACAAAAGAAATACATTTCTGGCCTATAGGTGGTAACACTTGCAATGTCTGTACTGTAATGTAGTTATTACACTTGAACAAATGCAGTAATGAGTAAGTGAGTAACGATGAAGGTATAATTCAGCAATAGAGAAAAAAAGGAATTATGTCCTTCAGATCTAATTTTTAAAAATTAGGAATTTTACCAAAGGCCAAATGTATAACTCTGCTTGTGAAATTCCCTGCAGAAATCTTGCAAGCCTACAGGAACATCAAAGACCACAGTTACCTTAATGTCTGGGCTAACACATAATAGTAGTGGGCTAAACCTATAAATTCAATTTCATGTGGGTCAGTTGGTCTCCCTGTAGGTTTTGGCCACTGACCTTCCTTCTAAACCCACGTAGTCACTTGCCTTTGGATGTTCTTGATCCACAGGTGACTTTATGAGACTGGATAATCAATGGTGTGTGAAGGATAGCTGTATTTAGGAAACCAGCATTGTGGTTTGGCAACATGCTCACACTCCTAGAACAGAGATTCATAACACATGAGATGTCTCAAGTTTTGTGGATTAGGGATAGTGGTGAGCAGATCTTGGGCTTAGTTATTGCTGGACAATAATAACAAGTTTCTGCCTTACAGATCAGAAATGTAATAACCAGCTAATCTGAAGGAGACTAAACCCCAAAATGATCATATTATTAATTAGACATTCAAGAAATGTATTTGCAAGTTTTGGCATCTGTCACTATCCTGTGCCAGGAATGTGCCAGGGACGTGAGACGTGAAAAGTATTTACAAATTAGAGCTTCCATCTAATAAGTAATTAATAAGCCAGATAATAATTCACTATTTTACATTGAGTAATAATGCTCAACCTGTTTCAGGGTCGTGGGCCTTTTTGGGAATCTTTTGAAGTCATAAAAGCTTCTCCTCAGAAAACAAAATGCAAATGCATCTAACATTTTGAAGACAATTTTAAAGAGTTCACAGGACCTTGAAGATCACCCAGGGATAAGAGTGTAAGAAGTTCTGACATAAAGAGGCATACATTGTCCAGTGATGGGCCTATTTGTATCATCAGTTCAGGTATTGATATGAAGGCAAATTAACAAGGAGAAGGCTGTTTGATACAACTATCACTAGGGAATGAGCAATGAATGATAGATTATTTCGCCCAAAGTAAGGCAGAGTGAGTTTTTCTGCTCACAAAAGTTACATGTTGGGAGTAAGTAACCACGGACATCTTTTGCTAAAGCATCAGCCCAGGCCAAGCCAAACCCTCAGGGCAAAAAGAACATCCTGTTTTCTCTGGTTTGAGTTGTTCAGCTCTATGAGTATTTATTTATAATCCTTTTGAAACCATATCATATCTTTATGGCGTGGCTCATATTCTAAAAATTTTTAATATAAGCCTACCCTTATATGGGCATATGGACTCACACATAATTTTTGTAGCAGGCACAGAAATACACTGATGGACAAGTACACAGTGTCCACGATTTCACAAAATTTAAAGACTATCAGATTCACCAAACATAGGCAGAGCCAATTTTTTAGTTATTAGCTTTTTCTGAAACTAAGTAAGCAAAATAAAACAAACTGCAGCTAAGTCCCTTCCAGTGATTTTCAAAGTTATTTAAAAACTTTTCCCCAAATCTAAATATATGACTTGACTAAACTCCTACTATATATAAAGCATTTTCTATAAAGAAGAAATAAGATTGATCTTATTCTTAATGAATTTATAATTTTATTGGAAAGATACAATAGCTGTTAAGAGTCAGGCAGATCTGGCTTCAAATTCTAATTCTGAAAAGTTATGTTTTTTCTTGGATTGACTCCTTATGTTTTCTGATGTTCAGTTTCTTCATTTTAAAATAGGGAAATAATAGTTATCTCATTGTATTGTTATGGAATATTAAAAGAAATTTTTAAAGGATTTTGGCATGTGTTTGATAATAGCTGTTATGATTACTAAAATGGATATAATAAATTAGATACAAATAATGTCACAAATTGCAGAGAATGACAAAATGTCAAATGATTAGTACAGGCAATGACAGGTTCTGTTAAGGATTAGCATGGGTCAGGTGGTCAGAATCTTTCATGGAAGATAGGACCTGAACTCTGTCTTAAAGTCGGCATAGGATTTGGGACAGGAAAGAGAAGAAGGTTATACAAATCGGAAAAGTGTGAGTGGTGAGTATGGAGACTGACTGGAAATGTTTTGTTCAGGTGACATGGTGTAGATTATCTGGCTTGAACAGAAGGTTGCAGAGGTAGGGTTGAGAAAAATGGGGAGGGTCTTGAGTCTTCATAAAACTTCAAGGAACTGAAAGGCATCTCAGCAGAAAAATGACATGTTTTAGAAAGATTCATCATATTATCATGGTGTGGAGGGTAAATTTCATTTTGGGGTAGGGGTTTAAGATGTGGGGATGTAGAATTCTTTTAACTGAGGCTGTTTAAAAAAAAAAAAACTGACATCATGGACATAATGGAAAGCCTGCCTGGATGATGGCAGTGGGATGGAAAGGAACAAACAAAGGTAGAAACATTAAGAAAGAAGGTGCTTATTGGTACACTGGAAAGAGAGATCACTTGAAGACAGTCGTGTCAACAAATATACATTGAGGGTATAGTAGGGAACCTGAGTGTCTTAGGGAAATGAGGACACTATGCAAAATGGAAATATGGAAGTGGATTTCTTTTGGCAGGTAGAAAAGGGGAGGAGATCATTTTAAACTCTAAATAGCTTACTTCCTGAAGGAGGAAACACATCTCATTCATCTTGGAATACTTAGCACTTAGTACAAAATCAAGAATATGAACATGTATAAGTAGTATGAGTGTGCAACTGGAGTTCAAATCAAAGTCAAAGCTGGAAATAGAGCTTGTATGGCTGAAGTATGAGATTTGATCCATTCCAGGGGAAAGAAGCAGATGGTGGGTGGGGCCCAGGGCTGGGGACAGGTAGATACCATTCTCTTTAGCACTTACCATGGAGAAAACCAACTTTCACCTGCCTGTATCTGCAACTCTTTTCTTGAAGACTTATTTTACCCATCAGAGTCTGTTCAACCTATATGTGAGGCAAACTAGAGTGCTGGAGAATAATCATCCTTAGGAACAGCCTTCAAGCAAAGTCAGAGAGGAACTGATGGATAAATATCCAGCTCCTTTGGATGGGATGACACTGTGATGTATGTTCCATACAGTCTCCCAGAATTCCCTAGTAATATCCAGCTCCAGTTGCCTAGAGTGGTAATTTGCTTGGTGGCTTCCGCTATTACTTCCCATTGCTGTCATCTCCCTTTAATTTTTCCTGATAATACCTCTCAAATAAACCACTTGCACCTGTAACCTGTTTCCAGGGTATGCCTCTGGGAACCTCCATTAGGTTAATGGGAATGACATAGATTATCAAGGGAAGTGACCCAGGTGAGTATAACTTCCGTGGGGAGCATTAGTGGGACCAGCAAGTCAGCAAGGCAAAATGAATAATGGTGCAGTGTACGGGCAAGACAGCCCAACCCAGACTCAGATCCTCCAGAAAAAGGAGGCAGAAGTGTGCCCTGGATCTCAAAGGCCACACAGAGGTTAAAATCTAGGGTGCAAATTCTAAGGAGAAATAACAAACCACATGCGAAGTCTAATTAGATAAACTAGGTTGGTGTCCCAAAAAAACATCTCAAAGAACAAAAATGAAAGATGTAAAAATGAACTGAAATCAAACCAGGCAAAGGGAGCTAAGAGAAGGAAAAGTTTATATCTCTGAATCCTAAAAGCTACCCAAGTAAGTGGCTGGTCCTGGAACCAAGCAGAAAAGAGATTTGACCTGGTGAGTGACTTGGTGGGAGTTGAACAATTGAAGAGTCTGTTGGCTTGGCTTTGTTATTACAGGTACTTTGTCATTTGCACACTCTCAGCATGTATTTTTATTTAGTTATTTTCTGATTTCTCTGCAAGTGGGTGGGTATCTGCTATGGGACGCCATTATCATTACTTTGATATTTGGCTCTTTTCTCCCCTTTTCTTCACATGATGCTGTTGGAATCTTCCCAGCTCAGGTTCGCTGTTTGTCCTCCTGGGTTTCTGTGCTCTTTTGGGTAGTGTGACACTGGCTGGCAAGAGAACCAGGTCACATCTGACTGATTCAGTAATCTGTCAATTACTCACCCTGGTACCCTCTGCTGTTGTTTTTTCCATCTCCTTGAGCTGAATGCCAGCCTGCTGCTCACCAAATGGAGCCAGGGGTTAGTATGCACCTCTTGCCTGCAGCACCAAAGTCTGCCTCTCTCTGTTGAGCCTGTTGAATAGTCTTTGCCACCAGATATACTCTATGTAGCTAGGTTATATCCTGTCTTTCATTCTAGAATGTACAGTGTTCTTTTTTCATTTTCAGGCTTGAAGACTACCTGTTTGATAGTTCACTTTGGAGGCTACTATATCCACTCTTTTGCTAGATAGCCTCTAAAACAGACACTTGAAATCAGCACTAGGAAAAGGCAAAAGTTAGGTCTCTGCTGCTGACACCATGGCAGCCCCCTCTTTCTGTGGCAACCACATCCTCACTATATAATCCAGGTTCTTGGCCCCTTCCTGACATTTCCAACATTATAGAGAAACAATGACTGAAAGGAGCGATGGAGAAATGTCATCTTGACAGATTAAGCTGCTTGTTTTTCAAATGTCAAGGGTTTGCCTCCTCACGTTTCATTCTCCTTCTTCAAAATATTCTGCATCCAAGTGCCCTAGGAAACAGCGGAAGCTCCTAATTCACCCGCCAAGCATTGAAAGCCTGCGGGGTAGGGAGATTCTAAAGAGTTTTGAACAATTCCCTACTGGTAGTAGTAACCGTCAAAACTATTATAAGCCCTCTTATGACATAATGTTGTTGGAAGAGAACTAAATTTGATGTTTAGATATTACTGGTTCATTTGAAAACCACCCAAAACAATCATATGGCATTTAGCGACAACAGTCTAATGAGGTCTCAGTGGGTTACACTGGTTAGCTGAAAGATTGTGTAGAAACATCTGTCAGAGAGTTGATTGTCCAACTAAATTTAGAATGATTCTAGAGTCATCTTTCTGTTCACCACACTTAGAGTGAAAAAGACTATACTGGCTGCAAAATATTCAACTGGGAAAAAAACATCAGATAGCATACAGTTTTGTTCCAAACATTTTTAGACAAGATAACTTCTGTTGCTGAAAAAGGTAACGAAGAATCCAGCAAGGAAGTAATCCATATAAAGTTAGTATTGGATAAATATGGCTGCTCATGTTAAGTGTGTATGTGTGTGTGTGCGTGCTAAAATATTTTTAGTGTAAAATACATTCACATAAGTTCCCTTATGGCAACCATTGGATTGAAAAATCCTAATGTAGCTGTAGAGCAGATGAATCTGGTAAATTCTGGTTTTAAAAAAGGACTGCTAACTGGTACATTTTTACTGTTTCACTTACTACAAAGGCAATCTAATAATTGGCCCTATCATCTAAAGGAGGCAAGAAGAAATTGAGTGATAGATCAGAGGCAGAGGGGAGGATATTCTGGATATCGGTTTGTTGTTGTTGTTGTTGTTTTGAGATAGAGTTTCGCTCTTGTCGACCAGTCTGGAGTGCAATGGTGCAGTCTCGGCTTTCTGCAGCCTACGCCTCCTGGGTTCAAGCAATTCTCCTGCCTAGTAGCTGGGATTACAGGCATGCGCCACCACGCCCAGCTAATTTTTGTATTTTTAGTAGAGACGGGGTTTCTTTATGTTAGTCAGGCTTGTCTCGAACTCCCGACCTCAGGTGATTCACCCGCCTGGGCCTCCCAAAGTGCTAGGATTACAGGTGTGAGCCACCGTGCCTGGCTATTCTGGATATCTTAAAATACTTAATCCTTGTTGTAATTGAAAATATACCTGAACTGAAAACCAAACCATAATATTGTATAATGCTGGTGAGTATCCTAGTGTGTTTATTCACTGTTTATTGCATATGCACATATAGTCACAAGGAGCCACGCAGTATTTGGTCTTGTTTTTTGAGAATGTTGTAGGTACACTATATTTCTGCTTTCAAAAAGAAATCTTCATAATATTCAAATCAATGCTCAAATCAAGTAAAGTAAGAAAGCTATTAATTTTTAATTAAGAATGTCCTTGAGAGAATTACCTAGCCATAAATTAATTACATAAGTCATATTGATTTTTTAAATGGAGAGGGAAAAGAAAGTTAAAAGGTAAAGGGCCACAAACTTCATAGGCAAAGGAAAACTTTTCCAATGGCAGCCCCTGCAATGTGAAATCTAAGATGATTACTTGGTGATGAGGGCCTCATGGTGAAGCAGCAGCTGGGCAGAACAATGATGTAGCTGAATTTCTGTTGTTTTCTTAAATTCGCCTGTGCTAAACAAAAGAATTAATAGGCACTATCTCATTTAATCCTAACAATAAGTGTAAAAGATAAGAATTATAAGTATCCTCATCTTACGAAGAAAGAAACAAGATACGAGATTAGGTAAATAACATGCTTAGGACCATCCAGCTAGTAAAAACTGCAACCAGCGTTCAAACCAAAGTATCTGACGTGTGAGCCGGTGCTCTTGAACACTGGTCTTTAATGGCTCCTGGAATGTTAGTCCAAGATGAGTTTGCTGCCACCTGTGGTGCCACGGCTGAAGCCAAGACTATAACTTCCAAAGCCTCTTTTGTTTGTTCAATGGCCATTGGTTTGTCCTTCTTTCTCCAAGCTGAGGCACTAGGGGAGCCAAGGCAGCATACAGATATACAGGTAAGGGGTAGGGAGGGGGCAGAAGTTATGCTTCATTTGGACATTAATGACATATAAAGTCCATGTGCAATTTAGGTGCTCCTTTAAAGCAAAGACCATCATAACAGGCCATCATGCCTAGGGCAGGCTAAACAATAGGGAATCCATTAATGTCTGTTGGTTAGTCAGGAATGTCCAATTTTCCGGGTTAATGTGGTGTTGTGTACATGTGGTATATGTATAATGTATGTGTGTGTATGCGCATATGGTGTGTGAATAATATACCACATCAGCATAAGATTAGACCTATTTGAATCTGATGTGTTCAAGCTCATGTACAGTTGTCTAGGAGGGAAAAAAATCAAAGGACTCAATTTTTCCAGAACACGAGGAAGCTGTACATGAGAATTTGCTTGTGGAATTGTATTTTACCAATATATGTTCATGGAAAGAGCATCAAAGTTTCATTAGCTCTGTGAACACTCATGGTTTCCAATGTGGATTTGTGATGTAGTCATAATTCATAAATAATTGAAATCTCCTTTCAGTAGTCTGGAATTGGTTATCACTGGTTCTGTTTCATGAGATTAATATTGAAAGATGTGTCAATTTTAAGAGAAGATCAACACTGGGCAAATAGTCCAGCTTCAGCATTCCTATGAGACTGGTATTCTTTTGCTATGCTGTGTATTGTGATAAAAAGGAACTTGCTCTGTGTAGACCAATGCTGTTCAATAGAAATATAATGTGAACCACATATATAATTGTATATGATTTTGGTTGCCATATTGAAAACGAAAAAGAAATGGATAAAATTAATTTTAATGTAACCCAACGTATAAAAATATTATCATATCACGTGTGGCACTCTTCACATTTTAAGTCCTTAATAGCCCAGGGAGACTAGTGGCTACCATATTGGGCAGCCCATCTCTAGATTCTAACTCTCTGTTTAATTTTCAAATCTCCAGACTTCTCAGATGACTTTTGGTAAACAGATGTCAAAGAAAATGACACTTATTTTTAAATATTTTTATAGATCTAAAGAAATCTAACCAATAAACAAATATACAAAAGCTTGAACCTCTGAAAACAGCAGGAAGAAACAAACAAATGGGAGATGTCTGTGACAAAATGGAGAAGAAGGAGGCAAAAGAAGAAAGGGAAAGGGAAAAGGAAGAAATTCCATTATAGGTGGTTAGAGGAAAGTAAGAGTTAAAGCTTATTTGAATGTACAGACATTCAACCAAATGTCTTGGTGACTAAGCCCAGAAGAGATCATTTCTGGGTGAGTAGAGGCAATTGTAAATATATGTAAATACATTTGATTAAACTGAATGAAAAGGGAGTTTGCAGTATTGCTCAGATGCTATGACTAATACAGTCTGGCTTTGTGTTGCGTCTTTAATGGAGCCTGGCTAAAAATACAGCTGTATGCTGGCAGGACTTGTTATCCTCCTATAAGTAATGATGAAACGTATGTGAGGAGGTGGAAAAGTAAGGGAGTTGATAAGTGATCAGAGAATCCCTGACTGTGAGGGTAGGGTGAAAAAGTGGCCAAAGATGGCATGTCCACAATTTCTATACAGGACACTGAGCCTTTTTTTTTTTTTTTTTTTTTTTTGAGACGGAGTCTCGCTCTGTCGCCCAGGCTGGAGTGCGGTGGCGCAATCTCGCCTCGCTGCAAGCTCCGCCTCCCGGGTTCACGCCATCCTCCTGCCTCAGCCTCTACAGTAGCTGGGACTACAGGCACCCGCCATCACGCCTGGCTAATTTTTTGTATTTTTTAATAGAGACGGGGTTTCACCGTGTTAGCCAGGATGGTCTTGATCTCCTGACCTCGTGATCTGGCCTCTGAGACTTCTAAATGAGGCTCTCTATTCCCAAATCCCACATTTCACCTGGAAGCAAAGTTATCTAAGAAAAAGAAGCAGCATGATGTATGTGTAGAAAAAAAACAGTGACTGGTCTTCTGAGTAAATAGTTGATTATTCTCGTGGAACGCGACTGTCAGGCTTGTTGGACTTCAGACTTACCTTGTATCCCTCAAATAATTTGCAGAGGTCACTTAAAGAGATGCTTCCAGCTCCTGGAGCCATTACTTATGAACTGTGGGAACTTGGATTTAGTTCCTGCCTCAATTTTCTCACCTATAAAATTAGTATAATAATAGTACCTATTTTATAAGTTTGTTTTTAAGATTAAAAGAGATAATCACTTAGCAAAGTGCTTTGCACAGAGTACGTATTCTGTAAATAAAGTATCTGTATCCATTTTGTTTCTCCATTACCAAGAATAATGCCTAGCACATGGTAAGCACCTTATTTGTTGAACCAATGAATGAGTGATCCTATTGTATATGATACCAAAGCATATGTTAGTTGCTAAGATTGAATACTTTGATCATCAAGAAAAGAAGGCTAGCAAGGGATGGAGCCTGAAGATAGCATATAAACACATAAGGTAGTAATTCCTATTCTTTTGGGGTCATTTTTTCTTTAAGAATCCAGTGAAAGATGTAGACGGATTTTCTATGTCTAGCCATTACCTCCATATTAAGAACTTGTGCTCAGGAATTTAGAAAGCATGAGAATGAAAGGAGGGACAAATGTGTAGAAAGTTCTTGAGAAGTTGTAGCCTTTCCACTTCCCCCCTACTACACACACACACACACACACACACACACACACACACACAGAGTTTAAAGCAGACAGTTATAACCAGGAACCCTAGGATGAGATTTGGGTTAAAAAAAAAAAGAGAGAGAGAGAGAGATCAGGCACTGTGGATCACGCCTGTAATCCCAGCACTTTTGGAGGCCGAGGCAGGCAGATTGCTTGAGCTCAGGAGTTTGAGACCATCTTGGGCAACCTGGTAGAACCACATCTCTACAAAAAATTAGCTGGGCATCGTGGCACAAGCCTGTAGTAGCAGATATTTGGGGGGCCTCCTGAGGTGAGAGGATTGCTTGAGTCCAGGAAAAAAAAAAAAACTGTGAAAGGAATGAAGAGCTGTAAATCGTTTTAATTAAAGAGACACAGAAACTCAGGTTTTGCACGAAGAAGCTGCAGATTCAGGCTGGCTCATCTGTGACCATGCTGGTTTACTAGGATGACTGCCCAGGACTGGGGGATGCCTGAAGGATTCCAGCCACAAATGAGGCACTGCGGCTCCTTGTGCTAGTATTTCAAGTGATGGATTCCAGGCCCAGAAAGGCTCGTGGTTACTTCAGAGTCATGAATGCTAGACGTCCTAAGTCCTCATCTCAGCGTTCATAGCCTGCCTCCACCCTCCCCCTAAGACAGTGTGCTCAGCTAGGATCAGGAGAATATGTTCTTTACTGGTAACTATGGGAGGGAGGGATTATCAGTATCCGCCTTCACCCTTCCAGGGTTGGGCAGGCTCAGGCCACACCTTGTGAGTCAAGGCTCCTCAGGGTTTGTTGGCTTATTTTCCATCGTGGTTTACTGAGGAGATGCTTTTTAAATTAATGCTTACAACTTCCTTCTTAAAGTGGGCTTAAACACTGCCCCATCCCAGTTCCCTGAAGAATAAACCCAATTGTTATGAATAATTTTTCCATGTTTGAAGATAAGTTCTTATAATCTTAAATTTATACATTAACAGCTGTTTGGAGGAATGCAAAAACAAACAAACAAAAAAAAAAAACCTCAAGACATGATCCTTGCCTTCAGATTAACAATAAGTCAAAGTCGGGGGGAGGAGCCAAGATGGCCGAATAGGAACAGCTCTGGTCTACAGCTCCCAGCGTGAGTGACGCAGAAGATGGGTGATTTCCGCATTTCCATCTGAGGTACCGGGTTCATCTCACTAGGGAGTGCCAGACAGTGGGCGCAGGTTAGTGGGTGGGCGCACTGTGCGCGAGCCAAAGAAGGGCGAGGCATTGCCTCACTCGGGAAGCGGAAGCGCAAGGGGTCAGGGAGTTCCCTTTCCAGGGGTGACAGACGGCACCTGGAAAATCGGGCCACTCCCACCCAAATACTGTGCTTTTCCCATGGGCTTAGGAAACGGCGCACCAGGAGATTATAGCCCGCACCTGGCTCAGAGGGTCCTACGCCCACGGAGTCTCGCTGATTGCTAGCACAGCAGTCTGAGATCAAACAGCAAGTCGGCAGCGAGGCTGGGGGAGGGGCGCCCGCCATTGCCCAGGCTCGCTTAGGTAAACAAAGCAGCCGGGAAGCTTGAACTGGGTGGAGCCCACCACAGCTCAAGGAGGCCTGCCTGCCTCTGTAGGCTCCACCTCTGGGGGCAGGGCACAAACAAACAAAAAGACAGCAGTAACCTCTGCAGACTTAAATGTCCCTGTCTGACAGCTTTGAGGAGAGCAGTGGTTCTCCCAGCACACAGCTGGAGATCTGAGGAGAACGGGCAGACTGCCTCCTCAAGTGGGTCCCTGACCCCTGACCCCCGAGCAGCCTAACTGGGAGGCACCCCCCAGCAGGGGCAGACTGACACCTCACACGGCCGGCCAGGTACTCCAACAGACCTGCAGCTGAGGGTCCTGTCTGTTAGAAGGAAAACTAACAGAAAGGACATACACACCAAAAACCCATCTGTACATCACCATCATCAAAGACCAAAAGTAGATAAAATCACAAAGATGGGGAAAAAACAGAGCAGAAAAACTGGAAACTCTAAAAAGCAGAGTACCTCTCCTCCTCCAAAGGAACGCAGTTCCTCACCAGCAACAGAACAAAGCTGGACGGAGAATGACTTTGACGAGCTGAGAGAAGAAGGCTTCAGATGATCAAATTACTCCGAGCTACGGGAGGATATTCAAACCAAAGGCAAAGAAGTTGAAAATTTTGAAAAAAATTTAGAAGAATGTATAACTAGAAAAACCAATACAGAGAAGTGCTTAAAGGAGCTGATGGAGCTGAAAACCAAGGCTCGAGAACTATGTGAAGAATGCAGAAGCCTCAGGAGCTGATGCGATCAAATGGAAGAAAGGGTATCAGCCCTGGAAGATGAAATGAATGAAATGAAGCGAGAAGGGAAGTTTAGAGAAAAAAGAATAAAAAGAAATGAGCAAAGCCTCCAAGAAATGTGGGACTATATGAAAAGACCAAATCTACGTCTGATTGGTGTACCTGAAAGTGACGGGGAGAATGGAAACAAGTTGGAAAACACTCTGCAGGATATTATCCAGGAGAACTTCCCCAATCTAGCAAGGCAGGCCAACATTCAGATTCAGGAAATACAGAGAATGCCACAAAGATACTCCTCAAGAAGAGCAACTCCAAGACACATAATTGTCAGATTCACCAAAGTTGAAATGAAGGAAAAAATGTTAAGGGCAGCCAGAGAGAAAGGTCGGGTTACCATCAAAGGGAAGCCCATCAGACTAACAGTGGATCTCTCGGCAGAAACCCTACAAGCCAGAAGAGAGTGGGGGCCAATATTCAACATTCTTAAAGAAAAGTATTTTCAACCCAGAATTTCATATCCAGCCAAACTAAGCTTCATAAGTGAAGGAGAAATAAAATACTTTACAGACAAGCAAATGCTGAGAGATTTTGTCACCACCAGACCTGCCCTAAAAGAACTCCTCAAGGAAGTGCTAAACATGGAAAGGCACAACCGGTACCAGCCACTGCAAAATCATGCCAAAATGTAAAGACCATCGAGACTAGGAAGAGACTGCATCAACTAAAGAGCAAAATAACCAGCTAACATCATAATGACAGGATCAGATTCACACACAACAATATTAACTTTAAATGTAAATGGATTAAATGCTCCAATTCAAAGACACAGACTGGCAAATTGGATAAAGAGTCAAGACCCATCAGTGTGCTGTATTCAGGAAACCCATCTCATGTGCAGAGACACACATAGGCTCAAAATAAAAGGATGGAGGAAGATCTACCAAGCAAATGGAAAACAAAAAATGGCAGGGGTTGCAATCCTAGTCTCTGATAAAACAGACTTTATACCAACAAAGATCAAAAGAGACAAAGAAGGCCATTACATAATGATAAAGGGATTAATTCAACAAGAAGAGCTGACTATCCTAAATATATATGCACCCAATACAGGAGCACCCAGATTCATAAAGCAAGTCCTGAGTGACCTACAAAGAGACTTAGACTCCCACACACTAATAATGGGAGACTTTAACACCCCACTGTCAACATTAGACAGATCAATGAGACAGAAAGTCAACAAGGATACCCAGGAATTGAACTCAGCTCTGCAACAAGCAGACCTAATAGACATCTACAGAACTCTCCACCCCAAATCAATAGAATATACATTTTTTTCAGCACCACACCACACCTATTCCAAAATTCACCACATACTTGGAAGTAAACCTCTCCTCAATAAATGTAAAAGAACAGAAATTATAACAAACTATCTCTCAGATCACAGTGCAATCAAGCTAGAACTCAGGATTAAGAATCTCACTAAAAACCGCTCAACTACATGGAAACTGAACAACCTGCTCCTGAATGACTACTGGGTACACAACGAAATGAAGGCAGAAATAAAGATGTTCTTTGAAACTAACGAGAACAAAGACACAACATACCAGAACCTCTGGGACACATTCAAGGCAGTGTGTAGACGGAAATTTATAGCACTAAACGCCCATAAGAGAAAGCAGGAAAGATCTAAAATTGACACCGTAACATCACAATTAAAAGAACTAGAAAAGCAAGAGCAAACACATTCAAAAGCTAGCAGAAGGCAAGAAATAACTAAAATCAGAGCAGAACTGAAGGAAATAGAGACAAAAAACCCTTCAAAAAATTAATGAATCCAGGAGCTGGTTTTCTGAAAGGATCAACAAAATTGATAGACTGCTAGCAAGATTAATAAAGAAAAAAAGAG
The DNA here is from genome assembly GCF_028885625.2 of Pongo pygmaeus. NCBI lineage: Eukaryota > Metazoa > Chordata > Mammalia > Primates > Hominidae > Pongo > Pongo pygmaeus. The sequence goes on along the minus strand of NC_072377.2, from coordinate 35,493,391 downwards.
AGAAGAATCAAATAGATGCAATAAAAAATGATAAAGGGGATATCACCACTGATCCCACAGAAATACAAACTACCATCAGAGAATACTACAAACACCTCTATGCAAATAAACTGGAAAATCTAGAAGAAATGGATAAATTCCTCAACACATACACCCTCCCAAGACTAAACCAGTAAGAAGTTGAATCTCTGAATAGACCAATAACAGGAGCTGAAATTGTGGCAATAATCAATAGCTTACCAACCAAAAATTCCAGGACCAGATGGGTTCACAGCCGAATCCTACCAGAGGTACAAGGAGGAACTGGTACCATTCCTTCTGAAACTATTCCAATCAATAGAAAAAGAGGGAATCCTCCCTAACTCATTTTATGAGGCCAGCATCATCCTGATACCAAAGGCGGGCAGAGACACAACCAAAAAAGAGAATTTTAGACCAATATCCTTGATGAACATTGATGCAAAAATCCTCAATAAAATACTGACAAACAGAATCCAGCGGCACATCAAAAAGCTTATCCACCATGATCAAGTGGGCTTCATCCCTGGGATGCAAGGCTGGTTAAATATATGCAAATCAGTAAATGTAATCCAGCATATAAACAGAACCAAAGACAAAAACCACATGATTATCTCAATAGATGCAAAAAAGGCCTTTGACAAAATTCAACAACCCTTCATGCTAAAAACTCTCAAGAAATTAGGTATTGATGGGATGTATCTCAAAATAATCAGAGCTATCTATGACAGACCCACAGCCAATATCATACTGAATGGGCAAAAACTGGAAGCATTCCCTTTGAAAACTGGCACAAGACAGGGATGCCCTCTCTCACCACTCCTATTCAACATAGTGTTGGAAGTTCTGGCCAGGGCAATTAGGCAAGAGAAGGAAATAAAGGGTATTCAATTAGGAAAAGAGGAAGTCAAATTATCCCTGTTTGCAGACAACATGATTGTATATCTAGAAAACCCCATTGTCTCAGCCCAAAATCTCCTTAAGCTGATAAGCAACTTCAGCAAAGTCTCAGGATACAAAATCAATGTACAAAAATCACAAGCATTCTTATACACCAATAACAGACAAACAGAGAGCCAAATCATGAGTGAACTCCCATTCACAATTGCTTCAAAGAGAATAAAATAGTTAGGAATACAACTTACAAGGGATGTGAAGGACCTCTTCAAGGAGAACTACAAACCACTGCTCAAGGAAATAAAAGAGGATACGAACAAATGGAAGAACATTCCATGCTCATGGGTAGGAAGAATCAATATCGTGAAAATGGCCATACTGCCCAAGGTAATTTACAGATTCAATGCCATCCCCATCAAGCTACCAATGACTTTCTTCACAGAATTGGAAAAAACTACTTTAAAATTCATATAGAACCAAAAAAGAGCCCGCATCACCAAGTCAATCCTAAGGCAAAAGAACAAAGCTGGAGGCATCACACTACATGACTTCAAACTATACTACAAGGCTACAGTAACCAAAACAGCATGATACTGGTAGCAAAAAGAGATATAGATCAATGGAACAGAACAGAGCCATCAGAAATAATGCCACATATCTACAACTATCTGATCTTTGACAAACCTGAGAAAAACAAGCAATGGGGAAAGGATTCCCTATTTAATAAATGATACTGGGAAAACTGGCTAGCCATATGTAGAAAGCTGAAACTGGATCCCTTCCTTACACCTTATACAAAAATCAATTCAAGATGGATTAAAGACTTAAACGTTAGACCTAAAACCATAAAAACCCTAGAAGAAAACCTAGGCTTTACCATTCAGGACATAGGCATGGGCAAGGACTTCATGTCTAAAACACCAAAAGCAATGGCAACAAAAGCCAAAATTGACAAATGGGATCTAATTAAACTAAAGAGCTTCTGCACAGCAAAAGAAACTACCATCAGAGTGAACAGGCAACCTACAAAATGGCAGAAAATTTTTGCAACCTACTCATCTGACAAAGGGGTAATATCCAGAATCTACAATGAACTCCAACAAATTTACAAGAAAAAAACAAACAATCCCATCAAAAAGTGGGCAAAGGACATGAACAGACACTTCTCAAAAGAAGACATTTATGCAGCCAAAAAACACATGAAAAAATGCTCACCATCACTGGCCATCAGAGAAACGCAAATCAAAACCACAATGAGATACCATCTCACACCAGTTAGAATGGCAATCATTAAAAAGTCAGGAAACAACAGGTGCTGGAGAGGATGTGGAGAAATAGGAACACTTTTACACTGTTGGTGGGACTGTAAACTAGTTCAACCAATGTGGAAGTCAGTGTGGCGATTCCTCAGGGATCTAGAACTAGAAATTCCATTCGACCCAGCCATCCCATTACTGGTTATACACCCAAAGGACTATAAATCATGCTGCTATAAAGACACATGCACACGCATGTTTATTGTGGCATTATTCACAATAGCAAAGACTTGGAACCAACCCAAATGTCCAACAATGATAGACTGGATTAAGAAAATGTGGCACATATACACCATGGAATACTATGCAGCCATAAAAAATGATGAGTTCATGTCCTTCATAGGGACATGGATGAAATTGGAAATCATCAGTCTCAGTAAACTATCACAAGAACAAAAAACCAAACACTGCATATTCTCACTCATAGGTGGGAATTGAAGAATGAGAACACATGGACACAGGAAGGGGAACATCACACTTCGGGGACTGTTGCAGGCTGGGGGGAGGGGGGAGGGATAGCATTGGGAGATATACCTAATGCTAGATGACGAGTTGGTGGGTGCAGCACACCAGCATGGCACATGTATACATATGTAACTTACCTGCACATTGCACACATGTACCATAAAACCTAAAGTATAATAATAAAAATAAAAAATAAAAAATAAAATAAAAAAATTAATAAAAAACAATAAGTCAAAGTCAAAAGATGTTTCTGGGTGCCTGGCCAAGATGCTGAATAGGAACAGCTCTGGTCTCCAGCTCCCAGTGAGATCAATGCAGAAGGTGGGTGATTTCTGCATTTCCAACTGAGGTATCTGGCTCATCTCATAGGGACTGGTTAGACAGTGGGTGCAGCCCACAGAGGGCGAGCTGAAGCAGGGTGGGGCATCACCTCACCTGGGAAGCACAAAGGGTCAGAGAACTTCCTCCCCTAGCCAAGGGAAGCTGTGAGGGATTGTGCCATGAGGAATGGTGCATTCTGGCCCAGATACTACACTTTTCCCACTGTCTTTGCAACCCACAGACCAGGAGATTCCTTTGGGTACCTACACCACCAGAGCTGTGGGTTTCAAGCACAAAACTGGGCGGCCATTTGGGCAGACACTGAGCTAGCTGCAGGAGTTTTTCTTTTCATACCCCAGTGGCACCTGGAATGCCAGCAAGACAGAGCCATTCACTCCTCTAGAAAGGGGGCTAGTGGTCTAGCTCGGCAGATCCCACCCCTATGGAGCCCAGCAAGCTAAGATCCACTAGCTTCAAATTCTCACTGCCAGCACAGCAGTCTGAAGTCAACCTGGGACACTTGAGCCTGGTGTGGGGACGGGCATCTGCCATTACTGAGGCTTGAGTAGGCTGTTTTCCCCTCACAGTGTAAAAAAAAGTTGCTGGGAAGTTTGAACTGGTCAGAGCCCATTGCAGCTCAGAAAAGCTGCTATAGCCAGACTGCCTCTCCAGATTCCTCCTCTCTGGGCAGGGCATCTCTGAAAGAAAGGTGGCAGCCCCAGTCAGGGCCTTAGAGATAAAACACCCATCTCCCTGGGACAGAGCACCTGGGGGAAGGGGCAACTGTGGGTATAGATTCAGCAGACTTAAAGTTTCCTGCCTGCCAGCTGTGAAGAAAGCAGCAGATATCCCAGCAGAGCACTTGAGCTCTGCAAAGGGACAGATTGCCTCCTCAAGTGGGTCCCTGACCCCCTTGCCTTCTGACTAGGAGACATCTCCCAGCAGGGGTCAACAGACACCTCATACAGGAGAGCTCCAGCTGGCATCTGGCAAGTGCCCCTCTGGAACAAAGCTTCCAGAGGAAGGTACAGGCAGCAATCTTTGCTGTTCTGCAGCCTCTGCTGGTGATACGCAGGCAAATGGGGTCTGGAGTGGACCTCCAGCAAATTCCAGCAGACCTGCAGCAGAGGGGCCTGACTGTTAGACGGAAAACTGACAAACAGGAATCGCATCAACATCAGCAAAAAGGACATCCACACAGAAACCCCATCCAAAGGTCACCAACATCAAAGACCAAAGGTAAATAAATATATGAAGATGAGGAAAAACCGGCACAAAAAGGCTGAAAATTCCAAAAACCAGAACGCCTCTTCTCCTCCAAAGGACAATAATTCCTCACCAGCAAGGGAACAAAACTGGAAGGAGAATGAGTGTGACAAATTGACAGAAGCAGGCTTCAGAAGGTGGGTAATAAGAAACTCCTCCAAGCTAAAGGAGCATGTTCTAACTCAATGCAAGGAAGCTAAGAACTTTGAAAAAAGGAGAGAGGAATTGCTAACTAGAATAACCAGTTTAGAGAAGAATGTAAATGACCTGATGGAACTGAAAAACACAGCATGAGAACTTCGTGAAGCATACACAAGTATCAATAGCCAAATCCATCAAGCAGAAGAAAGGATATCAGAGAGTAAAGATCAAATTAATGAAATAAAGCATGAAGACAAGATTAGAGAAAAAAAGGATGAAAAGGAAAAAAACAAAGCCTCCAAGAAATATGGGACTATGTGAAAAGAGCAAACCTAGGTTTGATTGGTGTACCTGAAAGTGACGGGGAGAATGGAAGCAAGTTGTAAAACACTCTTCAGGATGTTATCCAGGAAATCTTCCCCAACCTAGAAAGACAGGCCAACATTCAAATTCAGGAAACACAGAGAACACCACAAAGATACTCCTCAAGAAAAGCAACCCCAAGACATAATCATCAGACTCACCAAGATTGAAATGAAGGAAAAAATGTTAAGGGCAGCCAGAGAGAAAGGTAGGGTTACCCACAAAGGGGAAGCCCATGAGACTAACAGCAGATCTCTCTGCAGAAACCCTACAAGCCAGAAAAGAGTGGAGGCTAATATTCAACATTCTTAAAGAAAAGAATTTTCAACCCAGAATTTCATATCCAGCCAAACTAAGCTTCATAAGTGAAGGAGAAATAAAATCCTTTACAGACAAGCAAATGCTGAGAGATGTTGTCACCACCAGGCCTGCCTTACAAGAGCTCCTGAAAGAAGCACTAAACATGGAAAGAAACAACTGGTACCAGCCAATGCAAAAACATACCAAATTGTAAAGACTACCAACACTATGAAGAAACTACATCAACTAATGGGCAAAATAACCAGCTAACATCATAATGACAGAATCAAATTCACACATAACAATATTAACCTTGAATGTAAATGGGCTAAATGCTCCAATTAAAAGACACAGACTGGCAAATTGGATAAAGAGTCAAGACCGATAGGTGTGCTGCATTCAGGAGACCAATCTCATGGGCAATGACACACGTAGGCTCAAAATAAAGGGATGGAGGAATATTTACTAAGCAAATGGAAAGCAAAAAAGAGCAGAGGTTGCAATCATAGTCTGATAAAACAGATTTTAAACCAACAAAGATCAAAAGAGACAAAGAAGGCCATTCCATAATGATAAAGGGATCAATGCAACAAGAAGAGCTAACTATCCTAAATATACATGCACCCAATACAGGAGCACCCAGATTCATAAAGCAAGTTCTTAGAGACCTACAAAGAGTCTTAGACTCCCACACAATAATAGTGGGAGACTTTAACACCCCACTGTCAATATTAGACAGATCAATGAGACAAAAAATTAACAAGGATATTCAGGATTTGAATTCACCTCTGGACCAAGCAGACCTAATAGACATCTACAGAACTCTCCCCTGCAAATTAGCAGAATATACATTCTTCTCAGCACCACACCACACTTATTCTAAAATTGAACACATAGCTGGAAGTAAAACACTCCTCAGCAAATGCAAAAGAACAGAAATCATAACAAACAGTCTCTAAGACCACAGTGCAATCAAATTAGAACTCAGGATTAAGAAATTCACTCAAAACTGCACCACTACATGGAAACTGAACAACATGTTCCTGAATGACTACTGGGTAAATAACGAAATTAAAGCAGAAATAAATAAGTTCTTAGAAACCAATGAGAACAAAGACAAACTTTGTTCAGAATCATTTGATGATTTAGTTAACCTTTGAATTTTGTCTTTGTAATGATCATTGTTCAGATCTTTGTTCAGAATCTCTGGGACACAACTAAAGCAGTGTTTAGAGGGAAATTTATAGCACTAAATGCCCACAGGAGAAAGCAGGAAAGATCCAAAATCGACAACCTAACACCACAATTAAAGGAACTAGAGAAGCAAGAGCAAACAAATTCAAAAGGTAGCAGAAGACAAGAAATAACTAAGATTGGAGCAGAACAGAAGAAGATAGAGATAAGAAAAACCTTTTGAAAAATCAATGAATCCAGGAGCTGGTTTTTTGGAAAAGAATAACAAAATAGATAGACTGCTAGCCAGACTATCTGAAGAAGAAAGAAGAATCAAATAGACACAATAAAAAATGATAAAGGGGATATCACCACTGATCCCACAGAAATACAAACTACCATCAGAGAATACCATAAACACCTCTATTTAAATAAACTAGAAAATCTAGAAGAAATGGATAAATTCCTGGATACATACACCCTCCCAAGACTAAACTGTGAAGAAGTTGAATCCCTGAATAGACCAATGACAAGTGCTGAAATTGAGGCAGTAGTTAATAGCCTACCAACCAAAAAAAGCCCAGGACCAGATGGATTCACAGTCAAATTCTACCAGAGGTGCAAAGAGGAGTTGGTATCATTTCTTCTGAAACTATTCTAAACAATAGAAAAAAAAGACACTCTTCCCTAACTCATTTTACGAGGCCAGCATCATCCTGATATCAAAACCTGGCAGAGAGGCAACAAAAAAATAAAATTTCAGGCCAATATCCCTGATGAACATGCAAAACTCCTAAATAAAACACTGGCAAACTGAATCCAGCAGCACATCACAAAGCTTATCCACCATGATTAAGTCAGCTTCATTCTGGGGATGCAAGGCTGGTTCAACATATGCAAATCAATAAATGTAATCCATCACATAAACAGAACCAATGACAAAAACTACATGATTATCTCAGTAGATGCAGAAAAGGCCTTCGATAAAATTCAACAGTGCTTCATGCTAAAAACTCTCAGTAAACTAGGTATTAATGGAATGTATCTCAAAATAATAAGAGCTATCTATGGCAATCCCACAGCCAATATCATACTGAATGGGCAAATGCTGGAAGCATTCCCTTTGAAAACCAGCACAAGACAAGGATGCCCTCTCTTACCACTGCTATTCAACATAGTATTGGAAGTTCTGCCCAGGGAAACCAGGCAAGAGAAAGAAATAAAGGGTATCAAATCGGAAGACAGGAACTCAAATTGTCTCTGTTTGCAGATGACATGATTGTGTATTTAGAAAACCCCATTGTCTCAGCCCAATATCTCCTCAAGTTGATAAACAACATCAGCAAAGTCTCAGGATACAAAATCAATGCTCAAAAATCACAAGCATTCCTATATACCAACAATAGACAAACAGCCAAATCATGAGTGAACTCACATTCACAATTGCTACGAAGAGAATAAAATATCTAGGAATCCAGCTTACAGGGGATATGAAAGACCTCTTCAAGGATAACTACAAACCACTGCTCAGGGAAATAAGAGAGGACACAAACAAATGGAAAAACATACCATCTCATGAATAGGTGAAAGTAATATATAGATTAAATGCTATCCCCATCAAGCTACCATTGACTTTTTTCACAGAATTAGAAAAAACTACTTTAAATTTCATATGGAACCAAAAAAGAGCCCGTATAGCCAAGAGAATCCTAAGCAAAAAGAACGAAGTGGGAGGCATTACACTACCTGACTGCAAACTATACTACAAGGCTACAGTAACCAAAACAGCATGGTACTGGAACCAAAACAGATATATAGGCCAATGGAACAGAACAGAGGTCTCAGAAATAATGCCACACATCTACAACCATCTGATCTTTGACAAACCTGACAAAAACAAGCAATGGGGAAAGGATTCCCTGTTTAATAAATGCTGTTGGGAAAGCAGGCTAGCCATATGCAGGAAACTGAAACTGGACCACTTCCTTACACCTTATACAAAAATTAACTCAAGATGGATTAAAGACTTAAATGTTAGACGTAAAACTATGCAAACCCTAGAAAAAAACCTAGGCAATAGCATTCAGGACTTAGGTATGGGCAAAGAATTCATGACTAAAAAACCAAAAGCAATGGCAACAAAAGCCAAAATTCACAAGTGGGATATAATTACTAAAGAGTTTCTGCACAGCAAAAGAAACTACCATCAGAGTGAACAGAATGGGAGAAAATTTTTGCAATCTATCCATCTGACAAAGGGCTAATATCAAGAATCTATGAGGAACTTAAACAAATTTACAAGAAAAAAAAACCCCATCAAAAAGTGGGTGAAGGATATGAACAGACAGCTCTCAAAAGAAGACATTTATGTGGCCAAAAAAATATGAAAAAAAAGCTCATCACCACTAGTCATTAGAGAAATGCAGATCAAAACCACAATGAGATACTATCTCACACCAGTTAGAATGGCGATCATTAAAAAGTCAGGAAACAACAGATGCTCGAGAGGATGTGGAGAAATAGGAATGCTTTTACACTGTTGGTAGGAGCATAAATTAGTTCAACAATTGTGGAAGACAGTGTGGCAATTCCTTAAGGATCTAGGACCAGAAATACCATTTGACCCAGCAACTCCATTAGTGGGTATATACCCAAAGGATTATAAATCATGCTACCATAAAGACATATGCACACATATGTTTATTCCAGCACTGTTCACAATAGAAAAGACTTGGAACCAACCCAAATGCCCATCATTGATAGACTGGATAAAGAAAATGTGGCACATATACACCATGGAATACTATGCAGCCATAAAAAGTGATGAGTTCATGTCCTTTGCAGGAACATGGGCAAAGCTGGAAACCATCATTCTCAGCAAACTAACACAGGAACAGAAAACCAAACACTGCATATTCTCACTCATAAGCAGAAGTTGAACAATGAGAACACATGAACACAGGGAGGGGAACATCACACACTGGGGCCTGTTGGAGTGTGGGGAGCTAGGAGAGGGATGGCATTAGGAGGAATACCTAACGTAGATGATGGGTTGATAGGTGCAGTAAACCACCATGGCACGTTTATACCCATGTAACAAATGGGTAATTTATGTGTGCCATGCACTGGAGGACACAATGACCTTTGAGACACAATGGTGCACTGGATGGTTGAGACTGTTGCCATGAAAAAGTGCATGGCCCAGCAGGGAAACACAAACAATTGCAAATTTGGTGAGTGTCATGATGGAGAAGTGCAAGGTACAATGTGGGCAGAAAATTTGGGGGCCTACACTTAATTGGAGATGGAAGGTGTGATTGAGAAAGGCTTTCAAGAAACTTCTGCTCACTCGAAGAAACAAAGTGAGCCTATCTGAAGCTATAGAGAGCCCTCTATGTTCAACTACAGTAAATAACTCAAAAGGGGAGGCCACAGGAGATACGTAAGAGTTAGAAGGATCAAGAAAGCAGGCAGGACTTGAGTTTGTCTTGGAAGAAGAGATAAATGGAGATGGAAAGGGTTGAAATTTTCTGAAAACAGGATGATATAAGATGCAGTGTAAGCGAGAAGTGTGATGTATTTGTAGAAAAAGTTGGTGACTGGCCTTACTAGTATATAGGATTCCAAGCTGAGGAGAAGTGATAGATGCAACAGAGATGTACACATAACTGGAATAAAGATTCCTGAAACCATGCAGAGAACAATGATTTAACGTGCTTGGAAATAGAGAGCCACTAAAGGTTGTAAGTAAGGGAATGACACAATGAAATCTCAAGATTTAAATAGCATGAGATAGGTTTGATTGACTGAAGTTGAGGCTGGATTAAAGGAATCTGTCTGAAGCATCCAGATACAAGAGGATAACGATATAAATCATGGAAATGGAAATAGATAAAACTAAGGAAACAGGGGATTTCATGATTAACTGATGCTGTATAAATCAAGAAGCTCATTATGAGACTTGGAGTTCTCTGGCCAGTTACAATGGTGGGCTTAGTACAAGGGTCAAATTTAGAAGGGGTGAGGAAGGCATGCCAAATTTAGTTTTGGACATTCTGAGTTTGCAGCTTACTATTATTTGTGATTTATTTGTTATAACTCCCTGCTGGTTACTCTGCGTTTGACTTTCTAAAGACAATTTCCCTGAGGTACGCTCTAAGTTGTGGGTTAGGGAATGGGTCTCTTGTATGTACTGTAAATGACACTGTAAATCCTCACAAAAGAAAACAAAGTTTGTGAAAATTCAGAGAGTCTCTTTTAGCATATAACTGGGTTGTTGTCATGCTATATGTGAACTAATTCACCCATGGGGTTTTTCTCCATCTCAGTGTGCATCTTACATACATTATGAATTTTAACAAATTTAACTTAAGCGATATTTATTGAGCATATATACAGTATGTAGATTGAGATTGTTTTTGTTTGCCTAAATGGCAATTCTTAGAATAACAAGGAGACAAGTTTCTTCATTTGGTGATTTAGTTAACCTTTGAATTTTGTCTTTGTAATGATCAGTCATTGAAGTGTCTTTGTTCATAGTGGAAACATAAATCTAAACTCAGAAATTATCTGAATTGGTGGTATAAATTAGTGAGGTTTGGTGGAAAAATGCATTTCTTTCTTATAAAAATAATGCTCAAATGCAAGATGAGATTCACCTTAAAACCAGATTTTTTAATACTGAGGGAAAAGGAATCTGTTTGAAGGAGTATCCAGAGGCTCTCCTCCTTTGGGACAGATAGGGCATTACAGATAGTTTGCTGGGCCATAAAATATGGTATTCAGGTCACATGATGAACATTGAGTCTTTCTATTATCTTCTCACATGTATATCTGCCTTGGCGTCCTTTATAGGCTTGTTTTTGTAGGTATTGCTTTATTTTACTGATTTGTCTTTTGTTTTCCCATTTATGCCATAGAGGTAGACACCTTTACCTCTACCAGCCTCACATCCCTGCTGCAAGTAACTTCTTGTGATCTTGAAACTGCCTTTGCAAAGATTATGAAAGTGAGAGAAGTCTAACATGGCTGGCTCCATATTGCTTCTAGCCTCACAGTCTGGCTGTCTTTGCTCATTCCTGGATGTAGATCAATCTAACCATGGGAGGAACTGAGTTTATAATTTAACCTTGAAGCAAGGATGAGAATAGTACCTTCCTAAATCTGATCATCTCCAAGTGCGGGGGCTGAAACTCCTTTTGTAAGACTATTGAAAGGCCACAAGATTAGGATTAGGAGAGAGGTCTGAATTCTGCTAAAACGTAGGCATAGTTTCTACAATTCCTTCCAGCTCTAGAGTCAAATGGCCAAAAGTCACAAGATTTTTGACTTCTCCAATTGCTCTTATAGATAACATCACTATTGTAGAACCTAAGACTGGTTTTTTGAGATATCTTTGAGATATTTGCATTCTGGCCACTGACTGACCCCATCCAGACTCAGGACTCTTGACTCAACCAGTCCTGAGGCCCCCACTCAGAAGCAAACTCAGCCCAGCAGGACTGTTTTCCATACCCCTATGAATGCATCTCCAACCAATTAGTATTACCCATTCCCTAGTTCCCTGCTCACCAAACTATCCTTGAAAAACCCTAACCTCCAAGCCTTCAGGGAGACTGATTTGAGTAATAGCTCCATCTTCTGTGTGGCTAGCATAGCATCAGTTAAACACTTTCTTTGCTGCAATACCATGATCTCGGTGAACTGGTTTTGTCTGTGCAGCAGGAAGGAAGAACCCATGGGGCAATTACACTCTGCTTACACTTGAAGACCATATGGGGTCACTCTAGGACAGCTGGAGGACTCAGCCACTCCATGCTACCTAGATTTCCTCCCAGTTTCCCAGCATATTAAGTCTACACTGGAAAGCATACTTCTTTCATTTCAAATACTTTTCTCTTGATAAATATTTGAGGAAAGTTTCTGGTGAGTAAATTTTTATTTTTTAAACTTTATTACAAACTGTCATACACATTATCATTTCTGTGCATTAGGTCTCCAAAGACCTCTACTAAGTACACAGTGCTGGCCTATAATTTTCTCTTCTTAGGATAAAAATATTTAAAACTTCGCGAAAAAAATACACGTGCAAATGTAATCAAGGCTCTTCACTAGTTCAAAATGAGTCTTTCCAAAGTAATAACAGTTAATGAAGTGTGTTCTCTTTTTAAAAAGGATATGATATTTAATGTCCTTTTGTACTAAAAAAAAAGTTTTTTAAAATAACAAAATTAGCTGAGAGTGGTGGTGTGTTTGTCTAGTCCTAGTTACTCAGAAGGCTGGGGCAGGAGGAGGATCACTTGATTCCAGGAGTTCAGAGTTACAGTGAACTATGACCATACCAGTGTGCTCCACTCTCAGAGACAGAGTTAGACCATGTATCTAAATAAATAAATAAACCATAGCTAGGCATATAACCTAAAACATTATATCAACAGTAGGCCTGAGGCAAAAATAAATTGTCAGAATTATCAGATGCAGAGAAGTAAATAATAATATAATTTAGTTAGGTGATTTTATATTTCCTTTTGAGATAACTATTACATAATTAAGAACTAGAAAAATAGTCATTCAGTGAATATTATACACATTTTTAAAAATACTGTAATTGCTTGTAAATTGCTATTGGGTTATGATGAAAAATGGAAAGGGCAAAAGACACTGGGGAAAGTTAACAGACCAAGGATGAGATAGGGTACCAAAAAATGGAACAGTGAGACATATGCATTGAAAGGAAAAGGAGGCATAGAAAGGATATTTAAAAGAAGTTGGACAAGAGGGAGATGATTGAGCAATTTCATTCATCATACTGTGCTCTTCATTTGGACTGTGGCTTTAGAAAATGTTTACCCTTTATTTTCTATCATTTGAAATAAGCAGTTTAGTCATTTGATATGGTTTAGCTCTGTGTCCCTATCCAAATCTCATCTTGTAGCTGCCATACTTCCCACCTGTTGTGGGAGGGACCTGGTGGGAGATGACTGAATCATGGGAGCTGGTCTTTCCCATGCTGTTCTCATGATAGTGAATGGGTCTCATGAGATCTGATGGTGTTAAAAATGGGAGTTTCTCGGCCAAGCACGGTGGCTCACGCCTGTAATCACAGCACTTTGGGAGGCCAAGGTGGGTGGATCACAAGGTCAGGAGATCGAGACCATCCTGGCTAATATGGTGAAACCCCATCTTTACTAAAAATACAAAAAATTGGCCAGGCGTGGTGGCAGGCACCTGTAATCCCAGCTACTCAGGAGGCTGAGGAAGGGGAATTGCTTAAACCCAGGAGGCGGAGGTTGTAGTGAGCCAAGATCGCACCACTGCACCACTGCACTCCAACCTGGGCGACATAGCAAGACTCCTTCTCAAAAAAAAAAAAAAAAAAAAAAGGGAGTTTCTCTGCACAAGCTCTCTTTTTGCCTGCTACCATCCATGAAAGACGTGACTTGCTCCTCCTTGCCTTCTGCCATGATTGTGAGGCCTCCCCAGCCATGTGGAACTGTAAGTCCAATTAAACCTCTTTTTTGTAAATTGCCCAGACTAGGGTATGTCTTTATCATCAGTATGAGAACACACTAATACATCATTGTTCTCAGTTCTCTAGTTCCTTTTCAGCACTTACTCTTTAAATGCTCTGTTCTTAATGATTTAACCATTAGGTATGGGAAAATTGTTATGTCAAAAAACAATGAGCAAGATAATATTAATCCTTTAGATTAGATTTTAGATCAGCCCACTGAATATATCAAGTCCAAGACAGGTATATCTAGTAAGCTAATTCTCCACCTCTGCCTTAGTTAATTAAACTATAATAGAGAGCACACTTGCTAACATAATGACTGTGCTGTTGATCGTAATGCAGAGCACATGTACACATACATGCCAAAGAAATCTTTCTTCTGGCAAGACTGGTAGCATGTAGGTGACTGATGCCAATTTAGCTATTTCTTTCCATGGTTCAGGATGTATTTTCATACTCCATGCCAAGAACTAGTCTGCATCTCTGGAGTGGCCCCAAGAAATTATTGAGGACAAAGATAAAGAGTAAACATTTTTATATTTAGAGCTTCTTGTGTAATTGCAGTCAGATATCAGCTAGGGCTATAGTCATCTGAAGGCTCAATTGGGCTAGATGTTGAGGATGACTTAATGACATTACTGGCAAGTTGGTACTGGCTGTTGGAAGTTCAGCCAGGACTGCCCACTGGGGACCTCAATCAATCTCCCTATGAGCCTCTCCATGGGGCGACTTGGGCATCCTCAAAGCATGGTGGCTGACTTCCACTGGGAAATATCCTGAGAGGGCATGTCCAGAGAGCAAGTTTTTCCAGAATCCCAAGCAGAAGCTACAATACTTTTGTATGACTCAGGCTCAGAAATTCCAGAATATAACTTCCACTGGATTCTATTCATCACTAAGTCTAGCCTAATCCACTAAAGATTTTAAAGTCACTAAGTCTAGCCTAATCCAAAAAAGGAAAATTAGACTTCCCCCCTTGATGGAAGGAGTAGAAAAGATTTTGTGGCCATCTTTAAATCAATTCCAGAGATGTAGATTTAAATCACAACTCTACCATTTTCTAGCTAAGAGCAAGTTACAAAATTTGTTAGCCTATTTTTCCATTTTCAAAATGCAGATGACAGTATCAATGATAGGAGGTTATTGCAATGGTTAAATTAAACTAAATTAAATAATGCTGTTTCCATCCTTGGAAATCCCCCACTTGTATATCTGATGCAGTTTCTGTGTCTATAATTCAAATAAGAATCATGCTTAACTACAAATGTGAGATGGAAGTTGGGAGGGAAGCGTAAGAGAGGGTTATATTATGGCCCTCAAATACTCATGGAAAAATCCAGCATCTCTCTGGAAATCCAGCAACCAGTAACCCCTCCCCACTGCACCAAAAGACAAAAGGATTGGCAAAATCTTAGAGTCTCTTGCCCTTTATCTAAGAATAAATTTTGTGCCTATGTACTGTTTTACCACCTCTGAACTGTTTGCTTCCGTCTTAATGAATTCCCATCATATTTCTATATTAAGCCATGAACAACTGAAACTCTCCCTCCATCTCATTAAACTTTTCAAGAAGAAAAGAAGCTTTCTTTATTAATATCTGGGCAAATCAACATTCATAGCCAGAACCCTTGAATTCACTGGTACAATCCTTACTGCCAAGCTCTCCTTGACAAAGTCCACCTTAAACTTCTCCTTATTCCTTGAGACATGGCTTTAGGTTATCATTTTGTATTTATTTAATTGCATATTTGAAAAAATATAACTCACATATCAAACCTGTAGTTTCATATTTTATTGCTTAGGCTAAATGAAATTATCAAATCTACTGAAAAACTATATTGCATAAACTTGCACAGGTGATACATTGATGAGGCAAAATCACAAAGGTGGGTAGGTGAATGACTGGAATTTGGGAAACATTTTCCTGTTTATAAAAGAACTAGACACTAAACCAGTAAACAGACCCACCTGTAAGTCACCCATGGAGTATGCTCTTAACTTAGGACCAAGGCATTTTGGGTGTGTAATGGATCTCTACAATCAATCATGTATACAGATTTCTTGCTCCAGCTTTTGGCAATGAGGCAGTACCCTTGATGTAGGAATATGGTAGCTGAAAGCCTGCTCTAAAAACTAAACATATGTAAACTCCAAAACACTGCTATATTGTTGTTAACCACATTCAAATAACATGATGCCATCAACAAGGAGCAAAAAGGCTTGGTTTCTAATTCTCATTCTTGCCTTTCTGAATTGTGTAACCTCAGACAAATGACTTAGTCCCTCTGGCTTTCTGTTTGTCTCATCTGTGAAACAGGGACTCTGGCAACAGCACTGCCTTCCTTATAGAAATATTGTTATCAAATAACATATGGTATGTGAAACTTCTTTGCAAATACTCAGAAGAGCTATACACACAGATGTAAATATTGAGCATCCAATTGGCTGTGAAAAACTGTTGTTAGTAGCATGTATAGGGTAAAATAGACAGCACTCCATATTCTTAAAACGGAGCACAGCAGAATAGCATAGTATGTAGACTTTAGAGTCAGCCTAGGAGTTTCAAATCCAAGCCATACCCCTAACTGCTTGTATGAGTTATGTACCTCAAGTACCTCATCTGTAAAATGGGAATACTAAGAATGCCTGCTCCACAGGGACTTTATGAATACTTAATGTATTAACGTATATAAAGTCCTTGGGACAGTGGCTTATTTTCAGTAAGTTAACTGTTAGTATCAAGCTACTATATTTAAACCCTGCTGGTGAGAATTCTGAGCACTTACTGGGATAATTTTGGTTGAAGCATGCAGACTGGATTCTTTCTTACTGTGCATTTTCTATTAAACTATAGCCCTTAAATGAATGGGGGGGTGGGGAAAGAGATTTTCAAGGATGTATTATGTGTTCTTTCCCTTGTATTTAATATATGTGATTTATCCCACTGAGCATTTTTTCCTTTTTTTCTTTTTTTTAATTAATTTATTTTTTGAGACAGTGTCTGTCTCTGTTGCCCAAGCTGGAGTACAATGACACCATCACAGCTCACTGCAACCTTGGCCTCCCTGGCTCAAGCGATCCTGCCACCCCAGCTTCCCTTTGAGACTACAGGTGCATCCAACCACGCCCAGCTAATTTTTATATTTGTTTTGGTAGAGACAGGATTTCACCATGTTGCACAGGCTGGTCTCGAACTCTTGGGCTCAAGCAATCTGCCCCTATGGGTTTCCCAAAATGCTGGGATTATAGGCATGAACCACCACACCCAGCCACAGTGAGCATTTTTTTAGTGTTTAAGTCTGTTTTTACAACATCTGGTGGTTACATTTTCCCCAAATCCAGTGGAATTAGGAAATAGTGATCAAGCTATGGGGTCTGTAATTGGGCTGCCTGGGCTTAAATTTCAATTCTATTACTTCTCAAGTGTTGTGAGTACACTGGACAAATTGCTTAAGTTCCCAAAACATCAGTAACCTCAGCTACAAATTGAAGATAATAAGTATTTATCTCATGGGATTGTTGAGAGATCTATAGGAGAAAAGGGATGAAAGTGTTAAGTAAATGGTAGTTACTGTTATCATTGGATTGATTTACACTAGAATCTACAGAGCTAGCTTTCAGGTTTTTCACATGGTAGAATTAGACAGGGTTCAAGTTTAAAGACTGAAGTATGTATTTAAGTCAAGGCACTATGACCCAGTTTCTGGCTGCTTATCTCATTATACCTCCCACTGGTGAGCTATCTCAACTGGAAAACGTGCCTATGAGCAGGAAGAAACTTGAATGGACACAGCCCACATTCTTCTCCTCCTAGAAGATTCTTTTAACCTCATTACTTCAAGAAGATGCCAGGCACTTTGTGTCTTCCTTGTTTTTACCTGCCAATGGATCATCTTGCTACCTTTTCATGTTCCTACATAGCATGTTGTTTATGTTGCCAACTTCTGTAAAGGCAGCTGTTCATGTTTCTAGAGTTCTACCATAAAGTAAGCGAAATGCATGACAGCTGTAGTGATTGAATCTTGGTGTGTTGAAACTGTGAATTTAGAATCATTTAAGCTAGATGCCCCAGGCCTAATGCATTCAAGGGGTTACCACTGCAGAAGCTCCTGGTGACTTTATATCATGTGGAGTTTGCCATCTGCTTTCCATTTCAGATTCCATTCAAATCACTTCTATTGAACTAAAACACATGGATGATTTTATTAATAGCAAAAAACACATCTACCCATTTCACAGTCATTATTTGTTTGTTTATTTGTTTGTTATTTATTTAATGTGTTTTATTTATTTTGGCTTAAAACAACAGAAAGTTATTGTCTCAAAGCTGCAGGAAGCTAGAAGTCCAAACTCAGGGTGTTAGTAGGGCCATACTCCTTCTGGAGTCTCTAAGGGAGAAACTGTTTCTTGCTTCTTCCACTTTCTGGCAGCTGCTGGCATTCCTTAGATTGTGGTTGCATCACTCCGATCTCTGCCTCCACCATCACATCTCTTTCTCTGACTCTTCTGCCTCCCTTTTAAAGGGTGCTTGTAATTGCATTTAGAGCCCACTCAGATAATCCAGAATAATCTCCTTATTTTAAGATCCTTAACTTTCTCACATCTGCCAAGTTTCTTTTCCCATATAAGGTAATATTCATAGGTTCTAGGGATGAGGAAGCAGATGTCTTTGGGGGCCATTATCCTGCCTACCACATTATTCTGCCTTGCTCAGGGAGGAGTCCGGAACTGGTGGGAGCATCAAGCTCTGGGCTGGCCTCCTGGTGGTGAGGGGTCACCATAATCATGAGCCAAGTCTGCCCCCCATGGAGGAGGGACTGCCTAGGACCAGCAGGGTCAGAACGGCCATCCCTCAGCCTGGTGCAAGGAGGGAAAATGCCACGATTTTAAGAATAGTAAAGACATTTCAAAGCCTTAATCTTAGAGAGTCACTGAGATTAAAATGCATTTGTTTTCAGCAAGCCATGTGTTTGGATACATGCCCTCAAAATCAGGAGAGATTTTATCCTGAGCCTAGGGACTTCCCTGCACTGTGGGCTCTAGGAATTTAATGGAGTACCCTGACTCTGGTGAAACTTTGTAAAACTAAAAGTATTTTGAGATCTTCATTTTTCTTTATAAACCATGTGTTTTACCTTGTTTGTGTAACATGTGATATGCTTAAATAGAGAAAAAACTTGTAAGGACACAATTCTCTAAGGAGTGATGGTAAGGGATGTGGCTAAATAAATAATAGCCGCAATAGGGGCTAGCTACTATAGTGACTCAAATTATCTTAATTATCATACAACTCTATACAGTAGTTGTAAACCAAAAATACAATTCTAAGCTCCCAAACTGATTAAATGGATTCCTCTCTCAAGGGCATTCCAAAATAAACCTGAAAAACTAATTCAGGCCATGATGTGAAGGAGGGGTTGCCTCATTTTATCCTCCTCTTTGGAATTGAGACACAACTGACCAGAAATTAACATTAAAACAGAGATCTTAAGACTGACAAAACAGACTTTGTAGCAATAAGATACCAAACTCCAACCTGACTCCAGTATAAAATCACATAGCAGATAGCAAGCCCTGAAAGAAAATGAAATTTTTTATCCCAAAATATGTTTTTATAACATATTTTGAAATGGCCTTGCAAAGCTGTCTTTTGTGGGGAAAATCTACATTCTATAGGTAATTCCCTTTCCTTTCTGGGTCTTTTCCTGATCCAGGAGAGAATTAACTAAAAGTCTGGTACCTTCTAGGGCCTGATAAGAGATATTTACAATCTATTCTCTGAAGCCTGTTACTGGGAGGTTTCATCTACATAACAAGGACCTTGGTTTCCATAGTCCCCTTTATCTTAATTATAGACATTTCTTTCTACTGATTTCAACCCTTCAGGCAGAGCTTAACCATTTCAAGCAGTTGCCATCAGAAATCTTTAAATCTACATTTGACCTGGAATCCTCCATTGTGAGATGTCCTGCCTTTCTGGGCCAAACCAATATAAACCTAAGATGTATTGATTTATGTCCCTGCCTATAATTTCTGTCCCCCTAAAATGTATAGAAATCAGGCTATAACCCAACCACCTCAGGCATATGTTCTCAGGAACTCTTGAGACTATGTCTTGGAACTCGGTTGCTCATATTTCCCTCAGAATAAACCTGTGTAAATATATTACAGAGCTTGACTCCTTGTCGTCAACAGTATTAAGACCTTAAAATACAAAAATTATAAATCTTCAAAGGGTTATATCAGTCTTTAGTTTCTTTTAACGAAGGAACAGTTGTTGACCAGGGCAGCTAATGAAATAGTTCTGGAATAGCCCAGTCTTTGGTTGCCCACTCTGGGCACCTGAATCTTAACTCCATCAAGGCCATCCAGTCTACACAATTCAATTTTGTTTTTTTTTAATCCCAAGAAAAATCTATCCCCATTAATAATAGGATATCAGCCATTCACTTGAAGTCAGGAGGGAAAAAGTACTTGGGAGCTTTTCTCTAGCCAGTGGGCAACATGTAACAGGCTTTACATTATATATAACTTCACCACACCCATGGGGCCTGATCCGCTTGGAAAAAAAAAATGTAACAGGACAGCACTAGACAGAGCTGTGATATCCTTAAACTGATAAAAAGTTCTGCAACAGTGTCCTTAGGGTTAGCCTCCCCTAAAACCTCAAATGGAATTTGGAAGTTTCAGAACCAAATCCAAACTCTGGAGTCTAGCACACCAGGTCTTTCACAATCTTAGTTTTTTACATTCTTCCTTCCTTTGATATTCCCCACCACTGTATCTATTTCACTTCCTCTCCCACCATTTTCCAAAATGTTTAAATTGAGTCTTAAGCAATTTTATGAACACAGATTAACACCTGAATATGCACTCTGCATATTTATTAAAAGAAACACACATACCTAGAAAGTGGATGAAAATAATAAAATGACTTGCTGCTTATGACTGAATCTATAGTCTATAACAGTAGCTATATATTTGTTAAAGAATATATTTGAAAGGATAAAATCATCTTCATAAAAATAGAAAATGAGCACATCAAATATTTTGTTTAAACTATTAAATATAAATAATAAGGGAATTGGTGATAAGTCACAACCTATTCAGAGGGGAATCCAAAGAGCAGACACATTTATGGGCAATTAAAAATGCTGAGACAAATTTGTTAACAGACGCAGAACTGATCAATATCCACAGGGTATGAGTCAGTTGTATCTCTGTAGGGGAAAGTTCATTTGCATTTTTGTGGACAAGAATAATTTGCATTACTACAGTTTTGTATAACTTACAGAGTTGTAAAATGGTTTAAAGATGCTGAAATTCACAGATTATCTGGAAAGGGGCATTAGATAAAACATCCAGCAACTTTTCTTTTTAGTTTTTATTTTTTCCATTTCAAGGTTTTTCATGACTCTTTCTGACATATGATATACAAGGCTGTATATAATAAAATGATAGCCACAATAAGTACTGGCCATCTTGATGTGCTTTTTACTTCCATTATTTATCATATAACTCTATGAAATAGGTGGTAATGAAGGCCTTAAAATACCTAAAATTAGAAGCCTTCAAAGAACGGTATGTCAGCCTTTAATTCCTCTTTATTAAGGAACAGTTGGTGACCAGGGCACCTAAGGAAACAGATCTGGCATGGTCCACTACTTCCCAAGGGTGTCTTATGTGGCTCTGGCATCGGGCAGACTGGCTGGCAGGTATGCAATGTTGGCTCCTTTTTTTCAGCTGATCGCTGAAAGGTCTTGCTGTTTGATCATCAACTCCAGAAATGGCCACACAATGCCATGGCCCTCTCTGTCAAAGCTGAGTGTTCTGTCTTGGATGAGAGTCCCTCTGTGTACAATGACAAAAGGAGGGGACTTCAGGCCTCTTCTCACAGGCAGAATCTCATTTGCTTGAAAGGCTGAAAATGGATGCCTCATAGTGCTGAAATTTGTTCTCCAAGATGTTTCCTATTAAAAGCGCCAATCTCACTCTGTCTGTCAATATCACAGTTTGATAATTTCATGATAATAGAGAATATATTTTACATATGCATTCACTCATTCATTGGACATTTATGTGCTAGACACAAATATTTCCAAAGGAAACCAGCAGTGAACAAACCAGGCAAAAAATCTTTGCCCTCCTGGAATTTAAACAAACTGTTTTTAAAAAGAAGTGGAATATTTAATATGTTAAGTGATGTGAAGTACTATGGAATCAAGAAAGCAGAAGAGGGGTTTGGGAAGTTAAGGAAAATATAGCATGACTTGAGGCAGCATGGACATTTTTAAATTGCTCAGTCAAGGAATGTCTCAAAGACCCACAGGCAGGTGAGTGAGCCATGTGGATATCCAGGAAGAGGATATGAATTTTCCAAGGGCAAAGACCCTGAGGTGGAAGCATGCCTGTCGCGTTCAAGGAAGAGCAAGGAGACCAATGTGAATCATGAGAGAAGGCACACTTTTCCTCGCCATAAATATTGAAGAAATGGCTCATTATATTGGTTTGACACACCTCAACGCACCTTTTTGGAACACAACAGGGTACAAAGACTGACAGAAGGTGAATGAATGAACGGATGGATGAAGGCCAATATGCATTTTTCATTACAGTTCATAAAATATTGATACCACAAGTTTATTGAGTGTATTTTTTCTCTCTAAAACCCAAAAGGAGCTAATTTTTTAAAATAAGAAAACCCTTAATTTTACTGTCTTTGGAATAACTTCTTCCTTCTAATTTTTTGGCAGCTTATTGTAGAGAAAATTTAATCCATTGTTCTCTATTTCTTTATATGCAAATATTAAAATTAATGTAATGAAAGTTTTAGTTGTTGGAGAATGTATATTAGCTCTCCAAATTAGCCCTTTAAAAGCCTGACAAAGGTGCTTTGCCAAGAATAAGAATCTTTAGGCCAGGCCCAGTGGCTCATGCCTGTAATCCCAGGACTTTGGGAGGCTGAGGCTGGTGGATCACAAGGTCAAGAGATCAAGACTATCCTAGCTAACACGGTGAAACCCCGTCTCTACTAAAAATACAAAAAAAAAAATTAGCTGGGAGTGGTGGCGGGCACCTGTAATCCCAGCTACTCGGGAGGGTGAGGCAGGAGAATGGTGCGAACCCAGGAGGCAGAGCTTGAAGTGAGCAGAGCGCTGCTGCACCCCAGCCTGGGCAAGAGTGTGAGACTCTGTCTCAAAAAAAAAAAAAAAAGAATATTCAGCAAATGTTTTGTTTTAGATAGACATCAAAAGTTAGTGTTATTCTGTTTCTATGACTTATTTTAAGAACACAAGAAGAGTATGTATATATATGTGTGTGTATATGTGTGTGTATATATGTGTGTATATAAATTTATAAACATATACACACACATATATAGATAAATTTGTTTCATCAAATAAAACTTGCTTATTTTTACTTTCCCCCTTCTTTATATATGTGTATATATGTGTGTATATACACATAAATTTGATGAAACAAATTTATCTATATATGTGTGTGTATATGTTTGTATGTGTATGTGACATTGAACTATCTCATCATCATCACCATCTAACTTATCTATTCAGAAACACTGAGTGACTTTCATTGTTAAATGTGTTTTCGATCATTAGAAATAAGTGGAAATACTAGCTCATGCAGTTTTATGTGACTGGTTTATAGCCTTCACTAGGTCAACACATCAAATCTCCCAAAATTGCATAATACTTTTCCTTTGTATCTACATCCTTTCTCTAACTCACTCAAATGTGACAGGTTTTGCAAAATTCCAAAATGTACCTTTAAATATTAGCCCATAGAAATTTGTTTCATAAAATAAATCTTGCTATTTTCTCTTTTTCTCTCATAAATATGCTGATCCCAGGTTCTAGGATTTGTTCCCATTTTGTCCTGTCTCCAGAACTTTTCTACTAAGACAAGACTTAGATTAGACAGGGGCCAGAATAGAAGAAACAGAATCCAGACCTGAATATCCTTGTGATTTCTCAAGCTGTTTCTGTATAGCTTGTCAGCAATTTGGAAAAACAGCTTAAGGGTTGTGAAATCTGGAACCCTGGGTTCAAATGCTGGCTGTACCATTTGCCAGCTCTGTGGCCTTTGTCAAATTAATTCACCTCTCTGAACCTTGGTTCTCCTGTTGTAAAATGGAGGTAGTATTTTAGTACTTAATTTCAAAAGCTCCTATAAAAATTAAAATAAATAAAAGATACAAGTTCTTGCTGTTAGAATCATTATCTCATTTAATTCTTCTCATATCCTTATAAGACCATTTTTGTCCCAATTTTACATATGAGACAACCCAATATTTAGCATTTTCACAGAGCTAGTAAGCATTTATTCGTGTATTCATTCAGCAAATACGTGTGAATGGGAAGCTAGGTGCCTTTGTGGAGCTTTCCATTATGCTGGAGAGTGGCGACAAATATACAAATACACAAAAGAGAATTGTATATGCAATTGTATTGTATATGTATATTTGTATGAATTGTATATGTGTATATATATATTGTGAGAATTGTAACATATATTTGCAAATATACAAACAAAAATTGTAGAAGTAATAAGTGCAATGAGAAGAAAGAATGGGGTAATAAAGACAAAGCAATGGAAAAAGAAAGGAGAATGAAGGGAATTCAAAAAGACCCCTGGTGAAGTGACATCCGAGCTGAGACCAGAATGATTGGGAAGATCTGCAGAGCAGCAGAACAAGCAGACAAGAGCAAATACAAGACAAGTGCCTGGGCTGGAAGTTCAGGGATGCCTGCCGGGAAGGTGATGGGCTGAATGCCTTACAAGGGAGCCTGCCAACTCTGAGCAAATCTCACATAGTCTCAAGCTTAATAATAGTGTGGATGATTCTGTGGCACTCAGCAGTCTTTCAGGATTATAATGTCCCTAGTCATCAACTTGTTCGTATAGATTTGATAAAAATGTGCTTCATGTTTGTCTTTCTGTGATTCCAAGGTAATGGGAGGGCAAGGGGCACAGAAGGTGACTATGCCTATC
The DNA here is from genome assembly GCF_028885625.2 of Pongo pygmaeus. Lineage (NCBI taxonomy): Eukaryota > Metazoa > Chordata > Mammalia > Primates > Hominidae > Pongo > Pongo pygmaeus. The sequence continues at coordinate 35,468,608 of NC_072377.2, read as the reverse complement.
TTGTTTCTTGCCATGTGTTAATTTCAAAGGAAGCTCCCTCTCCATTAAGCTTCAGTGAGGAGGAAAAAAAGAAATGATATTTTAATGAACAAAGCAATCCAAGCCATTACTTGGTTGCTGGAGCACTGCATGGTACAATTTTCTCAGCTCTTTTGAACTCAGACTGACTAGACTTACAACAGAGCAGAAGCAGTGCTACACAGAACAGTGTCGTTAAACCAGAGGTAACTTGATCCCTGCTACTTCCTGCTGCCACATTTTGCACCCTCTTATGGCTCTGATTATGCCATTCTAAAATACCAGATATTTTGAAAACTAGTTGGAATTTGAGGGGATATTTTGCTCAGACTTGTGACTAAGGCTCAACCAGTTTGTTTGTAATCCTCCCTGGTTAATCTCATTTACACATTGTGGTGTGACACGTGGACAATATTTTCAAATGGGAGAAGAATCATTCATGTGTGGGTATAGAAAGGAAGGAGGATCCAAAGCCCCAAGAAGACATTGGATGGAGCAATAATATAAAATCATAGTGATTCAACATGATTACAATGCTTAACAGGCAACATAGGCCTTTGCAACATTCAAATCGGTTTCTAAGTGAAAAGATATACACTAAGTATGACCAGGAGGTATCTCAGAATTCTAGCCTGTAAGAATGAGAAGGTAAGAGATGTAAATTATAGGGCACTTATATTGGGCATATTCATTTCCTAGGGCTGCCGTAATGAAGTCCTCAAAACCGTGTAGCTTAAAACAACAGAAATTTATTGTCTCACAGTTCTAGAGGTTAGACGTCCAAAATCAAGGTGCCAGCACGGCCATGCTCTCTCTCATGGTTTTAGGAGAGAAACCTGCCTTAATGTCTAGCTTCTGGTCTTTTGTGGCAATCTTTGGTGATCCTCAGCTTGTAGATGCATCACTGAAATCACATGGCCTGACTTCTCCCTGTGTGTCTTCACAGCTTCTTCCCTGTGTGCATGTCTGTCTGTGGTCTAAATTGTCCCTTTTTGTGAGGATGCCAGTCATATTGGCTTAGGGCTGTATTAGGCCATTCTTGCATTGCTATAACAAAATACCTGAGACTGCATGTATTAGTTTGTTTTCATGCTACTGATAAAGACATACCCAAGACAGGGCAATTTACAAAAGAAAGAGGTTAAATTGGACTTACAGTTCCACTGACTGGGGAAGCCTCACAATCACGACCGAAGGCAAGGAGGAGCAAGTCCCGTCTACATAGATGGCAGCAGGCAAAGAGAGAATGAGGAAGATGCAAAAGCAGAAACCCCTGATAAAACCGTCAGATCTCATGAGGTTTATTCACTACCATGAAAACAGTATGGGGGAACTGCATGCATGATTCAATTATCTCCCACTGGGTCCTTCCCACAACACATGGGAATTATGGGAGTAAAATTCAAGATGAGATTTGGGTGGGGACACGGCCAAACCATATCACTGCATAATGTATAAGAAAAGAGATTTAATTGGCTCATGGTTCTGCAGGCTGTACAGGAAGCATAGCACCAACATCTGCTTCTGAAGAGGCCTTAGGAGGATTTTACTCATGGTTGAATGTAAAGAGGGAGCAGGCTTCCCACATGGTGAGAACAGGAACAAGAGAGGGCAGTGGGCGAGGTACCCCACTTTGCAATAACCAGACCTAGTGAGAACTCACTCACCATAATGACAGCACCAAGCCATGCGGGATCCTCCCTCATGGCCCAAATACCTTCCACTGGGCCCCACCGCCAACACTGGGGATTACATTTCAACATGAAATTTAGAGGGGACACATAACCAAACTATATGAAGGGCCCATCTAATGAATTTCATTTCAATTCAATTACCTCTGTAAAGACTCTATTTTCAAATGAGGTCACATTCTGAGGTACAAATGCGAGTTAGGACTCCAACATATTTTTTATGGGGGACACAATTCCACCCAGAGGTTGTACTGCAAGATGCTGGTATTTTCAATTTTTTTTCTTTACTTTATAAAACTTTCTTGCCTAAAACAATTTGCTAATTTGTTGGTATAAGGTGCATTATTCTTTTTTTAACTTTGATTTTAAGTTCAAGGGTACATGTGCAAGTTTGTTACATAGGTAAACGTGTGTCGTGGGGTTTGTTGTACAGATTATTTCATCACCCAGGTATTAAGCCTAGTACTCATTAGTTACTTTTCCTGATTCCCTCTCTCCTGCTACCCTCCATCCCTCCACAGGCCCCCGCGTCTGTTGTTCCCCTCTATGTGTCCATGTATTCTCACCATTTAGCTCCCACTTATAAGTAAGAACATGTGGTATTTGGTTTTTCTGTTCCTGTGATAGTTTGCTAAGCATAACAGCCTCCATCTCCACCCATATTCCTGCAAAGGATGTGATCTCATTCTTTTTATGGCTGCATAGTATTCTATGGTGTATATGTACCAAGTTTTCTTTATCCAGTCTACCATTGATAGGCACTAAGGTTGATTCCACGTCTTTGCTATTGTGAATAGTGCTACAATGAATATAAGTGTTCATGTGTCTCAATGATTGAATGATTTATATTAACTTTGGGTAATGGGATTGCTGGATCGAATAGTAGTTCTATTTTCAGATCTTTCAGGAATTGCAACACTGTTTTCCACAATGGTTGAACTAATTTACACTCCCACCAACAGTGTATAAGTGTTTCTTTTTCTCTGCAACCTCACCAGCACCTGTTATTTTTTTACTTTTTAATAACAGCCATTCTGACTGGTGTGAGATGGTATCTCATTATGATTTTCATTTACATTTCTCTAACCATCAGTGATGCTGAGCTTTTTTTCATATGCTCGTTGGCTGCATGCATGTCTTCTTTTGAGAAGCGTCTGTTCATGTCCTTTGCCCACTATTTAATGCGGTTGTTTTATTCTTATAAATTTAAATCCCTTAGAGATGCTGGATATTAGACCTTTGTCAGATGCATAGTTTGCAAAAACTTTCTCCCATTCTGTAGGTTGTCTGTTTACTCTGTTTATAGTTTATTTTTCTGTGCAAAAGCTCTTTAGTTTAATTAGATCCCATTTGTCAACTTTTGCTTTTGTTGCGATTGCTTCTGGCATCTTCATCTTGAAATATCTGCCCTTTCCTATGCCCAGAATGGTATTGTCTAGATTGTCTTCCGGGGTTTTTATAGTTTGGGGTTTTACATTTAATTCTTTAATCCATCATGAGTTAAATTTTGTATATGATGTAAAAAGGAGATCCAGTTTCAATCTTCTGCATATGGCTACCTAGTTATCCTAGTACCATTTTTTGAATAGGGATTTTTTCCCCATTGCTTGTTTTTGTCAGTTTTGTCAAATATCAGATAATTGTAGGTGTGTGGCCTTATTTCTGGGATCTCTATCTTGTTCTGTTGGTCTATGTGTCTGTTTTTGTACCAGTACCATGCTCTTTTGGTTACTGTAGCTCTGTAATATAAAGTCGGAGAGCGTGATGCCTCCAGCTTTGTTCTCTTTACTTAGGATTGCCTTGGCTATCCAGGCTCTTTCTTTGTTCCATAAGAATTTCAAAACTATTTTTTCTGTTCTATGAAGAATGTCACTAGTAGTTTAATAGGAATAGCATTGCATCTATAAATTGCCTTGGGCAGTGTGGCCATTTTATTGATATTGATTCTTCCTATACATGAACATGGAATGTTTCTTCATTTGTTGTTCCATTGTTTTTCCATTTTGTTTGTCATCCCTGATTTCTTTGAGCAGTGTTTTGTAGTTCTCCTTGTAGAGATCTTTCATCTCCCTGGTTAGCTGTTTTCCTAGGTATTTTATACTTTTTGTGGCAATTGTGGATAGTACTGCATTCCTGATTTAGCTCTCACCTTGACTGTTTTTGCTTTATATGAATGTTAGTAATTTTTGCACATTAATTTTGTATCCTGAGATTTTGCTGAAGTTGTTTATAAGCTTAAAAAGCTTTTGGGCTGAGATTAAGGGTTTTTTTATGTAAAGGATTGTGTCATCTGCAAACAGCGATAGTTTGACTTCCTCTCTTCCTATTTGAACGCCCTTTATTTCTTTCTCTTGCTCGATTGCTCTGGCCAGGACTTCCAGTACTATTTTGAATAGGAGTGGTGAGAGAGGGCAGCCTTGTCTTGTGCCAGTCTTCAAGGTAAATGTTTCAGGTTTTTGCCCATTCATTATGATGTTGGCTATGGATTTGTCATATAGATGGCTCTTATTATTTTGAGGTATGTTTTTTTCAATACCTAGTTTATTGAGAATTTTTAACATGAGGGTTTGTAGAATTTTATTGAAAGCCTTTTCTGCATCTATTAAGATAATCATGTAGTTTTTGTCTTTAATACTGTTTAGATGATGAATCACATTTATCAATATACGAATGTTGAACCAACCTTGCATCATGGTGGATAAGCTTTTTGATGTTCTGCTGGATTTGATTTGCCAGTATTTTGTTTAGGATTTTTGCATCAGTGCTCATCAAGGATATTGGCCTGAAGTTATCTTTTATTGTGTCTCTGCCAGGTTTTGGTATCAGGAGGATGCTGGCCTCATAGAATGAATTAGGGAAGAGTCCCTCCTCCTCAATTTTTTGGAATAGTTTCCTCAGAAATGATACGAGTTCGTATCAGTACATCTGGTAGAATTTGACTGTAAATCCTTCTGCTCCTGGGCTTTTGTTGTTAGTAGGCAATTTATCACTGATTCAGTTTTAGAGATCATCATTGGTTTTTTCAGAAATTCAATTTCTTCCTGGCTCAATATTGGGAGGATATATGTGTCCAGGAATTCATCCATTTCTTCTAGATTTTCTAGTTTATGTGCACAGAGGTGTTCACAACATTCTCTGATGGTGATTTGTATTTCTGTGGGGGTCAGTGGTAATATCCCCTTTGTCATTTCTAATTGTGTTTATATGGTTCTTCTCTCTCCTTCCTTAGTCTAACTCGTGGTCTATCTATTTTATTAATTTTTTTCAAAGAACCAGCTCCTGGATTTGTTGATCTTTTGAATGGTTCTTCATGTCTCAGTCTTCTTCAGTTCAGCCCTGATTTTGGTTATTTCTTGTCTTCTGCTAGCTTTGGGATTGGCTTCCTTTTGGTTCTCTAGTTTTTTAGCTGTGATGTTAGGATGTTAAATTGAGATCTGTCTAACTTTTTGATGTGGCCTTTTAGTGCTATAAATTTCTCTCTTAATGCTGCCTTAACCATGTCCCAGAGATTATAGTATGCTGTATCTTTGTTCTCATTAGTTTTGAAGAACTTCTTGATTTCTGCCTTAATTTCATTATTTACCCAAAAGTCATTCAGGAGCAGATTATTCAATTTCCATGTAATTGTATAGTTTTGAGCTAATTTCTTAGTCTTGGTTTCTAATTTGATTGTGCTGTGGTCTGAGAGAGTGTTATGATTTCAGTTCTTTTGCACTGTCTGAGGAGTATTTTATGTCCAATTATTTGACCAATTTTAGAGTATGTGCCATGTAACAATGAGAAGAATGTATACTCTGGTATTTTGGGTGGAGAATTTTGTAGATAACTATCAGGTCCACTTGGTCCAGGGCTCAGTTTAGGTCCTGAATATCGTTGTTAATTTTCTGCCTCAATGATCAGTCTAATACTGTCAGTGGGATGTTGAAGTTTCCCACTATTATTGTGTGGGAGTCCAAGTCTCTTCAAAGTTCTTTAAGAATTTGCTTCATGAATCTGTGTGCTCCTGTGTTGGGTGCATATATATTTAGGATAGTTAGGTCTTCTTGTTAAATTGAACCCTTTACCATTATGTAATGCCCTTCTTTTATATTGTGATTTTTGTTGGTTTAAAGTCTGTCTTGTCTGAAGTTGCAATTGTAACCCCTGCTTGTTTCTGTTTTCCATTTGATTGATAGATTTTTTCCATCCCTTTATTTTGAGCCTATGTGTGTCACTGCATATGATCTGGATCTCTTGAGGACAGTATACCAAAGAGTCTTGGTTCTTTCTTGTAAATTTGTTGGAGTTCATTGTAGATTCTGGATATTAGCCCTTTGTCAGATGAGTAGGTTGCGAAAATTTTCTCCCATTTTGTAGGTTGCCTGTTCACTCTGATGGTAGTTTCTTTTGCTGTGCAGAAGCTCTTTAGTTTAATTAGATCCCATTTGTCAATTTTGGCTTTTGTTGCCATTGCTTTTGGTGTTTTAGACATGAAGTCCTTGCCCATGCCTATGTCCTGAATGGTAATGCCTAGGTTTTCTTCTAGGGTTTTTATGGTTTTAGGTCTAACATTTAAGTCTTTAATCCATCTTGAATTGATTTTTGTATAAGGTGTAAGGAAGGGATCCAGTTCAAAAAGTGGGCGAAGGACATGAACAGACACTTCTCAAAAGAAGACATTTATGCAGCCAAAAAACACATGAAAAAATGCTCACCATCACTGGCCATCAGAGAAATGCAAATCAAAACCACAATGAGATACCATCTCACACCAGTTAGAATGGCAATCATTCAAAAGTCAGGAAACAACAGGTGCTGGAGAGGATGTGGAGAAATAGGAACACTGTTACACTGTTGATGGGACTGTAAACTAATTCAACCCTTGTGGAAGTCAGTGTGGCGATTCCTCAGGGATCTAGAACTAGAAATTCCATTCGACCCAGCCATCCCATTACTGGGTATATACCCAAAGGACTATGAATCATGCTGCTATAAAGACACATGCACACGTATGTTTATTGCAGCATTATTCACAATAGCAAAGACTTGGAACCAACCCAAATGTCCAACAATGATAGACTGGATTAAGAAAATGTGGCACATATACACCATGGAATACTATGCAGCCATAAAAAATGATGAGTTCACGTCCTTTGTAGGGACATGGATGAAATTGGAAATCATCATTCTCAGTAAACTATCGCAAGAACAAAAAACCAAACACCGCATATTCTCACTCATAGGTGGGAATTGAACAATGAGAACACATGGACACAGGAAGGGGAACATCACACTCTGGGGACTGTTGTGGGGTGGGGGGAGGGGGGAGGGATAGCACTGGGAGATATACCTAATGCTAGATGACGAGTTGGTGGGTGCAGCGCACCAGCATGGCACATGTATACATATGTAACTTACCTGCACATTGCGCACATGTACCATAAAACCTAAAGTTTAATAATAATAAATAATAATAAAAGAAAAAAAAAAAAAAGAAAAAAAAAAAAAACAAAGAGTCTTGGTTCTTTCTCCAGCTTGCCACTCTGTGTCTTTTAATTGGGGCATATAGCCTGTTTACATTCAAAGTTATTATTGATATGTGTGGATTTGATCCTGTCATCATGATGTTAGCTGGTTATTATTCAGACTTGTTTGTGTGGTTGCCTTATAGTGTCACTGGTCTATGTACTTCAGTGTGTTATTGTAGTGGCTGGTAATGATCTTTCCTTTCCATATTTAGGGCTTCCTTCAGGAATTCTTTTAAGGCAGCGGTTATCTGGTGATAATAAATTCCCTCAGCATTTGCTTGTCTCAAAAGGATCTTATTTCTCCTTCACCTACGAAACTTAGTTTGGCCAGATATAAAATACTTTATTGGAATGTTTTTTAACATGTTGAATATCGACCTCCGATTTCTTCTGGCTTGTAGGGTTTCTGCTGAGAGGTCAGTTGTTATTCTGATGGGCTTCTCTTTGTAGGCAACCTGACCTTTCTCTCTAGCTGCCTTTAAGAGTTTTTCTTTCATTTTAACCTTGGAGAATCTGATGATTAAGTGTCTTGGGAATCATCTTCTTGTGAAGTTCTTACTAGGGTTCTTTGCAGTTCCTGAATTTGAATGTTGGCCTCTCTAGCTAGGTTGGGGAAGTTCTCATGGATAATATCATGAAATATGTTTTCCAAGTTTTTTACACTCTCCCCATCTCTTTCCGGGACACCAGTGAATTGTAGATTTGGTCTCTTTACATAATGCCATATTTCTCAGAGATTTTATTCATTCCTTTTTATTTTTCTCTATTCTTGTCTATGTCTTATTTCAGAAAGCCAGTCTTCAAGTGCTAAGATTCTATCCTCCCATTGGCCTATTCTGCTATTAATACTTGTGATTGCATTATGAAATTCTTGTAGTGTGTTTTTCAGCTCTATCAAGTTGGTTATGTTCTTTTCTATACTGACTATTTTGTCTGTCAGCTCCTGCATTATTTTAATTTATTCTTAGCTTTTTTGGATTGAGTTTCAATGTATTCCGGCATCTCAATGGTTTTTGTTCCTATCCATGTGCTGAATTCTATTTTTGTCATTTCAGCCATCTAAGCCTGATCCAGAACCCTTGCTGGAGAGTTGGTCATTCGGAGGAAGAAAACACTCTGACTTTTTGAGTTGTCAGAGTTCTTGTGCTGGTCCTTTCTCATCTTTGTGGGCTAATGTTCCTTTAATCTTTGAAGTTGCTAACCTTTGGGGTTTTTTTTTTTCTTTTATCTTATTTGATGACCTCGAGGGTTTGATCATGGTATAAGATGGATTCAGCCAACTGGCTTCATCTCTGGAAGGTTTTAGGGGGCCAGTTCTCAACTCCCAATTCCTGTACTGCATGCTCTAACTCTGGGGAACTTGTACTGAGCCCTAACTTTGTTCTCTGGCTCCTCAAGGTTAAGAATTCACTGACTTAGAGTGGCTGAGGGACTCCCTGACGACTGGTCATTACACCACGATGGGTAGTATCAGCCAAAGCACTTCCTAGTTCAGTGACAGTGGTATCCATCCTTGTTTGCACCAGCAAACCAGACGTGGGCCCCAGAACGTGCCAGCAGCAGCAGCGATGGCAGCACGGTGCAGTGGGGTGCATGCTCATCAGCTGCAGCAGGGTGCTAGTGGGTGCTGGGGTGCCTGCCTCCATGCTGGCATTCACCACAATGGCAGAGGCAACGCGGCTCAGGAGTGGGGCAGGGGGGCAGGGTTCCCCTGCTGGTGACTGCACACAGTCATGCTGGTGGTGGTGTTGGCACAGGGGCAGGGTGCTGGCAGGCGCAGGTCTGTGTGCATTCTCTGTGTGCCACAGGCAGAGATGGTTGCTCAGGGTGGGTGGGGGAGGGTCCACTGTTCTCTGTGCCTAGTTTCATTCCTACAGTAGTGTTGGCACAAGGGTGGGGCACTGACAAGGGCCTGGCTGGCAGGCTCTTTGCCCACCAAGGCTCTGACTGCAATGGTGGTCAGTGGAGGCAGGGCAAGATGTACACATACACACATGTTACTGGGGCAAGGAAAGCAGAAGCTACCCATCCACACACATGTTGGCAAAGTGATGTGGGGAGTTGCTGTGGGCCTGCGGGAAGCTGCAGTGTGGGGTGGGAATGGATGAACTGGTGCATGGGTTGGTGCATGGGCTGCCCCACTGGAGCTCTTCACCAGTCAGGCGTGGTTTGCCAGGGCAAGAGCTGTGATGTGAGCCCCTGGGGCATCTGAGGCTGCCCTGCAAGCAGGCGTGGCCAGATTTGGGCCCCAGAACGGATCAGCAGACCAAGGGATGCTTGAGTCACACTAGCCCCATCTGATAGGCAAGACTACCCTGCAGAGTTCATGTCCCACAGCTCTCCCAGGGCTGAAGTCTCCTATGGGAGCAAGTCCAGACGAGGGGAGTTGGCAATCCCTGAGCATGCTCCACTGTAGATGCTCTGGGCTCTACATCAACTGGCATGTTGCCCCTACCACTTTTCTAAGCAGCTCTCCCTGACAACTTGAGTGTCTATAGTGGTCAAGGGGTCTCCGTCTGCTGGGGTCCCAGAGAGGCCTTGATGAGGGCAGGTTGCTCCTTGCCAGCTCAACTCACCCATTCCCCTGGAGTCATTGGGGATCAGGCATGAGTACTGGTGCATGGTAGCCTCTAGCTCCATGTAGGGTTCCCAGCTTCCTCCCCCTTCAGCCCACTTCAGTGTCTTCCCTCTGTCCACTGGTGGTGCCTTCCCTCTGAAGATCTGTTGGAAGTGTGCCAGCTGTCTTGTTCCCTTGGTGGCAGATCTTCCACCTGGCTGAGTCCAGTTGGCCATCTTGCCCTAAGGTATTTTTAACTTTTTAACTTGGGTTGCCCAATCAGAAAGGAAAACAGATTGGGATTGTCACATTCAGCAAATAGAAATATACGATGCCCGGGTACACCTGAACTTCAGATAAACAATGAATAATTTTAGTATATGTCCCAAATATGGCATGGACATATTTACATTTAGAAAAATGTTTCTTGTTTATCTGAAGTTCAGATTTAACTGGGTGTCCTATATTTTATCTGGAAACTATAAAACATGTCCTCCTGATTCTCCCTTTATCTGGTGGCGCCAAGGCACCATGCCACCGCAGTAAGATACCAGAAGTAATAGCCACACTGCAAAGAGTCCTGCACTAGGAGTTCTGATCCTCAGATCTAGCACCCAATGTGTGATAGGCGTTTGAGTTGACCAAAACACTTACCATCCCTGGGACTTCACCTCTTCATCTGTTAAAATAGAGATAAGAATTTCTTTCCTATCTCAGCAATTATTGTTGTGAAGTCCAAACAAGATAAATAAAATGAAATTGCTTCCCATAATAGAAAGTTGTTATTTGCATATATGTGAATTTAGGAGCTTGATGCTCTGCCTTCTTGCTTGCTCTGAAAGCCAGTCCCACAGATCAGCAGATTGCCTGTGAGCATCTGCATCCCTTACCTTTCCTAAATTAATGGTCTCCTAGAACCACTGCTGTGGATTCAGCCCTTCACAGTAAAGACTAAACAACTAGAATGAGAAATGTTGGTTACCAAAGTGATCCCCTGAGTTGATGACCAGGACATTTACTTTCAGACCTCTGTCTGAAACATAATAATGTTTATTCATCAACACTTTAATACATCTGTTTCTCTGGAGATAGAATTCGTGTTTGTGTACCAGTTGTAGAGAAATCACTTTTTAAATTCAGAGAAAAGTCTCAACACACACATACATACACACACAAAAAAAATGGGGAGAAAAGACAGGCTCTGAAATGCTGAGATTTGCGATCACAGCCTTTATTAATAATATGCAACCAGTTCCAGAAAAAAAATTCAAATAAGAACTGGAATAATTATCCATACTTGCTAAGTAAACACTCGATGTGGTTGCTATCAAAATGAAAATTTGTCATGTCTAGTTTGACCCTGAGGGCCCATAATTAAGTAGACTTGGCAGCTGTTTTTAATTCACGCACCTAAGGAGGAAAATTATATGCTTTATCCAGTAAGGGGATTGTGATTTTTATTTTAAATTCTGTCTCTAAGGAATTTCTTACCAGAATGTGAAAGAGTTTTCTTTACTTGTTTAAAGCAAAGTGCTCTCGTCAGACTTTATAAAAAGTACCATAATGCAATAGGGAATTTTATTATTTCTGTAGTTTACTTAGCATTTCAAGACATTTACAATTTTAATTATTTTCCTCAAATATACTGTTGTGTGTATGAATGTAGTGTCACTGCTTCCACTGGACATTTAAGTGGGTTACTGTCAAGTGTTAAATCAAATAACTATTTTTTTGGTTTTTACAAAACACCTATTTTGCAACTATCTTCTGCTTCCTGCATGACCATTGTATACTATTAGCACTGTGTGCAGTCTATACCTCTGCTTGCATATCATGCAAAGAATAAATTCTGTGAAATTAATTTTCCAGGAAAATAGTATTCAAATATTTGTTGTCTAGAAGAAGTAACACTTCTTGTTTTAACTGTGACTTTTAATTCTAATTAAGATCTTCCTTCTTAATCTCCTTGTGTTTAATTTAGAACACGGCCTCAAGACCTTAATATTTTATAATAGTGACTTTACAATAACCAGTTACTGCTTTTTTCCTAAGGTACACAGCACTGGAGAGAAGCAGAGCTAAGGAGGTGAAGTGTCTGTCTGTCTTGCTGAAAGCAGCTGGGAGTGGGAAAAAATAGTCTTGTCCACTTTTGGCTATCTCAAGATGAACATGGAGCTCTACAGCAAAGGAAATGTCTAGGAGCATAAGGTGCCATCTATCAAGTGAACCTACTATGCGAACACATCTGCTGATAGGCCTAACCCATTTCTATCATCTGAGAATCTCAAGTAGCTTGTCCACCAGCCACGGGTTGTCAAACATCGATCGTGGGTACTATAGATGACCTTGCACTGTCCTTCAGAGAAACATGAATCTGAATATTCCCCAATTTGGGAATATCTGGAGGTTTTTCAGGCTTAGAGAGGTTTGTTTTTTTTTAATTTTTTTTTTTTGGTTTGCAGGTCTTTTGAAAGATGACTATGCATTAGGGCCATAACAAAGCTAAGCTTTGGAACTAAACAGAGACTGATTATATCCAGAGAATTACATCCCATTCTTAGAAGTAAATTCCTTTTTTTTTTTTTTTTTGAGACAGAGTGTCGCTCTTTCGCCCAGGCTAGAGTGCAGTGGCGCGATCTCGGCTCACTGCAAGCTCCGCCTCCCGGGTTCACGCCATTCTCCTGCCTCAGCCTCCCGAGTAGTTGGAACTACAGGCGCCTGCCAACACGGCCGGCTAATTTTTTGTATTTTTAGTAGAGACGGGGTTTCACCGTGTTATTCAGGATGGTCTCGATCTCCTGACCTCGTGATCCGCCCACCTCGGCCTCCCAAAGTGCTGGGATTACAGGCGTGAGCCACCACGTCCAGCCCTTAGAAGTAAATCCTTACTTGCCGCTTTCACTTTGCCATACTTCCTTTTATTAGCTATCACCTACCTTAGTTTAAAAAAAAAAAATACACATAAGCACACACACATAAACTTTACATTAGTTAGCTCAAGTTCCTTATGCCCACTTTACAGCTAAGGTACATGTATCTCAAAGAGATGGGGTGACTTTCTCAGGGCTCCACAATGCGTAAGTACCCAAACTGGGCCTCCCACCCACCTATCCTGATATCTAGCCCAGTTTCTGCTTCACATCAATGTTGCCTCCTTCTTCTTTCTACTATGGATTTGTAGGTTATTGAAAAAAACTATCTTTAGAGCATAAAAAATCTTTATAAAATCTAAATGCCAACTTACCAGTTTAAAATTCAAATGGAAGTCTTCCCTAAACTATCATGTAACAAGTGTTCATTCATTGAAAACTATTTATTGGAGCCTACTATGTGCCAGGCATTTTGATAGGAGCTGAGACAAATTGATGATCAGTTACGAAATAAGACATACTTTCCCTCACACTCGTGAAACCTAAAGTGTGTGAAAGGAGACAATTAAGCAAGCACTGGCAAAATTGCATGATAAATGCTCTTATAAGAGAAGCACACGGCACTACTGAGAGGCTGTAGAAGGTTCTCACATCATCTTCCACCTAAATGACATTTATGGAGCAGTTACTGCATGCCAGGTATTGTCATTGCTTTGCAAGTATCATCTTATTTAATACACATTCAGGCTTATGCACTCCAGTCATGGATTAGAAAAATGAGGAAACGCTTCAGAGATTAACTGACTCTCCCGGTCACAAAGAAAGAAAGGTGGAGCCCAAATTCAACCAGGCAGTATGGTTCAACTCTACACTGACTAACCTTCCACCTAGGTCAATTATATCCTTCTCAGAGAGAAGATTACGATGTTTTTCTTACTAAAGTAACCCAGAGTTCTGTCCACTGTGGCAGAAAGGAATAGATTAGTGGTTGGCTTGAAATGGAATCTATTACCATTTCTTAACAAACAATTTCACAAAACTGAAATAAATCCCATAAGAAGCTTAATGAAATGCGTCCAGGGCACAGAATTACTTTAATTTTCCAGTTGGTTCACCAGTTGAATCTAAGAGTTTGGTTGCTATCTCTGTTGGACTAAAGCAGAGTTTTTATCTTCTATAAATCAACCAGGACAGTGGAAATCACCAAATGACATCATCATAACCACAGAGTACTTAATAGATGAAGCCTTTGTGTCTTGCTACTTAAGAAACAGCTAAGCTTCAACCATCTTAAAACTTCCCTTTTTGCAGACTGGCCCAGAGCCAAACTTGTAAAGACACGCACAGTGATACATTTCCTCATTTCCTTCAAGCTTCTCTTGAGTTTCATTTTTCACAATTTTTTTACCATCTGGACACATGCTACAAACTTTCCATTCACCTTGCTTATAATGCTTCTTTATCAAATAAAACCATTTATTCTTTATTCTTTAGTGGCCAATGTTTTTTCTTTCAGACACTAATTAGGAATCTGAAATATTGCTAGCAATTGAGAGTTAAGGATGGCCAAAGTTTTTCAACAATAACTAGCCCATTTTGTTTGATTTTGCTTTGCAATTTAGAAAAGGAAATCACGTTGCTTTTGAAAACAAATGTGGTGAAATTGTAAGCCATGCCATTTTTATTCTGGCCTTCGGTTGAAACTCTCTTTGTGGTCAGCAATGCACACAAGGTCTTGTCTAAATCAGCCTCGAGCAATATACATAGAACATACATCTCATTTTCAATAACAAATATGTTGGCAAACTAGGGCTAGTGGAAATAATGACTGTGAAGTAGAATATATTATTTAACTAAATTTATTCAGCACGTGCTTTTGCTTTTTGTATTCTGTTTTTCTCACATATGCCCCAAATCAGAAATTTCTTCCTTTAATGCCTATCTTACCTGTATATTAAAGACATACTTAATTTTCATGAAATTTTTTTTAACGTTTGTTATCTCATATGTTGTAGGGTAACTGGCAATAAGCCTATCTTCCCAATTCTGATGAATATTTGAAGTGACTCTCTGTAAGTAATTTACATGTAAAGATTTTTATCTAAAAAAACGTTATCCACTTCATTTCTTTTTTATCAGTTCTCTGAATGTCTTTTTTCCCCCAAATATTTACACTTTCTGGGGTTTTTTCCAGGTTTATAGTCTTATGGACTTTTTAGAAATAAATATTCTATAAACTCTGAAAGTTTCAAAAGAGGGCTAAAATGTATTTTTATAATCAAAACAGTGCTGAATAAAGTATATCACTTCCAAGCAACTATAATAAAATACAGCTTTTTTGGTTCTATAAGGGAATTTTTGAAATAATATCTTAACGTCATCTACTTTGTCTTCTGAAGAGAAGTGAGGAACCTCTGGAAAAAGCAGCTTGCCCCTAGTATGTCAGGTCTGCAAGAGAGGGGATACACTGGATGGAGTGTCCTATGTGGCAGGGAGACCTCCACTCAGCAGGACACGGTGAGAGTTTCTTAAGTGAGTACGATATAAAAAAATAATTTGGCAGAACAAGAGAAATATAAGAAATCAAGCGGAATAATAATAAGGAAAATGATTACCATTCTTTAGGGCATGCTTATCGTATGATTATGTGTCAGACATTCCTCTCAAATGTTGCCATGTTTTAACTCACTTTACCACCATAACAGACTTGGGAAGATCAGAAAACCCATTGGTTTAAGCTACAAATAGAGAAGATGTTGAAACACAGAGAAGGCACAAGAACTAAAGGGAGACACAACCAAGAAGAAGCAAAAACGGAAGACCATGCAGGAGTGGACTGAGCACAGAGTGGGAGGGTGACAGCAAGGCTCTTGGCGTCAGGGAATGACTGAAAAGAATAAAGCCAAAGAGCTCCTACTCAAGGAGATGGAAGCCTCAAGAGGGCCGAAGCAATGGAAGCTTGACTTAGGGTGGCGGTGTCCTTCAACTTTGTGGAATTATGCTGCAAGGCTGTATTTGCCAATTTTCATACTGCTATAAAGAACTATCTGAAGCTGGGTAATTTACAAAGAAAAGAGGTTTAAATGACTCACAGTTCCGCATGGCTGGGGAGGCATCATGAAACTTACAATCATGGCGGAAGGTAAAGGGGAAGCAAGGCATGTCTTACATGGTGGCAGGAGAGAGCAAGAGCGAGGAAGTGCCACACATTAAAACCATCAGCTCTGGTGAGAACTCACTCATTCTCATGAGAACAGCAGGAAGAAAGCCGCCCCCATGATCTGATAACCTCCCACCAGGTCCCTCCCTCAACACATGGGGATTACAATTCAAGATGAGAATAGGGTGGGGACACAGAGCCAAACTCTATCAAAGGCATTCTGCTGATCCTTCCCACCTGCCAGGCCCTGTCCATTGTCTGCAGCATGAGCCATAAGTATCAGCCCATCAAAAATGTTCATTCCCACCTCCCAGCTTCATCCTTGTACCTCCACTTCCTGTCCTGAAAGAGTTGGAGTTAACTGGTGAATTTAATACAATTTGGGGTGAAGGTTGAGGGGGCAGAGGGGGCAGATGGGGGAAATAAGCAGAAGATTTAAAATTAGAAGGCTGAGGCTTTAGTTCCAGTCCTAAAATCTAGGTGACTTTGGGCAAGTTGTTCCTCCTCTCTGGTCCATTATTAGTTCCTATTTAAATGTCGGCATTGAAGTCAATCTTCCTGAGGTCTGTTCCAGCTCTAATGGATGTTTTCTAAGGCAGTCTGATACAATACATACAAGCGTGCTTTTCACAAATAAAAGCTACGTTTCATAATAAAATTCATACATAAAAGCTATTATTGATTAATTTAATAAAATTCCAGGCTTTTAATCCATACTGGTTTAGCTTGAAGTCTGGAGGTGTGAACTTAGGTAGTGTGTCAGGGAGATTACTCATCCCAGACAGGTGGTTTGGGTGTTTCCAAGCAGGGGCAATCAGGCCTGTCTGGGTCATTCAGCCTCCCACCACATACCTGCAGAGCACAGACTCACGCTTGAGTCAGATGCTCCCAGATCACCATACTCTAACAATTAGCCACACCAGAGCCATTTGTCTTAAATTAACTTAGAGCCTGTTAGCTGAAGCCTAATTAAACATTGGCAGTTGCTTAGGAAAAACAATTAAAAAGTCACTCAGCAATACCATCTTGTCATTACAGAAAGCTTTAATAGGCGGGACTTGCAAAATATGGAAAATCTTTCCCTCACGTATGTGTTGGCTTCCACAATAGCTAATGGACTCATCTAGAATAACACCCTGCCAAGGGTCTTTGATGGGACAGCTGTTTTCACAAGGCAGCTCTCAGGAATATCAGGTGTTCAGGGTTTTTTCTACAGTTGGCAGTAAACAAAAAAAGAAAAGCAAATTTTGTTTTATTCATCACAACAGCTGGAGAATGTATAGAAAATATTCAAACCACATAATAACAAATATAATTCAAACATCCCCAATTACGTCTAAATTCTTTTTTCCACTCTACAGGCCTTTCTCTTACTTTGTAGGCATTTGTAGGGTTTTCCTATCTACCCATTTCCCAATCTCAGTTATTTCTGACACATTGTTGCTCCCTCAGAATTGAAAATTATCCCCCTCCCACCATGCTTTGGTGCTTAAGATTCGAATATAAAGCCATATGACCAGCACCATCCCTGGGCTTTCCAAAAATGGCCTAGAGAAAAAGCCTTGTCAAATGAATTCTTAGTTTTTCTTGTCAGGCTATGCTTATGTCTCGCTTGACCTCTTAAACTGTGTAAGTTGTCTAAGGTATTCATTGCTTTGAGCTGTCCTTATAAAAGTATCAACTTGAAGCTGATTCTGCGGTAAATAAGAAATAAGAAAATCAAGTCACTGTCTCCCAAAAAGCAATTCAGTGGCTCAGCTGAATCTCTTCCTCCTAGTGTTTCCATGGAACCGAAGTGGACTGGCTCTGCCAACTTCTTTTGCCTTGATTCCTCACTCTTTCACCTGATGATAGAATCATTTTTGCCCCCAAAAATCACACAGGCACTAGATTTGGGGTATTGACTATGTTACCAGGGAAAGCCTTCCACTGCCATGTAGTGGGGAGTTTCCTCAGAAAGTATATGAAGGCCAAAGAAAGTAGAGAGGGTCCCTGCAAATCCGCAGCAAGCCTTGCCTAAACAAAGGGAAAAGGAGGGTGCTTGGGGGTGGGGGGGGCAGGTCGAGGAGGCCTCAGATACGATTTGGTATCGTGTAATCCATGGTAGGTGGCCTCTGAACTCTGCCCTGAAAAATCTGTCATGTTGAGACAGAAAGACACCGTGAAGATGAGCAGGTGTAGATCTCTGATCTCTAAGCCTCTTGCTGGATGCATCCAAGACAATGTGGAATAAGGTAGCAGTTCAGGAAGTGTGTTTCCATGCACTAGTGAAAGGTGAAAATATGAAATAAACTACCCTGGGTTGGTCTTTCATGCCAACTTTTGTATTTTTTTATTTACTTTTGTTGTGTTTTTTGATATATAACTGTTTGAAATTTGTATCCATGCAATGTTCCAGCATTGGGAATTATAAGAATGGTTCTGGACCCTACAAAATCAATTGACATGATTTTTCAATTAGAGCAAGACCACATCTTCTGGCCAGGCCCAGTGGCTCATGCTTGTAATCCCAGCACTTGAGACTAAGACGGGAGGATCACATCAGCCCAGGAGTTCAAGACCAGCCTGGGTAACATAGGGAGACCACCCACTCTCTACAAAAGACTTTTAAACATTAGCTGGGCATAGTGGTGCATGCCTCTAGTCCCAGCTCCTCAGGAGGCTGTGGTGGGAGGATAGCTTGGGCCTGGGTAGTTGAGGCTGCAATGAGCCATGATTGTGCCACTGCACTCCAGTCTGAGCAAAAGATCGAGCCCCTGTCTCAAAAAAAATAAAATAAAATAAAGACCACATCTGATTTTGTTCAGTTCACTTTCACCCTACACTGAGTAAATCTCCAGAAAGAAATCTAAGGACTACGTAATCAGTCAGTCCACTCAACCCACAATGCTGCTGGAGTACAATCATTAAGCCTCAAGAGACCTGTAAAAAAAAGGTCATCCAAAATGGAGCAAATAACCAACCAGCATGCAGGTATTGCTGACAGCTAGTGCACGCCAAGTCATCGGGGGACTCTGAACTTTCTTTACACATAGTTTTTAAAAGAAAAGATAGTAAAATATCTCCTTGCTTCATAATGCCAACATACACTAGTATGACAATTTCTTACAGTATCATTCCTATGAGGTAGGGGGAAAGAATGACGACACTTATAAATCTATTGGTTTAGATACAAAATAAATTTTCAGTCCATGAGTGTGTTCACTGGGAATATATAAAATAAAATAAAATTTGACTTTCAATTTCTTAACTCAGAGTCCTATAGCCAAATAATCTGGACCATCCACATGTACTAAAATCAAATTAGCCACTTCTCCAGATTACTGGCTCTGTGGTAGCCAGCCTGCAACATGGCCCCACTCATTCTTACATCCTGAGATTCATGGACTTGTGCATTTTTCCTCTCACTTTTTACCATGGTTGATCTATGTCACCAATAATAGATGGAAAAAGTGATGGTGTATTACTTCCGAAGATAGATCATGAAAGACCTGTGACTTCTGCCTCATGCCTTTTCTCTTGGATTGCTCATGCTGGGAGACACTAGCTACCATGTTGTGAAGACACTTAAATTTCTTTATGGAGAGGCCTATGTGTGAAGAGCAACTGAGGCTAGGAGCCAGTGAGGAATTGAAGAGTCCAAGTCGTGCCAATGGCTGCATGAGTGAGCTTAGAAGTAGATCCTCTAGCCCAGTCAAGCCTTGAATGCAGTCTTGCCCAATATCTCAATCAGAACCTCATGGGAGACCTTGAACCATAAACACCCAACTGAGCTGCTCCATAGTGCCTGACTCAGAAACTATAAGATAAATATGTACTGTTTTCAGCCATTACATTTTGGGGAAATTTGTTATCTAGCGGTAAACTAATACCCTCTCTTTCCTGATCTTAAATTATTTTAAGTTCATGCTGTATCATTGATTTCCTTAAATCTACATACCCCAAAGTAACTGTTTTTGTCTTCTAAAAGTGCAAGGTGAGAAATTTTAACCAACTCAAATAACATGTAAGATTTTATTCCAAGAATATATGCTGGAAAAGACTTCACAGTCCTGTTAGCTATAGAGATTGGTTCACAAGGCTTTTCTTTAAGGATTGGGTCATACACAGACACACAAACATATACACATGACCACAATTCATTAATTTGTTGATACAAATCTTATCAAAATGCTAAACTGGAATTGAGACAAAAATAAATGACAGTGGAAGTCATTTTAAATGTATCATCTGCTAAAATGAATTCATCTCAATAAATTCCTCTTAATGCTTTAATTATTTAAAGTAGAAAAACCTCTACACCTGCCCCTCCAGAGAGTGTTAGAACCTAAAAAATTAAGTGCCTGAACCATCCTTCAGTGCCACTTTTCTCTTTATATGAGAGGCAAACACTGAGCATGACTCATTCGCTCTCATGTCTCCCTGGTAAATCCTCATTGTGGCTAAATAAACGGACACTCAGGATGTGTTTTGTGGTTACAAATCTGCTCCTCAATTTTGCAATATGTTCCTAATATGCAGGCAATACCAAGTTCTGCCTGACTTCAGCTATCCCACAGAAGAAGCATGGCCCTGGGCCTCAAATATTTAATACCCTGAGCTGTGTGTTAGCTTGAAATCCTCTATTCAGCGGACTCCAATTTACCTCCTCTTCTGTCAAAGCAGCTTTTAGGCAGAGGTTGATGACTTGAGAAGTCACCTAGTGAAATCTGTTTCAAGTCTATGCTATTTACTGAAAAGAAAATCGGGTATACATACTTAAATCATTGCAAAGTTCCCTGTAACTTTGTGAAATAATTCTCTAATGAAAATAGATGGCTGTATCACTGAGAAGGAGATAAGAAAAGAAAAACTTATTTCCATGCTTTTTTTGTTGTTGTTGATTAAAAATGTCAGTAACCATAAGTATGTGAGCTAATGCGTATGTTAATTAGCTTTATTTAGCCATTCCACAGTATATACATAGTTCAAAACATCATGTTGTACACCCCAAATAAACCAATTTTTATTCGTCAATTTAAAAAATTAAAAATTGGCCAGGCACAGTGGTTCACACCTATAATCCCAGCACTTTGGAAGGCCAAGGTAGGTGGATCACCCGAGGTCAGGAGCTCGAGACCAACCTGGACAACATAATGAGACCCCATCTCTACACAAAATTAAAATTAGCAGAGCATGGTGGTGCACGCCTGCAGTTCCAGCTACTTGGGAGGCTGAGGCGGGAGGATTGCTTGAGCCCAGGAGATTGAGTCTGCAGTGAGTTGTGATTGCACCACTGCACTCCAGCCTGGATGACAGAGGGAGACCCTGCCTCAAAAATAAAAATGAAATTAAAAAGAAAATGATACCAGTAACTATAATAGTTTAGGTAATTTGTGCTCCATAAGAGTTCTTTACTCACAATTTATTCTTCACAAATGAATCACTCAATGACAAAGGAAGAGAGGATGACAGCATATCTGAGCTGAACCATTAGCATCTAGGACAAAAGATTACATGTCCAATATGCATTAATGATTTCCATAGGCAGTGCTTGAAATAGTGTGACCGAAGAAAGAAAAAATGCTGATTACTTTCCTTTAACAATCTCTAAGATCTCTAACTCAAGGCAACAGCCATCAATGGGTTTATCCTGCAGAGCTTGAACTATTTAAAATTTAGGTTGTTTCAAAGTTTGATCTTAATTATATGTTAGGTACTTCTTACAAAGTCTTCTCTAGAAATTATTTATTCATTTTGCACCTATTTTATAGGCATAGGTGATATTATTCAGTTTTTTGATAACTTGATCCTCAGAGTTAACTGCCCTTAGAGTTTCACTAATCCAAGTTCAAAGAAGACTCAGTCTTCTAAAATGCAAGTATTAATGATGAAGATCTTACCAAAAGTCCACACTTTTAATGATGAAGCTTTAGTTCTAAAATGTACTCTTATATAATGTGGTCATAAAATTAGACTCTCAGCACTGTCCAAGAGAATCATCTACAATGATAGAAATGTGCTATTTCTGCAGTGTTTGGTATAGTAGCCACTAACCACCTGTGGCTTTTAAACACTTGAAATGTGGCTACTGCAATTGAAGAGCTGAATTTCTAACTGTATTTCATTTTAACTAATTTAAACTTGGCTATTACAATGGATGGCATAAATGGAGTCTCATGAATTGGTACATTTTGCCCTTTGAACTAGCGTTGTTTCAAAGCTAAAAATGGTGTCCATAGGGGGCTAAGTGAAATAAGGTTCCACCTAACAATCTCTAGTTTTGAGCCTACAAACTGAGAGAAAACTGTCTCAATACCTATGCAAATTGAGAAACCTGTATGATCAATACCTATGTAAATTGAGAAATCCGTATGATTGAGTCTCATCAATGTGGCTTTCCCATGCCTTTCGAATGATGGATTTCTGTGTGTGATAGATTCTGTGGAGCGTTTGAGAGTTACAGAGATCTAGGGTAATGCTGAATTACACATTCTTTGATGTTGCCTAAACTGGCTCTTATCAAAACTACCTTCTCCCTAGAACTATAATTTTGCTTCCCTCACTTTACTGATTATGAAATAGATGCTTAAAACATTTAGCCCTCTATTGCCAAAAAAATAAATGCACTTCGATTTTTTGATCCAAAAATGTCTCCCTTTCTCAACCACTAGGAAATTCTGTTGCGTTTTTTTCACTTCTGCTGGAGTTGCTCAGAAGGGCACCAGAAAGCAAGACTGAAAGCCATCAGTGGCAAGAACAAACACAATTTTTGAGCTTTCACAGTGGTAAGATATTTATTGTAAAGATCAGCAATGTCTGCCTTCATATTTCCATACTCTGATCTTTTGCACAGCTTAATATTTTAAATGATGCCCATAGGACTAAATGTTCTGAGGACACTTGATAAGTATATTTTACCAGATATGTAAGCATCCAAATTTACAAATTAGATGTTAGTGAGCTTCTTGTCCCTTTATAAAAGGATTTCTTAGTTTAGAAGAGATCTGTATTCACTCCTCTAAATAGAAGTATATATAAAAGGTACATATAAATCATTACCAAACCTAATTTACTTGTTCTATGCTCTATGGGTCTGGGTACTGAAAACTTTATTAATTGTTGCATTTGCCCACTAAAAGCAATAGAAAGGAGAGAAAAAGCAGTCCCCAAATTATACTGCATTTATGAAAATACTATGATTAGAATCACAGAAATTCACACAGACATGCAGTACTATAACTTTAGGTAAAATGACAAATTGTTGATTTTACCAAATATTTAGCTGGAAGAATGTATTTTCAACACATTATTTTACCAGGAATACCCACTGCCACCCCTGCTTCAGAAGTGGATTTGATTTCTATAGAGGGAGCATTGCATCTGGAAGCTATTGTTTCTTCCCTGGCTGTCAGGAACAGCCTGTGTCCCACCCCTTTCCACCCTTTCTTACTTAGGATCAGGCCACAGGTGCACCAAGATCCCTTCAAGGAAATAAGAAGCCTATGTCTTACAACAGCTTGGTCTGAGGCTTCCTCCAGGCTACTGGTGCCTCCTGCCTAATATTCACACCTTTGCCTAGACTCTGGCTTTTCTCCCATATTATTTGGCTTCATTTCATTTCTGGCTGAGATTGCCAGTCTGGATTCCAACACATTTTTCATTTAGTTTCCCAAGTTCTGGCACATCATCTTATCAGATGTAACATTTTCTTGCTTGGATTGTTTTTTCTACTGGTTCCTTCTTGCCTTAGTTGAAATGAATGAATGTGACTCTCTTTCCATCTTGATTTGTGTTTCTATACTTGCTCGCCTCCCTTGTTTGTCTTTGTTTTCTGGACTTACAAATCTTAAAAGCAAAATGAGGCTCAGAGAGACGAAGTGATTTCCCCAAGGTCACACAAGGAGAAACGGTAAGATCATTGGGTTTTCAGCCCCACCTACCTTTCCCCATGCTGTCTGCCTCTAAGAAGCCACACTTGGCACTGATAACAGGAAGACCGGTTCTCCCAACTGGCAGCCCAAGGCTCTAGCTTTCCATTCTGTCCTCCCTTGAGTAAAGACACAAAATGTAGAAAAGCAGAAAACTATCAACCCAGGGACTACCTAAAATACACAAAACATAACGATAGAACCAGCTTGGAATTAAAGGCCCTTGGGCTTAACAAAACCTCGACACTGATTTATGTTTTATTAAATAATAACATAGTTATACCGAGGGGAAGTTCCAAACATTGCTAACAACATAAAATACTTTTATAATTGAAGAAAGAGTTTCATTTCAGCTTCTGATGATCTGATGATTTAATTGCAAGACATGCAATGACTGAGTAATTTATTTTTTTACCAAACAATAATCAGTGCCATGTGGCTGTGTCATGAGAATTTATTATTAACTTAACTGGTGTATTTCAGCCTTGACATTCCCAGGACAACTTGCTCTTTAAGAATGAGTCAAACCTGATGACTTATGTCCCTTGGAAAGGTAAGTAGATTATTTCTAAATTTTACCACTCTTTCTGTGGATATTTGAGTTTACGAATCTGGAAAATACGCTGCCTTTTGCCTAAGCTGCCAAGCCACATAAGCAAGAGAATTGATTCCAGGAGTGTGCCTTGAATCTTTAAGTCTCTCTCTTAATGAAATTGTGCTGAAAATAGTTATAATATTAAGACTGGGACAATGCACAACATGAACCTAACAATACTCTAAATGAGCTCATGTATTCATTAGAAATATCTAAATAGTATTCAGTAAAGGTGACTCATCTCACTAGTGTCTGAATAACGGGTGAAAAAAAATTTAATAGTTTTTTCCAGGTTAACAGATAAAACTAAGAAAACTTCCAAATATATTTAGGGAAATCTGGTGTCCCAAATGCATTTCACAGCAAAATATGTGTTGGGTCTTTCTCAGTTCCACAGCTACATCACACAGCAGGGATGGAAGGACAGCATGACAATAGCTTTTACTTTCTGAATGGATGTTTAAGTAATCTGAAGAAGACACTTTCTGCTGGGCTCCTTTCAGTCTGTAGTCTATTGCAGTGTACAAGTAAACATCAAAACCCCCTGCTTCACAACTGTCATTTATGGCTCTCATTACCAATGGGCCAAATTAGTTTAAGGCAAGATGGCCGGCAGATGGGCAGGGCAGCATACCAAAGGCACCCAAACCCACCAAAGCCAATATAGGAAAAAAAAGAAAAGAAAACCACCCAGAGAAGAGGCCTTTGGGCATCATCCCAATTCATCACAGCTAGAAAAGAAGAAGGGCTGCTTTTAAGGGTCTCAGCTTTGGCAAGACAGCCACAAAGGCTGTTACCTCTGGCACTGCAGCAGAATCAATCTAACAGGAAGTGGAGACAGTCCAGCAATGCCATGGCAACCACAGGCTGCTGCAGGAGGGAGGGAGGAGAGCCAGCAGGCAGGACTGATGGTGACTGGGAGGGTGCACTCCGATGAAGGCAGCCTTGGGGACCTATCTCTGGTACCAGCCCCCAGGGAAGGTCACTTTTCTCTGGGAGTAACTTCCATTAGGGAAGAGAGCAAAGCAAGTCATAAATGGAGCCACAGGTGCACAGAACCCAGGGTAAGGGGGCAGGTGAGTGCATTTGTGGTTCCTTTTTCATGAAGAGCAGCTCTCATTCCTGCCCTGCAATGTCACAGGTCACCCTGATATATCAGAGATGGACAATCAAGTGCTGCTGCTGTGAGACAATAACGCAATACAGGACAATGATTCAGGAACATTCTATTGGAGTGCTCACCCACCCAAAGTATTAACAGCCTGATTTAGAAAAGGCTATTGGAACTTTTTTTTTCCTTAAGACCTACCTTCCTCTCACTAAGCTTATGGTGATGACAATGATATATAAATACCACTGAATGTAATCAAACAAAATAGTTGGATGACACCATGAAAGAGAGTTTAACTCAAGAAGGTCAAAAGGGCAGAAACAAATGTGAATCACAGAGAGAAGATATAAGAAACCTTTTCTTAATCCACTGCAATGGCACTTCATGATCAATAAGTTTTCCTTATGTCAAATTAAAATCTCTTTTGCCTTAATTTTAGTCCCTCTCTATCCCACCCATTCAAACTCCGAGGGATCACTGCTGATATCTATATCTTGCATCTCTTCATTATTTCCCCCATCTGTATAATAAGGTTGATGATCTTTAAGTATTTAAAGATGTTATATATGCTGCATCAACAACAAACCTATAGCAGAATACATATCCTTACATAAAACAGAAGCTGCTAGTTGTCCCTCGACATCCATTCTTCCAATGTCTCTCAAAGTAATAGAACTCTGAACTTTTAACTGGGCACGAGGCCATCTGAAATAAAGACCACTTAGCCCATCTTCCTGTGCAGCTAGATATAGCCATATTACTAAATTCTGGCCAAAGGAATAGGAGCAGAAGTTATGGAAACAACTTCCAAATTGTGTCCTTGAAGCACAAGTCTTTCCCTTTTGCTCTCCCTGCCTTTACGTTGCTCTTGAAAATAATCCTGGTGCAAAATCACATTAGATCAAGTGGGCAAAGGCAATACTCTGGGGATGGTAGAGCCACAAATAAATTTCTAACCATCTCATGGAGTACAGCCACTATACAAGCCCTGTACCACCTACTTCTCATATTACACAAGAGACTTCTATCTTGTTTAAGCCAGTACTATTTTAACTTAAAGGCTTTCAGATTGTTTAAACTAATAAGCATAATTATCTATACTTGTCTCCTGTGTTGTATCAACCTGACAAGAAAATGGATGGGCTGCACTAATATAGGCTTTATGGGAATTGGCCAGAGACTGTCTCAGGTTATCAGAAATCTGACCCAAGAAGCCAAGATTCAGCAAGAGTTTAGGTTGTAATATAAGACAGTAGGGATACAGCCAAAAAAAAAAAAAAAATCAGAAAATCAAGCTGAGGCAGGTCAAATCTGACAGATTCACACACAGTAGAGAGACCCAAGGAGAATACACATGTGTTTTCAGATAAATGGGAAGTCTAGCACAGTGGCCCAGGCAGGTGGTCAGAAGCTGGGCAGAGTCATTTCAAAAGCTGAAAAGAACATAGCTTCAAAGTGAAACATGTGCATATTTATTCTGCCCACTGGCTAATGGCCTTCTGACACCTTTCATACTGAAGTCATCCAGGTTTACTGGCCTGGCTGCACCCCACAGTTCTCTAACCTTAGTGCTTTGCCTCCATCTGAGCAGGAAACTCATTACCTATATCAGAGGGGTAGGTTGTATTCTTGCAGTGAACTGGAGAACTCACTGGGGGAAGGAAACCTAGATCATCAGGATTCCTCTGGAAACAGTGGGAGAAAAGGTCTTTAGTTCAGGGTTGAAAAGGCATTGTCTAACCTGGTAAATACCAGCCACATATGCCTACTGAACACTTGCAATGTGGCTAGGCAGAAAGGAGACATGCTGTAAGTGTAAAATACACCCTGGATTTTGAAGGCTTAGAACAAACAAAGAGTGTAAAATACCTCATTCAAGTTTTTGTATTAATTACATGTTAAAATGAGGCCAGGCACTGTGACACATGCCTGTAATCTCAGCACTTTGGGAGGCCAAGGCAGGAGGATCACTTGAGGTCAGGAGTTCAAGACCAGCCTGGCCAACATGGTGAAACCCTGTCTCTACTAAAAATACAAAAATTAGCCAGGCATGGTGGTGCACGCCTGTAATCCCAGCTATTCGGGAGGCTGAGGTAGGAGAATCGCTTGAACCTGGGAGGCAGAGGTTGCAGTAAGCCGAGATGGCGCCACTGTACTCCAGCCTGGGCAACAGAGCTAGACTACGTCTCAAAAAAAATTAAAAAAAAAAGAAATTATATTTAATATATATTACAGTAAATTAAAAGTATTATTAAAAATTAATTTATCCTGTTTCTTTTAGCTTTATTTGTGGCTTTCAGAAAATATGAAGCTACATATGTAGATCACATTATATTTCTATTGAACAGCACTTGTCTAACAAGCTGAGTTTCTAACATTTGGAAGAAACTTTTGTTTTCTTAAGTGAGAAAAGTTTCAAACTGCAAACACCCTGACACCTGAGTCCCACTCCATCACAAAAGTGGCATACAGCCTATTTGACTCACCATGTTTCCTTCCTTTTCTTGTTTGATGAGCCCAAATCTTTGAGGTTCATGCAAACACCAGTTCTGGGAATGAGATTCCGTGTGCCATTGCCCATGGGGAAATGACTGCTGACCAAATTCTTGATCTCTACCTATTATTAAAAGGCAGTACTAGCCATTAAACATTGAAAATTCTATTTAGACAGACTGTTAAAAAAAAAAAACGGAGACACTTTTCATATTGGCTTTTCTTATTGACCTAACTAAACACTTATTGCAGTCTTGTTCCAAAACTGTATCTTCCATTAGCACAAAGGAAAACCTGTTCTTATAGTTCATGTAGTAGTGTAAGGAATATAGAAAAAAATATAAACAGTAAGCCTTTTGTGAAGAAGGAAATTCTCTTTGTCCTGCCTATTCTATCCTGAAAGCACAAACTGAAACTTTTACAAATGTATTGGTGACCTCTAATGAGAACAAGAGTGGAAAGGGAATGATCTCTTTTCTCCCCAGAGCAAAGGGTCATGGCTGACACCGCTATAGCAAAAACAAACAAACAAACAAACGAACAAGCAAACAAAACACCTACAGGTTAACAAGGGAAAAGCATAGCAAATTTATTATGAATATGTGCATACCCGGGCACAGAAGTTATATAAAATGTGAACACAAAGAGGGGTCAGTTGGTTGATGCTTAAATACTCTCTTCAAAGGAGAGATGATGATGGATCCAAGAAGTGGGAGACAGACATTATGGGAAGGAGAGGGGCAGACTTACACAGGAACAAAGGTTGTCTTATTGTGCAGATAAAATGTGTCAGGTAATCTCTTGGAGAACAGATGAAAATTCCATCTGGGTGTGGTAGTGACTCCCAGTCTCTTCTCTTCTCTTCTCTGGTGGTTGAACTTTACCGGTTATTTGATGAGATCCCTAGGGAGGGGGTCTTAAGACAATTGCATTTCTTTTGGAAATAAGGATAAGGAAATTTCACATAAGGAAATTCCAGAAAATCTGTCTCAGTGCTTAGTGGAGAAGTTGGGGAGGCAAGACAAGGTTACAGTGACCTCGATTCTGAGGCAGTTTCTAAGGTCTCTCAGGATATCAAAGTCCCTGTCTTTGGGGTATTGCTTTCTGAGCCCCAGCAGAGCCATAGCTGATCTCCACACTGGCAAACAACTGAATATTTCACAGAGGATTTGGAAAGAGGTGAAAAAACAGTTCAGGCAGGCAGCTTTAACAGACTATAGGTACATGACAGAGATACGCAAAGTTTTAGTAAATCTGAATCACATACAGAAAGCTGAAAGCAATTGCTACTGCACGGTGCTGTTTGGGTGGAAGACTTAATAGGTCTTTCTCCTCCCTTTGGGTCTCATTAAACATCATTTTGGCTTAAGAAGACAACTCTGTTGTCCAAGTTAACAACATTTTCGTGTCAAGTGCCTGGTATTCCCAAAGAAATGTCCTTCCTTTTGGCTAAGCAATATATTAAGTAATGCACTAAACAATACAGGCTGCCAGCAAGCCTGTTTTCTCATGATTTTTCTTTTCTCTGGATTCTTTTAAACTTTCTACATAAATCTCATTCTTTTAACCTCTGCTAAACTATTCTTAAATTTACAGAAAAGAAAGACACGTTTGTCACGCCTGTAATCCCAGCACTTTGGGAGCCCGAGGCGGGTGGATCACAAGGTCAGGAGATCGAGACCATCCTGTCTAACATGGTGAAACCCCATCTCTACTAAAAATACAAAAAATTAGCTGGTGGTGGTGGCGGGCACCTGTAGTCCCAGCTACTCGGGAGGCTGAGGCAGGAGAATGGCGTGAACCCAGGAGGCAGAGCTTGCAGTGAGCTGAGATCACGCCGCTGCACTCCAGCTTGGGCGACAGAGCGAGACTCCTAAAATAAAATAAAATAAGAAAGACACATTTGGGTTAAATTAAAGTAATGGTGGTCTATTGTAAAGATTAGAAATAAGGGGCCAGGCGTGGTGGCTCATGCCTGTAATCCCAACATTTTAGGAGGCCAAGGCTAGTGGATCACGAGGTCAGGAGATTGAGCCCATCCTGGCTAACACAGTGAAACCCCATCTCTACTAAAAAATAAGCTGGGCATGGTGGGGCATGCCTGTAGTCCCAGTTACTCAGGAAGCTGAGGCAGGAGAATCGCTTGAACTGGGAGGTGGAGGTTGCAGTGAGCTGAGACTGCGCCACTGCACTCCAACCTGGGTGACAGAGCAAGACTCTGCCTCAAAAAAAAAAAAAAGAATAAAAATAAGGAAGATAGGAGTGGCAGATGCTTAACTAGTCCCCCAATTCCTACCACTCACCCACATGGAAAATAAAATTTTGGGGGAACAGGAGAGTTTATCAAGATACAGTGCAATCCATGCAGTTCTAGCAACTGAGTTGTCTCATTGACCGAGTTCTCTTATTGCGAGCATGCACAGAAAGCAGTTTCATTTTCCACCTTTGGGATGACTCTGTGACTCTCCCCACCCCTGCTGCTTCTTCTGACTGGATACGTGCCTGGCCCTGCTTCTCAATTTCTGCCTGTCAGAGAAAAGTTCTAACTGGTTCAGTTGGGGACTGTCAAGTACAGCAATGTTCAACCCTGTTTTAGTTCTCAGACACATTTCATTGCTCTACATAATCCTGTGAACCATATTACAAATTGTTTGAATCATGTCTTTTTACAATGAACATTATTCAATGTGATTAAATAAAAATATTCCAGATTTTAAAGGATTAACTAATTGACCTATATAATATATAAGGACATTAAAAATGACTTTCCACAGATAATTAGATAGGCAGATACATTAATGTGCTTTAAGCCAATGAAGATAAATACATCATTTATTGACAAGTTCATTTCAAACAACATTTGAATATTTGGTTTTGGTATCAGGTATAAAAGTACAGGTTTAAATTCAGTCATTTCATTGCATTGATATTGAGAAAAAAATGCTACCCTAATTTAATTATAGACAGTTTCCTCCTGCCTGCTGCACAGAGAAAACTAATTCACACCACAGAGACTTAGGGTTTCCCCTTGGGCTTGATTATCTGCACCATGTACAGGGTACAGAAGATGGGAGAACTTGACTGAATCTAAGAAAAGAGTTTCACATAAGCCTGGAACCTCAAAGGGTGACACTCTCAGTGTTGAGTGAAACAAGAAATAAATGTAGACATTCAAAAGAGGACAGTGTGGGAACTTGCCTGTCTCAAATTGGGTTCCAGATGAAGAAGAAATCTCCAACAGGAGTTTAGTTTTTCAAGATGGCTTTCACATAAATTGTGTTTTAAATTTGTATTTTATGATTAAGATGGAACAGAGACACCCCTCTTTAGGAGCCTATAGAAAAAAAAAGAAAATCCTGAGTTCATCCAAAAAAAAAATCCAGATAGCTAAGTAGCCCCTAAAAAATAAATAAGTAACTTGTTAAGCAAGAAGGTAATAGCCTAAAACAGTAGTCACAAAAGTTGAAGTCCAAAGATAGTTGCTTTCCCAGTAAAAACTAAAGATAATATCCTAACATATGTCCCTGAGTTGTCTTTCAGAAACTCAGACCTCTATCAAACAGATCCATTGGAAATAGACCTCAGATAAAAAGGAGCTGAGGACCAAATTCTCACCACCATTCTTTGTTGTAAATTTCTTTCTGAGGGGCCTACAAAAGGTCAGACCCATGAGCCAAAGCTAACATTCTTTTCTGCTGATCCCAAATTTTTAGACAATTATAAATCAGAAAAACCTTTAAACCTACCTATGACCTGTAAGCCCACACTTTAAGGTTTCTACTTGTAGACCTAAACAAACATGTAATTTTGTAATTTCCATGTATAGATTTATAGTTTTGCCTGTAACTTCTGCTTTCCTGAAATTTACCCCTCCCTTTAAAAACCCTTGCCTGCAAGCCTTTGGGGAGTTTGGGCCTTAAGCATGAACTGCCCTGATTCTTCTTGCTTGGTGCCCTGCAATAAATGCCCCACTTTATCTCACTGCTATCCCAATGTCAGTTGTTTGCTTTACTGGGCTGGGTAAGCAGACTCTAGTTTGTTTCTATAATACGATCCAACAGTTTCAAGTAGAAAATGTAAGTGTTGTTAGATTTAGTTGTGGCACAGACAATGGTGTTCACCCAATATCCCAAGGGCTTTCTCACATTTCCCAGCTCCCTTGTAATTGAGCAGGGTCAGATGACTAATTCTGATCAATTAGCTGTGGGTAGAAGAAACACAATTTACTTCTGGGTAGAAGAATAGCAGAACTGGTGAAACATGCTCCAAGTCTCTCTTCCCCAGCAATGTTGACCGAGGGGACATGTGTTCCAGATGAAGCGGCTCCAACACTGGAAACTCAAAGGGCCTGGATGGAAATCATGTGCACAGGAGAGTTCCCTGATTTTACAACAGACTTTGCATGAATGGGAAATAGACCTTTATTGTGTTAAGCAACTGAAATTTGGATCATGTTAGCCTCACCTAACTGATGGAGTACACTGCCGGGGTGATTGACAGAGCAAATACAAAGAATCTTAGAAAGATCAACTTCACACCAATACTCAAAGATGTACCACAGATAAAAATCCAAGGAACATGAGCAACCCACAGCCAAAATCCACAAAACACAAAAGAAGTCACAATGGCTGAAATCCAGATGAAATAATTGTTGATAATAACAGACCTCAAAAACTTCAAATATTGTAAATATGCAACATAAAACATAAAATAATATTATGTTTAAAGAGACAAAAGAATGGTTTGAGATATAAGCAGGAATAAGAAACTATGAAGATTAAAAACAAATGAAATAGAACTACTAAAAATAAAACATACAATTGAAATAAAATACTCAATGGATCAAACAACAGGTTAGACACAGCTGAAGAAAAAATCAGCAAATATGAAAATAAATCCAAGTAATAATCCATTCTGGTAAAATGCAGCTTAGAAAACTTATGAAAGGGAGGCTAGGAGGCACACAAAATAAAGAAAAGATCTAACGTAGATCTAATCAGAAGGATAATCGAATCTGCAAAAAGCAATGTTCATACAGAGCATTCAAGAATTGCTGAAATTCACCAGTCCTCAGAATGTAGAAGCCAGTTGATGCTCAAATAAGATAAAAAATACATACTAATCTGTTCTTGGACACATCAGAGTGAAACTGCAGAATAATAAAGAAAAAAAAGAGATCTTCAAAGTAGCCAGAGATAATCAACAGCTCACTGATAATGAGTGACAATGTCATCTGGCTCTCCAAAGGAATAATAAAAACCAGAAGAGAGTGGAAATACATATTTATTCTGCTGTGACAAAATTCTTGGCAAACAAAAACCAGACACCCAGCAAATTTAACTTTCAGAAATGGGAGGAAAATAATGGCATTTTCACACAATCATTAACCTAGGGAGTTCACTGCAGAAAGACTTCTTTCTTTTTTTTTTTGAGACGGAGTCTCGCTGTCGCCCAGGCCGGAGTGCAGTGGCGCGATCTCGGCTCACTGCAGGCTCCGCCCCCCGGGGTTCACGCCATTCTCCTGCCTCAGCCTCCCGCCTCAGCCTCCCGAGTAGCTGGGACTACAGGCGCCCGCCACCTCGCCCAGCTAATTTTTTGTATTTTTAGTAGAGACGGGGTTTCACTGTGTTAGCCAGGAAGGTCTGGATCTCCTGACCTCGTGATCCGCCCTCCTCGGCCTAGAAAGACTTCTTTACAGAAATCTTAAGGAATGCGTTTTAAGGTCAAGGAAATTATGCTAGAAGGAAAGTCTGTGATACAAAAAGGAAAGAAAGAAACAATAAACAAAGATATATGGATAATACCAAGCAATTATTGACAGCACACAAACCAATAAAAATATCTAATACACAGTAGATAAAACACAGGCCAGAATGAAAATGCTTCACAGTAAGAGTTTGTAAATTGCATAGGGAGATCATGAGAGTTTGTGCTTGTATTATTCAAAAGAAAGGTAAAGACAGACTTTATTGTATTGAGTAAGTATTAACCTGGTTGAAGTAGCCAAGGTGACCAAATACAGGGTGAATATAGAACATATAAATTCCAAACAAGCAGAGGAAAGAAAATGTGTGTGGGGTTGGGGGCAGAGGTGTGAGTGGTGGGGAGGGTGGGGGACTGAATTGAAAACAAGGCAAGGAAGGAGTGGGGGGAAAATTAGAAAAAGATAAAGTGGTACAAGTAGGAGACACCTGGTAAGCTGATAGAAATTGACTCCATTATGTAAGTATTCAAAAGAAATAATACAAGTTAACTCCTCATATGTACCCAACAGAAATTCTACTTGATAGAAAGTCATGTACTCAAGTGTTCTGAGTAGTGTATGCAAAATAGCCAAAAACTGGAAACTTCTCAAACACCTATTCCAAAGTAGAATGGAAAAATAAATTATTGTGTATTTTATACAAGAGAATTCTATACAGCAATGAGAATGAAAAATCTACAACTACATGCAACAATATGGGTGAGTCTCTTAAACATCATGTTGAGTGAAAGAAGGTAGACACAAAAGAGAACCTAGTGTATGATTCCATTTACATGAAACACAACAAACAGGCAAAACAAATTCATAGTTTAGAGATAAAGATGGTGTAGGGAGGAGGAAGGAAGAGGAAATAGAGAGGGAGGAAGGAGGAGGAAGAAAATGTAGAAACTAGAAGGACGGGAATCTGGGAGGTAGTGAGGTTTTCTTTCTCCATCAATGTTTTGGTTACACAACTGAATCCAGTTGGTAAAGATTCATTAAGTGACATATCTATGATTTATGCATATTACTGTATGTAGAACGTAGATTAAATTTCAGTAAGTGGGTTTTTTTTTTCTTTTAAGTTCAGGGATACAAGTGCAGGTTTGTTACATAGGTAAATTTGTGCCATGGGGGTTTATTATATAGACTATTTCATCACCCAAGCATTAAGCCCAGTATCCATTAGTTCTTTTTCTTGATCCTCTCCCTCCTTCCACCCTCCACCCTCCAAAAGGCCCCAGTGTGTGTTGTTCCCCTCTATGTATTCATGTGTTCTCATCATGTAGCTCCCACTTATAAGTGAGGACATGCAGTATTTGGTTTTCTGTTCCTGTGTTAGTTTGCTAAGGTTAATGGCCTCCAGTTCCATCCATATCCTTGCAAAGGACATGATCTTGTTCTTTATTATGGCTGCATAGTATTCCATGGTGTACCACATTTTCTTTATCCAGTCTACCATTGATGGACATTTAGGTTGATTCCATGTCTTTGGTATTGTGAATAGTGCTGCTTCTTCACAGCAAAGGAAACCATCAACAGAGTAAACAGACAACCTACAAAGCAGGAGAAAATTTTCACAAACTATACATCTGCCAAAGGTCTAATATCCAACATCTATAAGGAACTTAAATTTTCAAGAAAAAACAAATCATCCCATAAAAAGTGGGCAAAGGACATGAACAAACACTTTTC
This sequence comes from Pongo pygmaeus, assembly GCF_028885625.2. NCBI lineage: Eukaryota > Metazoa > Chordata > Mammalia > Primates > Hominidae > Pongo > Pongo pygmaeus. The sequence continues at coordinate 35,433,258 of NC_072377.2, read as the reverse complement.
AAAAGACATGCATGTGGCCAACAATCATATGAACAAAAGCTCAACATCACTGATCATTAGAGAAATGCAAATTGAAACCACAAAGAGATTCCATCTCACACCAGTCAGAATGGTTATTATCAAAAAGGCCAAAAATAACAGATGCTGGTGAGGTTGTGGAGAAAAAAGAATGCTTATACACTGTTGGTGGGGGTGTAAATTAGTTCAGCCATTGTGAAAGACGGTGTGACGATTCCTCAAAGACCTAAAGTAAATGGTTTTAGAAATTCAGCTGCACGTTATTAATAAGAGACACACCTATTGTTTAAGGAAACAGAAATATTAAAGGTTCAAGGATGAAAACAAATTGCCAGGTAATAATTAACTGAATAATTAGACAAAATGGACCTCAAGACAAAAAAGCATTGCTATAAATAAAGACATTCACTGAAACATGATGTAAAATTCCTAAATTTGTGTGTACGTAGGGATATAAACTCAAACTATGTAGAGCGACATATTCCTGAGCTAAAGATATTGACAAATTCACAAATATAACAAGAGATTTGAAAACATTTATATTAGCAATCTAAAGATCAAGCAGACAAAAAAATCAAAAAGATATGGATTATATAACAGAAAAGTTTTAAATCTCAACTAATTTGTTGTACCCAACAATTTGAGAATATACATTTTTCTCAAGCATATATTGAACACTGACAAAAATTAGCCATATGTTAGACTATACAGGTAATATTAACAAATTCTAAAGATTGGCTATTCCATAGATCACATTTTCTGGTTACAAGGCAATTGAATTAAAAATCAATAAAAAATTAACTAAGAAATAATAACCTTTATTTGGAAATTTGAAAAATACACATAATTCTATTTAACTGATATAAAAAAAGACACCTTAGTAACATCTAAAAATAATTTTTAAAAAAATCACAAACAGGAAAAGGTGTTCATTCAACCTGAAGCTGCACTTGGAGAGAGAAACTTCAGCCTATATGTTTACATCAGAAACGAATTCTCAAAATTAATGAATTACAAACATCTCATTAAATAGTTTACAGAAAAAAACACAGGAGAATATACCCAAAGAAAGAGGGAAATAAAAATTAGAGGTAAGACCAGAAATTAGTGAAATTAAAAACACAGACATAACAGAGATATCAGCAATGCTAGAAATTAAATCTTTAAAAGCCCAGTAAAAGAGACAAACTTTGGAAATATTAATCAAGAGAAGAAAAAAACGGTTAAGCACAAGTAAACAGTATTAGAAATGAACACAGGGATATGATAAAATGTGCTATAGAAATTAACAGAAAATAAAAGAACATAGTGAAAGACTTTTGTCGGAAATGGATAAACTTTGGCCGAAATGGATAAATCTTTTGGAAAAAAAGTACAACTTATTGAAATTCATTTAAAAAGAAATATTTCTACAGTGTGTAAAAAAAATTGATTGGTAGGTAAAATATTTCTTACACACACACAAAATTACTAGGTCCACATAGCTTTACTGCCAGTCCTATCATTCAAGAGACAGATAATTCCAGGCTTACACAAAACCTTCCTGATAATAAAAAAGAAAAAGAAAATCCCCCAAATCATGTTATGAGGCCAACCCAAACTTGTCATCAAATTCAAAGAGTAGTACAAGAAAGAAAATTACAAGGCCAGTCTCACTCGTGAATACAGATGGGAAAATTCTGCGTAAAATATCAGCAGACCAAAACCAGTAATAATATTAAAGGTAATTTTTCATGACCAGTTGGGATTTGTCCTAGGAAAACAGGAAACAATTATTTGTAATTCACTATGTTAAATTATTTGTAATTCACTGTATTAAATGGTTATTTTTTAAAGATATTTTAAAATACATTCAGTAAAATGGAAATTCATTTGCAATAAAATCTCTCAGCACATTAGGAATTGGAGAGGTGCTCTTTATTTCCTTTTTGCCTTGCAGATCTATTCTCTGCCTACTCCTACCTTAATCTGGCATCTGAGAGTCCAACCCCTAAGGGCTGCATCACTTAGGTGCCTTACCCTTAGCTACATGTTGAGCTTAGTCAATGTGAACAAGAAATTCAAGGGTTGGAAGAGATGAGAAGAAAGTCAGGGTATTTTCTCCCTTCCCTGATGAATGCTACAGCTCAGGCTATATAACTACAGCTCCCACTCGACGGTCCCTTGTTCCAAGTCCAGCTCTCACTGGGTATAGTAACAGCAGGTCTAGAAAAGAGAAACAGCTTCCTATCATGTGCTTTACCATACTCTATTCATTGCCCTAGCTCTGTCTATGCCTATATACATTTTCTTCCGTTCAATTCTCTTCAGAATTCCAGCTCGTATGCTATTAACCTTTGTTACAGGTTGACTTGTATTCCCTCTTGAATTTGTATGTTGAAGTCTTAACCTCCAGGACCTCATAATGTAACCATATTTGAAAATAAATAATTTCAAGAAGTAATTAAGTTAAAATGTGGTCTTTAGGACAGGCCATAATCCAATATGACTGGTGTCTTTATAAGAAGAGATTAAGACATAGACACATACAGAGTAAAGACTGAGGATACTAGCAGGAAGATGGTCATCTGCAAGCCAAGGAGAGAGGCCGCAGAATAAAATTAACCCTGTCAACACCTTGATCTTGAACATCTCTGCTCCAGAACAATAAGAAAACAAATTCGCGTTGTTTAAGTCATCCAGCCTGTGGTATTTTGTTTTGGCAGCACTAGCAAATTGATACAACTCATTAAAAGACATCTACAAAAAGACAAACAAGTAAAAAACAAAACAAGACCCAGCAAACATAATTACTAATGATTAAATGTTAAAAAAGCATTTCCTGTAAGACTGGAAACAATGTAAAGATTCTGTATATCACTAATTATATAGAGGTTCTAAAAAGTCTAGACAGTAAGACAAGAAGAAGGATTAGAGATATAAAAAGAAAGCTATCATTATTTGCAGATTGTAAAACTGTCTACATACACAATTCAAAAATCTAAGGATAAATTATTAGAATCAATAAGAGAGTTTAGTTAGTTTGCTTAATACAAAAGCAACATACCAAAACTATTGGCATGTTTATATTCCAGCAATAATCATTTTCAAAGGTAACTTTAAGTGTTAGGTACTAATCCCAATAACAATAACATGGTGTACTTAGGAATAATTCTAACAAAAATACTCAAGGCCTGATAAAAAATATAAAAAAAAGAGAGTAGACAAATGAAAAGATAAACACACCATGACCTTGATAGGAGGACTCAATAACATAAAATTATCAGTACTCTCTAAATAAATTAATAGCAGTTATGATCCATCCTGATAGATTGTTTCTTGAAAATTGCCAACCTGATCCTAAAATTAATATGAAAGAGATAAGACCCAAATTAGCCAATACACTTCTGCCAGCCACGAAGACATATTATAAATCTACAGTTAAGATAGTGGGTCCCAACACAAGGTTGAACAAATAGAACCAATAGAATACAATATATCAGAAAAGCCAGAAACAAGCCCATGTAAAATGTAAATGATTTATGAAAAAATAATTGTGACCTGCAGATCAGGGAGAAAATAATGGATTATAACAGCAAACAGTGCTGAAACAGTTGGGAAAAATATATAAAATCAATTCCATGTGGATTTAAGATTTAACATGAAAAAAACCCTACAAACTATACTGTATTATAATTAAAAATAGGGAAATATATATGTATTTACTTTAGAGTAGGGAAATATTTATTAAGAAACAAAAAGAATCTACACAGAAAAATATTAATAAATTTCACTGTATTAAAATTTAGAACTTTAAATCTTCAAAAGATACCACAGAAAGAGTAAAAAGACAAGCCAAACACTGAATAATATTATTTGAAAGTTACACAAACAAAATAAGACAGTATTAATGACTTCAATGAATCAAAAAAAAAAAAAGCAAATAACACAGCTGCATATAAGAAACAGCACAAACCACTATCAGATAATATTTCATACTTGACTGGTAAAAATTAGGCAGTTGGTCAATAAAAAGTACAGGTGAATATATGTAATTATGTGACCTCTCATCCATGACATTGAGAGTAAAAATACTACAAGCATTCTGGAAAATAGCATTGCACTACCCTAAAGAGTTGTATGTGCACTTATCCTATGACCTGGCTACTTCACTCCCAAATAAAAGGGAAATACTTGTACGTAAACACTAGAAGCCAGGCACAAGAATGTTCATAAAGAAAGCAAAGATATAAATATCCATTAGTGTATAATATACAAATATATCAAATTCATCTAGTAGAACAACAATGCAAACAAATGACCTTTTCAGCATAAACATGATTGAATCTCAAAAATGTCACATTATGTAAAGGAAAAAAGCAAGTCATAGAAAATTACATGAAGCTTGTTTTCATTCCTAAAGAATTCAAAAATAGGTAAACTGAACAATATTTAAGAATATATATGCACATGTAGAAGTATGTATATGTTTAAGTATGAATATATGTATATAAATGTGTACATGTACATATATAGACATACACATATGTATGTTAAATTGTTTAAATTATTTTTAATTACAATGAGTAATTTACACAAAACTTAGAATAGTGCTTATCCTCTGATAAGACAGATAGGAAAGGAGATGTGATTGGAGGGGGGCATACTTGTATCTTAAAAAAAGTTAATGTTCTATTAAGAATGTTAACATTCCATTTCATAACCTTGGTGGCAAGCAGTCTTGTGTCCATTTGATACTATTTGAAAACAGATAATAATGACTTTTCTATACTCATTTGTTTATATAGTCGCTATGGTTTGGATATTTGTCTCCTCCAAGCTTCATGTTGAAATTTGATCCTCAATGATGGAGGTGGCCCTAATGGGAGGTGTTTGGGTCCTGGGGGCAGATCCCCCCTGAGTAGATTAATTTGCTCCCTGGGAGTGAGTTCTCACTCTATTAGTTCCCTTGAGAGCTGGTTGTTAAAAAGAGCTGGCACTTCCCCACCTCTCATTTCCTCTCTCACCATGTGATCTCTGCACACACAGCTCCCCTTCATCTTCCACTATAAGTGGAAGCAGCCTGAGGCACTCATCAGATACAGATGTCCAATCACAAACTTTTCAAACCATCAGAACTATAAGCCAAATGAACTCTTTTCTTTACAAATTACCCAGCATTTGGTGTTCCTTTATTACAACACAAAACAAAAATAATAGTATATTTCCTTTTTTCAAAAAAATACAGAGTTGTTAAAATCACCATGCTGACCAGAGATGTTCAGTTGGGTTATGAACTGATTAGTGTAATCATCCAATCTTCATTAATCACTATGTATTCTTTTTTTTTTTTTTTTGAGATGAGGTCTTGCTCTGTCACCCAGAATAGAGTACAATGACACGATCACAGCTCACTGCAGCCTCAACTTCCTGGGTTCAAGTGATCCTCCCACCTCAGTCTCCCAAGCATCTAAGGCCCCAGGCACACGCCACCACACCCCGCTAATTTTTAAATTTTCTTTTTAGAGATAGGGTCTCTCTGTGTTGGCCAGGCTGGTCTCAAACTCCTGGCCTCAAGTGATCCTCCTGCTTCAGCCTCCCAAAGTGCTGGGATTACAGGTGTGAACCACTCTGCCCAGCCCATGTATTCTATTTTTAAGTTGAAAACTCATTTAAATAATTATTTCAGAGTTTGAATGTTGTAAAAATGGAAATCTAAATAGATGCCATGACCACCTTGAACCACAGAAACCCCTAGAACATTTGCTGAATTACGAGGTTTCACAAATGACCTCAAGGAACTAGGAAAAAGAGAACCCAAACCTCAAAGTTAGCAAAAGGAAAGAAATTACAAAAATTAGAGTAGACAGCTGGGCACAGTGGCTCATGGCTGCAATCCCAGCACTTTGGGCGGCCAAGGCAAACCGATCACTTGAGGTCAGGAGTTTAGACCAACATGGTAAAACTCCATCTCTACTAAAAATACAAAAAAATTAGCTGGTCGTGGTGACACACACCTGTAATTCTAGCTACTTGGGAGGCTGAAGTGAGAGGATCGCTTGAACCCAGGAGACGGAGGTTGCAGTGAGCTGAGATCATGCCACTGCACTTCAGCCTGGGAGACAGAGCAAAACTCTGTTTCAAAAAAAGAAAATTAGAGTAAACAAAATAGAAAATTTTTAAAAAGAAAAAGTCAAAAAAACAAAGTTGGTTTATTTTTGTGAAAATATAAACAAAATTGACAGACCCTTAGCTAGACTTTAAAAAAAGACTCAAATAAGATCAGAAATAAAGATGAAGACATTATACCCCATGCTACAGAAATAAAAATAATTGTTAAATACTACTATGAACAAATAGACATAAAAAATGAAAATTTGGGGGAAAAAATGGATTAATCCTAGATACATACAACCTACCAAGACTAAATTACAAAGAAAGAGAAAATCTGAGCAGACCTGTAACTAGGATGGAGGTTGAACTGATAATTGAAAACCTCCCAAAAAGAAAAGCCCAGGACCACATGGCTCCACTGGTGAATTCTACCAAACACTAAAAGAAGAAGTAACACCAATCCTTTTCGAACCCATCCAAAAATTGCAGAAGAGGAAACATTTTCACACTCATTTTATGAGGCCAGCATTATCCTGATACCAAAGCCAAATAAAGACATGAGAACAGAAAACTACAGGCCAATGTCCCTGATGAATATAGACACAAAATATCTTCAACAAAATACTACCAAACTGAATTTAATAGCACATTAAAAAGATCACACAATGACCAAGTGAATTTATCCCTGAGATGCAAAAATAGCTCGACAAACACAAATCAGTTAACAGACTGAAGGATAAAAGTCACATGATCATCTCAACAGATGAAGAAAAAAAGCTTTTGGCAAAATTCAACACTCTTTCATATAAAAACTCTCAACAAATTAGAAATGGAAGGAATATACCTCAACATAATAAAGGTCACATATGAGAAACAACAGCTAATATCATACTCAAGGGTGGAAAATCTGAAAGCTTTTCCACTAAGATGAGACACAAGGCAAGGCTGCTCACTCTTGCCACTTTTATCTAACATAGTACTAGAGGTCTTAACCAGAGCAATTAAGCAAGAAAAAGAAATAAAAGGTATCAAAATTGGAAAGCAGGAAATAAAATTGACCCTGTTTGCAGGCAACATGATCTTATATATAGAAAACCCAAAAGACTTCATTAAAACAAAAATCTGTTAGAACTAATAAACGAATTCAATAAAGTTGCAGGATACAAAATCAACATGCAAAAATCTATTGTGTTTCTATACACTAACAATGAACTATCTAAAAAGGACCTTTGGAAAACAATCCCATTTACAACAGCACCAAGAAAATATTGAGGAATAAACTTCATCAAGGAGATCAAAGACTTATATACTGAAAAGCATTGATGAAAGAAATTAAACAAGATGTAAGCAAATGGAAAAAACACCCCATGTTCATGGATTAGAAGACTTAATATTATGAAAATATCCATACTATCCAAAATGATCTACAGAGTGCAGAGTCAATGTGATTCCTATCAAAATCCCAAAGACATTTTTTACAGAAATAGAAAAAACAATCCTAAAATTTATATGAAATCACAAAAGACTTCTAATAGCCAAAACAATCTTGAAAAAGAAGAAAAAAGCTCCTGGTGTGTATATATGGTACTGACATAAACATAGACATATAGACCCATGTAACAGAATAGAGAGCCCACAAATAAATTCACACACATATAGTTAACTGATCTTCAACAACAGGCCCAAGAATACACAATGGAGAAAGGACAATCTCTTCAACAAATTGTGTTTAGAAAACTGGATGTCCACATGCCAAAGAATGAAATTGAATCTTTATTTCACACGATACACAAAAATCAACTCAAAGTGGATTAAAGATTTCAATATAAGATCTGAAACTATAAAACCCCTAGAAGAACGTAAAGAGGAAAAGCTTCATGACATTGGTCTTCTCAATGATTTTTTGGGTATGACCCCAAAAAAACATAGGCAACAAAAGCAAAATTAGACAAGTGGGACTACATTGAACTAAAATCTTCTGTATAACAAAGGAAACAATCCACAAAATGAAAAGGGAACTTACAGAATGGGGGGAAATATTTGGAAACCATGTATCCAATAAAGGGTTAATGTCCAAAATATATTAGGAAATTCAACAACTGAATAGTAAAAAAACTAACATCCCAATTAAAAAATGGGCTAAGGACTTGAACAATAGATATTTCTCCAAAGAAGACTTACAAACTGGCCAGATATAGGAAAAAGTGCTCAACATCACTAATCATCAGAGAAATGTAAATCGAAACCATGATGAGATATCACTCCATACCTATTAGGAGGACTATCACCAAAAAAAAAAAAAAAAGATGTGGAGAAATTGAGACCTTTGTACACTGTTGATGGGAATGCAAATGGTGCCCCTGCTATGGAAAAGAACATGGAGGTGAAGATTCCTCTAAATATTACAAATAGAACTACTTTATGAACCCGCAGCTCCTCTCTGGGTATTTAGCCAAAAGAATTAAAATTAAGATTTCAAAGAGACATTAGCACTCCCATGTTTATTGCAGCATTATTCACAGTAGCCAAGATGGAGAAACAACCTAAATGTCCATCAACAGATGAATGGGTAAGGAAAATATGGTAATATATACAAGGTAATACTATTCAGCCTTTAAAAAGAAGAAAATTCTCATATGTGACAACATGAATGAATCCTAAGAACATAATGCTAAGTGAAATAAGCCAGTTACAGAAAGACAAATACTGCATGATTCTTTCTTGAGACATCTAAAATACTCAAACACATAGAATCAAAGAGTAGGATACCAGGGGGTGAAGGAGATGAGGAAATGGGGAGTGACTAATGAATTGTCATAAAATATCAGTTAAACAAGATGAATACGTTCTAAAGATATGCTGTATAACACTGCACCTGTAGTCAACAAAATGCTGTACTCTATAATTAAAAATGTGTTAAGAAGATAGATCTCAGGTTGAGTGTTCTAATCACAACGAAATAAAATTTAGAAAAAAAAAGGTAAAATAATGACCTGCAAAGGCATAACAAAGTCAGTCTCAGTTGCCAGGCCCATCCTCCCCTTGGGCTCCTGGCCATAGTTGCTGCCGTTGGTCCAGGTGCACATTTATGGCCTTATCAGCTACATCCAGAGAGGCAAAATAACCAGGCTTTAGTTAAAGCCCAGTAATCTCTCTATGAGAAATAATCTAGTGCTGAGTCACTTGGAAGGGGCTGCGAATGGACACTATATACACAAACTCATACACTGTATAAATAAACTATATATATAAACTATATATATATAAACTGTAAATATACATAACAACATAGTATATATGTATTAGTCTATTCTTACACTGCTAATAAAGACATACCCAAGACTAGGTAATTTATAAAGGAAAGAGGTTTAATTGACTTTCAGTTCTGCATGGCTGGAGAGGCCTCAGGAAACATACAGTCATGGTGGAAGGGGAAGCAATCACATCCTTCTTCACATGGCAACAGCAAGGAGAAGTGCAAAGTGAAGTTGGGGAAAAGCCCCTTGTAAAACTATCAGATCTCGTGAGAACTCACTCACTATCACTAAAACAGCATGGAGGTAACTGCCCCCATGATTCAATTACCTCCCACTGGGTCCCTCACATGATACACGGGGATTATGGTAACTACAGTTCAAGATGAGATTTGGGCAGGGACCAAGCCAAACCATATCAATATGTATCTTACATATTCCTTTTAACTTATATAATTGATAGCAAGTGACTATTTTAGGCAGTAATAATACTGTAAAATTGTTTTTAATAATTAATAATACCAGAGAGAGAGACACCAAATTTTGCTACAATCCTGAGGTATGAGATAAATGGCCTTGAAAACTCAACTTTATTACCATCACACATAGAGATAAAGAGAAGATAAAAATGAAAAAAAATGTGCAGACAAAAAGTATATGAAATATATATAAATAGGAAATTTATAGAATATAAAGTTCATACATCTGTATTAACTCTTGTGAACACTAAAATGATCCACACAAACACACACTTCCATCTTTCAACTTACTGGATGGAGCACTGCTCAACCTTTGTTTTCCTTTTGTGAGCAATCTTAACACTATCGCTAGTTAACATTTTCTTTTTAATTTTATTTTTCTGATTAAAAGTTTGAATGGCTCCCCATTGTCAAGAAATAGAAATTATTGCAATTACCTAACTTGACATTCAATGAATCTCACAGTTTGTTTCCCTGCCACCGTGCTCCATGCTTCTACACTACAAACACATTGAACTTAATACTCCTTAATCTCCAAACCTCTTTGCCTTCATTGGCATTCTTCCTAGATCACTCTTACATGATGGATCAATTAGGATATAATAAGTTAATATGCAGAAGCAAATAATCCAAAAATCTCAGTGGCTTGAAATTAACCAAGGTTTATTTCTCACTCATGAGACGTGCCATCAAGAGATGACCAGGGGCACAGCTCTGCATCACCTTCATTCTTACTCTGGGCCCCAGGTGGATAGAATAGGCATTATCTGAAGTACTGTTTGCTGAAGGAACTAGGAGAAAAAAGAGCATGGCAGATTACACAATGTACTGAAGCTTTCACTAGGAGTTAGCCAAAGCCAATCACACAAACACACAGCATCAAAAGGGAAGAGAAGCTTTTGTCCAAAAGAAAGGCAATAACAAATGCTGGAAAGGATGTGGAGAAGGGAATGCTGGTACAATGTTGGTGGGAATGTAAATTAGTACAACCACTATGGAGAAAAGTTTGGAAGTTCCTCAAAAAACTAAAAATTGAGCTTCCATATGATTCAGCAATCCCACTGCTAGGTATATACCCAAAAGAAAGGAAATCAGTATATATCTAAGAGGTATGTGCACTCTCATGTTTGCTGCAACACTGTTCACAATATCCAAGAGTTGCAAGCATCTTAAGAGTCCCTCAACAAATGAATGGATTAAAAAAATGTGGTACTTATACATAATGGAGTACTATTCAGCCATAAAAAACAATGGGGTCCTGTCATTTGCAAGGAGCTAGAGGTCATTACGTGAAGTGAAATAAGCCAGGCACAGAAAGACAAACATCATATGTTCTCATTTGTTTGTGGGATCTACAAATCAAAAAATTGAACTCATGGAGACAGAAAATAAAAAGATGGTTACCAGATGCTGGGAAGGGTAGTGGGGAGTGATGGGGGAAGGTGAGGTTGGTTAATGGGTACAAAACCAAATTTTTAGAATGAATAAGACCTAGTGCTTGATAGCACAACAGGGTGGCTATAGTCAAAATAATTTAACTGTACATTAAAAAATAACTAAAAGAGTATATCGAATTATTTGTAACACAAAGAATAAATGCTTGAGGAGTTGGCTACCCTATTTATCCTGATGTGATTATTATGTATTGCATGCCTGTATCAAAATATCTTATGTATCCCATATATATACACACCTACTATGTACCTACAAAAATTTAAAATTTATGAAAAGGGAAGAGAGGAATAATCCTCCCTCAGGGAGAGGTTCGTCTATTGCCAAAGGTTCTACTACAACTTATTTTTCACCTACTTTTCTTTGAACAGTAGGTCAAATATTTCTGATTCCTAAAAGCTTCCCTGACTTTCCTAGAGTCAGTCTCCTGACTTCTTGCACTCTCAGATCAATTTCTATCAACTTGTGAATGGTATTTATGATGATGGGTATTTTGTTTGTTTGTATTTTCATTGTATTGTTCAGCCTTATTAAGGTAGAATATATATATGAAAAATAAAATTCACCAATTTTAAGCATACAATTTGATGAGTTTGACAACTATAAACAGACATGCAACAACCAAAACAATCAAGATAAAGAACATTTCTACCACCTTAAAAATGTCCCCCATGTCCCTTTGCAGTCAATCTCTTCCCCCAACTCCCTGGTTCCCAGGAACCACAGGCTAGCTTTCTATCATTGCAGTTCTGCCTTATCTAGACTCTCATGTAAATAGAATCATACAATATACAGTTGTAATGGGTTGAATGGTGCTCCACAAAAGAAATGTTTATGCTTATTCCCTAGGACCTGCGAATGTGACTTCATTTTTTAAAAGGGTCTATATGGATGTAAGTGAAAGATCATAAGATGAGATTTTCCTAGGTTATCTGGGTGGGCCCTAAAGCCAATGACATGTGTCCTCAAAAGTGTTAGAAACTACAGAAGTTATTCTTCCTCCTCCTTTCCCTGTTCTTGGTCGTTTTCTCACTTGCATGCATTAATACTCAACTAAAGACTTAAAGGTAGCACTTTGCACATCTCCAGAATAACTCTCCCCACTTTCTCTTTCTCTCAGTCTCTTCCTATCCTTGAAGCTCTCCACTCTAGGACTGTGCCTGAAAATTCTAGCCATCTGGATCTCCCCTAATTCACAACTCATTCTCCTCAACTTGAGGAGGCTTCTGGACTCTCTTTGGGTCCTGTACTATGACCTGGAAACTCTCTCTAGGGAGCAAGCTGGGGCAATTGCAGAGCTCACCTTATCTGTTTCCCTTTTCTCAGGGATCACTGCCATGCACTGTCTGTTATCCAATGCCTACAACCATCGTTTCACATATTCTCTATGCCCTTTGTCCTCACAATTTATGTGTCATTATCCAAAAGCATTGCTAAAAAAGACTGTCTTGTATATGCTACCAAAAAATAATCAAGCAGCTACAGAAATGCTCTTAAGAATCTTGAATGTGCTATGGGCAGAACTAAACAAACTTCATAGGTTAAGCTGACTTAATTTTAATGTCCTCAAATTTCTACAAATAGGAAGTGGAAGATAGTTTATGTAATCTCTGCTGCCAAGCAAAAATGCAATCATGAGTAGTCATGTTCTGTTTTGCAGTCCAATATAACAGAAACTCAGGTCAAAAATGACTAAATGTATAGGCACCAATGCTAGTCTGGCTTAACTTTGTCTTTCTTTCTGTTTCTTGCTAGCCTCAGTCTCCTCATATGTAAAATGAGGATAAAAAAAGTATTCTCACCATGGACGTCCCATAAGGTTTAAATAACTCAGAGCATTAAGGTGTATTCATTTTGAATCTTAGTGAGAAATCAACAAGTATCCATTGTCATCATTATTTTGTGATGTTATGACAATGTTTCCTCAGAATACCTTATCTTTAACCATAGAAGCGGAGAGTGGTCTCTCCTTGAAAGTCAAAGCAGCTTATTGTAGTATTTACCTCCATTTACTTTTGCTGAGGCAAGGCACTGTAGGGTTTGGCACAAGAATCAATTTTTTGTTCCGCTAGACCCTTCCAAACCCTCTTGATGCCCAGGCACCTGGGAGTATGTACACCATAGAAATGTGAAGCTCTTTTAATTAAATACTGGAAAATCTGTAGATACTGTGAAAGAAATTCAGAAAATGATGTGAAACTCACAGTGAGAAACAATAAACAAACAGGTTATTTATAGGCTGAATAAATCATCACTGTTAGTGATGCTGATTTTGCAAGGTACAGGTAAGCCTTTTTCTACCACCTGTTGTGACTTTAAACTAAGTAGCTGGACAATTTTCTTACCCAGCTGAAAAATCAGGCAAAGGCTATGAACTAAGACATTCCCTGTTGCCTTCCATACAAGTTGAGTGCTGGGATTACTGGCTATACAATTATATACACATGAAACTGCTATTGTCTGCCACCTTCAAACTGCTTTAGCTTTTTTACTGGGTCCCATTTCAAATCATTGTCCCTGAACAGCAACTTGGGATTGTTCTTTCAATCACACGTGGCAGCTGCTTCCAGCAACCTTTGCAAACTCTGTGTTGCCAGCAGGTATTTGTACAACACAGGAGGAATATGCTAGTAGAAATATTGTGCTGTCAATTAATAATCCTAATGCCATTAATGTAATATGCCTTGAGCAGCCACTGACCAGTTCTTGCTGTTAAAGGGAATGAATAGAGGAGCTATTTGTTAGGACAAAGCAGCCACCCTCTCCTTCAAAGCCCTTTACCAACTTCTGTAGTAAAAAGCATATGGATTGTAATTGTTTCTAAATCTCTCATGTGAACTGATTATATTTGGCAGACAGTCAGAGAAGAAGATGAAAATATGGCTATGTCTCAGTGAAAACTGACTAAGGAAGACTCAATTGTGCTGTAATAATTTCCTTCTCAATTATTACAGCACAAAGAAAACTTTTTACCCAGTAGGGAACAGGGGAAAATGCCAGGAGATAGCCTGAGGAACACAAAATATTGTCCATGCTAATTCCAGCACAAATTGCTACCAAGTTTTCTTGCTACAAAATGGGCATAGCCTTTTAAAGGTTATGTGTAATGTGAATAACAGGCTCTGAAAAATGTCTTATTGTGGCTAACATAACCAGGATACGAATCTTAAAATTGAATTCTCTTATCTGACAGGAATGTTAACTATTTAATGTTTTTTAGTTTGGCGTGAGATAGAATCACTGTAAATAAAAAATACATATTAAGGGAATAAAAACACTTTTTCCATAAATTAATCAGATACCACTCAAAGGTAGAACTCGCTCCTCAAAATGGAAAATACCACAAGCAGTTTTTTGTCTTTATGCATCACTGAAATAAGTTAATTCAATCTGTTGTGTTAGGAGAAGAAAAATAATCCCTATTTCTTTCAAAACCAATTATACACTGCTTTCATGTATATATCCATAGTTCATGTATATATCCATAGTTTCTTGTCCAGCACTCTTTTTTCTAAAAAAAACTGGGTTATGGTTTGTGTGTCTATGCTTAAGAATGCACTCAACATGTGTGGGAGGGTGACAGTGAGTAATCATAACAAATATTTATTAAATGCTCACTCTTTGCTAAGCTTTGTGTGCATTATCTCTGTTGATCTTTACAATATTCACTCAGGGTGAGTACCGTTTTCCAAATTTATTTTGCTGATGAGAAAAGAGAAAAGGACTTGACTGAAATGCCTAATTCTTTCCTTCATAAGCATACCTTCTTAACACAGAATTTCATAGGGTGTTTTTTACCTAGTTCTGTCCCCACTGGCCACCATAATCTCTTCTGAATAATGGTTTAGGGAACACTCAGTCATTGTATTTAAACAAGGTCTTAACAGATTTGTGAGAATGCCTCAACAACACTGTGTATCAAGATCCATACTTTTAAAAAATAATTCATGAAAATATAAAGGAGTTTTATATCAATTTACTCTTCTTTCCCCTAAATATCTCGTAATGCCCCATATCCTCTGTGCCTAAGAGAAGAGCCTGTCCCCTGGCTGTCCTCAACTCTCTTGTAATCATGTCATCTTTTAGGGATATCTGCTTCTTCCCTCAGAGACCTTAACATCACCCACAGTTCGTCAACTTCGTACATTCAGAGTGTTCATCACTAATTTCTGCAAAAGATTTTATTTTCCCCTAACCCATTCTGGAAAAGCTGGCCACTACCCTTACTAGTTAATGGGCATGTTCATGTGATACTGCAGCTCTCTGTCTCTCTCTAGCCTAAATGTTTTCTACCTGTGCTCTCACTGGTGGCATGCTTTCTTTGGTTTCTCCACTCTCCTGTGTAAACTCCTCTTATAAGAATCTTCCCTTCCTGGTTGGACACTGAACAAAGAACATCACTCAGCACAAATACCACCCTTGTGGAACATTATTAACAGGGCCCCAGAAGTAGTCAAGTTTACTACTATTAAATCACTTTGTGCCCGGGTACCAGGTGGCAAAGCTCTATCCTTGATTCCATGTTATAATCCTACAATTGGCCAAATTACAAATTAAGGAGCTGGGACTTTTGGTCCCTATAGCACTAATAATCTCGGCCTATACCTAGATGCCCCGAGCTCTGAGTTATATTCCGTTATTTATTATCCCCTCATAAAATCTGAATGGCCTTGGATATGCTTGTGAATGGTCTGGACAATACAGGGAATTCCTCCAACAGCTCCAAAGGAGTGTGCTGTTGCATTGTAGAGAACTAAAAGAAAAACATTGAATCCAATGGTATGTTTAAAACAAACTCATTTTTTAAAGTAGAGAATATTCTTTAATTGTTCAGGAATTCAGGAAATTGTTAAAAGAACATTGAGAAACCTATAGAAGAGGAAAATTGGGGATGTGTCAGTTATGCTAAGTACTTGTCTCTCTTTCTTTGAAGTTAGTTAAAGTTCTTTCCTGTGGGAAGATGATTTTTTGTGACACTCTTGGGCTTTTAGCCATGGTTAAATAATACAAATGCTTTGTTTATATACAGTACCTTTCATCTTGGCTTTTTGCAAGGATTTGAACACGCACATTTTAATCTTCACAGCATTTTATTGAGGTAGACATATGCTGAAATTGAACAGACAATGTAATTTAATTGGCAATGTTTACTGTCATGCAAGCAAAATCCTAGTTTCCTGACCATTTTCTGGCCTAGCCACTTTTCCTTGTTTTTTACATTTCTTTTTGCTTTTAGTTATTCCTTTTGAGTTTATTTGACTATGTATCTTTCGAAAACTCATTTTACCAACCTGGATTATATAGTCTTGGTTTAGTGCTCACAGTATTTTAAAGCCATTTTCCCGAAAATGAATTCTCAAACTCCAGTTTAGGCAAAAGTCCCAAGGGAGTCACTGTATAGTTTGTAATTTGCCTGGAAACTTGAATTAATGCAACAAGAAAAGATTGCTGCCTTTTATTCTGGTTGATATTTTTAGCAGTGCTGCTAATGAGCTATTTTCTTTCAACAATTTTGTGTGTTCTCAAAAAGCATGTAAGTTTTTCAAGAAATAAAGGTGGGCAATTTTATTTACTATGAACCCGTTTGGTTTTGTAGTTAGCAAGTGCAGTGCCCTTCCCACATCTTCCTAAACACAGACACTTGCTGTCCTACACATGCATGTGTGCCATTAGCTTTTTGCTAGAACAAATTGACGTTGAGTTTAAAATTAAAAGTCTGGCACTTTGCCCTAAAAGTTAGGAGACCATGAGAAAGGAATTCTATAGAAAAAAGAATGGGCAATTCTACATGAACTTGGAGGCAGAGATCATCTTACCTTCTCTTTCCAGGGTGAAACCTGATAACTGAATGTGACTGCTGTTACCACGCACAGGGAAAGTGGCAGTTGTTAAAGCAACTTGGATCCAAAGAGTTTGAGTCTTTTTAAAACTCGCCATACCTCTGTGACACTCAGGAAAAAACTCAGTGAAGGACTCTGTCAACATGCTTTTTGTGTGGCTTGAGCCCAGTCACTAATGGGGCCAGGACCCTGTATTCACCTAAGCAGGCATCTGGAAGGTTCTCCAAAGTAGCCCTCCCTACAATACACTATGGAAGGTCCTAGGGCACAGATCATGGTGGTGGGAGTCATAATCTGAAATCTCTACAGATTGCATTTACATCTTCATATTTACATTTACATACGGAAGAAGCTCCATAAGAAGAATGTTGGCAATTCCTTGTATACATGGTTATTGCCCACTGATGAGCAGAATGAACAGGTATCCAGCTATATCCTCAACTTACTCTCACATGTTTCCTAAGTGGCCTTCCTCACTCTCATTTCTTTAATAAACATCTTTATGCTGATGACCCCCAATTCTGATTTTCTTTCTTTATTTATTTATTTATTATTATACTTTAGGTTTTAGGGTGCATGTGTGCAATGTACAGGTTAGTTACATATGTATACATGTGCCATGCTGGTGCGCTGCACCCACTAACTCATCATCTAGCATTAGGTATATCTCCCAATGCTATCCCTCCCCTCTCCCCCCACCCCACAACAGTCCCCAGAGTGTGATATTCCCCTTCCTGTGTCCATGTGTTCTCATTGTTCAATTCCCACCTATGAGTGAGAATATGCGGTGTTGGTTTTTTGTTCTTGCGATAGTTTACTGAGAATGATGATTTCCAATTTCATCCATGTCCCTACAAAGGACATGAACTCATCATTTTTTATGGCTGCATAGTATTCCATGGTGTATATGTGCCGCATTTGCTTAATCCAGTTTATCATTGTTGGACATTTGGGTTGGTTCCAAGTCTTTGCTATTGTGAATAATGCCGCAATAAACATACATGTGCATGTGTCTTTATAGCAGCATGATTTATAGTCCTTTGGGTATATACCCAGTAATGGGATGGCTGGGTCGAATGGAATTTCTAGTTCTAGATCCCTGAGGAATCGCCACGCTGACTTCCACAAGGGTTGAACTACTTCACAGTCCCACCAACAGTGTGAAAGTGTTCCTATTTCTCCACATCCTCTCCAGTACCTGCTGTTTCCTGACTTTTTAATGATTGCCATTCTAACTGGTGTGAGATGGTATCTCATTGCGGTTTTGATTTGCATTTCTCTGATGGCCAGTGATGGTGAGCATTTTTTCATGTGTTTTTTGGCTGCATAAATGTCTTCTTTTGAGAAGTGTCTGTTCATGTCCTTTGCCCACTTTTTGATGGGGTTGTTTGTTTTTTTCTTGTAAATTTGTTTGAGTTCTTTGTAGATTCTGGATACAAGCCCTTTGTCAAATGAGTAGGTTGCAAAAATTTTCTCCCATTTTGTAGGTTGCCTGTTCACTATGATGGTAGTTTCTTTTGCTGTGCAGAAGCTCTTTAGTTTAATTAGATCCCATTTGTCAATTTTGGCTTTGGTTGCCATTGCTTTTGGTGTTTTAGACATGAAGCCCTTGCCCATGCCTATGTCCTGAATGGTAATGCCTAGGTTTTCTTCTAGGGTTTTTATGGTTTTAGGTCTAACGTTTAAGTCTTTAATCCATCTTGAATTGATTTTTGTATAAGGTGTAAGGAAGGGATCCAGTTTCAGCTTTCTACATATGGCTAGCCAGTTTTCCCAGCACCATTTATTAAATAGGGAATCCTTTCCCCATTGCTTGTTTTTCTCAGATTTGTCAAGGATCAGATAGTTGTAGATATGTGGCATTATTTCTGAGGGCTCTGTTCTGTTCCATTGATCTATATCTCTGTTTTGGTACCAGTATCATGCTGTTTTGGTTACTGTAGCCTTGTAGTATAGTGTGAAGTCAGGTAGCATGATGCCTCCAGCTTTGTTCTTTTGGCTTAAGATTGACTTGGTGATGCAGGCTCTTTTTTGGTTCCATATGAACTTTAAAGTAGATTTTTCCAATTCTATGAAGAAAGTCATTGGTAGCTTGATGGGGATGGCATTGAATCTGTAAATTACCTTGGGTAGTATGGCCATTTTCATGATATTGATTCTTCCTACCCATGAGCATGGAATGTTCTTTCATTTGTTTGTATCCTCTTCTATTTCCTTGAGCAGTGGTTTGTAGTTCTCCTTGAAGAGGTCCTTCACATCCCTTGTAAGTTGGATTCCTAGGTATTTTATTCTCTTCGAAGCAATTGTGAATGGGAGTTCACTCATGATTTGGCTCCCTCTGTGTCTGTTATTGGTGTATAAGAATGCTTGTGATTTTTGTACATTGATTTTGTATCCTGAGACTTTGCTGCAGTTGCTTATCAGCTTAAGGAGATTTTGGGCTGAGAAGATGGGGTTTTCTAGATATACAATCATGTCGTCTGCGAACAGGGACAATTTGACTTCCTCTTTTCCTAATTGAATACGCTTTATTTCCTTCTCCTGCCTAATTGCCCTGGCCAGAATTTCCAACACTATGTTGAATAGGAGTGGTGAGAGAGGGCATCCCTGTCTTGTGCCAGTTTTCAAAGGGAATGCTTCCAGTTTTTGCCCATTCAGTATGATATTGGCTGTGGGTTTGTCATAGATAGCTCCTATTATTTTGAGATACGTCCCATCAATACCTAATTTCTTGAGAGTTTTTAGCATGAAGGGCTGTTGAATTTTGTCAAAGGCCTTTTCTGCATCTATTGAGATAATCATGTGGTTTTTGTCTTTGGTTCTGTTTATATGCTGGATTACATTTATTGATTTGTGTATATTGAACCAGACTTGCATCCCAGGGATGAAGCCCACTTGATCATGGTGGATAAGCTTTTTGATGTGCTGCTGGATTCGGTTTGCCAGTATTTTATTGAGGATTTCTGCATCAATGTTCATCAAGGATATTGGTCTAAAATTCTCTTTTTTGGTTGTGTCTCTGCCCGCCTTTGGTATCAGGATGATGCTGGCCTCATAAAATGAGTTAGGGAGGATTCCCTCTTTTTCTATTGATTGGAATAGTTTCAGAAGGAATGGTACCAGTTCCTCCTTGTACCTCTGGTAGAATTCGGCTGTGAATCCATCTGGTCCTGGAATCTTTTTGGTTGGTAAGCTATTGATTATTGCCACAATTTCAGTTCCTGTTATTGGTCTATTCAGAGATTCAACTTCTTCCTGGTTTAGTCTTGGGAAAGTGTGTGTGTTGAGGAATTTATCCATTTCTTCTAGATTTTCTAGTTTATTTGCATAGAGGTGTTTGTAGTATTCTCTGATGGTAGTTTGTATTTCTGTGGGATTGTTGGTGATATCCCCTTTATCATTTTTTATTTCATCTATTTGATTCTTCCCTCTTTTTTTCTTTATTAATCTTGCTAGCGGTCTATCAATTTTGTTGATCCTTTCAAAAAACCAGCTCCTGGATTCATTAATTTTTTGAAGGGTTTTTTGTGTCTCTATTTCCTTCAGTTCTGCTCCAATTTTAGTTATTTCTTGCCTTCTGCTAGCTTTTGAATGTGTTTGCTCTTGCTTTTCTAGTTCTTTTAATTGTGATGTTAGGGTGTCAATTTTGGATCTTTCCTGCTTTCTCTTGTGGGCATTTAGTGCTATAAATTTCTCTCTACACACTGCTTTGAATGCATCCGAGAGATTCTGGTATGTTGTGTCTTGGTTCTCGTTGGTTTCAAAGAACATCTTTATTTCTGCCTTCATTTCATTATGTACCCAGTAGTCATTCAGGAGCAGGTTGTTCAGTTTCCATGTAGTTGAGAGGTTTTGAGTGAGATTCCTAATCCTGAGTTCTAGCTTGATTGCACTGTGATCTGAGAGATAGTTTGTTATAATTTCTGATCTTTTACATTTACTGAGGAGAGCTTTACTTCCAAGTATGTGGTCAATTTTGGAATAGGTGTGGTGTGGTGCTGAAAAAAATGTATATTCTGTTGATTTGGGATGGAGAGTTCTGTAGATGTCTATTAGGTCCGCTTGGTGCAGAGCTGAGTTCAATTCCTGGGTATCCTTGTTAACTTTCTGTCTCATTGATCTGTCTAATGTTGACAGTGGGGTGTTAAAGTCTCCCATTATTAATGTGTGGGAGTCTAAGTCTCTTTGTAGGTCACTCAGGACTTGCTTTATGAATCTGGGTGCTCCTGTATTGGGTGCATATATATTTAGGATAGTTAGCTCTTCTTGTTGAATTGATCCCTTTACCATTGTGTAATGGCCTTCTTTGTCTCTTTTGATCTTTGTTGGTTTAAAGTCTGTTTTATCAGAGACTAGGATTGCAACCCCTGCCTTTTTTTGTTTTCCATTTGCTTGGTAGATCTTCCTCCATCCTTTTATTTTGAGCCTATGTGTGTCTCTGCACATGAGATGGATTTCCTGAATACAGCACACTGATGGGTCTTGACTCTTTATCCAATTTGCCAGTCTGTGTCTTTGAATTGGAGCATTTAGTTCATTTACATTTAAAGTTAATATTGTTATGTGTGAATTTGATCCTGTCATTATGATGTTAGCTGGCTATTTTGCTCATTAGTTGATGCAGTCTCTTCCTAGTCTCGATAGTCTTTACATTTTGGCATGATTTTGCAGCGGCTGGTACCGGTTGTGCCTTTCCATGTTTAGTGCTTCCTTCAGGAGCTCTTTTAGGGCAGGCCTGGTGGTGACAAAATCTCTCAGCATTTGCTTGTCTGTAAAGTATTTTATTTCTCCTTCACTTATGAAGCTTAGTTTGGCTGGATATGAAATTCTGGGTTGAAAATTCTTTTCTTTAAGAATGTTGAATATTGTCCCCCACTCTCTTCTGGCTTGTAGAGTTTCTGCGGAGAGATCCGCTGTTAGACTGATTGGCTTCCCTTTGAGGGTAACCCGACCTTTCTCTCTGGCTGCCCTTAACATTTTTTCCTTCATTTCAACTTTGGTGAATCCGACAATTATGTGTCTTGGAGTTGCTCTTCTCGAGGAGTATCTTTGTGGCATTCTCTGTATTTCCTGAATCTGAATGTTGGCCTGCCTTGCTAGATTGGGGAAGTTCTCCTGGATAATATCCTGCAGAGTGTTTCCAACTTGGTTCCATTCTCCCCGTCACTTTCAGGTACACCAATCAGATGTAGATTTGGTCTTTTCACATAGTCCCATATTTCTTGGAGGCTTTGCTCATTTCTTTTTATTCTTTTTTCTCTAAACTTCCCTTCTCGCTTCATTTCATTCATTTCATCTTCCATGGCTGATACCCTTTCTTCCATTTGATCGCATCAGCTCCTGAGGCTTCTGCATTTTTCACGTAGTTCTTGAGCCTTGGTTTTCAGCTCCATCAGCTCCTTTAAGCACTTCTCTGTATTAGTTATTCTAGTTATACATTCTTCTAAATTTTTTTCAAAGTTTTCACCTTCTTTGCCTTTGGTTTGAATATCCTCACATAGCTCGGAGTAATTTGATCGTCTGCAGCCTTCTTCTCTCAGCTCGTCAAAGTCATTCTCTGTCCAGCTTTGTTCCGTTGCTGGTGAGGAACTGTGTTCCTTTGGAGGAGGAGAGGCACTCTGCTTTTCAGAGTTTCCAGTTTTTCTGCTCTGTTTTTTCCCCATCTTTGTGGTTTTATCTACTTTTGGTTTTTGATGATGGTGATGTACGGATGGGTTTTTGGTGTGGATGTCCTTTCTGTTTGTTAGTTTTCCTTCTAACAGACAGGACCCTCAGCTGCAGGTCTGTTGGAGTACCCAGCCGGCTGTGTGAGGTGTCAGTCTGCCCCTGCTGGGGGGTGCCTCCCAGTTAGGCTGCTCGGGGGTCAGGGGTCAGGGACCCACTTGAGGAGGCAGTCTGCCCGTTCTCAGATCTCCAGCTGCGTGCTGGGAGAACCACTGCTCTCTTCAAAGCTGTCAGACAGGGACATTTAAGTCTGCAGTGGTTACTGCTGTCTTTTTGTTTGTCTGTGCCCTGCCCCCAGAGGTGGAGCCAACAGAGGCAGGCAGGCCTCCTTGAGCTGTGGTGGGCTTCACCCAGTTCGAGCTTCCCAGCTGCTTTGTTTACCTAAGCAAGCCTGGGCAATGGCGGGCACCCCTCCCCCAGCCTTGCTGCACCTTGCAGTTTGATCTCAGACTGCTGTGCTAGCAATCAGCGAGACTCCATGGGCGTAGGACCCTCTGAGCCAGGTGCGGGATATTAATCTCCTGGTGCGCCATTTTTTAAGCCTGTCGGAAAAGTGCAGTATTTGGGTGGGAGTGACCCGATTTTCCAGGTGCCGTCTGTCACCCCTTTCTTTGAGTAGGAAAGGGAACTCCCTGACCTCTTGCGCTTCCCGAGTGAGGCAATGCCTCGCCCTTCTTCAGCTCATGCCAGGTGTATGCACCCACTGACCTGCTCCCACTGTCTGGCACTCCCTAGTGAGATGAACCCAGTACCTCAGATGGAAATGCAGAAATCACCCGTCTTCTGCATCGCTCAAGCTGGGAGCTGTAGACCGGAGCTGTTCCTATTCGGCCATCTTGGCTCCTCCCCACCAATTCTGATTTTCAATCATGATTTCTCTTCTTAATTTCAGAATCTTGTAGCTACCTGTCTCCTAGTCATTTTGACTCTAATTTCTCACTAAGCTGATCTCACAGTCTCTCCTGCCCTTCCTGCTCCTCCTGTGTTTTGCATCTCAGGTATCATGATATCATCACAGTTACCAAAACCAGAAATTCTATAGCCATCCTTGACTCCTCCCTCTCCTCTCTCTTTCCAAAGGCCCAAAATACACATACACATGAACTCACTTTTTGAAGACCGCTATTGATTCTACCTTTGGAAGTCAACTACTAGGCTCCATCCCAGTTGCCACCACAGCAGGTCAAGGTGATATGATCTCTAGCTCCGATAACTGTAACAGCCTTCTAATAAATTAATCTCCTGGTCTCCATTCTTACCCTCCTCCTGCTGACTCTCCAGAATTTTCTTTCAATCTTATCTAAGTGTTTGCAATTCCACAAAACTGTATTCTCTGTTTTAAACGTGGGCCTTTACATTTGCCATGCCCTCCTGGTTAAAGACTCCCTTCTGCCCTTCCTGGCAGGCAAGTGCTACTTCCTGGCAGGCAACTTCCTCTCAGGCAAATGCTACTGACCTCAGCTTGACCTGACCTGCCTCAGACCTCTGCTTGACCTGACCTAACCTCCAAATCTAAGTAAGGTTTTTCTTCTTTACAGTCCCCGAGCACTCAGTACTTTTCTTGCAGCAGGACAGGAGGACAAAAGTAGGGAATTCCCCAGATGGCTTGTTTATACCCCAGCAGACCCCAGCCACCATCTAGCCTAGAACTTGGCCTGTCTTATTCACCACTTTATCCCTGATATGTAGCACAGGCTTGGGACACAGTTGAGATTCAGTAAATATTTATGAATTCGGAAGACTAAAGTGGAAAAAAGCAAGGAAGGGAGGAAGGAAAATAGGGAAAGGGGAAAGATTAGGCATAAACCAATCTGCTTTGTAAATATGTAATGGAATATGTAAATGTAAATCAATGTATAAGTAAATTCCTGAAATCAGTGTTTTTTTTTCCTGTGATTTCCTCTTTGTTATAAAACTAGACTATAGAGAAAAAAATAATAAACAGTTTAAATTTCTAATTGTCAGTTTCTGATCAATCAAGTTTTAACCTGTAAATTTATTCTGAAAGTCTGAATAATATTTTTTGACACATAAGAGGAGATTAATGTTTAATAAAGGAATAAAGTGGAGCTTTTTGTAGAGTATATAATCTCTTTATATTTTTTAAATCCAAATTTCATAAATAACATCTGCTTTAAGTGAGGTATATCAGAACAACCACCTAACTACTAAAGTGGTCAGCTCATTTAAGAGTTGTCTAGAACACTCTTAAATCTATCACCTTAATAGAAAAAAAAAAATTATCACATCAGGAAGAGAGTGGTGTCTATATTTAAGCCTGATTTTTTAAAATGATTGGATTTTGACAAAAGTATGATTTTTCTTACTTTCCATTTTAAATGCATTTCAATGACCATAGCCAATATGCCTTTGAAAGTCAATTAAGATTCTTCCAAATATGAACCCACAGATATATTAATGATCAAAATATCCTAGGTAAATGGTAGAATTGCTATCTTCTGTGTGCTTTTAAGTTCCAACTGCATTAAGCTTAGCAGACCAAAGCCAATTTGGATGAAATATTGTTCTATTCATTCTTTAAAGTCAATGTGCAATTTCAGGGACACAGACATCAATTTTCCCATTGAATTTTACTCAATCCAGGTTATTCCTGATCCCCTTGGTTACATAAACCACTTATTGAGATAAATAAAGAGAGAACAGAGACTAAAAGCAATAAAGCTCATGAACATGTTTCTAAAATATAACATATGTACATATATATATACACGCAAAATATATATATATATATATATATGTACACACACACACATTTTAGGATTCTTTTCTATTTCCATAAAGGATGTCATTGGCATTTTGATAATGGTTGCATTGAATCTGTAGATTGCTTTGGGTAGTATGGACAGTTTAACAATATTACTTCTCCCAATCCATGAACACAATATTTTTCCATCTATTTGTGTCTCCTTCAATTTCTTTTATCAATGTTTTATAGTTTTTAGTGTAAAGATCTTTCACCTCTTTGGTTAAATTTATTTCTAAGTATTTTTTGTAGCTATTGTAAATGGGACTTTTAAAAATTTCTATTTCAAGTAGTCCATTGATTATAATTGTATAGAAATCACACTGATTTTATGCTGATTTTGTATTCTGTAACATTTTGAATTTGTTTATTAGTCCTAACAGTTTTTTTAGTGAAATTTTTAAGGTTTTCTATGTATAAGATCAAGTCAACTGCAAATAGGGGCAATTTGATTTCTTCCTTTCCAATTTTGATGCCTTATTTCATTCTCTTAAACTAATTTCTGTGGCTAGGACTTCTAGTACTACGTTGAATAGAAGTGGTAAAAGTGAGCATCCTTGAATTGTTCCAGATCTTAGAGAAAAAGCTTTCAACTTTTCTTCACTCAGAGAAAAGTTAGTTGTCATATATGGCCTTTAATGTGTTGAGGTAAATTCCTTCTATATCTAATTTATTGAGAGTTTTTATTGGGAAGGGATGTTGAATTTTTTCAAATATTTTTTTCTGATTCTATTGAAATGCTTATATGGTTATTGTCCCTTATTCTGTTAATGTGATGTGTTACATTTATGATTTATGTATGTTGAACCCTCTTTGCATCACTGAGATGAATTCCACTTGATCACAGTGAATGATCTTTTTAATTTGCTCTTGAATTTGGTTTGCTGGTATTTTGCTGAGAATTTTTGCATCTAAGGGATATTGATTTGCAGTTTTCTGTTTTCATTTTATCTCTGTCTGGTTTGCACATCAGGGTTGTGTTGGCCTTGGAGAATGAGTTTGCAAGTACTCTCTCCTCTTCAAATTTTTGAAATAGTTTTAGTATAATTGGCATTAGTTCTTTAAATGTTTGGTAGACTTCTGCAGTGAAGGAAAGATCCCAAATAACCACAGCAATCTTTAACAAAAAGAACAAAGCTGGAGGTATCACACTACTTGACTTCAAAATATACTACAAAGCTACAGTAAGCAACACAGCATGGTACTGACATAAAAATAGACATGTAGACCAATGGAACCGAATACAGAACACAAAAATAAATCCCAGTACTTACAACCAACCAATATTTGACAAATGGACTAAGAACACACAATGGATAAAGGACACTCTCTTCAATAAATAGTTCTGGGAAAACTGGATATCCACATGCAGAAAAATGAAGTAGATCTGTATCTCACACCATATGCAAAAATCAACTCAAAATGGATTAAAGAAGTAAATGGATGACCCAAAAAACATATAGAAAATGCTTCATAACATTGATCTGAGGAAGAATTTTTTGGATAAGACCTCTGCAGCATGGGCAACAAAAGCAAAAGTAGACAAATGGGATTACATCCTACTAAAAATCTTCTGCACAGCAAAGGAAACAGTCAACAGAGTGGAAAGACAACTTACAGAACGAGATAAAATATTTGCAAATGATGCATCTGTATCCTGGGTTAATTAGCCAGGATATTAACTTGGTTTAATATCTAAGTTATGTAAGAAACCCAAACAGCTCAATAGAAAAAAAAATCAAATAATTTGATTTTAAAATGGTCGAAAGACCTGCATAGACATTTCTCAAAAGAGGACATACAAATGGAAAACAGGTGCATGAAAAAATGCTCAACATCATTAATCATTAGCGAAAAGCAAATTAAAACCACAGTAAGATATTACCTCGCCTTAAATAAAATAGCTATTATCAAAAAGACAAAAACTGAAAATGCTGGCATGGATATAAAGACGGGAACTCTTATACACTGTTGATGGGAATATAAATTGGTACAGTCATTATAGAAAACAGTATGGACTGGATCACAATGTCAGGAGATCGAGACCATCCTGGCTAACACGGTGAAACCCTGTCTCTACTAAAAATACAAAAACTTAGCCGGGTGTGTTGATGAGTGCCTGTAGTCCCAGCTACTCCGGAGGCTGAAGCAGGAGAATGGCGTGAACCCGGGAGGCAGAGCTTGCAGTGAGCCGAGATTGCACCACTGCACTCCAGCCTGGGCGACAGAGCGAGACTCCATTTCAAAAAAAAGAAAAAAGAAAAAAAGAAAACAGTATGGAGGTTCCTCAAAAGGTTAAATCTCACTACTGGGTATATGTCCAAATAAAATAAAATCAGTGTATTGAAGAGACAGCTGCACTCCCATGTTTATTGAAACGCTATTCACAATAGCCAAGATATGAAATCAACCTAAGTGTCTATCAGAGGATAAATAGATAAAGAAAATGTGGTAGATATACACAATGAAATACTTTTCAACCATAAAAAAAGAATAAAATCTTGTCATTTATGGCAATGTGAATGAATCTAGAGGGCATTATGTTAAGTGAAACAAGCCAGGCACAGAAAGACAAATACCACAGAATTCCACTCACATGTGGAATTTGAAGAAGTTGATCTCATAGAAGTAGAGATTAGAATAGTGGTTAACGAGGGCTGGGGATGGGGAATAAAGAGAGGTTGGTCAACCAGTACAAAGTGACAGTGAGATAGGTGGAGTAAGTTCTGGTATTCTGTTTCAAAGTAGGCTGGGGACTATGGTTAACAATATTGTATTGTATATTTCAAAATAGCTAGAAAGAAGAGCTTTAACAAAGAAATGATAAATGTGTGAGGTGATAGATATGCTAAATACACTGACGATTTTTATACAATGTATACATGTATCAAAACATCATGCTATACCCCATAAATATGTACAATTATTATGTCAATTAAAAACAAAATAAAAATACATACACACGTAACCTACTCTTAAGAAAGGTGAAAGGCAGAGATTCTTGGGTTGTAAATATAGGACAAAATCAGCAGTTTAAGTATTATTTCTCTAGTGCAAGATGTAATAAAGTACTTAATAATGCTGCAACCAAAAATAGTTATTTCATTCTGGCTTGATAATTGGATAAAGGCGTGATTAGCATTTCCCACTGCTGATGCCAACAAATTCCTTGTCAGGAAAGTGAGAGGCTAAGAACCATGAAGTCTGCTGAATCTTTCACAGTTCCTATTTGGATACGAAGAGGTTTACAGAAGCACAATATGCCAGCTACCAGGCAAGATCAAGCACATTGAACTGTTGTCATCAATTCTTGGACCATCAAACACAAAACAACAAGATTTGTGCCGCAAAGCAATCATCCTCTCTAAATGGAATTTTCCATCTCTATACAGTGTGAGAATTGAATATTGTTCTAGTAAGGTCTTATGGAAGGATCCAGTGAAACTGGCTCTTCTGTGCAGGACAGAGTGTGATAGAGAGCTTGGGAAAGAGTTTCAAGAACCTCTACCTATAGGAGTACTTTAGGTACTGTATCCAAGACCTTTACCGAAGTTTTAATTGGTTAAATTGCTAACAATTGTTTAAAAAAGAAGGCTGTGTATTTGTCTTCATCGTAGATGATCCCATGTCTCCCATGGCTAAGCCCCTGTTTGCTACAATAATAAAAATTTATTTTAATATTTGTCTCATTTCACAGAGATTTGTTAAAATTTACAAGGACTATGTTTCCTTCTCATGTCGACTTATGACCTTTGTTTACTTAGTTTTGGGCACTTCCAGTAAATATCACCTATAGCTACTTTACAGTTAATGATTTTTTAAAATAATCCTGTCATCTACTGAGAAGCATATATAACAAAGATTATTTTTTATAAAAATGATGACCCTTGCTTTTATTTTTAATATCCATGGCCTTGGGCACACTTTTTGCATTCACTTCTTTATAATTTTATTTCCGCAATCAGCATGAAGATTGCTTCAAAAAAAAAAAAAACCTTCTTTGATTCTTTACACTCTTTGTGTTTCCTAAGATTCTAAGGCATTTTATCTGTACTGTTTTTAATATTTTTATGATAAAGAGTTAGAACTATGTCTTTAATCTTTGTATGGCCAGCACCTAGCACAGAAAATGGCTTGTAGTAGGAATTCAACAGATGTTTGTAAATAAATGTTTGACAGAAGGTATTATATTACATTATATTGTATTAGTTACAATTTTTTTTACGGTCCTTGGTGCATTTTCATGTCCACCACAGCTTATGGAAAACTGTAAGTTCCATAAGTGAATGCTCAGTGACAAAACGAGTAGCAAAGTGGGCAAGCAAACAAGTTTGCCCAATTTCAAGGACCTTGTCTCTACATCTCTCCAATGCTTTTCTTCTGTCACACCTCCCAATATCCTTGGAGGATATGTTCCAAGACCCCCCAATGAATGTCCACAAACGTGGATAGTACTGACCCCACATATACTGTGTTTTCTCAATCAGACCAGTAAGTCACGAAGAGGCAAGTAGCATCTACTTGGCAAAGCCCCAGGGCAAAGGGAGGATTCACATCCCAGTTGGGTTGCAGTGAGACGGCGCATGATTTCATCACACTATTCAGAATGACATGCAATTTATAACTTATTTAATTAAATTGTTTATTTCTGAAATTTTCAATTTAATACTTTCAGACCACAGTTGCCCTTGGGTAAAAGGGGGATTTCTGTACTTTTTACACTTTATTTCTTGCCTCTTAATGAGGGTAAAAAACATGAGTAAATAATTTGATGGGAGGGTAGTCACATAGCCTTAACCAAGTCTAGTGCCACTGTACTCTGAAAGGGAGAGGAGAAGACTAAAGACTTGTTAACCTAAGCTTCTGATGCCCTTTGTTGGGTGATCCAAGCAAGAAACCTGGGAAACTGTCCCGGTGACTTTTTGGCAAATCAAAGCAAAGGAGTGTTCTTTCCCTTGATGCAGCATCCCATACCACTCCATCCAAAGGGAAGCAGGCACTTCAGGTCATGAACCTGTGAAAGTTGATCATGCAAATTGAGTCATTCTTGTCATATTCAACTTAAAAAATCTAGAAGATGGGGAGAAAAGCACTTAGGGCTCATAATATTGCTCCAAGAAATAAATTTTATGCAAGCTCAGCTGCTGAAACTGCCTGCTGTAACCTGAAACCAGCTTTATCTAATAACTACTGAACTAACCTGCTGCAACTCTAAGACTAGCTTTACCCACTGTGTCATCCACCAGAGGTTGCCAGCTCCCCAAATCCTTACCATTGCCAATGAACTGTCTTTCAAAACAATGTGTAACATTTCTCTTTTTTTATAAAACCTCCAACCTTCTCTTTGTTCTTCAGACATACTGAAGGCCATCCAGTGCACGTGTATGCCCTGAGTTGCAATTCTTGCTTCCCAAATAAAACGTTTTAAAGTTAGGGATTAGTCTCTTTATTTTATTTGGCTTCAAGAAATATTTGCTCATCAGGTTTTCAAACTGCCTGGGTCAGCTTGGGGAATCCCCATGGCTCAGTAAATAATAATAGTGAAGATAATAAACTTGCCTGTCTTGTTCAACATTTTCTCTATCCCAATTAGCTGATATATGCACTAACATTTATTGAATGAAGAAATGATCATGATACCAACAGTAAGAATTGTTTCCACTTATTGAGAATTTACCAAGTGCATGAGACAGTGCTAAGCACTTTTTGTATATTCTCTTAATTAATCACTGAACATTCTGAAGGGGAAATTAATCTCTTGAGGTTCATTTTATTTTCTTCATAGCCTTTCTAAAAAGTAATAGGATGATTTATGGTAAAGTTAAGTAAATTAAAATTTGATATTGGAAATTTTCTTCATTGAAAAATTTGTCATAATCATGAAAACCAAAAGCTATAAAACTTTTTTTAAAAAAATCTTTGTGCAAATGTGTAAATTCAAAAGATTGTAGGGAAGGAACTTTTAAGATCATCTTGTCCAATTTCTCAATTTTACAAAGGAGAAAAATAAGAAATTGATTGATTTAGACTCAATGTCACACCATTAACCAGTGACAGAGATGGGAGTAGATCCCCCAAAATGTATTGGTCTCAGTGGGCCTATGTTGTAATATTTTCTTATTATTCCCCTGAAGATTATTAGAGTAATAATTATCTAATAATGTTTAGAGCTAGAGAATTCACAGAAACCCAGCTCACTGCATCACCCTATGTCTCTGTGGCAAATGTAACACCTGTCATAAATAATGAGGTATTGCTTAGTGAGGATTCTCAAGAAGGTGACTGTGGCCCAGATCAGTGGGAGGGTCAGAGTGAAGTAATAGCAACACTATACCTCAAATTTTCTACAAGCTTTTATCTGTTCTACTGTCAATTAAAACCTTTTCTTAAAAAACCACAAATCCCATGAGAGGTTAACCTGCAGGTAACTTTCCTCTCATCCATCAGGTGGGTCTCCCTCAGAAAAGGTTTGAGAACCTTTGTTTTATGTCCTCAGTGAATATTGCCTCTCTGGTCAAATATCTCTGCAAGGAGGTGGAAGCCATGGTTGTAGCCTGGGTCAGAAGTCAAAGCTGCCTAGCCCTGCAGAGGTAGCAAGAGGCCCAGTTCCTGTTTCTCCAACTGTGGATAGAGGAGTGGCCCAGGATGGCCTGATGCCCAAGGCTATAGGATTGGTTATATAACACCTGCAAGTGTGCTTATCGTATTACCAAAGCTTAGGTATCTGGTCACAGAAAGCTTTCTTTAGATAACCCAGATAGGTCACAACTGGAGGTTGGCAGTCTGTTTTTGGAGAAAGAGAAAACCTATAAGTATTATGACATATTCTTATAAATGCAGTAAAACTGGTTACTTTTTATGAGGTCTTCATCAAGCCACATTTTTTTTTATTTTTTAAGTTTAAACAACAGAAATTGATTTTCCATGGTTTAGGAAGCTGAAAGTCTGAGATCAAGGTCCAACAAGATTGGTTTCTGATGAGGGTCTTCTCCTAGGCCTGCAGATGACCACCTTCTCACTGGGCCTCACATGACACAGGGGTGGGGAACAGGGAGTTCTCTGGTTTCTTTTCTTATAAAGGCACTTATCCCATCTTGAGGGCTACATTTTCATCTAAAGTACTTCCACCAAAGTTCCATATCCAAAGATCATCACACCAGGGATTAGGGCTTCAAATATAAATTTTGGGGGACTTAACATTTAGTCCACAACATTTACCAAACTGAGATTCTAGAAAGAAGTAAAATCAGAGTCAAAACCAAGTAATGACAAGCAGGGAAATGGAAGCAGAGGTAACTGGATAAGGAGGGATATTTAAGAATGCTTCTAACAGGAGAACCAATGAATTAGGGCAGCTGTGTCTATTAAGACCATTCTCAGAGGAGAATAAAATATACTTCTGGGTCCTGAAAGGCCTTTATGCCTTTGCTCCAGGATCTCCTTCTGCTTTAACTACCTGATTTGCAGGAGGTGAATTACAGAACTATTTCTCTACATTTTGCTGCATATTCTCCATGCTCATTTATATTTGTAATGTGAATTTGCTATTGATCCCATATTGTTCCAGAAACATTCTCATGTATGTTTGAACCTGTCTTTGTTTAGTGTCCCCAAGTAGCATGAAGCCTCTTGAGGGCAGGAGCTGTGCTTACTTCTTATGTACATATCTAAAGAACTGCATTAACAGTTTACTGCGCCATGTAATGTTGTTAGATTTTTTTCAGCTATTTATGAAAATTCTTGCTCTTCTCTCATATCCTTTCTCATAGAAGACCTCACATTTTTTCCCACTTCATCCTCAAAAAAATAATTTTTCTTTTCTTCTATACATGTTATCGTAGTTTTCAACATTTTCTTTTTTCAACTATTTATCAAAATTTAGCTCTTTTCTCTTATCCTTTCTCATAGAAGACCTCACATTTTTCCCACTTCATCCTCTAAAATATAATCTTTCTTCTCTTCTATACATATCATTGCAGTTTTTGACATTTTCTTTGTAAAATTTATATATATATAAACAAATTTTTATATATATACACTGCATTTAAAGTGTTTACATAGCACTTGAGCTTTTCTTTTGTTTTTCACCTTTTATTTTAGATTCAGGGGGTACATGTGCCTGAATTGTTACCTGGATATATTGAATGATCAAGCCACATTCTGAAAGAGGTTTCTAGTGCTTCCCTCTGCCTGTAGAAAAGACCATATTGTAACCTGCCCCATTTAATAAGAATTTATCCTGGAATTTTTAAAAGACGCATAAAATCCAACTTTACAAATTTTCCAGTGTTTTGCTCATTAAGAACTAAGAAGCTTATTCCAGACTCCACTGGAACCTGAAAGGATGCATTTGAAAACCAAACAACTCAACTCCACAAGGCTTTTGTAGAGGCAGAGCATTAAAAGAGTATCAAGTCATTTCTTAGTTGAATAGTTGATTTTTTTTAACAAGATGCAGGTGAGTGCGGACAAGATCACCATGTAACACTCCCAGTGAGGGAATCAGAAGACACAGTGGTTGTTTTGGCTATAGTGAAGAAGGCTTAATTTCAGAAATATTGATGATTCTGATCTCTCGATTCTCAATTTCTCTCTTCCAGCAATAAACAGGCAGGGGAAGTCAACACAGCCTGATGTTCCAGTGTCAAACAAGATTCCTCATGTAGTAGACTGGAGGATCCAGATCTGATTCTAGCTTTATTTTTTTTCTTTAATCAAATAATGTCACCTTCCCCTATTTATTGATGCTCATCTCAGATATAGATTTTAAAAAACAAAATTCAAGTCTCCCCAACAGAAAATCCCTTGAATTTCATAAGCTCTGAATCAGGCAGTTACTGTTCAACCCCCTATTCTTTCTCTTAGAAGGAGTGATTTACACACCTGTCACCAAATGTTTTCCTGGAGCCAGACTCAAGACTGTTTTCTAAGGTTTTGGTGCACATTTATGGAGGCAGAGCTGGGCCATTTGAAATGTTTTACTACAAAGATTTGCTCCTTAGTCTCATTAAGTATCTATAGAAAATCAAAATAAGAAGCACTTGGCAGCCAATCGTAGGACTGTTCAGGTAGGGTGTTAGGGAGGGATTCATAAAGCTTTCAGAGAGGGGACTTTTCCTTATAATATTGGTTACATTGTATGACAATTCAGAATTCATAAAGAAATAGTTTAAATATCAAAAATAGATAAGTTAGGATGACAATACGATAACCAGATTAGAGGTTGAGCTGAAGGAAGTAGCAGAATCAATTTGAAGCTATTACCTTTGTTGCTATTGTAATCAGGTTAGTGTTCAAATATTATAACCCCAGCCTAAGAGAAAACAGGTTTAATTTTCTCAAATGCTTCAAAATAGCTACCATTTTTAAGGAGAAAAAGAGCAAAATGGCCACTTCTCAGTAGAAAGAATTAGGCTTACCTGTTGATTTTTATCATCTTCATTTACTTATTTATTCATGGAATGTTTATCGAATACCCAGCATTTGCTTGGCACTGAGCTATGCACAATGAAGAAGACCCCTCAAGAAACTTCCAAAAGGAAAGTTCAAAGGAGACCCTGTGAACATTAGATAGGTACATGCAAACTTTAAAACAAGTTGCCTTTATATCCCCACTCCTCAGCACATTCCCTGGGTGCTGGCAGGTAGAGGCCCACTGAATGGCTAAAAAGTGAAAGTAAAGAGAGAAATACTGTGTGTTATTGTATTGCAGAAGACTTACAGAAAACTTAAAATGATGACTGAATGGGTTTTGCTCTGAACCTAGAAGATGATAAGGGAGAGAGCATTTGAACTGGGAGAAACAGTGAAGAAAAAGACCTGATGCCCACACCTGAGAAAGATCCAGATGTCTTTTGGGTTAGTGAGTGGACAGACCTGGCTGAAGCAGGGTGCACAGCAGATGTGTTCACTAGAACAAGAAGAGTTTTTTCTACCTGTTTTTTTCCACTGAAATTCACTTACATGTTCTGAGCAGAGAGCTGAATCAACTTAAGCCTTGTTTAGGAAGCTGAATTTGGAAGGAACATATAAGATGGTGTAATGATTTTTAAATATGTCAAAAAATATTTAAAAACTTTTGGAAGGAAGCTTCAAAAGGTGGAGTCTGATTTTCCTCCCTTGAACGTGCAGCCTGATTAAGTGACTCACTTCTAACAAATAAGATATGGCAGAAGAGATGACCTGTGCCTTCTGTGTCAAAAGAGTAGCTTCTGTCTGCTGTTTCTCTTGGATCCCTCACTTTGGGGAGAGCCAGGCCCATGTTGGGTGGACACTCAAGCTGCCCAGTGGACAAGCCTATGTAGGGAGTAAAATGAAACATCTCATCGACAACCAGTCAAAACTGACCAGCTCATGTGAATGAGCCACCCAGGAAGCACATCCTCTGGTCTGGTGAGCCTTCAGATGACTGCATCACTGGAGATATCATGACTCGACATTATGAGAGAGATCCTGAGCCAGAACTCTTCAGTTAACCCATTCCCAAATTTCTGACACACAGAAATTGCAGTAATAAATTTTGGAATGATTTCTTACACGGCATTAGATAAACTAATGTAGTTGGTAAGGTTAGCTAAAAAGTGGTTGTAACAACCTAAGACCTGGCATGTGGACTTGGCTATGGGATTGGCAAGGAATAAATAAACATAAAATATTATATGGCATAAAACTTAGTGGCTTATTGAACAAAGAAGTTGAGGAAAAGAAATAAACCAAGATGGCTCTGAGAAAGTATGAGAATGGTGGTGGCCATGATAGAAATATCAGTAGACAGTGGATAGGAAAAATGGCTTTAGGAAAAATTATCTTTCAATATAGTGACTGTAGAGAACTACACTATAAAATAAGCTATAGTGAGAATGGCAGAATGTTGAAATTAGAAAATTGCTTAGAGATTGGCTAGTTCCATTATCTGATTTTACAGAGAAAACCAAGGCAATCACATAGGACCCTGCATTTAGAAGGGCCCTGTGCTTGGTTTAATGCTCTGCTCTTGCTCTCTTGAAATTCTTAATCATTTTTGAACAAGGATCTCCGTATTTTTATTCTTCACTGGACCCACAAATTAAGTAGCTAGTCTTGTGCATACTCCATGGAGTGCACACAGACTTTCCATGTTGATTCTGACCTACTTGATGAGTGTGAGATTATCTGTTCCTCATATTAATAGAATCCTAAGATTGGGGAGGGGTGAAGGAGGAGAATGGTTTTGTTCTTACCACATTGCATTGCTTGTCACTACACTGAGTGTCTTCCTATTAGTAGCCATTTTCTAGGTGATGAATCATCATGGTGGCAGTTGGTCTGAGACCCAGATCTTCAAGGTGCTCATAAGTGACATACTGAATTCTCAAAGGAGAGTTCTGTTGCAAGGAAATGGAGGCTATCCTTTTGTGGAGATGCAGTCACATGAACACTGAATCTGCTAACTGTAATATTACATAATATTATGTGGTATGTGTCAGGCCTCTGAGCCCAAGCTAAGCCATCATATCCGCTGTGACCTGCACGTTTACATCCACATGGCCTGAAGCAACTGAAGATCCACAAAAGAAGTGAAAATAGCTTTAACTGATGACATTTCACCATTGTGATTTGTCTCTGCCCCACCCTAAGTGATCAATGTACTTTGTAATCTCCTCCACCCTTAAGAAGGTTCTTTATAATCTCCCCCACCCTTAAGAAGTTTCCTTGTAATTCTTCCCATCCTTGAGAATGTACTTTGTGAGATCCACCCCCTGCCCGCAAAACATTGCTGCTAACTCCACCGCTTATCCCCAAACCTGTAAGAACTAATGATAATCCCACCACCCTTGCTGAGTCTCTTTTTGGACTCAGCCTGCCTGCACCCAGGTGCAATAAACAGCCTTGTTGCTCACACAAAGCCTGTTTGGTGGTCTCTTCACACAGATGCATGAGACAGTATGGTCCTAAAGAAACTCATGTCACACTAGTTTCTTGAGACTGATGTGTAGCTGAAGCAGAAGGATCACTTGAGCCCAGGAGATCAAGACCAGCTGGGTAACATAGCAAGACTCCATCTCTACAAAAAAAATTTTAAAATTAGCCTGGCGGCCAGGTACGGTGGCTCAGGTTTGTAATCCCAGCACTTTGGGAGGCCGAGGCGGGCGGATCACGAGGTCAGGAGATCGAGAGCATCCTGGCTAACTCGGTGAAATCCGATCTGTACTAAAAATACAAAAATTAGCCAGGTGTGGTGGCAGGTGCCTGTAGTCCCAACTACTCGGGAGGCTGAGGCAGGAGAATGGCATGACCCGGGAGACAGAGCTTGCAGTGAGCTGAGATCATGCCACTGCACTCTAGCCTGGGCTAGAGAGTGAGACTCCATCTCTTAAAAAAAAAAAAAAAAATTAGCCTGGCATAGTGGTGCACACCTGTAGTGCCAGCTACTTGGGAGGCTGAGGCAGGAGAATTCCTGAGACCCAGGAGGTTGAGGCAGCAGTGAGCCATAATCAGGCCATTGCACTCCAAGCCAGGTGACAGAGCAAGACCCTGTCTCAAAAAATGAAATAAAGAAAGAAAAGAAAATGGGGCACGTCCACAGAGGTGTTTTTGTGTTTCAGTAATTAGTTCTTATAATTAAGTAATTTAGGTGGCAGGAGGGATTTTCTTTTGACTACTCGGTATTGTGTGTTACTTC
Source organism: Pongo pygmaeus (assembly GCF_028885625.2). NCBI lineage: Eukaryota > Metazoa > Chordata > Mammalia > Primates > Hominidae > Pongo > Pongo pygmaeus. The sequence continues at coordinate 35,394,973 of NC_072377.2, read as the reverse complement.
GTACTCTATTAGCAAGAAAGGAATCCTATTTTGCTCTATTTTGCTCAAAAAGCATGCTCTATTGCAATTTCATAAGTGCTAGAGCAGGGCGTCCTAACCTTGGTCTGTGGTTAGAAGGGGTTGATAATATCCCCTGAAATTATATGCAAAATGTGGGTTGGTTGCGGGTGTCTGGAGAAAAATACCTGAGTATTTCTCTGCTTGGAATGCTGGCCCCCTCCTCTCTGCCTGTCTCATTCCTACCTGGTTGTGAAGGCCCAACTCAAATCCCACCTCCTTCTAGAAACCTTCTCCCAGCTACTTCTCTCCCCAACTCCTCCTTGTTCTTGGAAAACTCTCCTACCTTTAGCCTCCTGGGGATTTTGTCACCTACATTATTTGTCTGTCCTTTGGTACATTTTGGTCCATTTCCCCAGTATACTGGGAGGCACTGGAGGAGAAGTAAAATTGGCATACCCTACATACACTACATAATACACTATATGAGATACTGAGAAGACTTTAGTGAGTACTTAGTGAGGCTATGGCTCTTGAGAATGTCTCAGTCTTAGAGAATCTCTCCTGGAACACTCCAAGGGATCTGAAAAACAATGCCAAATATCTCCCCATTCACCTTGCTCCCACCAAGCTGACCTCATTAGGTTCCACTTCATGTTTATTCATGTCTCATTGAGTGTTTCACATTCATTAACCCCACTTACATTCATTTTGCATCTGTGTTGACAAAGACTGTTTGGGATCTTAGTTTACGGAACATAATAATGTGTGATAAAAATTTTCTGGAGTTTTAAATGACACTTCTCTGGTGTCCTTGAATAATAAATAAATCTCCTGAATATGCTTTAATATGCTCCAAATAAAGCAGGTATTCATTATAAGAATATGTCACACTCTCCTTCAGTTAAATTGTAATGAAAGTACTGGAGATATATAATGAGAATTAATAGGACTTGCTTTAGAAATGTACAACCCACTTAGTGTATGTGTTTGTGAGTGTGTGCATACTTCATGCATGGATTTATGTATGTGTGAGACCTTGTGTCTTCACCTCTATTATAGCACCTGTCAAAAACTTCTTTGTATTAGAATTATTTACACACTTATTCATCCTCCTCCTTTAAATCAGAGGTTCCCTAGGGATGGAACGAAAGCTCCTTTTCCTGAATCTTTCCACTGAGTCTACAGCATGCAATGTTTTGCATATGAAGGGTCACAATCAATGTTAGCTTACTTTGAAAGGGGGTATTCATAATGTTATGAAATGTTAAGGGGATACTCATTTGAGCACTGCAGGTTTTGGCAAGAAAGCAATATCAGGCATATGCTTGCTTAAACTGCTTTTTACAGATGGATAGTGCATATCAGAGAGGTTTCTGCCCATCAGAAGAAACAGCATTTCTTCCCACTTGTGAAATGGCCAGTCTTACCAGCACGAATAATTTTAAAACAGAGAAGCCTGGAAGCCCTCATCAGGTAAAACTTGCTTTCCTTGATTAATGGCCAGGCAAGTCTTCCCAAATGATTTCTCTTAAAAATATGTCTCTCAACTGTCATAAACAGACCCTTCTCCTATGTTAAGGCCATGAACTGTGCTTTCTGATCCAGCTCTGCCCTTCAGCCAGTTTCAGTAAATTTAGGTAGGGTCTCCCCTGCCCAGGGCTAACTCCAGCATTCTGCAGGTGCTTGCAACATCTGTGAATTAGTTAAAACACTGGGTGGGGTAGTTTCATTTTCTGAAAAGCACTTCAGAAACCAATGTCCCAACAAAAAGAGCCCCAGAGAGTGTCTCTGAGAAGCATACACTTCTGATGGAAAGATCTCAAGGTGGGGTCTGAAGACACCCTTTCCTACCCCCACCTCCACAACACTTGTTGTCTACATTATAGGAGGCCTAAATTAAAAGCCTAAATTAAATTCAGTTTGCTGGAACTTTTTAAAGATTCTGCTCTGCTCATGTGAAACTTTCCCCCCCAAAAACACTGAACTTCTTTTAAATGTATATAATCACAAAAACCTTTTTATTTAAATGGTCTGTGACAAATAGAGTAGAGAGAAAGACTTGGGAATTGAATATATAGTCTTGCCTTTTTTTTTCTGATTTTAGGGAAATATTCATCTCAAAGTACTTTATAAAACACAGAGAACAAAAATCCAGCCACTTTCAGACTAGTCAATCACTGCAGAATAACTAGCCTCTTCTATTGCTATGCTATTTATAAGGTTTATGTATAAAAAGCATATTTTAAAAGGCTTTTATTTTCCTTTGAAAAAAAAGAAAGCTTTTTAAATAATCTGCAAGATTCAAATATCCCCCCTACCTTAAATTCTGTCCTTCTCCTGTTTCTACGTATTCCGCCTTCCTGATCCATTCATGTACAGTTGCACTGGGTGTCTCCAACAGTACTTACTTAGGTCAAGTTGCCTATGTTCTTGTTGGATTTCTAGGCTCCAGTACGTAAACTAAATCCTCTCAGCATATGCATCCTTACCTCCCAAAGATCTATGTGGGATACCCTATAATTTTGAAGCATTTGGCAAATTAGTGTCCATTTAGCATCCAGTTAAATTATATTTCCCTCAAGTTTACTGTAAAAATTGAGAAAATAACACATCTGATTAGAGCAACTACTTAAAGGAATTAAGTTGTGGGTGTCTCTTAATGTATACTTAGCTTGAAGGAAAACAAAGCTAGACATCTAGATGCTCTTAGAAACTACCAGGAGATAAAACTTTCCTTAGATAATTATAATGTGAATCTTTATTTGGTAGTCTTTTCTGCCACAAGATCTCACTATAATTTGCAACTATTTATTCAGGCAGTCACCTTCTTCACTCCCACCATCCAATACACTAACTGTAATGATCATTAATATACTAAAATGTTTTTGAAAAGCATGGTAAATCTACAGAGAATTTTTGGTTCACTTATAATCCTGTAAAAATGCAAAGAAGCAGTTACTTGCGATAAAATTTGGGTTTACATTCCTTCCTCCAAACTATAATATTTGGTTTAAAAAAAATCAGAAGTTTTTCCTTTAGCCTGGCCTCTGTTAGGGTAGTGATACTTGTACTTTGGTAACAATTGCACAGCTAGCTTGCAAACATGCAGGTCCAAGCCCCATTCTGCTCTGATTCTGTTGTTCTGAGGTGCAGCCCAAGAATATGCAGATGTGGCAAACAGCAACACCCTACATGCACATTTCCCCAAAGGTGATGCAGATGCAGGTAGGACCACTCTTTAAAGAAACACACTCTCAAACTTTAGTGAGCATCAGACTCTTAAAAGAAGGACATATAAAGACATGATTGCTGAACCCACCGTAGAATTTCTGATTTGATAGACCAGGGGTAAGTCCTGAGAATTTGCATTTCTAACAAGTTCCCAGGTGACACTGATGCTATTGGCTCAGGGATCACACTTTGTGAATGATTGCTCTGGGTTAAATTAACATGTCTGCTCAATATAACATAAAACAAGCAAGGTGGTATATTGTCAATGCTCTCAAGATCCTGTAAAGCATGCTGCCCACCCACGTTTCCAGTGCTATGCGGTCACCTACTCTGAAGCACCCTACACCCCAGCCAGTCCAGCCCCCCTGCCATTCCCTAAAGGTTCAGAGAGTTGTATGTGTATAGGCTAATGCTTCTTCTTGGGACTGGGTAATCACAGGTGGTTTGCAAGGCCCAAAATGATAATTTCTGATGAGCCTTCTCCTATCCCCAAGCCAAAAGTTTTGCTCTCTCTTCAGCAACCATAGCCCCCTGTGTGTAGAGGGGGTTTTATTTAGTTGTGTATGTGTCTATTTTCTCCACTAGATTTTTAGCTCCTCAAGACTAGGTTTCAGATGATTTAGTATTCTCACTGAAGCCTTGCAGAAAGCATACCAGCAGGATTAAAACTGAATTGACCCATACCCTTTAACAATGTTTTCAATGTGTGGTCCATGGACCTCTGGGGGGTGTCTCTGAGACCCCTTCAGAGCTGGGTCTACAAGACCAAATGGATTTTTATAATAGTAATAATTGTATTTGCTTTTTTCCACTATGTGGACATTTGCACTGATGTACAAAAGCTATCCTGGGTGAAACTGCTGTCACATTAGCATAAATCAAGGCAGGGCCCACACTGTGTCAATAGTCATTGTATTCTATACAGACACAGATTCACAGGTAAAAGGAGTGGGGGCAAAGCAAGTTCACTTAAGAATGTCCTTAATGAAGCAATAAAATTTATTAATTTTATGAACTTTCAAACCTTGAGTACAAATCTGATACTGTGTGATGAAATGAGTTCATATAACAGCTTTTCTCATACCAGTTGTGAAAGGAAAAGCACTCATGTGATTGTCTGGCAAAGTAAACCAGCTGCTTTTTTTTTTTCTTTCAGGGAACACCATTTTTACTTGAAAAATAATGATAAACTATGGCCATTCAGACTCAAGAATGTGATAGATATTATCTCAGAAAGAAACAAAGTCAGCCTGCCAGGTCAAGAAAAACAACTGACAGCATTTGTTGCCAGCAATAAAATTTGAGCTCTCCAGAGAAATGTGAAACTGAAAATCCATCACTGCAAGAGTGACAGCTCCCCAGTACGTGAAGATGTAATGATATTAACAAATTTTTTTTTTTTTTTTTTTTTTTTTTTGTATAATGAAATGTGTCACTACTTGGGAGAGCTTGATAACTCGGTGAACCAATATTTTCAAAATGATCAGTGCATGAGTTACACAACCACACATGCATGGATACAAACATTCAAAATGCGGCCCAGAATGGTGGCTCATGCCTGTAATCCCAGCACTTTGGGAGGCCAAAGCAGGCAGATCACTTGAGGTCAGGAGTTCCAGACCAGCCTGGCCAACACAGTGAAACCCTGTCTCTACTAAAAATAGAAAATATTAGCTGGGCCTGGTGGTGCACGCCTGTAATCCCAGCTACTTGGGAGGCCAAAGCATGAGAATTGCTTACACTTACATTAAAAATATTAAAATATACTCTCCAATCATAAATTTGTCTAGGGCTAGCTTTTCTTTACATACATCAGTCAAAGCAACATGTCACAACAGATTGAATGTAGAAACATATATGAAAATTCAGCTATCTTCTATTAAGCCATACTTAAGAGAAACTTGCAAAAATGCAAAACAACGCCACTTTCCACACAATGGTTTTGTATTGGAAAATACAATTTTTTAATAAAAATGCATTATTTATGTTAACATGTATAGGTTTTGTTATTTTAGGTGAATTTTTTAATAAACATTTTAAAAATATTTTATCATATTTTCTAATATGATAGATACTATACACATAAATAAAAGTTATTTGGGGCTTTTGATAATTTTAAGTATAGAAGGTCCTGAGACTTTTAAAAGTATGAAAACTTTTAAAAGTTTGGTATGTCCACATACCAAAAATTGTAAAATATACACTTGCCTTCTCAAGCATATCTGACGAGATACCCTTAAAAAAGTCATGACAGTGGACAAGTGGCTTTGGTCTTTGTTGATGGTGGAGGAGATGGTTGAGGAGGAGAGTAGCAACCTAAGCTGTTTTTTCTATACACAGTCTCTCAACCATTCAGGCTTCCTAGTCCTGTTTTATGTTGAAAAGGGTAATCTTGAAGTCATTGTTTTCCCATTACCAAAGGAGTTGGCACTCCAAACCTTTGTCTCACTTTGGAATGAAAGGTTATATTTTCTGATAAAAGAATGCCGGCAGTTCCAAGATGGCCAAATAGGAACAGCTCCAGTCTATAGCTCCCAGTGTGAGTGATGCAGAAGACAGGTGATTTCTGCATTTCCAACTGAGGTACTGGATTTATCTCACTGGGGCTCATTGGACAGTGCGGGCAGGACAGTGGGTGCAGCCCACCGAGTGAGAGCCAAAGCAGAGCGAGGCATCGCCTCACCCAGGAAGTGCAAGGGGTCAGGGAATTCCTTTTCCTAGCCAAAGGAAGGGGTGACTGACGGCACCTGGAAAATCAAGTCACTCCCACCCTAATAGTGCACTTTTCCAACGGTCTCAGCAAACGGCACACCAGGAGATTATATCCCCCGCCTGGCTAAGAGGGTCCCACGCCCACTTCAATGCTAGCAGAGCAGTCTGAGATCGAACTGCAAGGCAGCAGCGAGGCTGGGAGAGGGGTGTCTGCCATTGCTGAGGCTTGAGTAAGTAAACAAAGCGGTCAGGAAGCTCAAAATGGGTGGAGCCCACTACAGCTCAAGAAGGCCTGCCTGCCTCTGTAGACTCCACCTCTGGGGGCAGGGCATAGCCAAACAAAAGGCAGCAGAAACCTCTGCAGACTTAAATGTCCCTGTCTGACAGCTTTGAAGAGAGTAGTGGTTCTCCCAGCATGGAGTTTGAGATCTGAGAATGAACAGACTGCCTCCTCAAGTGGGGCCCTGACCTCTGAGTAGCCTAACTGGGAGGCACCCCCCAAGTTGGGGCAGATTGATACCTCACACTGCCGGGTACCCCTCTCAGACAAAGCTTCCAGAGAAACGATCAGATAGAAACATTTGCTGTTCAGCAATATTCGCTGTTCTGCAGCCTCTGCTGCTGATACCCAGGCAAACAGGGTCTGGAGTGGACATCCAGCAAATTCCAACACACCTGCAGCTGAGGGTCCCGACTGATAGAAGGAAAACTAACAAACAGAAAGGACATCCACACCAAAACCCCATCTGTACGTCACCATCACCAAAGACCAAAGGTAGATAAAACCACAAAAATGGAGAGACAGCAGAGCAGAAAAGCTGAAAATTCTAAAAATCAGAGTGGCTTTTCTCCTCCAAAGGAATGCAGCTCCTCACCAGCAATGGAAAAAAGATGGACAGAGAATAATGTTGATGAGTTGACAGAAGTAGGCTTCAGACGATCAGTAATAACAAACCTCTCTGAGCTAAAGAAGGATGTTCAAACTCATTGCAAAGAAGAGCTAACTATCTTAAGTATATATGCACCCAATACAGGAGCACCCAGATTCATAGAGCAAGTCCTTAGAGACCTACAAAGAGACTTAAACTCCCACACGATAAGAAGGGGAGACTTTAACACCCCACTGTCAACATTAGACAGATCAATGAGACAGAAAGTTAACAAGGATATCTAGGAATTGAACTCAGCTCTGCACCAAGTGGACCTAATAGACATCTACAGAACTCTCCACCCCAAATCAACAGAAGATACATTCTTCTCAGCACACACCACACCTATTCCAAAATTGCCCACATAGTTGGAAGTAAAGCACTCCTCAGCAAATGTAAAAGAACAGAAATTATAACAAACTCTCTCTCAGACAACAGTGCAATCAAACTACAACTCAGGATTAAGAAACTCACTCAAAACCACTCAACTACATGGAAACTGAACAACCTGCTCCTGAATGACTACTGGGTACATAACAAAATGAAGGCAGAAATAAAGATGTTCTTTGAAACCAATGAGAACAAAGACACAATATACCAGAATCTCTGAGACACATTCAAAGCAGTGTGTACAGGGAAATTTATAGCACTAAATGCCCACAACAGAAAGCAGGAAAGATCTAAAATTGACACCCTAACATTACAATTAAAAGAACTAGAGAAGAGCAAACACATTCAAAAGCTAGCAGAAGGCAAGAAATAACTAAGATCAGAGAAGAACTGAAGGAGATAGAGACATAAAAATCTCTTCAAAAAATCAGTGAATCCAGGAGCTGGTTTTTTGAAAAGATCAATAAAATTGATAGACCACCAGCAAGACTAATAAAGAAGAAAAGAGAGAAGAAGCAAATAGACACAATAAAAAATGATAAAGGGGATATCACCACCTATCCCACAGGAATACAAACTACCATCAGAGAATACTATAAACACCTCTATGCAAATAAACTAGAAAATATAGAAGAAATGGATAAATTCCTGGACACATACACCCTCCCAAGACTAAACCAGGAAGAACTTGAAACCCTGAATAGACCAATAACAGGCTCTGAAAATGAAGTAATAATTAATAGCTTACCAACCAAAAAAAGTCCAGGACCAGACAGATTCACAGCTGAATTCTACCAGAGGTACAAGGAGGAGCTGGTACCATTCCTTCTGAAACTATTCCAATCAATAGAAAAAGAGGGAATCCTCCCTAACTCATTTTATGAGGCCAGCATCATCCTGATACCAAAGCCTGGCAGAGACACAACAAAAAAAGAGAATTTTAGACCAATATCCTTGATGAACATTGATGCAAAAATCCTCAATAAAATACTGGCAAACAGAATCCAGCAGCACATCAAAAAGCTTATCCACCATGATCAAGTGGGCTTCATCCCTGGGATGCAAAGCTGGTTCAACATATGCAAATCAATAAACATAATCCAGCATATAAACAGAACCAAAGACAAAAACCACATGATTATCTCAATAGATGCAGAAAAGGCCTTTGACAAAATTCAACAGCCCTTCATGCTAAAAATGCTCAATAAATTAGGTATTGATGGGACGTATCTCAAAATAATATGAGCTATTTATGAGAAACCCACAGCCAATATCATACTGAATGGGCAAAAACTGGAAGCATTCCCTTTGAAAACTGGCACAAGACAGGGATGCTCTCTCTCACCACTCCTATTCAACATAGTATTGGAAGTTCTGGCCATGGCAATCAGGCAGGAGAAAGAAATAAAGCGTATTCAATTAGGAAAAGAGGAAGTCAAATTGGCCCTGTTTGCAGATGACATGACTGTATATTTAGAAAACCCCATCATCTCAGCCCAAAATCTCTTTAAGCTGATAAGCAACTTCAGCAAAGTCTCAGTATACAAAATCAATGTGCAAAAATCACAAGCATTCTTATACACTAATAACAGACAAACAGAGAGCCACATCATGAGTGAACTCCCATTCACAATTGCTTCAAAGAGAATAAAATGCCTAGGAATCCAACTTACAAGGGATGTGAAGGACCTCTTCAAGGAGAACTACAAACCACTGCTCAATGAAATAAAAGAGGATACAAACAAATGGAAGAACATTCCATGCTCATAGATAAGAATAATCAATATTGTGAAAATGGCCATACTGCCCAAGGTAATTTATAGATTCAATGCCATCTACATCAAGCTACCAATGACTTTCTTCACAGAAGTGGAAAAAATCTACTTTAAAGTTCATATGGAACCAAAAAAGAGCCTGCATTGCCAAGACAATCCTAAGCCAAAAGAACAAAGCTGGAGGCATCACGCTACCTGATTTCAAACTATACTACAAGGCTACAGTAACCAAAACAGCATGGTACTGGTACCAAAACAGAGATATAGACCAATGGAGCAGAACAGAGCTCTCAGAAATAATACCACACATGTACAACCATCTGATCTTTGACAAACCTGACAAAAACAAGAAATGGGGAAAGGATTCCCTATTTAACAAATAGTGCTGGGAAAACTGGCTAGCCATATGTAGAAAGCTGAAACTGGATCCCTTCCTTACACCTTATACAAAAATTAATTCAAGATGGATTAAAGACTTAAACGTTAGACCTAAAACCATAAAAACCCTAGAAGAAAATCTAGGCAATACCATTCAGGACATAGGCATGGGCAAGGACTTCATGACTAAAACACCAAAAACAATGGCAACAAAAGCCAAAATTGACAAATGGAATCTAATTAAACTAAAGAGCTTCTGCACAGCAAAAGAAACTACCATCAGAGTGAACAGGCAACCTACAGAATGGGAGAAAATGTTTACAATCTACTCATCTGACAAAGGGCTAATATCCAGAATCTACAAAGAACTCAAACAAATTTACAAGAAAGAAACAAATAACCCCATCAAAAAGTGGGCGAAGGATGTGAACAGAAACTTCTCAAAAGAAGACATGTATGCAGCCAACAGACACAAGAAAAAATGCTCATCATCACCAGCCATCATAGAAATGCAAATCAAAACCACAATGAGATACCATCTCTCCCCAGTTAGAATGGTGATCATTAAAATGTCAGGAAACAACAGGAGCTGGAGAGGATGTGGAGAAATAGGAACACTTTTACACTGTTGGTGGGACTGTAAACTAGTTCAACCATTGTGGAAGACAGTGTGGCAATTCCTCAGGGATCTAGAACTAGAAATACCATTTGACCCAGCCATCCCATTACTGATTATATACCCAAAGGATTATAAATCATGCTGCTATGAAGGCACATGCACAGGTATGTTTATTGTGGCACTATTCACAATAGCAAAGACTTGGAACCAACCCAAATGTCCATCAATGATAGACTGGATTAAGAAAATGTGGCACATATACACCATGGAATACTATACAGCCATAAAAAGGATGAGTTCATGTCCTTTGTAATGAGAAACCATCATTCTCAGCAAACTATCGCAAGAACAAAAAACCAAACACCACATGTTCTCACTCATAGGTGGGAATTGAACAATGAGAACACTTGGACACAGGAAGGGGAACATCACACACTGGGGCCTGTTGTGGGGTAAACATATGTAACAAACGTGCACGTTGTGCACATGTACACTAGAACTTAAATTATAATAAAAAATAAAAATAAAAATAAGCAAACATTTTATCTCAAAAAAAAAAAATGCCAAGCTCCATCTAATTTGTGAGGGAGAGAGAGTTTTCTGGAGACCCTGACATTGCTAAATCAGGCAGACACATTACTTCCTTTGCATTGGTGCACATAAAGTCCTTGCCAAGCTCAGAGGTATGTGTAGGACATGGATGTACTATTTCCCAAGTGAGGAATGGGAGTGGATGAGATCTTACTTCAAAGGTCTCTAAAAATATTTCTCTGGACACTCTCAACTTACATGCTCACCATAAGCTCATGTACTCAAGAAGGGAGAATGAGAAGAAGCTGGAAAAGAGGAAGAAGATGTGGAAGATGAAAGGAAAGAAAAAAGCAGGGAAGGAAGAAAGGAAGGAGGGAAGGGAGGAACCATTGATTGAGAAGTCAGTGTGTTTTAGGCACTGTATTATATACTTTCTCACAAAAGAAAAAATTAGAGTGTAAAAATCTTGGGTTATTTCTCCAATGCCATGTACCTAGAAGGGGGCAGGGTCAGGTTCTCTCTCCACATAGCCTGTGTCCTTCCCACAACACTACTTTGCCTTTCCTCAAAATGCTTGCCAACTTTTAAGTAAAGGTGATAAAATAAGACAAAACAACTTCCACAAGTTACTGTAATTTTTCAAATACTTTTACCGTCTAAAGTATAGGTGTATGTGTCATCTAAAGAGGATCCAGACAATTTAAAAATGTGGAACAAAGAGAATGGCCCGGCTAATTTTAAGCAAAATTGTCCTAGGTGTTATCATTAATAAAATCAATGATGTTTAATAATTTTTAGTAATTTTATTAAATGTTTGTAATATCTCCTGAAGGCAAGTTAATAAGTGATTTTATTGTTGTTGTTGTTGTTCTAGAGAAGATTTTAAAGGGTTCCCTAGGTGCCAGGAAAGGAATGTGTTTTGCAAACATATCTCTGAGATAGTTATTAACCTCATTTAATGGGTGAGGAAATAACAGCTCAGAGAGATAAGTGATTTGTTCAAATAGCTCATGAGTGCCCAAGCAGGATAGCAAATCCAGGTATTTTTACTCCCAAGCCTACACAACTAACCTCTATGTATACTATTAGTTAGTGTTATAATTTGCCATATAATATTGGCATAACTTAAATCTGAACCAGTATATACAGTAATAAGAGAAAACATGATTTTATCTTTGATAAGAAGTCAGGATATACTACTGTGACTATTATTCTAAGCTAAGAAGAAATTGATTTCACTGCAACTAGAGTATCAGTAATCATATAAAACTATTCCACCTGCTCCAAGATCGAATCAGAGTATATTCTCTAATGATACCATAAAACAAACAGCAATAGCTAACCATTTGTATGTGCTTGGTATCCTTCTGAACATTCGGGTATCTTATAACCATGGTTTAGATGCAACTGAGGCACAGAGAGTTTAAATAACATATCTAAGAGCCTAAAGCTAATAAATGGACCTGGGGTGCTAAATGAAGCCAACACTTTTCACAGTGTGTACTTTTAAACAATAAGATCTGCCCAATAGTACAAAATACACATGCACACATGATTTAAAAAACAAAGAAAGATACAAGACTATTGGTATGGGCTCATCAAAAATATCAATGTTATGAAAAGCAGGGTGATTGTTCTAGAATAAAGATTAAATAAAAATGTCATTGAAATGCAAAACATGATTCATAAGTGAATCTTGTTCTGGGGAAATCGTGTATATGCATTGCTATAAAGGACATTTGGGGAGTTGCTCTGCCTATGGAGTTGTCATTCTTTTATTTCTTTTCTTTCTTAATAAACTTGCTTTCACTTTACTCCAAAACTAATAATAAATAAAGGACATTTGGGGGCAAGTCTGGGTATGAACTGTGTATTAAATATTATTATTTAATATGATTTGGCTGTGTCCCTACCCAAATCTCACCTTGAATTGTAGCTGCCGTAATCTCCATGTGTCGTGAGAGGGACAAGGTGGGAGATAATTGAATCATGAGGCAGGTTTTTCCCGTGCTCTTTCTTCTTGTGATAGTGAGTAAGTCTCATGAGATCTGATGGTTATATAAAGGGCAGTTCCCCTGCACACACTCTCTTGCTTGCTGCCATGTAAGACATGACTGCTCCTCCACCTTCTGCCATGATTGTGAGGCCTCCACAGCTATGTGGAATTGTGAGTCCATTAAATCCTTTTTTCTTTAAAATTACCTAGTCTCTGGTGTGTCTTTACTAGCAGTGTGAGAACTAACTAATACAGTAAATTGGTACCAGGAGTGGGGCGCTGCTGTAAAGATACCTGAAAATGTGGAAGTAACTTTAGAACTGGGTAACAGGCAGAGGTTGGAACAGTTTAGAGGGCTCAGAAGAAGACAAGAAAATGTGGGGAAGTTTGGAACTTCCTAGAGACTTAAAGGGGTCAGAAGACAAGAGGATGTGAGAAAGTTTGAAACTTTATAGGGTCTTGTTAAATGGCTTTGACCAAAATGCTGAAAGTGATACAGACAATAACATCCAGACCGAGGTGGTCTCAGATGGAGATGAGAAACTTGTTAGGAACTGAAGTAAAGGTCACTCTTCCTATGCAAAGAGACTGGCAGCATTTTTCCCCTGCCCTAGAGATCTGTGGGACTTTGAACTTGAGAGAGATGATTTAGGTTATCTGGCAGAAGAAATTTCTAAGTGGCAAAGCATTCAAGAGGAAGCAGAACATAAAAGTTGGAAAATGTGCAGCCTGATGATGCAATAGAAAAGAAAAACCCATTTTCTGGGGAGAAATTTGAGCCTGCTGCAGAAATTTGCATAAGTAACCAGGAGCCAAATGTTAATCACCACAACAATGGGGAAAATGTCTTCAGGGCATGTCAGAGACCTTCTTGGAAGCCCCTTCCATCACTGGCCCTGAGGCCTAGGAGGAAAAAAATGGTTTCATAGGCTGAGTCCAGGGACCCCCTACTGCGTGCAGCCTTGGGACTTGATGCCCTGTGTTCCAGCTGCTCCAGTAGTGGCTAAAAGGGGCCAAGGTACAGCTCAGGCCATGGATTCAAAGGGTGCAAGCCAGAGCTTTGCAAGTTTCCATGTGGTGTTGAGCTTTCAGGTGCACAGCAGTCAAGAATTGAGGTTTCTGAGGATGTAGGGAAACATCTAGATATCCAGGCAAAAGTTTCCTGCAGGGATGGGATCCTCATGAAGAACCTCTCCTGGCAGAGCAGAAGGGTAATGTGGGGTTGGAACCCCCACACAGAGTCCTCTGCCTAGTGAAGCTGTGAGAAGAGGGCCACCATCATCCAGCTCCCAGAATGGTAGATCCACCAACAGCTTGCACTCTGCACCTGGAAAAACTACAGACACTCAACACCAGCCTGTGAAAGCAGCTGGGAGGGGGTCTGGACCCTGCAAAGCCACTGGGGCAGAGCTGACCAAGGCCATGGAAGCCCACCTCTTGCATCAGCATGACCTGGATGTGAGACACGGAGTCAAAGGAGATCATTTTGAACTTTAAGATTTAATGACTGCTCTATTGGATTTTGGACTTGCATGGGGTCTGTGGCCCCTTTGTTTTGGCTAATTTCTCCCATTTGGAACAGATGTATTTACCCAATGCCTGTACCCTCATTGTAACTAGGAAATAACTAACTGGCTTTTGATTTTACAGGCTTACAGGCAGAAGGGACTTGCCTTGTTTCAGATGAGACTTTGGACTTGGACTGTTGAGTTAATGCTGGAATGAGTTAAGACTTTGGGGGACTGTTGGAAGGCCATGATTGTGTTTTGAATTGTGAGGACATGAGATTTGAGAGGGGCCAGGGGCAGAATGATATGGTTTGGCTGTGTTCCCACCCAAATCTCATTTTGAATTTTAGCTCCCATAATCCCCACATTGTTGTGGGAGGGACTAAGTAGGAGGTAACTGAATTATGGGGGTGGGTTTTTCCCATGCTGTTCTCATAATAGTGAATGAGTCTCACAAGATCTGATGGTTTTATAAAGGGCGGTTCCCCTGCACACACTCTCTTGCCTGTCACCATGTAAGACATGCCTGTGCTCCTCCTTCACCCTCTGCCATCATTGTGAGGCCTCCACAGCCATATGGAACTTGAGTCCATTAAACCTTTTTTTCTTTATAAATTACCCAGTCTCAGGTATGTTCTTATTAGCAGTGTGAGTATGGACTAATACATTATCTCAATATTAAATTTCTTGGGCCAGGCACAGTGGCTCAGGCCTGTAATCCCAACACTATGGGAGGCCAAGGTGGGCAGATCACTTGAGGCCAGGAGTTCAAGACAAGCCTAACCAACATGGCAAAATCCTGTCTCTACTAAAAATACAAAAATTAGCTGGGTGTATTATTCAGGGTTCTCTTAGAGGGACAGAACTAATAGGATAGATAGATAGATAGATAGATAGATAGATAGATAGATAGATAGATGAGTTTGTTATTAAGTATTAACTTACACAATCACAAGGTCCCACAATAGGCTGTCTGCAAGCTGAGGAGCAAGGAGAGTCAGTCTGAGTCCCAAAAAGGAAGAACTTGGAGTCCAGTGTTTCAGGACAGGAAACATCCAGCACAGAAGAAAGATGTAGTCTGGGAGGCTAGGCTCCTCTTTCCTTTTCATGTTTTTCTACCTGCTTTATATTCACTGGAAGCTGATTATATTGGGCCCACCAGATTAAGGGTGGATCTGCCTTCCCCAGCCCACTGACTCAAATGTTAATCTCCTTTGGCAACACCCTCACAGACACACCTAGGGTTAATACTTTGTATCCCTCAATCCAATCAAGTTGACACTCTATATTAGTCATCACACCAGGTGTGGTGGCACACACCTGTAATCCCAACTACTCGAGAGGCAGAGGTAGGAGAATCGCTTGAACCTGGGAGGTGGAGGTTGCAGTGAGCTGAGATCATGCCACTGCACTCCATCCTGGGCAACAGAGTGAGACTCTGTCTTAAAAAAAAAAAAGAATTCTTGAATGTCATTATGCTACTGTGGTTATACAGAAGAATGTCTATGTTCTTTCATGTTTAAGGGAATAGATTTCTGCTATCTGCAAATTTCTATCAAATGCTTCAGAACATGTATATATGTGTGTGTGTGTGTGTGTGACACGCACACACAGAGATAAAACAGAGTGATCATATATACACATGTTTATACGCATAAAACATATATACACATAGATAAAGCAAATTTGGCAAATGTTAAATAATTGTATGTGTGTCAGTGTGTGTGTGTGTGTGTGTGTGTGTGTAAAGATTTCTCTCTCTCTCTAAAATCTAGACAGCAATCCCCTCTTAGCCATTTACCTTTGAGTCTTTCCCTGGCCCCCATTTCTCTCACATGCCTACTTGAATATAATTCTTGCAAAGTAACATTCATTTTAAATCCTGAACAGATTAATTACATCTCTGAGGTTCTAAGCTCTCACCCAACCTCCTCCAACCTCTAACCCCCAACCTCCACAGTTCATTTTCTTAAAGCTTACATTCTCTTAAAAACTGCATTTTTCCCTTTGGCTCATTCTGAATGAGTCACACCTTTCTGACACAGAAAGGGTTTGCCTAATTTTCACGAGCTTTGCTCACTAAGGTGCTATTTACTGGGGCAAGTGGTAAAAAGAGATTATCTGCCCCAGAGATTCACTTCACAGGGGGAGTCTGCAGCACCTTGGGGATTTAAAAAAATTTACAAAATTCTCCTGGAGTTCTAGTAAATATCGAGGAAAAATTTAGTGAAAAAATCCACCCTCCTTCAATATCATTATATCTGGGTTCCCATCTCTCATCTTTTACTGGCTTTTTCATAACAGACATTTATTATTACATGTCTAAATTTGACATTTTGTGGCTTTATTTTGGAAACTGCCTTATACCTCAAGGAACTTTCCTAAAGTCTCTGATGAGAAGCTTTTGTAGAAAGCTTAGGGAATTCAGAGCCACCATCTTGGATAGCTTTGTAGAAGCTTACTTGTTTCCAAGAGAATGCATAGAGAGATTCTAATTGCCAAAGAGAAAGTAAGTTTTATACTTGAGTTTTTATACATGTGAATCCTGAAGATAAAAAACTATATCTATGGGAAATAAAAAGTAAAAGTTTGTCCTCTATGAGACTCAATAGTGATTTTTCAACCTCTGCCTCTGCAACCAGTCAGCAATAAGGAAAAAAACACATATCTCCTATTATCTCTACATTTTATTTTTACCCTTTGCTGATGACCATGAAATTCTAATTCTTACCTTCGATCAGTTGGATTCTCATTTTCTCGAATCATCTAACACTCGTTTATGTGTGGTATTATAAAAGAAATCAGTTAGAGAACAGAAGGTAAGACAGACGATGGGCTGCCACCACAGAATGTGTAGAGAGGGTGTTAGAAACAGGATATACTGGGGATTTCAATCACAAATGCACACAACAGCCAGAGGCAATCTTTCTGAGTGAAGCAAGCTCAAGGATAAAAGTTACTTTCTCTCTGGCAATTAGAATCTCTCCATGTGTCCTCTTAGAAATGTGGAGCTTTTTCCAGTTTAACTTTTGTTTTTCCCACTTTTAATAGTCATCTGGGCACAGAA
Organism: Pongo pygmaeus; assembly: GCF_028885625.2. Classification (NCBI taxonomy): domain Eukaryota; kingdom Metazoa; phylum Chordata; class Mammalia; order Primates; family Hominidae; genus Pongo; species Pongo pygmaeus. Next base: position 35,377,837 of record NC_072377.2, on the reverse strand, counting down.
AAATATTTTTCTAGTCTAAGAAAAACAATACAAGTAAAATAACAAAGCAATTGATATGTGGCTTCAGGGTAGAGAAATAACGAGAGGCTCCTGGGGTGAACTCTCTCTCTAAGAGAACGGAGAGGTCAGGCACCACTTCATAGAGAAGCCACAGGATAGCATAAATAGATTGCTGACAGGCGGGATTGTGAGTCCCATGGCGACTGCTATGGTCTGAATGTGCGTATCCCCCCACCAGATTCATAGGTTAGAACCTAACACTCAATGTGACACTATCAAGTGGTGGGGCCTTTGAAATGTGATTAAGTCATACAGATCCACCCTCATAACTGGGATTAGCATCCTTATAAAAGAGGCTTAAAGGAGCACCCTTGCTCCTTCTGCCATGTGAGATCACAGCCATAAGTCACCAGCCCCTATCAGACACTAAATTTGCTGACACTTGGTTTTGGACTTCCCAGCCTCCAGAATTGTGAGCAATAAGTTTCTTTTTGTTAGCTTGTTTGTTTGTTTGTTTTTGAGATGGAGTCTCACTCTGTTGCCCACACTGGAGTGCTGTGGTGTGATCTCGGCTCACTGCAACCTCCGCCTTCCCAGTTCAAGTGATTCTCCTGCCTCAGCCTCCTGAGTAGCTGGGATTACATGCACCCACCACCACGCCTGGCTAATTTTTGTATCTTTAGTAGATACGGGGTTTTGCCACATTGGCCAGGCTGGTCTCAAACTCCTAGCTTCAACTGATCCACCTGCCTCGGGCTCCCAAGGTGCTGAGATTACAGGCATGAGCCACCACACCCGGGCAATAAGTTTCTATTATTTATGATTTACCCAGTCCAAGGCATTTTGTTATAGCAGCATGGACAGACAGCGACAAACATGGATTTTCAAGAAGAGCTGCAGATACAGATTTTGTGGTAAATCTGTAAATTTACCACAGATACAGATTTTGTGGTAAAATCTCTTAATTTTAAAATTTTGATCCAAACAATTTTGGACAAAAAAAAAAAAAAAGGAAAAGTCCATGAGCTTCACTCAACTTCAATGCTATAGCTGCCATTTATATAGCCTTTGCTTTATATATAAGTGAAAACATTATAACTTGAAATATGTGATTGGCTTAAATTGCAATAGAAGGGTTAAAAGTTAACATTATGAAAAATATGAATTCCTGGAAGATTTGTGTAGTTGAAGATGGTTGTTCTCTCCTTTTAAGAAATGTGTTCATGAAAAGGAGAAACACCAGGATAATTTTGAGGCCAGCCCGACTTCACATTAGACGTGCAATATCCCCTGATGATCAGGACTCATGGCCTTTTGAATTCAGGAAGGGCATAAGTCAACTGATTCAAGCAAAGAAATAAATTTGCCTTGGCCTAAAAGCATTAAGTAGCTTAAACCAGTTAAATGTTGCATGATATAAGACATATTCTACAACTACAGGAAAATAAATCAGTATATCCCAAATACACTTGAAGGTGGGTCTGTTAGATCTCCATGGACAGCGCTATGGTCCTCCATACCATATAAACAATGAGAGACGTTGTGTGCCTTTCGGTCTGAATGGAGCATGGTGTGTTTCTCTTGGCACCACATCCTCCCCATGCAAGAAGCCCTGGCACACAGGATTTCTGTGAATCACCTGATCTGCCCTTGCATTATTAGTCAGCAGGAGGCAAAAGATATGGTAAAGAGGCCAAGGGGAAAATCACCCTTCCGTTTAACTCATTAATCTGTTTCTCTCATTGGAAATGTCAAGGTAGAAATTAGCTTAAACCTCCCTGTTTCTACCATATGCAGCAAAAGTTAGTTTCATGATTTCAGCCAATAAAGGAAGTCCACGGGTGTGGAAGAGGGCCTGAGAAGGGCCAGGAGGCGATGCTGGCCATGGTTTCTTTGGCAGGAACTGACAAGGCGCCCAGCCTGCCAAGTCTCCAGGCAGCTGCTCTGCTACTCTCAGCCCTGCTGGTGGCTTTTCTTCCTCCATAAGGAAGCAATTTTTCCAGGGCACTGTATGTTAGCCAGAGAAAGTCTGCCTTCCCATTAAATTTTTTTAAAAAGAAAGAACAGTGGAGAAAAGGTTAATTTCCTAGCTTTTGTCTTATCATTTTCAGTTTCTAGCTAGGTCACCAGCAATGCTGATGGTTTATTCAGAGGGTGTGAGTGACAAGGTTTTATTGCCTCTGAAAGCACTTCTACTCCCTCTGCCTCCTGTCACCCACTGCCCACTACCCCACCCCAACTGCATACTAAGGAACAAGGGAAATTCTGGGGATGGATGGCTGGAATAAAAGAAGATGGGACTGAGGGCCCCTGTATGTGGTGATCCGAGTCTGCATTCCTGACCTAAAAAGAGGCCAACCAAAAGGAGCAAGGGCAGCAGGCAGCAGCTAAATAAGAAAGATAAACACATTTGTTCCTCTGCTCTTCCTCCTCCCCTCCCCTTCTTTCTTCCTCTCCCATCCTTTTGCCTCCCTTCCCCTCCCCTTCCCCCATTTCCTTCTTTCTCTACTCATGAACATTGAAGATTAATGTATTTGTAATACCTGAGAGAAAAGAGCATTTGAGGAGTGTATATTCACTTCACAAACGGCCCATCCTGGCCCTTTTGGTCCCTATGAACTGGGTTTCCAAGGTGTCTCTGATTCCTTTCTTGCCTAAAGAAGACCCTAACCCTAGCCCCACCCCACCTTGAGATGGTATTAAATGGAGCTCCCCTGTGCCTCTGGTCTGGCTGGAAATGTGTTCCACAAAACCCCCAAACATTTCCTTGTGACATGAATGAGCAGAACACTGCTGTGACTTCATGGACTTTATTATTACCAGCAACTCCTCCTTTGGCTCCAGAAAGGCCTGCAGGTTTACAGAGCAAACCTGCACAACACCCTGTAGATGGCAATATAGGAGGCATTGTTCTCTCAGAAGCATGGCCCTGAGGCTGGAAAATCCTTCCACCTGTTTTGTTTTTCTGTGTAGGAAGTGTAAGAGAAGGGAGCAAATGACAAGCAAGAAGCATGGCTGGCTCTGAGCAGGTTCTTGCTTTTAATCTGAATTTTAAAAGTGGAATTAAACAATAATAAAGACAATGCTTTAGAAAATCTCTTTAATGGGACATGACCCCATCATGTCAATTTTTTTTTAATGACTGTATTGAGGGCAGTGCAAGCTGGCAAGCCCTGGGAAGACTGTGTTTTGTGCTCAGATGCAGATAGCAAAGCCAGCTCAACTCTGATGCACAGAACACAGGCACACTGGCAAGCAGATGCTATGACTGAAGCCATATTGGTAGCCAGGCCAATCTCTCAGCCACCCATAGAACACCAGATACTCACGGGTTTGCAACTTGGCTTTTTGGATGTATACAAAGGATCTGCTTTTCTTTGCCTCAGGAGACCTAACTTGAGGCCTCTATTCCATAAAATAAATTTCCAATGTCTGTCATTTGCTAGACAGCCAGAAGAGCTATGATGTCATGAGGCCTGTCTTGCCTGGGCTGTTTTGTGACCTGGGAACAGCCTTCACTTCTCCGGGCCTTGATCTCCTTGTCTCTAAAAGGAGCAAATTGATCAATGATGGTCAAGTATCACAACCTAGAGTGAAAAACACATTTTACTTTAGGACTCAAAATAGATATAATATGTATATTTTTATTTAATTTAATAATTATAATATGCATATTGGCCAGGCACGGTGGCTCACACCTGTAATCCCAGCAGTTTGGGAGGCCAAGGTGGGCACATCACGAGGTCAGGAGATTGAGACCATCCTGACTAACGTGGTGAAACCCCATCTCTACTAAAAATACAAAAAATTAGCTGGGCATGGTGGCAGGCGCCAGTAGTCCCAGCTACTCGGGAGGCTGAGGCAGGAGAATGGTGTGAACCCGGAGGGTGGAGCTTTCAGTGAGCCGAAATCGTGCCACTGCAATCCAGCCTGGGCAATAGAGCAAGACTCCGACTCAAAAAAAAAAAATGCATATTAAGTAACTGTAGTGAAATATTTTTTACAATAGTATTATTCTTACCACCTGCGGTATACTCCGATTTTTTTATGTTTCTCTATCTCTTTAATGCTGGTCAGGAGCCATTAAACTAATTTTATGACCTGTTGGATGGATCACAACTCACAGCTTAAAATCTCTCATTTACATCATTCATTCATTCATTCATTCATTCATTCATTCAGCAAACATTTAATAAACACCAACATGTGCCAGGTCACCATTCTAAGTTCAGGAGTGAGCTAAATGGGCAAAAATATCTGTCTCATAAAGCTTACATTCTGGAAGAATGTATATATGATATAAATATGTCATATATATACACACACATATATAGATATAAATAGTAGGCTATATAGTATATCAGATGATATAGCAGATATTGTCAGTGCTCCACCCACATCCCTGGACCTCAGCATTCTGGTACACTCCCTGATATTCCAGGGATCAGCATCTACATCAGGTCTTAGGTCTTTTTCCAAACTTAGGGTAGGCTTATTTGCCCACCTTGAGGAGAAGTGCCATGAAATCAACACTCCACTCCCAAAAAGCCCACAATCTATGACTATTGGAAGCTGGCATGTAAATATCCCAGTTCCTTCTCCATTTGGGTAGAATAACTATAAGGCATCTCCTGAATAAACCACTTACACTTGAAATCCTGGCACAAGATCTACTTCTGGGGAAACTAAAACTGTGAAAGAAGGTGATGAGTGCTATGGCATACAGTAATAGAGAAAGAGGACAGTGAGGGCCACAGGAGGTCGTTTTAAATGGGGAGGTCAGGGAAGTCATCACTGAGAGGAAACAAGTGATAGTTGAAAAAGGACCTGAAGGAGGTAGGAAAAGAGACGTGTGGATATGAGGGAGAGGAATGTTCCAGGCAACAAGAAGAGCCAGTGCAAGGCTCAGAGGCAAGAGTAACTAGACCAGTGCTATGGACTGAATGTTTGCATCCTCCCAAAATTCTTATGTTGAAGTCTTAATACCAAAGGTGATGGTATTTGGAGGTTGGTTCTTTGTGTAGTAATTAGGTTTACATGAGGTCATGAGGGCAGAGCCCCCATCATGGTATCAGTGTCTTTATAAGGAGATGAAGGATACCACAGATATCTCTTCCACATGAGGATCCAAGAAGGAAGCTGTCCGACCACACAGAGAGCCCTCACCTACAACATCACCATGCTGGCACCCTGATCTCACAATCCCAGTCTCCAGAATTATGAGAAATCAATGTTTGTTGGTTAAGCCACTCATTCTATAGTATTCTGTAATAGCAGCCCAAAGTGACTGTTTCTAACATAATACGAGACTTTTGGCATCACTTTCCCCATCTGAAAGATAGCTCTACCAGCTCTGACCACAACTGACACCATCATGTCTGTTTGGAAAAGAAGTGAACTATTCCCCTTGCTGGGATCAGGACAGCAGTAAGAGTGGTAAGGAGATTGAGAAATAACTTTTAGGTTGTCACAGGGAGAAGAGGAATCTCCCTGCTTTTCTAGAGTCACATTTTAGAGAAGAGAATGCTAATCCAAACAAAGAGCCTGTTTTGGCTTGAATTATTTCAGTTATGAAGACTCACTGTTTTGAAAAATGGTGATTTTCATTCCCAAGTTCCATTGGTTATAGAATTTCTTCATTGTTTTGTCTTCTTCAGTGTTTTACAGTTTTCAGTGTACAGATCTTTCACCTCTTTGGTTACATTTATTCTCAAGTATTTTTTGCTAGGCTATAGTAAACAAGATTGTTTACTTGATTTATTTTTCAGATAATTCATTACTAATGTATAGAAACACTATGGATTATTTCCAGTATTTTGAATTAAACTCCAACGAACTTTCCAAGCAACTCAGAAGAAACATCTCTTTTGTTCAACAATCCTTTATACGACAGAAGAACACTAGCCTACTTTGCCTTCTTTTTTCTGCATCAGATGATCCTCAGGTCTACAGAATGTTCCGCATGTGATGAGATTCCAGCCCTTGGACATCACTTAGATGATTGGCTTGTCAGCAACAGTATGAACCAGAAAGGTAAGAGCATGATTCATACAGTTCTAAGTGCTTTTAATGTCAATTACCTCATCTTACACTTGAAGCAGTCCTATGAAGTAGGTATATTTATGATTCCCATGTTATACTTAAGGACAATATAAAACACAGAGGTCAATAATTTGTCTAAGACACATAACCAGTAAGTAGTGGAAGCAGACACTCAGTGGCTAGTCTGTCTGCAGCGCTCCTGCTACTCACTAGCACTCCACTCCTCCACCTCTGCTCTAGCAAACCCATGGCTCTTTGGTGTCAGTCCAGACAAGACTCAGTCCTTCTGGGTCCCAGTCCATTGCTTTTTTCCTCCATATCACATTATCTTGAGTGCAGATAAAATGTCCTTGGGAGAAAAGAGAGAGAGCTTAGGGAGAGAGAAGTAGGAGGAACAGAGTTCCCACATCTAAATCCCAGAAGAACTATTAAGCTTTTGCTTCTGTCACTAAAAATAACCTTCCCTATTTGTAAGTTCAGTTAGAAAAATAAACACTGGCAAAGACATCAAAACAGTCTTACTCTAGAAAAGACTCTGAGATTCTCCCTAATTCCCACACCTCAGGCACCAGTGAAAACAAAGCTCAGTAAAGTCTTCACCTTGAAGCCAGAAGGAAGCAATTGCCTCCAGCCACAGGGCCTTGTCACCTGAGGCTGTTCAGATGGTGAAAATTCAGTGGTGAAAGCTTCATTTATTTATTGTTTTCCTTCTCAAACTCTTCCAAAATATCTAAGAGGAGAGAACACTTCTAAACTGATTTTATGGGGCCAGAATTACCCTTATACCAAAGCCAGATAAAATGATAAGAAAACTACAGGCTAATATCCCTGATGAATATAGATGAAAAAATCCTCAACAAAATACTAGTGAAACAAATTCAGCAGCATATTAAAAGGACCATACACCATGACCAAGTGAGCTTTATCCCTGGGATGCAAGGATGGTACAACATTCACAAAGCAATGGATGTGATACACCACATTAACAGACTGAAGGATGAAAATCATATGATCATCTCAACAGATGCAGAAAAAGCATTTGACAAAATCCTTCACCCTTTCATAAAAAAAGTCTCAACAAACTAGGAATAGAAGAAAAACATCTCAAGACAATAAAAGCCATATATGACAAGCCCAAAGCTAGCATCATTCTTAATTTGTGAAAAACTGAAATATTTTTCTCTAACATCAGAAAACAGGATGAGGATGCCCACTCTTACCACTTTTATTCAATGTAGTATTAAAAGTTCTAGCCAGAAAATTTGGCATGAAAAAGAAATAAAAAGCATCCAAATCAGAAAGGAAAGTAAAATTGTCCCTATTTGCAACAGATACTCAACACCACTAATCATCAGAGAAAGGCAAATAAACACCCTAATGAGATATCACCTCATATCTGTTAGGACAGCTATTATTTTAAAAATTCAAAAGATAACAATGGTGATGATGTAGATTAATTGAAATGCTTGTACAAGGTTGACAGGAATGTAAACTGGTGCGACCGCTATGGAAAACTATATGGAAGTTCTTTAAAAAATTGAAAATAGAACTACCGTATGATCCCACAATCATACTACTGGGTATATAGCCAAAAGAATTGACATCAGGATCTCAAAGAGATATTAACAATCCCATGTTCCTTGTGCATGATTCACAATAGCCGAAATATGGAAACAATCTAAACGTCCCTCAATCGATGAATAAAGAAAACGTGGCATATATATACAATGGAATACTGTTCGGCCTTGAAAAAAGAAAAAAGAAGAAGAAAATCCTGCCATATGTGGCAATACGAATGAACCTGGAGGATTTTATGCTAAGTGAAATAAGCCAGTCACAGAAGGACAAATAATGCATGATCACATTTATATGAGGTTTTCTAAAATATTCAAACTCACAGGAGCCGAGAGTACGATGGTGATTGCCAGAGGCTGTTGGGACAAAAGAAAGGGGAATGTTTTTCAACAGGTAGAAAGTTTCAGTTATGAAAGATGAATAAGTTCTAGAGATCTGCTGTACAACATTGTGCCTATATTTAACAGTACTGTATTGTACACTTACAATTTTGTTAAGAGGGAAGATCTCATGTTAAATGTTCTTATTACAATTAAAAAAAACAAAGAATATTCACTACGTATCAGAGACCTCATTGGAAATTTACCTGACAGTGTGTTCTCAGTCATATGATTCTTCAGTGTTACAATCTGGTAAGTGGAATTTGTGACATCAGCCTGCCCTTATATCTCTCCTAACAAGTTAGAGTTGGAGACGCCAATAAATTTGAGTCAGTTTCCCTGGGTGCCAATTGGAGACTTCAGGAAGAACATTCACTTTACAGTCACTTGGGTTTTAGGAACTCTGGCACTAGAGCAGCACTTCTCAAACTTTCACATACATGTAATCACCTGGAGTTCTTGTTAAAAATCAGATTTTGATCCAGTGACTCTGAGGTGGAGCCAGGGGTTGGTTCTCATTTCCAACAAACCCTCAGGTGGTGCTTCTGGATCCAGCTCTGGGTTGGGAGGCACTAGACCACTGGTCTTTGAACCTTTGTGTCCATCAAGTGCTGGGCTAGCTGCATAAGAGTCTTCTGGGAAAACATATCAAATACAATTGCCTAGGCTCTTCTTCCCCAGGGACACATTGAATAGGCCTGCAATGGGGCCTTGGAATTTGCATTTTAATGGCCACCTCATGTTATTCTGATGCACAGCTATGTTTGAGAATTATGGCTCTAAAGAAAAGCTCTCCAAGAAAGAAGTACATACCTAGGTATACAAGATGATCCAGTGAGTTGAAGAATGAAAATAATATAGTAGTTATTTGGGGTATTTTTTCTAAGAAAGAAACTAATCTTTACTGGTATTTAGCATTTCTTTTTTTTTTTTCTAAGAAAGAAAGAAACTAATCTTTACTGATATTTAGATTGACAATAGTGCCTTCACTGAGTTCTCAAATTAGCTCAACACAAGTTCCGGAAACTACACAAGATAATCTCCAGAATCAAAAAGAGTTCAGCAAACACACAGGGGTTGCCATGGTACCTCCACTACTTGATTGCCATTTATGTGCTACAGGTTTTCATCAATGTAGTTTATTTTATAAAAGCAAGACCTTTAGAGTATGCAACTTAACGAAATAGGGAGTGAGTATGAAAATGTCTGGTACCACACAGAAGTTTCTTGTTTAATTCATGACGAAGTAGTAAAAAAGTTGTTGGTTTAAAAATGAGTTGTCTATTTCCTTTTACAAAACGTTAATTGTTCCCAAAGTGTTAATCTCAAACGCATGATGCTGAGTGAAAGAATGCTACATACTGTACAATTCCACTTACATGGCAGTCTGGAAAAGGGAAACTATATGGATAGAGAACAGATTAGTGGTTGCCAGGGGACAGGGTAGGGAGAGGGTTTGGCTATACAGAAGCATGAGCGCATTTTGAGGGGCTGGGCGGTGGGGCGGGGGGGGCGATGCGGGAGTAATGAAACCATTCCACATCTAGATTGTGATGGTTATGTGACTTTTTGCATTTGTCTAAGCTCCTAGAGCTATATAGTAATGAGTATGAATTTTATAGCAAGTTACACCCTAAAAACATTCACTTAAAAAAAAGTAAGTTTTGCTGAACAAAAAGAAAATTTCTACCACTTTTCATGCAGTATATTTTTCAGCCATAATAGGTGTAAAACTAAAAACTGAAAATAAACTAAACTTAGAACCAGATCTTCATACACTGTGTCTCAAAGTGTTAAGCCAACATCTTTTTTTTAAAAAAGCATACTTAATCATATTATTCTCATTAAAATTTTGATAATTAATAATTTCAGAACTAAATTGTTTATACTGTTAAAAATAAATTATTTATTTATTATTTTAAATAATTTTGACTTTTATTTTAGATTCGGGAGTACGTGTGCAGGTTTGTTACATGGATGTATTGCATGACACTGAGGTTTGGGGTATGAATGATCATGTCATCCAATGAGCACAGTACCCAATAGGTAGTTTTCAGTCCTTGCCCCACTCCTTCCCTTCCCTTCTAGAATTCCTCAGTGTCTATTGTTCCTATCTTTACGTCCATGCGTACTCAAAGTTTAGCTCCCACTTATAATAGAGAACATGAGGTATTTGGTTTTCTGTTCCTGCATTAATTTGCTTAGGATAATGGCCTCCAGCTGCATCCATCTTACTGCCAAGGACATGATTTGGGGTTTTTATGGCTGTATAGTATTCCATGGTCAAATTTTTGTTTCATCTTATTTCATTCTTTTAAAATTTCTACTTTCATTTATTTATAATACAGTAGTACATATATATAATTTATGACTAAAAATACATATGTATTTGGAAAGGCATGCTAAAAATGATTTTACTGCTGAGATGATAAACAGAAAACTTTGGAGGTCACTTCTCTAGAAAATAACTCTTCAAAATTTAATGTACGTATGAACTACCTAGGGATCTTGTTAAAATATAAAGTCTGACGCAGCAGGAAGTCTCTCACCAGACCAAATGCTGGCACCTTGATCTTGGACTTCCCAGTCTCCAGGACTGTGAGAAATAAATTTGTGTTCTTTATAAATTAAAGAAAAAATTCAAAGTCTGATTCACAAAGTAGGGATGGGGCCTGAGATCTTGCATTTCTAATAAGATTATGATTAATCTAATAAGTTGAAATCATTTGTTTTGGTTTAAACTAATTACCAAGTCAATTCACTCTAATACCTTCTGGGTTCACTCATAGGCTAGGCCTAGGGTTAAAATGATAATTAGTATGATGCCAATGCACCTGGCCCTAAGACTATACTTTGAATAGCAGGACTCAGACCACAGTAGCCCGAAGACATCTATGCAGCTATTATAGAGACTAACAACTGCTGCATTTGATTCAGCAGACTCAATTTTCCCTCTTTGGGTTTGGGAGACATGAATTCTTATCAGTCAATAGGCCAACTCTCTTAGCATCTTCCCATGGAGCAAATGATTCCCATTCCCATGCTCATAAAAGCTGATTGTACTTAGGTCACTGCTTATCCACCAGAGTGGGTTTCCTTAGAAGGAAGGACACATTGTCTAATAATAGCAGTGCCTTATATTTACACATGGTTTATAATTAACCAAATGTCAACTCATATCAGCCTCACAATGACCTCTGGAGGTAGAACAAAGCAGATGTATTATAAACCCATTTGCAAGTGCTATATGACAGAAGCAAGCACAGTGCTTTCTTTCAGAGTTGGAGTGATCAGGCAAAGCTTTAAGAAGAAAGTACCATGGAGTCTGAAGATCAAGAATGGGTAAGGTTTTTAGATGAAGGGTGGGAAATAACATTCCAAGAAGAGAGGATGGATTCAAACACACTGTAGATATGTATTGAGCTACTACTCTAAAGCCCAGTGAAATCAGCAGGAGTAAAGGTGTTCTAACTTTATTCTGTGGGAAGTAGATGCCATTAAAAATTTTTAATTCAGGGACTAATGTAATCAGGTTTACCATGAAAGCATTTGAGTTTGATGTAGCAAGACTGGTGAAGATGAGTCCAGCCAGGGGGCTATTGAAGAGGAAGAAGTAAAAAATGATGAAGGTACAAATTGAGGCAATAACAGTGGAAGGGACAAAAATATTTAAGGACTTCATTCCTAATTGGATGTAGAGTGTAACAGAGAGAACACTGACAGTTGAAGCCATAAAAAAAAATAATAAGCTTTTATATCTCAAGGCCCATAAACGAGTGCATGCCCTTTGACCTAGTTGGGCCTCACCTGGTATTTTAGACAAAGGAAATTAATTCCCAAAGGCAACTTTTTTTTTCTACACTTCCCATAAGTATGTTTATTACAGCATTATTTATAAAAGTAAAAATTTGGGAACAATCTAAATGTTCATAATATAGAATGATTACATAAATTATTGTGCAAAAAGATTATAATGATAAGACTACATTAAAAAATTGAAGGATACTTTTAAAAAGACACAAATAGACGTATTTCCTGGATGGGAAGAATTAATGCCCTAACAATATCAATTTTTCTCAAATTAATATATAAATGTAATGTAATGCCAAAAAAAGATTTTGAATTGAACAAATTGACCCTAAAATTTTATGAAAAAATAAATATAGTGGACTTATCAAGACAATTTCAAAAGGAAAGTGACAGTGTGCTTTGCACTAACAGGTATTGTACTATTTTTATAGTTACAGTGAACAAAAGTCTATATTTTTGGCATATAAATAGACATCTCAAAGAAACAGAGTAGTGTCCCAAATCCATATAAATATATATCAAAATGTAACACATGATATGTGACACCAGAAATCAGTGGAGAAATTATGAATTTTTCTATAAGGGGTAAAATTAAAAATAAAATTGAGAAGTAAATTAACTCTCTACCTTACATAATAATTAAAGATCTATTTAAAAAAAACAGTTTAACAGAGTTCATTGCAAAGAAGCAATACAAAAAACCCAAAAGCTGTAATAGAAAATAATTGACAGATTTGAGTACATGAAAATTAAAAACTTTTGTGCAATGAAACAGTCCATAAACAATATCAAAGGAAGCCTGACAGGCACAAATGTTTGCTATACATTGAACAAAGTGTTAGTATGTTTAATAATAAAAGAGATGCCAAAAATTAATTTTAAAAAATATGGAGGCCTGGGGGCCAGGCGTGGTGGCTCACGCCTGTAATCCCAGCACTTTGGGAGGCTGAGGTTGGTGGATCACGAGGTCAGGAGATCGAGACCATCCTGGCTAACACAGTGAAACCCCGTCTCTACTAAAAATACAAAA